>NC_140590.1:1812177421-1812777421 GCF_964204655.1 Triturus cristatus | reverse complement strand
GCAAACACAAGGGGACATTATGTCAATACGCCCAGGGTGTCACTAAAACTCTACTTCAACGGAGCAGGAATTTGGCACCGCTGGGGATGCTCTGGGTTTGCGAGGGGGCACCCCCCTGCCACCCTCCTACTGGGGAGCATGATGGGAGGGGCGAAGTAGGACTTAGTCAATATTCAATGCTTGAACTTTACAGACAGCGCGCAATGCTTAAGCCAGACAGATTCCCAAAGCTGGTATGCCTAGGGGGTTTCATCACTGAGGGATCTGTGGGGGCATAATTCCCATAAGGAATAAGGGATGGTGGGCAGGGGCAGGAGTCGCCCCTTGCCCATGGCCATGCGCTGGCAGCTAGGAGCACTCCTGTGCTCCAGGTTTAGCAATCAGAGGGGACTGTCCAAAGGTTAAGTAAAACCCTTCTCGCCACAATAGCCAAAGCGGGCAGTCCCAGAATTGTGAAGAGGTGTAACTTTCCCGCAGGGGGGCGAATAGTTCTTGGCACATCTTCACAGGCCCAACAGGTCCTTTATTTCAGCAGAACCTATCCGACCAGGATAGCGTCTAGGGCTTTGGGGACATAGATGGGGCCATCTACAACACCAGGAGCTATAGCTCACTGGTAAGTCTTGTGCCTGTGGTTATAAAGGATCTATCAGGACAAGGGTTTGAGTCCCGCTAGAGCTGTCATACTGTCATAAGGTGGCAGAATTTCAAACTCTCTTTCTGCAGGGATGGTTCCCTTCCAGCTAGTTGCAGGAAGCCGTAGACAGGAGAGGTTGCAGGTAAGACTATAGCGGGTTGGGGGGGGGGGGCCCTGGCTGCGACGGTGAGCCGCCTCCAGGGATGTGGCGGAGTTACAGGGTGATCTGGAAGCAGGCTGGTACAAAGGGTACCTCTGCGCGGCACCATAGGGGGTGCCTGAGCCAAAACCGAGGAGCCTCATGGGAGGGTCCCGGAAGCCGTGTCGGCGCCCCACTAGTCCTGCGGGCGGTTGTGGGCCTGAACAACCGGGGGCTTGCTAAGCGACGCTCCGCCCCGAGAGGGGGGGCGTGAGTAGAAGTTACCAACGGCACGTGATCGTAGAAAGAATCACAGGGATGGCAGCAACGGCGGGTATCGCTCCCGCGCTGCCCGGCTCATCAGGCGGGCAGGCGACCCAGTTGGTTGCCTGCCCTTGGATCGCCCGTAAGATAACCCACCCATTACATATTCTGGAATTATGTAATAAACCTGCAGCATTGTTACCCAACACCAACTGTCTTGTGTGTGTCATTTGGGTAACCTACCTTGGGGGAGGGGGGACAGCGGGGTGCCCCTGGGGGTACTATGCCGCTGACCGTGGCCCCCGCAGGGGGCCAATCAGCGGTCGGCGCCCTAGTGCTCCCGGGGCACCGGTCACCTCTCCCCACCCCCTCCCACAGGGAGGGGGCGGGGACGCCGACCGGAGCCCCCCTCCTCGGGCTGGCCGGAAGTGACGCGCAATGAGTGTCACTTCCTGGCCCTGGTGTGAGGGGGAGGCTATTTAGCCTTCCCCCACCCTCCTGGTGACCTCTTTGTCGCCCACCTCGCCACATCCCTCCCTACCGCTTACCTGGCATAGGCGTTGGGTGGGGGGTGGGGTTTCTGAGCGTTGTAATGTTTTCTTTTTTCGTTGCAGGCGGAGTTACAGGGCGATCAGGAAGCAGGCTGGTACAAAGGGTACCTCTGTGCGGCACCATAGGGGGTGCCTGAGCCAAAACCTAGGCACCTCATGGGAGGGTCCCGGAAGCCGTGTCGGTGCCCCACTAGTCCTGCGGGCGGTTGTGGGCCTGAACAACCGGGGCTTGCTAAGCGACGCTCCGCCCCGAGAGGGGGGGCGTGAGTAGAAGTTACCAACGGCACGTGATTGTAGAAAGAATCACAGGGATGGCAGCAACGGCGGGTATCGCTCCTGTGCTGCCCGGCTCATCAGGCGGGCAGGCGACCCAGTTGGTTGGCTGCCCTTGGATCGCCCATAAGATAACCCACCCATTACATATTCTGTAATTATGTAATAAACTTGCAGCATTGTTACCCAACACCAACTGTCTTGTGTGTGTAATTTGGTAACCTACCATGGGGGAGGGGGGACAGCGGGGTGCCCCTGTGGGTACTACGCCCCACGTCCTCAGGAAGGGGTGGACGCCTCTAAGGTTACGGTAGATGGCCAGGTATTGCAGGATGCCCCGCCTCGACCGGGGCCGTCGGGTCTGAGGTCCTATGAGCAGAGGATGACAGGCCTCAGTGGGAATGTGCGCCGGGACTCACCTGGTTGCATACTTGGTAATAAAGGAACAATGAGTTGCAGCAGGGCTCGAGATCTCCGTAAGGGCAGTGCCCTGAGCAGTGTAGTTTTGGCATTGGTACATCCTTAGCGCTATTGGGCCTAGAAGGGTAGCGTAGCACATAGCGGAGCTTCCCCATCTCTCATTCTGAGCCGCGAACGACAGCACTACAGGCAAGTCGGCATATCAGTTCCTTGGGAGGGCGTGTCCCGCAGGCATCTGGAAGGTGCAGTTTCGATCCCCCGCTTGACAGTGGTGGTGATCACAGTCGGCCGTGATGCACGCGTCCCAGGATCCGCCCTCAGGCTCACCCGAGTCCCCTGTCGACTCGGGCCTCCGATGGCCGACGCATCAGGCCCGGGTAAGTCACGGCATAGATCTCAGCATTTGCGCTGACTTTTTGGGATATCAGCAGCTCATTTTGCTCACCAGCATGTGCTGAGTTGGTGCCGCTGCATCAGGGCAGATAACTCCATGGTTATTCACGGTGTGGCGAGTTTCGCCATCTGATTGCTCCTGAGTCAGGCGGCCATCTTGGTTGCCGGCTCGGCCACGTCCCCAGGCACAATCGCATCTTAATTGCACAGATGGGAAAGATTACCTAACCCAAATCTTGGCAGTAAGGATGCTGGCATTACAAATCAAAGACTTCAACCCTACTAGGCCACTGCTCTCCAAGATTGTCAAGTGCAGACTTTGTGGCTACAAATCTGAAACTTTTTTACACTTACTTTGCTGCAGTTCAATGTTGCTCAATTCCCGGCGAAAAATATTAAACCACTTTTTTTAATTCATGGCATAAGAACATGCAATAATGCAATGAACTGGATTTTTAGTACCATGGTTCCCTATGAACTGGCAAGAACAGGCAAATTCTTTAAAGCAGTGCAGGACCTTCTTAAAAACACAGAACAAAGCACAGAGATGACCGCAGATTGATAAGTCCTAGTTCTTGTACCACAGACAGTAGGCATTGCAAAGTCTTACCTCTTTGTAATTGAATTATAACTTTTGTTATGTATTTAATAGTAGTGTAGTGTATTTAAACTATTTTAAATTCTTTTTACTTATTTCACATCAAATTCAAACCAGTTCACCTATAATAGATTTTAAATAGCCAAAGTACCCTAAACTTAACTAAAACTGCTTGTACATCCTGAGTTTTATCCTTAGGCACGTCGTGCCCGTTAGGGCATTGCAAGGACACACCACTTTCAATTGTCCTTTGTATAACATGTCTTTTAAATGTTTCATATTGTCATGGTTTTGAGTAATCTACACAATAAACTTTGTATTGACGGAACTTGAATATCATGGTCAGTGTCTTAGAACGAACCGGTTTATAATATCCATAGACATCCCCGGGCATCTGGGCCGATCAAGAATTCAAAAGGAGAAGTCTCTCTAGCATCATCCCCACTGTAATCCTTACCCAACAGAATTGTATATTGCATCATAGGTCTTGCATATGCCCAGATACATTGTGAGAAGATCATTTCAAACTTCTTTAACCAATTATTAGAGAAGATCAGGGGAATTGCTCGTAAGAAATAAAGTACTTTGGGAAAATATAGCATTTTAATCAGATTGCGCCTCCCTATCACTGTTAAGTGAAGATTTTCTACCCTTTTGAGGGCTTTTTGGATCTTACTGGCACAGGGGTCCGAATTTTCTTTTACCACCATGTCCAGAACAGAACTTATCACGACCCCCAGATAAACTGCTTGTGTAACTACTCTATGATCGGTACAATAAGCAAATTTGTTAATGATGATCTGCATCTTATCCCTATTCAGGGAATACCCTGGTAGATCTCCATATCTCTGCGCTGTTTCTTCAATTGCCTTGATCGCCTTGTTCGGGTGAGAAGTACCAAAGCTACATCGACGGCGTAGGCCAACACCTTGTTTTCCTGCCCAAACATAACTAAGGGGGGAATGTTCACGGTCCTTTCCAAATACTTCAAGAATGGGTCGATATATAATGCGAAAAGGAAAGGTGAACATGGACAACCTTTTCACGTTCCACTAGATATTTTCTGAGATTTTGTCTCTTCCACATTTAGAGACTTTAGCCACAGGCTCCCTATATAGTGCTTTAATCGCTTTGATAAGCTTCAACTCTATCCCTTTATTAACCATTGAAATCCAGAGAAATTTCATGGGGACCCTATCAAATGCTTTTTCAACATCTAATAAAATTGCAGCCATATTGTCTCCTGACACTTGTCTGGCATCAAATGGGGTGATAATCTTTCTTATATGGTCTATTGTACCCTACTGGTGATGAAGCCATGCTGCCCCATGGATGCAATCCGGTGGATAACCTGTGACAGGTGGGTGGCCAGGACTTTTGAATATATTTTTTAACATCCCCATTAATAAGTGTTAATGTGCGGTAAGACCCCCAGCTCGTTTATTTTTTTGTGGGAATATTACGATTTTGGCCGAGGCCCAGGAGGTTGGTGGAGCTGCTCCTTGGGAGACCTGAATAAACATAGTTGTCATAGTCTCTTTTAACTGCCAATGAAAAATATTGTACAGTTCTGATGGTATCAGATCAGGCCCCTGCAGCTTTCCCACTGGGTAATTTTGACATTGCCAAACGGATTTCATCCCACGTTAATGTGATATCTAATTGCTAAAAGCTGCTTCTTTTTGGTCAATTTGCATTCTGCCTTGGCTAGATTATGTTGAGCTGATTGCATATCATCCCTATCCTTGTTTCTCTTCCTGCATGCAAACTGAAGTGTCTCTCCCCGTATCCCAGCCTTTAAGGCATCCCAGACGAAATCCAGTGAGGCTGATCCAAGATTTCTTTCCCAAAATTCTGGTATCCACACTTTTATATGTCTTATATACTTTTCATCCAGCAATAGTGCCCTCTCAAAGGTCCAGGATCTAGGTCTTTCCCCTAGAAGCATCGCCCTTTAGCTCTAGTACTAGAGGGTTCTGGTCGGATAAAAATCTGGGCAAAGATTCGATTGTACTCTTCTGTCTAACCAAAGATGACACCAGGAAATAGTCTAGTCTAACATGTTTTTGGTGAGGGGCAGAGAAGTATGTAAACCCAGGCTACAAAGGTCTTTTTTCTACCCATACATCGCACAAACCATCGACAAAGGTTACAAAGATGTCGGTGCACTTTTGATTTCCTCCCCATATATTTTTGACCATGTCTCCAATCATCTGCCAAGTTAATACTAAGGTCACCACATAATACAATGGGAAGTTGCCAATGTGATAATGTGTTAGTTATCCAATCTAACAGGGAAGGGTAATCAATATTGCTACCAATAGAGAACATAATGTGCAGAAAGGAAACCCTGGGGCACTACATTCTGCCATGACCCACCACCCCATTGCATTCACCCGAACTCAGGGAAACTGTATCTTTTTGCAGTGATTTAGGATTGCAACCCCCCAGGTGCTGGTCTCTTGTGTAGTGGCCCCCACTATGCTATAGCCCATAATTTTTAACGGGCCTTCTGCTTGTCCTCAGATGAGACTCTTGCAGGCACACTATGTCTGCCTGTAGTAATTGTAGCCCTTGTGCTACCATCTGCCTTTTTAAAATTGTTTAGCCCACAGACATTTAACATTGCTATCTGTAATTTACTGGTCATTGAATTCTATTAAACCTTCTTGTGTCCTTAGCCCTTGACAACCTGTCAAAATAAACCAGATTGCATTCCGATACTCCCATCCCTGCTAAAATTGTTTCAAATCTAGCTCCCTCCACAACCCCCTTGTGTAAACCAACCTACGCCCACACACCCCCCTCCACCCCCCCACAAAAACAGGCAATCAGGCATAGCCTGAGCAATGTTCGTCTGTCATGCTGCCCCACTGTCTCTCTCTAAAGCATTATTAGTATATTCCATGGAGCCAACTGCTTTAGCCCTCAGTTAGACTGGCTCCAGAAGAACGCAACCTGGTGTTCTTTCTGCTATATAGAAGGATCACTCCCTTTATCCTTTCTTTTTAATTCTTCCAGGTATTCCTGGGCTTGAATCTCTGAAGTAAATCTGCATATAGATCCCTTAAATTTAATTTTAAGCCTCGTTGGGTTTTTGAGAAACACCTCAGCCCCCATTTTTTGGAAGGGAGAAAACAGCTATTGTAGTTTAATAAAGAATGTGACACCGCTACAGGATTTAGGAGCATTCAGTCGAGCTTGTTCATATACCAACTGTCTCAATAGAAAATTTCCCAAAAATACCAGCATTGCTCGAGGTGTCTCTTGCTGTTGTTTTTTCAACATTAATGTAAACCGATGAGCGTGCTGAATTTCAGATTCCCAGTCCCAATTTAGTTGCTCGGGGAAGGCATTTTTCAAAAGATTTACCATGAACCTTCTAGGATCAGATCCTTCTACACCATATGGAATCCCCAAAAAGCACAAATTGTTTCTGCGCTGGCAGTTTTCTTGCTCCTTCAGTTTAAACATAACATCTGATAAGATCGCTCCCTTGTCCAGTACTTTGCTGTTTCAAAGAGTTAACCTCTACCTCAAGATACTATATCAGTGTCTCCACAGATGTCAAGTTTTTCAAAATGTCACCGCATGTCTTATTTAGTTTGCGCAACCCAGCTTGGACCTCTTTTGTAGCAACTCTTGCTCTTCGCCCATCGTTCCTGGTATCTTCTTGTACTTGTTTTGTAGACCTAAAGATATCCATCAGTGAAGGTTCTTGGGACTGTGTATCTTCTTTTGAGCCTTCCTTTTGCAGTTCTTCAATTCCCATTCAAAAGATCTGTCGAGTATCAGAGTAGTCCCATTTAAGCTGTTTACCAGTGCTCATTCTTTGGCTATCTCTCTCCCTTTTCTTTTCTTTCACCGCAGATTTCTTCCTCTGTGTTGCTAGAACCTCATCATCTGATGAATTACTGCCATGGTCAGAGAGGGAGTTGATACTTGTGAGTATATTTCCCTGATCTGTAGAGTCTGAATCTTCTGTTAGCGAGAAAAACGTCTCTCCTAGCATTTCAGGTGACAACTCTCCCTGGCAGACCGTGAGACTTTAGAGGTACCTACATTCACCTGTGTGGACCAATTATTAGCACTAGCGCCTCCTTTCACTTGTCCTTGTATCTCAGCATCAATTGTTTGTACCAAGGGCACCAGCTTTGCTGCCTGATTTGCTCCATTACTCTCTCTTGGAGTCTTTTTTACAGCCATATCTTAGGAGGCAGAGGCAGCTTCTGGAGTTTTTGCGATGTCTGCCCATGTTCCATCAGCCCACCGTGTGCCACTTGTCCTTTGCCCTTCTCGTTCCTACCGCTTTTCTCCTCCTCTAACTTTCCAGCTCCTCCGATGAGACAATGTCTTTTTGTATTTCCACAGCCAACCGAGAAAACGTAGAGGAAACAGTGGGTTGTGTTAGCTCATCCTCTACCTGTTTTGTTGTTTTGGCTACCGCTTTCTTTGCAAAAATGTCTTGCTTCATCTTTCCTGCACCGCGGCGCTGATGGGCATCAGCCGTTTCTCCAATGGACTCCGCTTGCTAAGCGCTAATCGCTGCATGAGGAATCCCTGTGGTATGTGTTCTTCCAGGCTTTCTACCTTCAGCCGCCATAGCTCGAGTCCTCAGGCTCTCCCAATAGCTCTGTGCCTGCCAGCCGAATTCGAGCAAAAGAGGACAACAGTGGGAAGAAATCCTCCGTAAAACAGCCAGCAGGAACAAGCATAGAGAGAAGCTGGATGGGGTCAGTCCCAGGTCAAGCAGCTGCTCGTCGATCCGACGATCCATCGGAGATTGGCGGCGAGAGTTGTGGTAGCTAGTCACATGACATTTTTGCCTCAGTGAATAGCCGTGTGAGTTCGACTTCTATGGAGTGTCAAAACTGAATGAACCTTGCCCACGAGGTAGAGTTTACTGACCAGGCATAATAAAACTGATAAACACCTTGTAGCAAATCTGCCTTTTTTACATGGTCACCCCAAAATGCTTTTGCTTTTTTTAGGACCGTATTGTAGTTGGCTTGTGAATTCTGTGCATGTTTTCCCTGTTAAATAGAAGTACAGTGCATATACTTCCTTTTAAATAGATTGGTTTTACCCGGAATATCATATATAACTTGCCCATGAGTCCCTTATATATGATATAGGAGATACGTTTAAAGCATAGATGCATATCTACCATGTGTAGCATGGCTGTAATAGCCTAACAATCTGCTGTCAAACCTGTCAAAAATAACCCTTTTTGACAGACAGGAAACCCTCAAAGCACCCAGGACCACACAACATCCAGAAGAGTCATCAAAGGGCCATAAAAGGGGGCCCATTAGATGACAAAATTTATTGGGGAAGCCATATATTGCAGCAAAGGCCAAGTGGAGCTATAAGGGAAGAACTGCAATATAATGTACTAACAATTCAGCCACAAAGGCCACAAGCCATAAACAAGGAGCAAGCCAAACCCAAACATCCCAAAACCCCAACACACATTGGGGTGCTGCAGGTACATGGCAACACACATCTTCTATGACAAACACAGGAATATATGACAGCACAATGCATGCCATCACAACGCATGTCATTACAACCTGGTCATAACAATGCAAGTGCTGTTACAACACGTAACAATTACAATAAAAACTTTTACTAAGCATATGCATTTACAACAAATTTCATTGTAATAGCATGATTGATAAAGATAAATGCGTGGTTACAGTTAAATTTGAAAGTATAAGTAATATATATATATTTATATATATATATATTCACTGAAAAAAACATAGGTTTCAGGGGTGTTATAGTTAGCTGGACTTTTCACTTGTACAAAACCATTGAAATTCCCCCGTTATAGTTAGTTCAGCTAACCATAACTTGCGCGCCCGCAATGCACTGCTGATGACGTCACATATTACATCACTCATGACATGGTCAGTGACATCACTCATGACATCACTGATGACATCTCAAATGACATCACTGATGACATCACTGATGACATCATCCAGTGAATGTTTGTTTTTCTGAAAATTAAATATGTTTTATATATGTATATCTCAAGGTCGATGGAAGAATAAATGGGTATATAAGTGTCTAAATGGATGATTTGTTTTTGAAAAATTCATTGTGTAACTGACTAATTAAGTGTATCATAGTGAATACATGGCTTAGTGAGTAATGTTTAAATATGGAAATATCTGTATCAGTCTCTCACTTTGTGTATAAGTGGCTGCATGGGTTGGTGAGTAGCTACATGTGTGTCTATATAGGTTATTAGTTGGTTTTTTGAGTGTCAGTCTGAGAGTTTGCATGGTTCGGGGGGGGTATTACGTAGTGCATAGGTGCATGAATGAGTGACTCACTGTTTGGATGTGTTGAAGACAGCATGTTTGCAGGACTGTATGGGTGGATGAGTGTGTGTATGGGTGTGTTAGTGAGTGAATGACTGTCTCAATAGTGTCTTTATGAGTAACTACATATGTTTTAAACTAGTATATGTGACTATTGGTGTATATAAGTGAGTATATGTGAGAGTGAGAGATTGAAAGAGTTCCTGTATGAATAAGTATGTGTTTCTATAAGTGATTGTTTAAAAGACTAAGTATGTGTAAGTTTCCGTAGAAGTAAGTGTGGTGGTGTGTGTATAACTGTATATGCAGGTAAATGTATGTTTGATTCTTTATTAGCATGAGTGACTATGTGTGTGAGTAACTCTATGAATGAGTGGCATTGTGTAACAGGATGTATAGGTGTATGAGTACATATGATGAGTGAGTACATGTATGGGTGACTGTATAGGACTGTTGGTGAATGAGTGGATGTGTATGTGGATCTTAGAATTACTGAAGAGGTTGTTGTAACTGGTATTGGTATGTCCATTGTTTTGAAAATTTGAGTCTCTATTTTTGAATGTGTGTATCAAAGGTTATATTAGGGTGAGAGGAGGTCTGCCCCTCTATCACAAGGATGATGTCATGAGTGATGTCATCAGTGATGTCATTTGAGATGTCATCAGTGATGTCATGAGTGATGTCACTGACCATGTCATGAGTGATGTAATATGTGACGTCATCAGCAGTGCATTGCGGGCGCGCGAGTTATAGTTAGCTGAACTAACTATAACGGGGGAATTTCAATGGTTTTGTACAAGTGAAAAGTCCAGCTAACTATAAGAACCCCTGAAACCTATGGTTTTTTCAGTGAATTTCTGAGGTTTTTTAAATGCTAATTCCTAACTATAACGTGCCTGAAACCTATGGTTTTTTCTGTGAATTTCAAAGGTTTTTTAAATGCTAATTTCTAACTATGCCTACAGAGATAGGACATGTGAAGAAAAAAGAAAAAATGCACAGAAAGAAAAAAAAGAAGTGCAGAAAGAAGCAACAGAAGTCCTCAAAGACGAAGAAAAGTGCAGGAAGAAGGATAACGGGCAGAAAGAACAAAAAGAAGAGCAGAAAGAATCCTTGTTGCAAAATCATCCTGTACCCTCAACTTTTTCAGACGGATACTGGTGGTTACTGAGTCTGACTAACCAGTCCTAGAGCCAGTGCTATGTTAAAAGACACCTAGAATACAGTGAAAACACCTACATACACTAGGGAACATTATGCGTTGGGGTCCCCCTGTGATTAGCATGACCTCCTCTGTAAGCCCCTAGTATATAATAGGGCAGGGGGATTAAAACTACCTCTTAAAACAGGCCACAGGGCGTTTTTGCACACATTAACTCAGGCACCGTCCCCTCCCTTCACCACTGTGTAAACACGCCCTGTGTCCGTTTTTAGTTGGGAGATTAAGTTCATTTGAATCCTGAGGGTCCCTAGGGTCCAACTAGCCCACTAGGTACCTCCAGTAAGTGCCACAGAGCTGCGTTGCAGAGAGGTGTAAAAAGTGGCACAGCCTGGACCACCTCTCTGCAATGCAGCTCAGTGGCGCTTACTGGAAGCACTTGGTGGGCTAGTTAGCCCCCAGGGGCCCTCAGTATTGAAGGGAAATTATATCCCCAATTTAAAACGTGCCATAGTGCGTGTTTGCACACGTCACCTCAGGCCCCGTCCCCTCCCTTCACCACTGTGTAAACGCGCCCTGTGGCTGTTCTAAGTTGAGAGATTAAGTCCCCTTGAATCCTAAGGGTCCCTAGGGTCAAACTAGACCACTAGGTACCTCCAGTAAGCGCCACAGAGCTGCGTTGCAGAGAGGTGTAGAAAGGGGCTTGGCCTCAGAACACCTGTCTGCAGCGCAGCTCCCTGGTGCATACTGGAGATGCCTGTTGGGCTAGTTGGCCCTCAGGGACCCTCAGTATTGAAGAGGAATTAATTCCCCAATTTACAACTCGCCAGGGGGCGTGTTTGCAGAGTGCTGCAAGGAGGGGGCGTGGCCTCCGGCACAATGCCTGTCTTTTATTTATTTGAATTTTTTAAGGAGGGTGGCTGTGTGGTTCCCCTTCTTATTCTAATTTATTGGCCCTGATGACCCCATCCCCCAGGGCCTGTCTCCTAATTATATTTTTTTGACCCCAATCCCCAGGGCCGGCCACTGTTTTTTATTATTTTAAAAAAATATATATTTATAGACACACCTAGAACATGCTGGACAAACCGTACGTACCTATCACCATGACGATTTGAGTGATATTCATTAAAAGGCGACTATGCATACAGTGAATCCACGTGGAATGTATTTACACCACTAGTGAAGCTCTGACATGTCTGATGCCCTACCGTGCCTAATCCGGTAGACACCCTTGTCGTTTATTTATAGAAACATGGGTAGCTATTGACGGGCACATTTAATACACATGCACACCAAGCAATTCAAAGGGGATTCGACAAAAATTCGACCAAAACTATGTAAGAAACCCCCCTCACGGTTAATATAACACACATCCACTGCCGGATGTGTAATACTTTTTATTTTACTCTCTGGAAAGGGGACGAACATCACTTGAGAGTCACAGCGTGCTCCTGGCAGAGCCCAATGCTGTGTTACACCCACCATTGCCTGCCGAGTGCCACACACCTCTGTGTTGTATTCCACCAGCTAGTGCATATGCTATGACACTCTCTAGCCCATGTGCACTTTAACACCACCCCGTGAATATGTCATGCCACACTTGTCTTCGCACGGGTTGTATTGCCCCATCTAACGTGCCTTCCTCGATGCCTATATTATAACGCACAGTGCTATGCCATACATATTACAATCTGGGATCCATATCTTTGTCACAGTGCATATGCAACGTTACACTCCCCAGAACATATTTTATATTACAACTTTAGAGACTAGTTAGGTTACACAACACTGCCCTGTGCATATTACACTCCAAGGCGCACATCGCATAGCACGCGCTAGTGCCTGTGCTATCTCGCGCTCTCCAATGAATCTGTCATTGCGCACAATGTATTGCATATTATATTTCACGCCCGGTTCATCTTATATCACACTTTTTGGTGCATAGTTTATACCATACACTATATCTAGTTTTCATTTTCAATCGTGCTCTCAGGACTATGTTCTATATAACACTGTGTTCACCTACCCTTTTCACGGGCATTACATTTTGCGATAGGGGGTGGAGGGTCAGGGGGTGTTTCTGCCAAGTGAGCCCAGAGACACAGTCACAAACAACCTCTTCTTCCTGAATAAAAGTGAGATTATGCTGCATAGTTTAAGTAGTTCGCACAGACACACGTTTTAAAAACAATAACGTTCCTAATACCCGCCTTCTCTGAACAGTTAGCTTGCTGCCCCATCCCCCTCCTCCCTATCCTCTGTTGTGTGAATCCATGGACTAGCCTCCTCCCTCCTGCCATGCATGGTCTGATGTGCTGCCACTGCCCTCAATTTAGTATGATGTACCAGTCCCCTCCTCCTGCCCTCCATTGCCCAATTCTATGCCCCATCATTGACCTCCTGCTTAAACTCTGTGCTTAGCTTGCTGCCCCTATTCTCCTTCCCCCTGCCCTCCAATGTCTTTGTGCATGCCCCTGCTCCATCCTTTTTGCCCACCATGTTCCATGGACCTGCCACTCCTATCTACTCTGAGTGTTCTGTTGAGCTGCCACTCCCCTCCCACCTGCCTAGCATTGTCAGATGACTGTAACCTGTCCCTGCCACCTCCACCCTGCCTGTCCACATGCCATGCCCCTATCCTCTTCCTCCTGTCCTACATGGTCCATTGTACTGCCACACCCTTCTGCCCTCCCTGGTCTGTTGTGCTGCAACTGCTCCTCCTGCCTGCCCCGTGCAGTCTGTTCTGAGGCCCCTTCCCCTGAACTTTCTTGTCTTCTTGTCTGTGCACAGGTCCTGACCCTCCCTTCTATCCTCCATCGTCCTTTGTGCATGCCCCTGCACCCTCCTTCTTGCCCATCATAGCCATTGTGCTGCCACTAACCCTCCCACTTGCCATGCATGGTCTTCTGTGCTGCCATGGCCCCTCCCACCTTCCCTCTGTGGTCAGTTAGCTGGCTCTGACCCCCTCCCACCTTCCCTCCATGGTCTGTGTGTATGCCATCACAGTCTCACTGTTGCTCTTCATGGTGTGTCTTGCTTCTAGTGCCCATCCTGCCTGACCTCCATGGCTATCTTGCTGCTCCTGCCCTGCCCCCTTGCCCCCAGCCCTCTGTTTACATGTGCAGACCCCTACTCCCTCCCTCCTGGCTTGTCTGCTCCATTGTAATGCCCCTGATTCGTCCCTCCTGCCCTTTATGGTCTGTTATGCTGCAGCTTTCTCTCCTGTCTGTCTATTATGGTCAGCTAGCTACCATTGCCTCTTGCCCCTCTGTTCTCTGTTGTCCATGTGCATGGTCCTGTCTCCTACCTCTTGCTTTCTATGGATTGTTGTGAGGAAATATGAATTTTTATGATCAATTGTGTCCCCTATCTTAGACCCCAACGGCTCCATGTACGTGCTACAAGTACATGTATGTTCCCTCCACTTCCAGCTATGAAGACGCAAATACATCTGCGTCCAACGTTGACATGTTCTCTTTCAGATCCACCATGATTGGGTCGAATATTCCGTTCCTAAGTATGCCTTGCCACCGTCTTTATATGGTGCACCTTTCACGTTTTCCAGCTCTGGCGAGTAGGCCCTGAATTCTGCCATCGAGCCTTTTCCTGCCTTCTGCCTCTGAATGCTCCAGCCTGGACTTGCATCTGTATCCATGACCTTTGTTTTACTCCCTGCGAGGCTAACGGTGCCTGGCTCGGCCTGTTGCCTGCCAAGACTGTATTTCGCCTTCAAGTTATCTGCTCCGCTCCTCAACCAATACATTCCTGTCTAGTAGTTTAGGTAAACATCCTTCCAGCTGCAGAGCAAAGGGCCCGGCCTCACTGTCTCCGTGCAAGTAATTCATAGCTCCTGTTACCATGGTAGGCCCATGCCCCCTCGCATCTCATGTAGACACGTAGACTCTTATACACGCACTAGCAGTCAGTATAGAATAGACTCTAACCGAGAGACCTTTCCTTCCAGATAATACAGTTCCTTAAACACAAGATGTTAGATACGATTTGGGATTAGGTTGTTCTGACATCCCAGACTTCTGTCTCCTCATGTAGGGCTAAATGTCAAGTCCCCTTCACCCTCCAGTTACACGTCAATCACACGTCATGCTACTGCGCGCGCATCTCTGCCATGTATTTCTGCTGACATTGCAGGATTCTCTTATGGATCCACCCACCTGTGATATCCTCATAATGACGTTTCTAGTACACGCCCTTATGCACGCCTATTGTAACGCCTTTTTCATTACGTATGTGTATTCTTATCTTTCCTATCAGCTGTTACGCCTCCTGCATCTGCCTTTACTGTAATGCATTGACTATATATATGATAACCTGTCAATAATGTATTGCCTATCCCTTCCCGAACCTTCGTGGTGACGGAATTCGATTGCCTGGTTCGAACCAATTCTTTTGTAAGGAATAAAACCCCTTTTATAACCTCAAATACCACGGATTCTGCCTCTTATTATTCTGAGTTATTCTTATTGAACTTTACCGCATAAATTAAGTCTAGGTAATTTAAATTTACCACATAATTGGCGCCCGAATAGGGACTCCTCCCCCACCCCACGCGCCGGAGGTGCGTTGCAGGCCCGGTCTCCTGCCACAGCCGGACGGACAACTACGCGTACCCGCAGGATTTCCTGTATCTCCCTCAGGCCAACGGAGGTGACTGAGGCTGCGATCAACACCCAGATGAGGCGGTGAGGAGTGCGGAGGATCCCGACCAGAGCCTAGCTGAGAGAGCAAGATCCGAGGTATACAGAGGCCCACCAGGTTCCGAAGTTCCGAAGTACCTATGTCACGAGTCGAGTCGAGTCCAGTCCGATCCAGTCCAGTTCAGAGTTTCCGAGGCCTTCCGTTCCGTGCTTCCCGGTGAGTACCGTTGCTGGGGACGCATCTAGATGTGCGCATTAGTTTGTGCCGGTCAAGACGGGTTTGGGTACACAGATCCGGTCTGCACTGTTTCAGCAGTGTATCTGTACTGTTTAGCAGTACATCCAGTATTATGACAGTAGCTAATTCTATTCTAATTATCGTTGTTCGTTTTAAATGTTTTAATATGTTTTAAAAATCGTGGTATGGGTGATTGTTCGATCTTCATTACTGTGTTTATTGTATTAATTGTGTTCAAGTCCGAGTAAGAATCAAGTAGCAAGGTTTAAAGATGCCGTTATTTTCAAAATTAAGACAGATAAAAACTAGAAAAGGGATACTCGAAGAAGCCGTTCCCATTCCACCTAGGGACACTCCAGGGTACTTTATGTACCATAAACATGGCCTAGATGCCGTATTATATCTCGATTTATGGGTGGACTACACCAAGGATTTAGCAGAGAGTCAGAGATGGCCCGCTGCTGGGACATGGGATGCAGATTGCATCATGAGAGTAGAAGAAGCATTATGGAAAAAGAAAGCCAGACAGTCACAGAAAGATGCCATTGAATTATGGCGTAAAGAATCGCATAGACGCACAGAGAAAGCGTTCAGAAAAGAAGAGAAAAAAAGGGAGGATTCAGACAAAGCCCGAGAAAACGTATTAATCGAGGAAGGTATCCGAGTAAAAGCAGAACAAGTAGATAGACAACGAAACACTCTTATGAATGGTATGTATCCTCTTCTGGCCGAGGGTTTACCCAAGGCCACCCTGGAAGTACCAAAAGATCTGCCACCTCCATTGCTTCCGACTAAAGTACACCCCAAGACCGCAAAGGACATTTTCCTTTCTTCCTATTTAGATGATGCAGCCCCCGAATATGTTAATGTTCCGCAGCCACGCACACCACCTGCTAACGACGCTCGACCCCAAGATAATCTGCCTCCTGTTGTCTTTACGCCGCAGCAACAAACTCCTTCTCACGTTCCAAACCTTCCGCCTCTTCCTACACTCCTTCCTGCACCTACTCTCCCTACCTTACACCCAACAAATCCTTTTGGACCTGGCACCTCAGGAGGTGCGATAGGAGGTTTTTCTACGCCACCGCCAACACTTCGATTGACTTATAGGGATTTAGCACACCAACGTACACCTCAAACAGCTAATTACAATATATTTAATGAGCCTCTTACAGACTGTAGATATGATCCAGTACCCGGTAAAGACGACAGAATGATGCTATCATCAGTACGTCTACGACGAGTTGCGAACTATCTAATGATGCTACCAGGAATGATTGGTCATCTAGACAAAATATATCACTTTGTCCAAACAGGGCAAGGTCCTGAAAGTATTGGCGAGGCCATGGCATACCAGAAAGTGGACACGCAAAAACTATTGTTACGCTTCTTCATAAACTGCTTGATCAGAAACAGAGATAGGCCTGATGTAGACCCGGAAGAAATGCAAGTACTTAACAAATGGGGTCAGAATATAGCAGACGGAAAACATGATAAACAGAAGAGTATAGAAATTATGCACCGAAAGATCCGAAAAACAGTAGAACGAATACATGAAAGAGGATTAGAGGCAGATAAAACTGAATCGGAGGAGGAGGAGGAACAATCAGAAATGACAACAGGACAATTACAATTACCAGCTAGAGAAATGATAGCTTATGTAGGTAAGGGAAGATCTTTTAATAATCCAATGCGTCCGATACGTCCAGAAAGTAACAGAATTTTTCAAGCAGCCATGTCAAATCCAAGGACCCCTGAACACTTATTTCAGGCTACTGATAAAATACTTCGAGAACGAATGGGGTACCATGTGCTCGATTCTATGGATGAACAAGATTAAGCCAGGTCAGCAGTACAATGGGCTGACAGTTCTGAAAAATATAGTGATGACGCGCTAGCACACACGTTTTTGAATCTTTCACCAGACGAACAGCGTTTAGCTGGTATATACATGATACAACACCTCCTTATATTGTATAAAAGCCAACACTCCGATCCTGGTCCCCTACCTGATATACTAATAGAATTACTCATGAATAAATGGAGAGGTCTAGGTACCGATCTAATTAAAGAAATTCTAGAACATCGGCACAGATACAGTGCCTTCCTGTGTCCAGAGCATGATTCAGCTCCCTCCATGGAAAGAAAAATGTATTACATAGACAGACAGAATCCCTTACGCGAAGTGCACCCAGTTAAAAATGATGATAATTCTTTTACGCGCGTGTTTGTGTACACGCCCATAACTAAAATAGAACTATTGGAAATGAAAAAATTAGTGCCCAGCCATGACAAAGATCCAGCAGGTTTTCACCGTGAAATAAAGGACATGTTACTCATGGGTGATTATACCTATCCTGACATTATGAAAATATTAAAAGTATTATTGCCTGCCGGTGTTTACGAGAAGCTCAAAGAAAAGGAATGGGAGGTGGGAGAGCAAAAGATTGATTGGGTTGCATTAGAAAACGAAGAAAATACCCGAACTCCAGGCCGAGGGCTTGGGGACAAAACTAAAGCGTTACCAGGATTGTTAGTACAAGTATTGCCACGTTTATTAACTACGAAAAAGGAAGACTGGGGTGCAATCTCAGCCTGCAAACAGAAACCCGATGAAGACACTAGTGATTTTTATTCCCGATTTGAAAAATGCTTTGGTATTAATAGCGGCCTGAAAGCAAGTAGCGATTCATATCCACATCTTTTTGTAACAAAATTAGTCGAGAATTCCCTGCCCCAGGTTAAGAACAGAGTATTGAAAGTCGAGAGCACTTGGCAAGCTAACACCCCTTCACAAATGTTACAAATGTTACAGTACCACCAGAATAGAATTAGAGAAGAACAAGAACACGAACAAAGGCGTATGAAAGACACGAAGATGAAAATGCTTGTTGCTCAGTCAGTTCCAGCTGACGGTCATAATAAGGGTGCGACACAGTCTAGTAATTCAGCAGTTCCTGTTAAAGGGACATGCAACTATTGTAAACAGCCAGGTCATTATATAAACGATTGTGCAGTTCTGAAACACAATATCTCTACGGGTAAAACCAAGGAGAGACCACGTCCATCTAGACAGGATCAGATCCAACAACAAGTACCCCAGAATGTACAGCCTATGCCAGCTCCACAACAGACCGTAGCAGTACCACAGCCTATTGCCGCAACACAAAACACGACACAACAGATGTACCAGTATGCACAAAATGATTATCCCGATTATCAGCGATACACATGAAATAGCCTAGAGAGGGAAGTTGGCTTACCCCTTATTGAGGTTCCTGTAGATCAAGAAGGTCCTTATGTACATAGTCAAGTATTAGGGAAAGACAGAAAGTTTTTAATTGATACAGGGGCAAGCAGAACAACGATAAGTCATGACGAAGTTCCAGGGGCACCCCTCTCAGGCTCACAGAATATTTCCCTTGGATTTTCAGGAAAGCCTATTGTTAACGAAGTATCGCAACCTCTTCCTCTTGCAGTTGGTCCATTGACACGGACTACAGATTTATTGCTTACAAAATCATGTCCAGAAAACTTGTTAGGTATAAAGACACTGAAGGCTCTAGGAGCTGTAATATGTTGTTCTCCGGACGGGGTACGACTATTTTTGCGTGACTTTAAAGGTCACTACGTATTAAGAGACATGGATCACCGGTTACAGACTGTACCTGCATATTTATGGGCACAAGGCCCCACTGATGTAGGTTGTATGCACATTACACCATATCGAGTCACACTCAAAGCAGGAGTGGTATTACCACGGATTCGACAATACAAGTTACCTCCAGATGCTGTAGTGGCTTTGCTGCAAATCATTGACGAGCTCATTGCACAAGGAGTGGTTGTGGAAACCGACTCCAATATATGTAATTCTCCTATCATTCCAATTCTTAAACGTACTGATCCAAAAGCACCCCCAGTATATCGATTAGTTATTGATCTGCGCGAATTGAATAAATGCATTGTACCACAATATCCCGTGGTCCCAGATATCTCTTCATTACTGACAGCTATTGATTCAGAAGCAACGTTCTTTACTGTAATTGACCTCAAGAATGCCTTCTTTAGCATCCCAATCGATCCGGAAAGCCAATATTTGTTCGGATTCTGTTTAAATGGACGAAGCTTCAAATTTGCACGCGCACCTCAAGGATTCACAGAAAGCCCCAGCATCTATAGCCAAGCACTGAAAAGACAACTTGACAGTATCCACATGCCTGTTAACACTGCCCTGCTTCAGTATGTCGATGATCTGCTGATCACCGCCTGAAGCGAACCCGAATGTGAAAAAGCATCACTGACGGTTTTACATTTTCTGGCCGATAAGGGGCACAAGGTGTCCCCTTCGAAGCTGCAATTCTGTGTTCAGCAAGTTGTGTACCTTGGGCACTTGCTGTCCAAAGGGGGGAGACAGCTCACACCTGACCGCATCCAGTTAATTGTAAACATGTCACCACCCAAGACACAAAAGGAGGTGCGGGCCTTCATAGGCCTCACTTCGTACTGTAGACAATGGATTCCCCAATATGCATTTCTAGCAAAACCACTCATTCAGTTGACAACCCAGGAGGCAGCGACATCGACTGTCCTCCCTTGGACTCAGGAACATACACAAGCTTTTGAAGACTTAAAGAACGCCTTATGTCAAGCACCTGTTTTAGCGACACCATGTTATAGTAAGCCTTTTACACTTTTTGTTACAGAACGCGAAGGTACTGCTTTGTCAGTACTCACTCAGGAACAAGCAGGTTCACACAAACCGTGTGCTTACTTTTCTAGCACATTAGACCCAGTAGCACAGGCTTTGCCTGCGTGCCTAAAATCAGTTGCAGCAACGGCCTTAGCCATAAGACAACGTGACTCGATAGTGCTGGGCCACCCTCTGACAGTACAAGTACCACACGCAGTAGAAGTTCTCTTGAACCGGACACAAACACAGCACTTGACTATAGCACGACTGACAGGTTATGAATTAACATTGTTTCAGCCACACATAGAAATCAGACGCTGTAGTACATTAAATCCTGCCACACTTTTGCCATTAAGTGGAACAGACCCATTGGCACATGATTGTATTGAAGTCATTACTATTACGACGAAACCCAGACAAGACTTGACAGATATTCCATTACCAGATCCAGACTTGACACTTTATGTGGATGGTTCATGCATGAGAACAAGTACAGGAGAGTTAGTGGCCGCTTATGCAGTCACGACAGACACCGAAGTTATTGAAACGAAGTGTATTGATACCTTGTCAGCTCAAGCAGCAGAGCTCATCGCTCTGACACAAGCCTGTATTCAAGCCAAACATAAGAAAGTTAACATATACACAGATTCACGTTATGCATTCGGAGTTGTACATGACTTCGGAGTCCTCTGGCGAGAGAGAGGTTATTTAACCTCTCATGGTGCCAACATTCAACACGGTCCCCTCATTCAAGCTCTATTAGATGCAATACATCTGCCTACTGCGATATCTATCATGAAGTGCAAGGCCCATACAAAAGTCACCGATATCATTTCCCAGGGTAACGACTTGGCAGACCGAACAGCTAAGCAAACAGCTCAGAATCGGACTCATGCAACTGACTTGACAAAGACAATAGTTCCGACATCGACATACTGCATGACAGTTAGGGATCCCGCCCTTGATGTAATTGACATACAGACACATGCTACACCAGAGGAAATCAAGAAATGGACTGAACTAGGAGGGATCCAAACAGATCAGGGATGGATGACGAAGGGAAAATCTATATGGTTTCTCCCCGACTCCATGGTTCAAGTTATCATTAACACAATACATAGTCCAGCGCACCTAGGAGAGAAAGCTATGCTAGACAGTATTTAAAACATTTGGTTCAACAAACACTTACGAGCAGCAGCCAAACAGAAAGTGCGTACTTGCATGATTTGTTGTCAGTTCAACCCAGGTAAAAGCATTCCTGTAGAGCAAGGTGGATTTCAACCTCCCGATCACCCTTTTGAAGTCCTCCAGATGGATTATATCCAGATGGAACGTTGTCGAGGATTCAAATATGTCCTCGTAGTTGTATGCGCGCTTTCCCGTTGGACAGAAGCATATCCAGTCCCAGATTACACTGCCCCGACTACTGCCAAGCAGCTGGTTCGTGAATTCTTCCCACGGTATGGTTTGCCCCGTATCGTATACTCAGATAACGGTCAGCCGTTCTCATCCGAGCTAATGAAACACATTTCACTCCTGTTAGGCTATCAATGGAAATTCCACTGTGTCCGACATCCCGAGGCAGCAGGTCTCGTGGAACGTCATAATCAGACTCTGAAAATTCGACTTTCTAAAATCTGTAGAGAAAAAGGTGTCGACTGGATAGTAGCTTTACCAGTTGCTCTCTTTTACATGAGAATGGTAGCACATTCTCGAACAGGGCTATCCCCGTACGAGGTGGTCTTCGGTATGCCACCAAATATGTGGGGGACGCCTATACCTCGTAAAATCACTGATGTTGATTGTAATATGCTGACAGATTACCTTGCTTCCTTGATGTCTGCACTACAATCTTGCCGTTCACAGGTAGCTGCAGCCTTTCCTGACAACACCGAGGTGAAGCCCCATGAAGTGGTTCCCGGGGATCACGTGTTCATAAGAAATTTCGACAGGAGGAGCCCGCTGGAGCCCCGCTGGCAAACGCCGAAATTAGTACTTCTGACCACAAGGACAGCAGTGAAGATTGAGGGTCGCAAGGGTTGGCTGCACTCGAGCCATATCAAGAAATTTCACGGACTACCTTCTGATTTGAACTCTCAGCCTCCGCAGCCTCCTCCACAGACTGACTCGAAACTCCCCCTGGTCGAGAATACTGCTTCCCAGGAATATAAACTGAAACTAAGGTCTAGCAAGTCAGACAATTTGATTGTTTAAGTCCTCTCCTAGGTGAATCGGTTAAATTAGTCTCTGACATGTATCCTCTAGACCGAAATAGAGAGAGAAATAGACAGAAACAGCTCAAGAAACATGCATATTGTAAATCACTTCGTAGTCACTGTATAGTGACATTATTGATTATGTTTTTTCTAAGTCTTCTGATTATTGCTGCAAGTATACTGTTGCACATATACTACCCTATTTTAAAGCGTGCTTTCAATGTTACTGCCGAACACTCTTTTAGCGAATTACCTCCGCATGAGTTGTCCTACAGATTTGCGCTGCGCATCAACACATTCATTAGTATGTTACATCACTCCCATCAGACCAGCAACGCTACAAACTGTTGGATATGTGGCCGACTCCCTCCCTACCAGAAATACAAGGGAGTTCTGCCCCTCTTTCCGTACCCGTTCACACACAATGGTTCCTGTGGAGCATGGTTTAGTTTGATTAATTCTTTAGATTCAAATACCGTAGTTTACCAGGACAACAGGGTATGGGGAAACCTGAACTTAGTTTTGCTTAAAGTCTGCTATCCTAACAAGGAGGGACTTCCCAAAAGGACAGGAACTGATCTAGAAAATGAAGTATATGGATTAGGTAACTTTACCCTTAACCTCATGATTCTGAATGTTGAATCCGAAGCTGCACCAGTCTTGCCTGCTATGTCAGTATTTCCAGTCAAAGGTGAATTATGTGTAAGAAAGAATGGTTCAGTACACATGGGTCATAGTAAATGTACTACTGTGATCGAATTCAGTGATCAAGGCAAGTCTACATTTAGAGCTTCTCGTCATTCCTACTTCCTATGTGGTCATACCGCATATATACGTTTACCTCTAGATTGGGATGGTACCTGTTACATTGCATTCCTTCTGCCACCTGTTTTCCTAGCCCCTCCTGATTATCATAGAAATACCCATCTAGTACACAATAGACCCCAGAGAGATCTCCCGATTGTCGACTACACTGAAACGGCATGGGAGCAATACACAGACTTCAATAAAGGTTTCTTTCCCTACATAGGTGCTGTCGTTAATAGTAAACTGATACGCAGATTAACCAGAACCCTTGAAGCAGTAGTGAATGAAACTACTTCTGCCCTAGGCAACTTAACAGAAGAGCAGTCTGCGATGCGGATTGTTGTTCTCCAAAATCGTCTTGTCCTTGACGTCATCCTGGCCGATAGGGGCGGAGCCTGTAGAGTCATCGGATCGAGTTGCTGTGTTTTCATTCCAGAAAACGCGCCATCAGTATATAAAGCCATAACTCGTCTTCATAAGATTGCAAGCCAGATACACCAGAATCCAGGCACCTGGACTTGGTCCGGTTGGTTCTGGAGCGTGTTGTCAGCCTGGGGATGGAAAATCCTATCCTTCCTAGGTATTGGCCTTCTCATAATATTCAGTTGTTGCCTGTGTCTACAATGTGGGCCAGCGATTTGCGGCCTGTGTGCCACATCGTGTATTCCACATTCAAGTTCTCATTCAAGATCTCGTAAGAAGAAAGAAGAGCAAATGATGTTACATGAACAGATTGATGGATTCATGAAGATCGATATATCATGAAGGGTCCGTAGGGGACAAGGAGGGAATGAGGAAATATGAATTTTTATGATCAATTGTGTCCCCTATTTTAGACCCCAACAGCTCCATGTACGTGCTACAAGTACATGTATGTTCCCTCCACTTCCAGCTAAGAAGACGCAAATACATCTGCGTCCAACGTTGACATGTTCTCTTTCAGATCCACCATGAGTGGGTCGAATATTCCGTTCCTAAGTATGCCTTGCCACCGTCTTTATATGGTGCACCTTTCACGTTTTCCAGCTCTGGCGAGTAGGCCCTGAATTCTGCCATCGAGCCTTTTCCTGCCTTCTGCCTCTGAATGCTCCAGCCTGGACTTGCATCTGTATCCATGACCTTTGTTTTACTCCCTGCGAGGCTAACGGTGCCTGGCTCGGCCTGTTGCCTGCCAAGACTGTATTTCGCCTTCAAGTTATCTGCTCCGCTCCTCAACCAATACATTCCTGTCTAGTAGTTTAGGTAAACATCCTTCCAGCTGCAGAGCAAAGGGCCCAGCCTCACTGTCTCCGTGCAAGTAATTCATAGCTCCTGTTACCATGGTAGGCCCATGCCCCCTCGCATCTCATGTAGACACGTAGACTCTTATACACGCACTAGCAGTCAGTATAGAATAGACTCTAACCGAGAGACCTTTCCTTCCAGATAATACAGTTCCTTAAACACAAGATGTTAGATACGATTTGGGATTAGGTTGTTCTGACATCCCAGACTTCTGTCTCCTCATGTAGGGCTAAATGTCAAGTCCCCTTCACCCTCCAGTTACACGTCAATCACACGTCATGCTACTGCGCGCGCATCTCTGCCATGTATTTCTGCTGACATTGCAGCATTCTCTTATGGATCCACCCACCTGTGATATCCTCATAATGACGTTTCTAGTACACGCCCTTATGCACGCCTATTGTAACGCCTTTTTCATTACGTATGTGTATTCTTATCTTTCCTATCAGCTGTTACGCCTCCTGCATCTGCCTTTACTGTAATGCATTGACTATATATATGATAACCTGTCAATAATGTATTGCCTATCCCTTCCCGAACCTTCGTGGTGACGGAATTCGATTGCCTGGTTCGAACAAATTCCTTTGTAAGGAATAAAACCCCTTTTATAACCTCAAATACCACGGATTCTGCCTCTTAATATTCTTATTGAACTTTACCGCATAAATTAAGTCTAGGTAATTTAAATTTACCACATAATTGGCGCCCGAATAGGGACTCCTCCCCCACCCCACGCGCCGGAGGTGCGTTGCAGGCCGGTCTCCTGCCACAGCCGGACGGACAACTACGCGTACCCGCAGGATTTCCTGTATCTCCCTCAGGCCAACGGAGGTGACTGAGGCTGCGATCAACACCCAGACGAGGCGGTGAGGAGTGCGGAGGATCCCGACCAGAGCCTAGCTGAGAGAGCAAGATCCGAGGTATACAGAGGCCCACCAGGTTCCGAAGTTCTGAAGTACCTATGTCACGAGTCGAGTCGAGTCCAGTCCGATCCAGTCCAGTTCAGAGTTTCCGAGGCCTTCCGTTCCGTGCTTCCCGGTGAGTACCGTTGCTGGGGACGCATCTAGATGTGCGCATTAGTTTGTGCCGGTCAAGACGGGTTTGGGTACACAGATCCAGTCTGCACTGTTTCAGCAGTGTATCTGTACTGTTTAGCAGTACATCCAGTATTATGACAGTAGCTAATTCTATTCTAATTATCGTTGTTCGTTTTAAATGTTTTAATATGTTTTAAAAATCGTGGTATGGGTGATTGTTCGATCTTCATTACTGTGTTTATTGTATTAATTGTGTTCAAGTCCGAGTAAGAATCAAGTAGCAAGGTTTAAAGATGCCGTTATTTTCAAAATTAAGACAGATAAAAACTAGAAAAGGGATACTCGAAGAAGCCGTTCCCATTCCACCTAGGGACACTCCAGGGTACTTTATGTACCATAACCATGGCCTAGATAAATTAAGTCTAGGTAATTTAAATTTACCACAGTGCTGCACTCCCGTCCCGCATGCCCTGTGTGGTGTATTGTGCTGCTGCAAACCCTGATGCCTGCCCTGCAGGGTCAGTTTGGTGCACCCCTCCATGTCCCTCCTGTCCTCTGTTATCCAAGTCCATGTCCCTACCCCATTTCCTTCCATGATCCATTGTACCATACTTGCGAACATTTAACTTGGTAAGAGGGAGATTTTGAAAAAAAACTGGGGTATTGATTTTCCCCTTTGAGTTACATTGAAAAAGAGGAGATTGTAGACAGGAGACAGATCAAATAAAGCCCATTTGAGCTTTAAAACATTGGACGTTTCCTGGCTGAATCGGGTCTGTTGGCATGTATAGTTGTACTACCATTGCCTCTTCCTTCTGCCCACAATGGTCTATTACATTGCCACAGCCTCTCTTGCAAGTCCTATATTGTTGGTTTGTTGCCCCTGCCCCCCTTTCCACTGCCCTCCATAGTCTGTTGTGCAGCCACGGCCCATCCTGCCTGCTCAGTGTGGTTAAATTGTTGCCTTTGCACCCTCTTACCTGCCTTCAATTTTCAGAGTCCGTGCCCCTGGCCTCTGCCTCTCAACAGTATCCTAATGAACAACTAGATTGCTAACATTCTATATTTATTACAAAAGTGTGGAACGCCTGACGTCATCTTGATGTAATCAAAACTGTAATACCTAGAGCATTTCCTTTAGAAATTACATATATGAGAGGGTCTTATTGGCATCAAAATTATGGTTAGTGCTCTAAAAGACTAAAATAAGGACATATTTTCTGAGTTTTCAAATAGCAACAAAGCACTTTTAAATTATTTGTTATCTTTATGTTTTTTTATCCAGTTGACCTCTTGATTAAATGTTGTACTTAGGGGAGAGGATGTGGTGTTACTTCCAGAACTGCAGACTTTGCAACTGGGGAACCAGGTTGGAGTTTCTGCTTCAGCTCGACATTCTGTGATTCTGGTCAAATCACTTAGTCTCCCCATGTCTATAACCAAAATGAATTTGTTCTTGTGTGATGTAACCAATGCTTATGTAAAGCACTCCAATACCTGACAAGTCTGCACTATATAACACTGCAAAAACACAAAATAATAAGTGTTTTGCACACTTCTGTCATTGGGCTCTATTTGGGCTACATCTGGGTGATTTTGGGCTACATTTGGGCTCTTTTGTCTCCGGTGGCCATCTTGGGAGATTTATTTGTTATGAAGTTTCCTAATTTCCTCATGTACTGCAGTCTCCTCAGTAGGAAATGCTTTCAGTTTTTTACTTTCATTCCATCATGAAGGTATTCAGATATGTCACACATTTGCCATAAATTCTGAAAGTTAGCACTCTAGTTGCTCATTAGATCACTGTAGTAAAACTACTGTTCACCATGGAAGTCTGCTCCTGGTATTAAAAGTGCATGTTTCAGTCTGCATGTCAGAATTTTTTAATGAAATAGAAGAGGATTTGAGAAGTCACTCAAAATGTGCCCTCATTTTCTTTCTTCAGCATTAATCATAATTTCTATGGCAAAATGAACCCCCTCATTGTGTTCCTTTTTAAATTAAATGTTTTAAGTGTTACCAGTTTATTCCAATCAAGATGGCTTCAGGTGTGCCATACTTTTGTCATAATGAAGACATTAAGCGCTCTAGTTCTTTTTAAGAACACTCTGGGACATTCTGTCATTGGGCTATACTTGGGCTACATCTGGGTGATATTTGGGCTACATTTGGGCTCTTTTGTCTCTGGTGGCCATCTTGGGAGACTTATTTGTTATGAAGTTTCCTAATTTCCTCATTTACTGCAGTCTCCTCAGTAGGAAATACTTTCAGTTTTTTACTTTGATTCCATCAAGAAGGCATTCAGATGTGTCACACATTTGCCATACATTCAGAATGTTAGCACTCTTTTTGCTCATTAGATCACTGTAGTAAAGCTACTGCTCACCAGGGAAAACTGCTGCTGGTATTGAAATTGGATCTTTCAGTCTGCATGTCAGAATTTTTTAATGAAATAAAAGAGGATTTCAGAAGTCAAAATGTGCCCTAGTTTTTCTTTCTGCAGCACTAATCATACTTGTTATGGAAAAATGAACCCCCTCATTTTGTTCCTTTTTAAATGAAATGTTTTAAGAGTTACCACTTTAATGCAAGCAAGATGGCTTCAGGTGTGCCATACGTTTATCATAAGTAGGACTGTTAGCGCTCTAGTTGTTCTTTGGAACACTCTAGGAAGCTGCAGTAGAACACAAAGGAATCAACTGACAGTTTCTGCCCTTGTTGGATATACATGTTTTACTGAGAATGTCAGACTTCATTCTCACATGACTGAGAAAGATAATGTGAATTTACAGAAAATAAGCTCTCAGTTTAGCTTATAGATCACCTTCCAAACCTCTGTGGGAAAAGCATGAGAAAATATTTTTCTCTCAATCATGATATCCCAGCAGAAGGCTTTTTCACATGGTGAAATCACCTTAGAACATACCACAATTCCTAAAATGAGTATGGTACCATCAAGAAATGATTTATAATGTAACTAAAGTCTTAAAACCTTCTATTAACTGCAATGCTTTTTAATGAGGTGCTATCATGTATATTGGTCCCAAGATGGCTGCCAACACTTCTTGGATGAAGTGCTGACAGCCAATGAGATCTCAGGATGAGATCTGTGGTTAGGCTCCGCCCACATATATATATGATTTTACTTTTGATTTTCTCAGGAACTACTGGACAAATTGACACCAGACCTGCAAAAGGCACTTCCCTGAGCTGAGGACTACCTCTCTGCCAAATTTCAAGTAATTCTGTTCAGCCGTTCGGGCTGTACCTTGGACTAAAGGTCCCTATGGAAAATTGCATGGGGAAAACACGTTTTGGGACCCCCCTTTTTTCTCAGCCCCCGCTTGATGAATCCCCCCGAGACTTTCAGGGTAGGAGCGGAGCGGAGTGCCCCACCTATTTTGAAAATTTCGCGAGGATTCGTCAACTGGCGCCAAAGTTATTCCAAATAGAATGTTGCGGATTTCCTATGGAAACACGGTCCTAACTATAACTATCTACTGGCGACCGCCAGTAGATAGTTATAGTTAGGACCGTGTTTCCATAGGAAATCCGCAACATTCTATTTGGAATAACTTTTGTGCCGATTGATGATTCCTCGCAAAATTTTCAAAATAGGTGGGGCGCTCCGCTCCGCAGCTCCCCCCCTGAAAGTCTTGGGGGGATTCGTGAAGCGGGGGCTGAGAAAAAAGGGGGCTCCCAAAACGCGTTTTTCCCATGCAATTTTCCATAGGGACCTTTAGTTCAAGGTACAGCTCAAACGGCTGAACAGAATTACTTGAAATTTGGCCGAGAGGTAGTCCTCAGGTCAGGGGTGTGCCTTTTGCAGGTCTGGTGTAAATCTGTTCAGCACTTTAATCTGCTAACTCAATAAAAGAATTTACTCTCCACATCGTGGTCCGTACCTGCTTGTTGGATCCCATTATGGATTGTTCCAGGACTTTGGCTTTCATATATATATCAGATTCGCTTGCCCATGAACTATGTTTGGGTCAATTTTGCACTTCGTGCAACGCGCACTGACATGACATTGGTATGCAACCACTGCTCAGTTGACTATGCCATCACTGACTCTTTCTTATCACCACACCATCCTTTATTGTAATACCTCGTAAGGGGTCCAGCTCTCCCCCCCCCCTTTGTCTGGCTACTCAGCCACCATTCCATGCAGAGCGGAAGTCTATTACTTTGCAGTGCTTCCACACTGGCCTAGCGTTTCCAATTATGTAAGACGCAGGATCACGAGGCTCGCAGTCCACTAGGTATTCTTTTTACGTTAAGTTTACTGTGAGTCATCTACAAGTGCTACGATATATTATTGTTTTTCGAGCCATACACTTTTTTGCGGTCATTTGACCTATTACATATGTAACAGTGGAGTATGTTCTTTCGTGCAATTGTACTGTTGGTCGTTTTTACATTACGTCATTGTGAATTTGCTTTGCATTTTGCCTTTCACTATGTTTACCAATGTTGACCTTTCCAAGATGGCGGACGCCTTCTTTCTCTTAGTCCTATTTTGACTCCACTGCCCTCTAAGTTGTGTCCTGTGTATACATTTGCATCTAGTTTTCCAGTACACGGTTCCATGTGAGCAAGGCTGCGGATGCAGTCGAAACGCGTTATGGAATAAACCTGATCACTACTACAACTCGGATGTGTCGTTTACTTACCTGAGAGCGCACGTATTTTTGTACTTTGACGATAGTATTGCCGGTTGCTTCGCCGGCGTGTACGCCACTTTCCAAGGGTGCCAGCTGTCCGGAAGAAGCGTTTGCGGATTTTGGATATATATATATATATACATATATTCACTGAAAAAAAACATAGGTTTCAGGCCTGATATAGTTAGGAATTAGCATTTTAAAAACCTTTGAAATTCACTGAAAAAAACTATAGGTTTCAGGCCTGATATAGTTAGGAATTAGCATTTAAAAAATCTTAGAAAATCACTGAAAAAACAATAGGTTTTAGGGGTGTTATAGTTAGCTGGACTTTTCACTCGAACCAAACCATTGAAATTCCTCCGATATAGTTAGTTGTACTAACTACATCTCGCGCGCCCGCAATCCACTGCTGATGATGTCACATATTGCATCATTCATGACATGGTCAGTGACATCACTGATGACATCTCAAATGACATCACTGATGATATCACTGATGACATCATCCAGAGAATGTGGTTTGGTTCATTTGATAAATATGTATTATATATATAGCAATTTACATTGAGGAATGAGTAGATATATAAATATAAATATCTGGATGGAGGATTTAGTAGCAGTGTGATTGACTGTTTACTTGACTAATTTATAGTGTCTCACTAAATATATTGGATAGTGACTAAACTGTGTGAATATCTGTATCACTTTGTCAGTTGTTGTGTAAACTGCTGCACTAGTTGGTTACTAGCTACGTGAAAGTCTATATTATTTATTGATTAGTTAACTGAGTATTTGTATGGGAGAGTGAATTTGTGTGTGGTTCAGTGGGGGGTGTGTGACTGCCCAAAGATGTGTGAATAGTTGATTCAGTAGGTATATGAAGTTAAAACTACATGTTATAACAGTTGTTTGGGTGAGTGAATATCTTTATGGGTGTGGTGATGAGCAAATATATGTCTCAATGGTACATGTCCAACAAACTAGAAAAATAAAAGCCAGTGTATGTGTCAGTTGTTGTATATAAATAAGTATACATAACACTCAGTGATTGTATGAGTGACTGTATGGATAACTGTATAGTTGTAATAGTGATTTTAAAACACACTAAGTATGAGCTATTATCTATATGAATAGATGAAGTGGTGTTTTTATAAGTGTATAGATAAGTAAAAGTAAGTATGATCCATTGTTTGCATAAGTGAGTAGGATGACTTCATAAGTGATTAGGATGTGTGCTGGTGTGTAATGTCGATATAGGTGTATAAGTAAATTTGATAGTGTTCTATTGATCATTGACAGCATGTATGAGTGAATCTATAGGTAAGTGATTAGATGTGTGTATAGATCTAGGAATCACTGATTGGGTGTTTAGAAACTTGTATTGATGTGTCAATGGTTTTAAATCTGACACTCTCTATTTTACAGTGAGTGATGAAAGGTTATACTAGTGTATGATGAGGTGTATCTGATTGTCACGTGGATGATGTCATCAGTGATGCCATCAGTGATGTCATTTGAGATGTCATCAGTGATGTCACTGACCATGTCATGTATGATGGAATATGTGACATCATTTGCAGTGGATTGCGGGAGCGCGAGATGTAGTTAGTACAACTAACTATATCGGAGGAATTTCAATGGTTTTGTTCGAGTGAAATGTCCAGCTAACTATAACACCCCTAAAACCTATTGTTTTTCAGTGAATTTCTAAGGTTTTTTAAATGCTAATTACTATATCAGGCCTGAAACCTTTGGTTTTTTCAGTGAATTTCAAACGTTTTGTAAATGACAATTTTTAATGTATTAATTGTTATACTTGCTACATTGTTGAAACTGTTTATTTTTAGATATTTTATTTTTTTAATTACATTATAAATTACAATACAAAATATACTTTCTCAGAATGAATTACTTTAGTTTAAATACTTTGAAAATAGGCAATAGACTTTTAAGTACAGTAGTTACAGTTGTTGCAATGGGCAACACAATTTCAAACACAAAGCAACATTGAACTCAATGTGAATTTCTAGTCAAATGCAATTAGTTACTTTATGGATTACTTTTCTAACCACAGGACTGGGTGCTAGATTCAGTCCTTGGACATCTCCGGTAAACAGTTGAGTAAAAGCGTTTTGGTTACAGTAGTGATTTTTATGGATTATTATTGTATTTTAAAAGTTGACACTTAGAACATTTTTCACATAGAATCACCAAAGTTAACCTATGGCAGAAAATTCACTTAGCAGGTAAGTAGTGTTATTGTTACTTTTACTTACTCAGTGGTGGATCCTGGATCCAGCACAGGTGAATCTCCTGTAAACAGTTCAAAGAATGTGTTTAAGTCATACAGACGATTTTTTAGGAATATTTTTAGTTTGTGAAAATAGACACTAAGAAACTTTTCTACTTATAAGCACACAATGGAGAAGTGTGGCTCAATGATTAGAGCGGCAGACCCTGATGCAGAGGTCTAGCCCGGGACCAGGGTTCAATTCCCCGCCTCGGCGGGTCTTGGGCTCAAAAGTTCCACGGACCTGATAATTCTCGCCTCGGTGCCGATTCCAATCATGGAGTCCCACTCTGCAACTCTGGGCAATAGCTTGCTTAATCTCCACAACGGCCCCCACAACGCTAAGGATGCCTGGCCTCCACCTTGGGGGTGCCCAGGAGTGGACGCCTCACAGGGAAAGCCAGGATGGGTTCCACAGCGGTATTCGTACAAGCGCCTTGAGACCCTTGCGGGTGAGTAGTGCGCTATACAAGTATCAAATTTACATTTTAATTTACAATGGATTCCTACGGAAGGAAATACAAGTTACTGTTAAGTATGCTTACAATTACTTTTCAGGGTCAGTGCTGGGCTAAAAGATGCAGCCCTGGGTTCTCTCCTGATAACAGGTGAGTAAATTGGAATTCGTAGTTCGGCTGATTTTAGAGGAATATTTGTACGTTCCAAAAATAGACACTTAGAAACTTTTCTGGTGAAAACCACACAATGGATTCCTATGTAAGAAAATACAAGTTACTGGTAAGTATGCTTAGAATTACTTTTCAGGGTCAGTGCTGGTCTAAAAGATGCAGCCCTGGGTTCTCTCCTGAGAATAGGTGAGTAAATCGTAATTCGTAGTTCGGCTGATTTTAGAGGAATATTTGTACGTTTCAAAAATGGACACTTAGAAACTTTTCTGCTGAAAACCACACAATGGATTCCTATGGAAAGAAATTCAAGTTACTGGTAAGTACGCTTAGAATTACTTTTCAGGGTCAGTGCTGGTCTAAAAGATGCAGCCCTGGGTTCTCTCCTGATACCAGGTGAGTAAATCGTAATTCGTAGTTCGGCTGATTTTAGAGTAATATTCGTACATTTCAAAAATGGCCACTTAGAAACTTTTCTGCTGAAAACCACACAATGGATTCCTATGAAAAGAAATACAAGTTACTGGTAAGTACGCTTAGAATTACTTTTCAGGGTCAGTGCTGTTCTAAAAGATGCAGCCCTGGGTTCTCTCCTGATAACAGGTGAGTAAATCGTAATTTGTAGTTCGGCTGATTTTAGAGGAATATGTGTACGTCAAATTGATGGATTAATTCCCCTTGAATCCTGAGGTCCCCTAGCGGCCAACTAGGCCACCAGGTACCTCCAGTAAGCGCCACGGAGCTGCGTTGCAGAGAGGTGTAAAAAGGGGCGTGGCCTCATTACACCTCTCTGCAACGCAGCCCCCTGGCGCATACTGGAGGTTCCTGGTGGGCTAGTTGGCCCCCAGGGACCCCCAGTATTCAAGGGGAATTAGTTCCCCCTCTTCAAAACCTCCAGGGGACGCGTTTGCAAAGTGGTGTAAGGAGGGAGCGTGGCCTCCGGCCCGATCCCGGTCTTTTTTTTTTTAGAAGGGGGGCTATGCAGCCCCCCTTCTTTTTCTTACTTATTGGCCCTGAGAACCCCATCCCCCAGGGCCTGCCCCCCATTTTTTTCCCGAGGCCATAATTTGCCCCAGGGACCCCATCCCCCGGGGCATGGCCCTTTCATTTTTGTATTTTGGAGGGGGGCTGTCTTGCCCCCCTCCTGTGGCCCCTTTTGGCCCCGGGGACCCCATCCCCCAGGGCCATTTTTTAAAAATATTTTTTTAATAGCCCCCCTCCCGGGCCACTACTGGCCCTGGGGACCCCATCCCCCGGGGCCTGGCCACCTCATTGGGGACCGTGGGGTGGGCCCAATGCCCCCACGGCCCGCCGGATCCCCGCCTCCTGCGGGTGCTGGCATTGCTTTTCCACATGGGGAGCAGCTAACATGCTGCTCCCCATGTGGATAAGCAATCTGCTTTGCTTCATTGAAGCGAGAGCAGGTTTCCCTTCAATGAAGCAAAGCAGTTTGCAATGGCAGGGTGGGAGCCGCGAGGCTCCTGCCCTGCCATTGCAAACAGCAGTGTCCTGGGGGTGGGTTCCCCGGGACACTGCAGGAGGTGGCAGTCCCCAGGGCCATCATTGGCTCCGGGGGGCCCCCTCCCACTTAATTTAAATCCCCGGGCGTGTGGGATGGCTTGAGCCCCCCCACACAGGTTTTTTTGTTTTAAAAAAAACAAGCCCTGGGGAGTGGCGGTCCCTGGGGTTGCAGGGGGGCCATGAGCCCCCCCAGCAGACGTTGACATAAAGCCCCTCGGGGTGGCGGTCCCCGGGGCTTGGGGGGCCTTCGAGCCCCCCACTCATGTATAATAAAGCCCGGGGGGTGGTGGTCCCCGGGGCTGGGGTGGGGCTAAGAGCCCCCCCATAATTCAGATAAGCCCCAGGTGGGCGGTCCCCGGGGCTGGGGGGCCCCTGTGGGCCATCCATTATAATATCATATTGCCCCCGGGACTTGGCCCCCCGGGGGCTAAATAAAAACGAAGCGCTGGAATCCGCGCTTTGTTTTTTTTTCGGCAGCGAGATGCGCGGATCCTAAGCGCATCCCGTGATTTAAAGAAGAAAAAATCTTATTTTGGCCTTGGGTGTCCTTGTAGGACCCCTGAGCAGTCCTAGGGGGTCAGGGTGGTTCTACCCTGCCCCCTTGTCACGTTTTGCGCCTTTTTTGTCATCAGTGATGTAATATCTGACGTCATCAGCAGAGGATTGCGGTCGCGTGAGTTATAGTTGCCTGCACTAGCTATAACGGGGGAATTTCAATGGTTTTTCACGAGTGAAATGTCCAGCTAACTATAACATGTGTGAAACCTATGGTTTTTTAAGTGACTTTGCAAGGTTTTTTAAATGCTAATTCCTAACTATAACGTGTGTGAAACCTATGGTTTTTTCGGTGAATTTGTACGGTTTTTTAAATGCTAAGTTATGCATTTATTATTATTTTCTTTTTTTAAGGTTTTTCACCGTGCGAGCACCGTGCGCGCACGGTGCGCTTCGCGGAATTTTTCTGTTTCTACAGTACGCGCACGCTGCGCGCACCCCGCGATTTTTCGTAAAAACAATAAACACATTTTGGCCCTTGGGGGTCCTTATGGGACCCCCTGACAAAGGCTAGGCGGTCAGGAACTGTCCACCCTGCCCCCTTTTCACGTTCTCCACCTTTGTTTTTCACCCCCTCAGACTGCGAGAGACAAAATGGCGGCCGACACTTCCTGGTTTCGACCGATTCGAATGTTTACTAAGATCTAACAACCAATCAGAATCACGTTCGCGCACGTCAGCGTGCGTGTACGGTAAGGATTACCGTACGCGCACGGTGCGCGCCTATAGATATATATATTGATTTAAATGCTATTTTCTCAGGAAATACTGAACAGATTTACACCAGACCTGCAAAAGGCAAATCCCTGACCTGAGGACTACCTCTCTGCCAAATTTCAAATAATTCTGTTCAGCCGTTCAGGCTGTAGCTTGGACTAAAGGTCCTATGGAAAAATGCATGGGGAAAACACGTTTTGGGACCCCCCATTTTTCTCAGCCCCCGCTTGACGAATCCCCCGAGACTTTCAGGGAAGGAGCGGAGCGGAGCGCCCCACCTATTTTGAAAATTTCGCGAGGATTCGTCAATCGGCGCCAAAGTTATTCCAAATAGAATGTTGCGGATTTCCTATGGAAACACGGTCCAAACTATAACTATCTACTGGCGACCACCAGTAGATAATGTATATATATATATGCAATTACCCGGACATTATCCTTGCACTTATGCAATCACCCAGACACTACCAATGCATTACTCCAATCACCCAGTAACTACCCATGCACTTATGCAATCCCCTAGACATTACCCCTGCACTCATGCAATCATGCAGGTACTACCCATGTGCTTCTTCAATCACTCATCCAGTACCCATTCACTCCTCCAATCACCCAGGCAGTACCCATGCAGTCTTGCAATCACCCAAGCATTTCTGATGCACTTCTTCAGTAACTCAGGCATTACCCATGCATTCCTTCAATCAATTAGGCAGTACACATGCACTCCTCTAATCACCCAGATATTACACCTGCAATCACACAGGCACTACCCACAAACTCCTGCAGTCACTCACGCAGTACCCATGTACTCCTCCAATCACCCAGGCTGGGCCCATGCACTCATTCAAGAACCCAGGCATCCACTCCTTCAATCATTGAAGCGTTACCCATGCACTCTTTCAATCACCGAGACATTACACCTGCACATATACAATCCCCCAGACATGACGCATGCACTCCTTCAATCACTCAGGCAGTTCCCAGGCACATTTTCAATCACCCAGGCACTACCCCTGCACTCATGCAATCACGCAGGCACTACCCGTGCACTACCCATGATGTAATTTGTGACATCATTAGTAGTGCATTGCGTGGGCGTATGTTTTAGTTAGCTTAACTAACTATAACGGGTGAATTTCTCTGGTTTTGTATGAGTGAAATGTCCAACTAACTATAACGTCCCTATGGTTTATTCAGTGAATTTGAAAGGTTTTTTTAAATGCTAATTTCTAACTATAACGTCCCTGAAACCTATGATTTTTAGTGAATGTACACATATATATATTCACTGAAAAAACCCATAGGTTTCACACACGTTATAGTTAGGAATTAGCATTTAAAAAACCTTGCAAATTCACTGAAAAAACCATAGGTTTCACACATGTTATAGTTAGCTGGACATTTCACTCGTACAAAACCATTGAAATTCCCCCGTTATAGTTAGTTCAGCTAACTATACCTCGCGCGCCCGCAATCCACTGCTGATGATGTCACATATTACATCACTCATGACATGATCAGTGACATCACTTATGACATCACTGATGACATCTCAAATGACATCACTGATGACATCATTGATGGCATCATCCGTGTGTAAGAGTGGCAGACCTCCTCTTATCCTAATATAAACTTTGATAAACACATTGAAAAATAGAAACTAATGTTTTGAAAACTATAGAGATACCAATACCAGTTAGAACAACCTATTCAGTAATTCCAAAATCTACATACGCATCCACTCATTCATCAACTCTTCTATATAGTCACTCATACATGTACTCAGTCATCATATGTACTCATACACCTATACATCCTGTTACACACCTACACTCATACATAGAGGAACTCACACACGTACTCACACATGTAAATAAACATCCATTTACTTGCATATACAGCTATACACACACCACTACACTTACTTCTAAAGAAACGTACACATACTTACTCTCTTAAACAATCACTTATAGAAACACATACTTATTTATACAGGAATTCTTCCAATCTCTCACTCTCATATATCCTCACTTATATACATCAATACTCACATATACTAGTTTAAAACATATGGACTTACTCATAAAGACACTTTTGAGACAGTCATTCACTCTCTTATTCATCCATACACACACTCATCCACCCATACTGTCCTGCTCACATACTGTCTTCAAAACACATACAAACAGTGAGTCACTCCTTCATGCATCTATACGCTAAGTAATATCCCCCACTGAACCATACAGACACTCATACTGATACTCTAAAAACGAACTAATAACCCATATACACACTCATGTAGCTACTCTCCAAACCCATGGAGCCACTTATACACAAAGTGAGACACTGATACAGATATTTAAATATTTAAACATTACTCACTAATTCTTATATTCACTAAGATACTGTTAATAAGTCAGATATACAATTAATTTAAAAAAAAACATCCATTTAGACACTTATTTACCCATTTATTCTTCCATTAACCTTTAGATATAGATATATAAAAAATATTTATTTTTCAGAAAGACACATATTCACTGGATGATGTCATCAGTGATGTCATCATGTCATTTGAGATGTCATCAGTGATGTCACTGACCATGTCATGAGTGATGTAGTATGTGACGTCATCAGCAGTGGATTGCGGGTGCGCAAGTTATAGTTAGCTGAACTACCTATAACGGGGGAATTTCAATGGTTTTGTACGAGTGAAATGTCCAGCTAACTATAACATGTGTGAAACCTATGGTTTTTTCAGTGAATTTGCAAGGTTTTTTAAATGCTAATTCCTAACTATAACGTGTGTGAAACCTATGGTTTTTTCAGTGAATTTGCAAGGTTTTTTAAATGCTAATTCCTAACTATAACGTGTGTGAAACCTATGTTTTTTTTCAGTGAATTTCAAAGGTTTTTTAAATGCTAATTTATGAATGTATTATTATATTTTTGAAATATTTATTTTACAACAAACTACCTATGTATATAATTATAGATTGGCTGTAATATGGAATGGCTCAGCTGTTTTTTAAATCTGAATAAAGTTGAACAGCAAAGTTAATATCTTCTATAAACTTATAAACCCTTTTTAAAAAAAAAAAAAAATTATGGGTTTTTTACCGTGCGCGCACCGTGCGTGCACAGTGCGCGCACGGTCATCGTGCGCGCACCGTGCGTACACGGTGTACGTGCTCCGTGTGCGCATGCGTACATGCTCCGTGTGCGCATGCGTACGTGCTCCGTGTACGCATGCGTACGTTCTCCGTGTGCGCATGTGTACGTGCTCCGTGTGCGCATGCGTACGTGCTCCGTGTACGCATGCGTAGGTGATCCACATACGCAAGCATACGTCGTGCGTGCTCCATGCGCGCGTGTTCCGTACGTGCATGCGCACGTGCTCCGTACGCGCGTGTTCCGTACGCACATGCGCGCATGCTCGTACGTGCATGCGCGCATGCTCTGTACGCTCATGCGCACGTGCTTCGTGCGTGCATGCGTGCGTGCTCCGTGCGCGCACCCTGCGCGCACGGAGCGCGCACGGCGAGTCATGTGATGAAGAAACAACACTTTTCATTGGTTCATAGTAGTTTCAGTTCCAGATTCTTCCAACACCACACCCACTCCCCTCATTCTTGCTTCTGCTTTCCTGGGAGATGGAGCTGAACTGTTTTTGGGATACAATGGCAGAGCAGCACCCATCTTCTGGGAGTGAGCAGGGGACTCTTGTGACACAGAGGCAGAGGAAACAGAAGGACTCTTTTATATGGCAGTTTTTCACTTTTCCTCAGGGGCAGAAGAAGGTGAATGCGCCAAAAGTCACCTGCACTATTTGTGGTACGACCTTATCTAGAGGGAATCCTACTAAGAAATATTCTTTTAGTATTCACACTATGATAAGGCACGTACAAGCAGTCCATCCTGTGGCTTATGCTCGAGCTGCTAGAGCAAACCCGCCAGCAGCTCAGCCGAGCACATCCGCAGCAGCTCAGCCGAGCACATCATGGCAGCTCAGCCGAGCACTTCATCTGCGGCGGCACCTTCACCTTCTTCAGTTCCTTTGGATGTGCACCCTCTTTTTTTGAAGGTGCACATATGGTGCAATAGGTGCTTTGCTCTCCTCTCTTATGCTGACAGCAGCATTAACCTCATAGAGAGGAAGATAGAGCAGCACACTTGCTCCGTGCCATAGTTTTTTTTGTCTTTTTGTTCCTCTGTCCCTCCATTAACACAAGGGCTCTTTTAAGAGCCACCTAATATCTAAACACTTAAACTTGATTTTTAAGTCTATTTTACGATTTTTTTTGCCGCTGTGCGTGCACCGTGCGCGCACGGTGCGTGCACGGTGCAATTTTTGGGAAAAAAACTAAAACTTTTTTTCACTCTTTGGGATCCTTCAGGGACCCCCTGACAAAGGCTAGGGGGTCAGGAACTCTCTACCCTACCCCCTTTTCACGTTCTCCACCTTTCTTTTAAATGGAAACACACATTTCTATTGGTTGCAAATTTCAACCCTTTCCAAATGATTACAACCCCCAATATGACTTCTGCCTGCTAGCATAGCAACAGATCATGGGAAACTGGTGTGAGCAGAGAGGTCAGAACTTCAGCACACAATGGGGCTGATTTACAAGCCCCTTGCGCCTCTTTTGCGTCACTTTTAACATAGAAAAAGTGACACATAAATGGCTCAAGGGGCTTGTAAATCTGCCCCAATGTTTATAATCCAAAGAGCAAGTTTGCTTGACTTTTCAAACCTAACAGCAAATCCAAACTAATGTTCTCTGGAAAAACATTTTTCTGAACCAATACAAAACATGCTTTTAAAAATGTAAACATACAGTCTAGTTTTTAGTGTTGAATGCTCTGAAACAGCCAATGAGCTCTTTTTATTTTTTTTAAAAAAGTATGTAAACCTCCATTTTACAACTATCTTTCATTTCATATTGCCATTCCACTGAAACACACCTTCTGAGTGCATCCACATCTCCTCCTCACTCCCTGAAGTAGACTGCTTTTGTGCCATTTTCAAGTAAAATTCATACCTGTTCAGCTCCTTGTCCCAGGAAATAAGAAGAAATAGTGATGGGAGTGGCAAGGCATTTATAGAGGAGACGCCGTACATTTCACAGATGAAGGCAGTTAGAATGACTGAGACATATGGAGACAGGGAGAGAAACATGCTTGAAAAAATAGTGATGGAGGCAGTAAACCTAGGGAAGTAGTAGAGAAAGAGTGAGGGAGTTACGAAAGAGCAGTAAAGGAAGAAGAGAGAGGGAAGGGGAATGAGAAAAGCAGAGTGAGGGACGGAAAAGGGAGTAACAGATGAAGCGGATCAAGTACAGCAGGGTAAAGGTATTGAAAGTAAGAGAAGTGGAGTGATGGTGAGATAACAGGTATGAGGATTAGAAAAGGGGGTAAGTGAAACTGAGAGATGGAGATTGAGGGGATGGAGGGATTTAGGAAACTGGAGTGAGACAAAGGGAGTCAGGATGTCAATGAGCAAAGCAGAGTGAGGGAGATTGAAGGAAAGAATGCAAAAAGGTGAAGGGGTGTGAGATCCAGACAGGGGGAAGTGAAGTAGGAGAATAGGAGTGACTATGAGTAAAGGATAGTGACACTTAGGGAAGGTGAGGGAAGGAGAATGACGGAGAAGGTTAAAAAATTAACATAGATGGAAAATGAGTGATGGAGAGAGGAGGAGTGGTAGAAACAGAGGAGCAGATTTATAACAAACTAACGCAGCACGGTGCAGCAACTAATTTTGCTGCGCCGTGCTGCATTAGTTTCGAAGCACAGAGATGTGACATATTACAAGAATATGTCGCATATCTATGTTTCCCCTGCGCTGGCACACAAACTGCAGCCATGCGTCACTGCAGGCTCCCTTGCACCATGGTGCAAGGATGCCTGTGTGGTGGGGAGATTGTTCTAGTGCAGGAAGGGACACCTTCCTGCACAAAAACGATCACAAGAGTCTTTTTCCTCTTTCAATGCGTGCTGTAGCATGCAGCACGCACTGACAGAGGAAAAAATGAAGAGAAATGAAAACATTTCTCCTCGTTGTGCCTCGGTACGCCACCTCTAGAGTGGTGGAGCATTCACTCGCAACTCCAGAGTTATGATTTGTTGTAAATCTGGAGATGTGTGTAGTTCTATGAGTGTTGCGTGGGAACACCCACAACAACACCCATGGAACGCTCCTTCAACGCACAGTGCTGCGTGTGAAGTGGCTGTATTAACGAGGAGAGGAAAAGTCACGCAGGGTGGCTTTTCCTCTCCTTGTAAATATAGAGGAGCCCCCTGCGCCACCGGTACGTCATGAAAAGTGACGTAGTGGTGGCGCAGGGGACTTGTAAATCTGCCCCAGAGATGTTAAGGAAATTAAGGGTAAGACAGACAAAGAGAGAGAGACAGAGAGCAAGGAACTGAGAAGGAGTAAGGCAGTTAGAATGACTGAGACATATGAAGACAGGGAGAGAAACATGGTTGAAAAAATAGTGATGGAGGCAGTAAACCTAGGGGAGTAGTAGAGAAGGAGTGAGGGAGTTACGAAAGAGCAGTAAAGGAAGAACAGAAAAGGAAGGGGAATGAGAAAAGCAGAGTTAGGAGAAGTGAAGAAAAGGGAGCATGAAAGTGAAGGGATGAAAAATAAAGATATTTTAAACTTACCTGTCCAACAAAATAACATAATTAGAAATAAATGTTTTTTTTTAATTGCAAGAAAAATAGATTCAATTTCCTAAATTTTCTTTCGAGATCTATGAAAAAGAAAAAAAGTATTATTATTCAACAATACATTTTAGAAAACAGTACATGTATTTTCATATTTAACAAAGTAATTTTTTGGCCTTTTTTTGCTGTTTTCAGAATGTATTGAATTTCACTGAAAATAGTGATATCAATTGTATTCATCATTTAACAGCAGGCAAGAAAAAAAACAATCTGAAAGCCCTGAATGTATCCTCACTAAAACATACCTTCATAGAAATGTAACATATATATTAAAAATATCTTCTAAGAACAATAACATTTTGCAATAAATAACGTCTGTAAATCTTGTTGCTTAAGCACATACACCAAAATATTTATCTGTCAAAGAAGTCCACAATATAAAGATATACCTTTCCATGAGGCCAAATGGTAATTTTTAAATCCTTTTTAAGTTAAATATTCAATGATAATCCTATAAAATTGAAATAATGGTTTCTTCACATGCTGCAATTTGTATCTAAAATTTTGGTTTCTGAAAAATTAACTAACAATGTGGTAATTCTGCAGGCAAACGTTGCTTGAAAATCAATTGAGAATCATTACACAGTGTCCAGCCTTTTTCACATTTTAGATAAACTGTGTAATGACCAGAAGTTATACAAGGTCCATCATGGAATATTATTGCAACTGCAACAAAAGTTTTTCCTGATATTGATAATTGATTTCCTACAAACTTCTTTATTAAAGTGTCCAATTTTGTTCCATCAGCTCTATAACGTTGTATCATTAAAATTACATACTGTCCATATTTCTTTAAAAATAATGTTGATAACATTTCTGATTTACATTGAGAACATTCCATGTTGTGATTTGCATATTTAACTAATTTACTAAAAGTCACTGATTTACTCTCTGGTAATGTTAAATGTATGAACCTTTCAGAATCAACATTAGTGCTGCATGTGTTCAAACATTTTTCACAACAATGTTCCCTTTTATAAGAGAGACCAAATATATTTTCTATTTCTACCCCTTCATCTTCCAGTACCATAAGCATATACATTAAGAATTCCTGTGCATCTTGCTGGACATTTTGTGTAAACTGTGTACATCCAGAACATACATCTAAAAGATTTCTAACATCAGAAGCACTTTCTATTTTAGTTTTATCATTACTCAGCTTCTCATAAAGGAAACTCAGCAGAGAACAGAATCTTCTTTCATGATTTAGTATTATCTGCTCTTGCAAACTTTCAAGAGAAAATACAACATTCAGGACTACATTAGCATAGTAGTTGACACCAGAGCTATTTTCAAAATGACAACCAACAACCTCTTCAACATTGTCCTTTTTCTTTTTGCTTTTAATCACATTACTCTCTATTTGTTTACTCTTCTGTACATCCTCATTCCAGATATTCTCATTTCTCCTTTTCCGACAAACAACACGTTTTTCAAACACAGGATACTGACCTAAATGAGGAGCATAGCTTCTTCTTAATCTATTATACTCCTTCACACAATTTGCATCAGCACTAACTTTTGAGTCATCAAAGTATATCATTAATAAACCAGATATTTTTTTCACTCGTGACAAAGCAACATATGCCATACCTTCTTTAAACACACTAGATCCAATGTTTACAAAAGCACTATCTAGAGTTAATCCTTGAGATTTGTGAATAGTTACAGCATATGCTAGAGAAAACGGAAACTGCTTCCTACGTACATATAAGTCTTTCACAAGCAAAAAACGAACTGAACAACGACTAATGTCTTTAACCTCTTCAATCTGATCAAATTTTATTTTTAAAAATTCATTTCCATCTTTTTTCTGGTAATTAACAAAACCCACAACTTTACCCATAGCTCCATTCAATAAACCTTTTTCTACATCCAAGTTACGTCTTAAAATTACTCGACAGTTCGACATACATAAAGATTTTTTTCTAAACCAGCTGTTTTCGATATTTTTTTCTCTAGAGAATCCAATTTAGTTGTCAATTTGCTTGTCAAGATAATAGTTATTCCTTCATTCTGTATTTTATCCACAGCTTCCAGTTTTATAATCTCTTCATTTTCCAATTTCAAAAGTTCTTGATTGAATATAGAGCATTCATGTAGTGTTGGCATTAAGCAGATTACTGTATTTTTTACAGCAATGTTCTTGTATATTTTCTCTGGAACTATTTCTTCTGTTGGAAACAAATTACATAGCAATCGACTCTGTAAAGCTTTTCTGCCATATTCTGTGAGTAGTCCAATTCTGATATCTTTGAGAATACTTGCATAATCCTCATCATTTGCTTGCCTCATATTTATACTCAAAGTATGTCCAAATATTCACATTACCTATACTTCCTAACAACTTTTTTGTGTCTTCATCTGTAAGAGTATGAAATACTGGTTGTCCTTTAACTGGAGTGAGCTGCAAAAGATCCCCAAAAACTATGATGTGTTTTCCTCCAAATAACACATCATAGTCTGTCTTTAGAATTTGCTGCATTCTTAAATGCACAAAGGCTAGCATTAAGTTTGATACCATGCTTACCTCATCAATAATGAGAACCTTCATCTTCTTCAACACTCTTGAAACTTCAAAACATGCTTCTCCTGTTAGCTTGTGGTATTGTATTTTGTTTTCATGCTCTACTGGTAACATTAGCAAACGATGTAAGGTAATTCCTTTTATGTTATACGCTGCTAACCCAGTTGGAGCAGTAACAACACAAGACAAAGTTGAATCAGTTTTTTTCTGTAGGTAGCTTCTAATTACTTTAATTAAGAAACTTTTTCCAGTTCCAGCTTGTCCACTCACATACATTCTGATTGGTTCAAATGATGTGCATGAGCACTCTTTATTTTCATGTAGTAATCCGTGATCAATTTGTTTTCTGACTTCCTCATAAATTTCTTGTTGTTCATCATTCAGTTGTTGTTCCAATTTTGGTAAGTTCATTAAATCTTCCTGAGCTTGATTCATAGCTGTTTCCACTTCAGTCATGGCTATTGCAGCTTCATTTTCTACGATTGGTTGTCCTAGAGGATCTTGACTGAACGTCCCAGAACTTTGACTGTCTTGAAAACTGTCTCTAGCTACTTCAGCTGCAATTGTTGCTTCTTGTTCAATTTATTCATTTAACATTTGTACATAAGTTGTGAAAGTACTGCATTCTATGCTATCTTTGCATGCATTAAAGGAATCTTCATAGGTCTGAAAATCCCCAAGTAATTCATCCTCTGAACGCCATGGTTTAAACAACTGTAAAAGTGCTAAGTAGTAAAATTCCTTTTTGTCAGTAGCGTCGCAACTCAGCTTCCTGTGATTAATCAAACTTCCTTTTGTTTGTTTTACCAAACATCCTTCCTCACCAATGACTTTAAATTTTCCATAATTGATGTCTTCTGTGGCATTCCGTTTAAAAATGTAGTTCTGCAGCACTTCATAGAGACACATGTTCTCAAGATGATGACTTCTTTGTGAGTAATATGTGTCCAACATGTTTGTTCTTAAAATGTCTGTACTTTCAGGTTCGTTCTCTGCTAAATATTCAATTTCTCGAATAGATTTCAGTACCCGATTTCGCATTCCAGCAAGGCCTAAACTTACCCAAATTATTCTTCTGGATTTGGAGTACAGACTTGCAGATGATAACTTATCTGAGCATTCGTAGGACCCAATTTCTCGATGCGATAACTTCTTTAAACTGAAACTGTATATCTTTTTACTGACAGTCTTCTCGTGAGAAATCTCTTCCCACATTTCTTTCAATTCCGTTTTCTCAGATTTAGTGATGTAAGATGTGACATACCGAGCAACAGCAATAGAATTGTCAGCGACATATTGAATATCCATGTTAGCATTCCACATGGATAAAATGACTGGGTTGTAGTCATTTATGTATTTTGACTCTTCTTTTCTTCTTAGGTTGTAGGTATTTTTAGGAGATTTTCTTGTAATAGTATGTCAGACAGCTGACATAAAACTGTTTACTCTTCCTTTTGAAAGAACAGGTCGTGGAAATCCAAATCGACATTTTGTGTAGAATTTATCTTTACTCTTGTACTTTCGTCGACAGTATTTTCCACACCGATGACTTTGGAAACGTAAAACTTGCTCTTTTAAGTTTTTTTCTTCTGTGCTTTTAGGTATAGCACATGTTGCATATTCTTCAATGAAAGATAAAACTGCATCATCAGAATCTGTTCCAAATTTTGGGGCATCCTTGATCCACAACAGCATATGAATATGAGGAGCACTTCTTGCTTGGTACTCTTTTCTCCAAAAGAAATCCACAACTTCTCCAAGAGGTGGATTTTTTTTATTGCAGATGAAGGACATAATAGCCTCAAATCTATGATTGAAATATCTGCAAGCATTAACCGGATCCAATGAGCACAATTCTCCTGCTGTCTTGTATTGGATGTTTTCAATATTTGAATTTGCCTCTCGAAGAAAATCCAGTAAATCATCCCAAGCATACTCAGCACAGCTTAGGGTAAGGAACCATGTAGGAGTTCCTAAATTCCGTAACATACATTTTAATTCTCCATGGCGTTGGTACCAATATTCATTAGTCCCACGCTGACAAGCCATCAGATTAATCAATTGAGATTCCAAATGATCATCTCGCTGTTGCACTTTGTTCATAAAATCCTTTGCAGACACATTATGTAGATGTACTTCAGTTTTTAAAATGTGATTTACTGCAGACAAGTCACTTTCAAATAAAAGATGGAAAAAATAAGGAATACTTTGACGAAATATTGGATCTTCTGCATATAATCTTGTAGTCCGATACTCAGATGCAGGAATCTGTACTGGACATTCATCATATCGTCCACCTTTTCCTGTAGGAAACAGCTGGGGAAAACAACGAGCTTCCAAGCTCTCCTCCCATACACTCACGGGAGTTCCTTTTGCTTTTTTCATCTGAAAAAGATCAATAGCGCTTCCCATAACTTCTTTAGAATGAAGAGGATGTATGCTGAAATGTTCATAAATTTCTTCTTCTTTTGACTTTTTCAATATCATTTATTATTTATTTTTAAATATAAATTTGCTCTTTGTACTTTTCGTACATCTACCAGCTCCTGCCAAATTCTCTTATTCTTTGTAGGTACACCATTAACCAGAATAACTAATGGTTCAGTTTCCAAACTATCTGCATCAATTGTTTCAATATTTTTTTTCAATTCCAATGGCAAATAGACAACTCTTCCTTTTAAACCTCTTTGTAAATCTGAAGGAGGTAATTTACCTGTTTTGGGCTCCATACGAACTATAGTCTGAAACGGATGGACAGATTGAATGAGTATAGACTCATACGTATTTAAATCAGAAAGTTCTGCAGGAATATCAACCAATTCTAAATTATTATGAACAGCTCTAGCTGGCATTTTATTTTCTTCTAACTTGTTATAACAGTATTTACAAATACGCTGATCTTCACCCAAATCAAAACAATTTTCCAGAAATAAATATGTTGCAAAATCCTTCCACTCATAATTATTTTCTTTTTCACCTTTTTTATAGAGATCAACATTCCTTGTTTGAGTTTTATAATGGCTTCTCCGACAACAAATACAAGTAATATTTGGTCTTTCATTAGAGATGATAGTAAATTTTGTCATTTGATCTTCAAAATGTTTACTAACAGTGAGTTCTACATTCTCTTCCACATTTTCCTCAATAACTGTGTCAATTCCTGCACTTTCTTGTTCTGGACCAAAGTAACAAAACTGAATATCATCAGTAACCTTCTGTACATCTGATACAGATCCATGGAACAAAGCAGTATTCAACTCATTTAACTTTATTGCTGGACTTTTAGCCAAATATAATCTTCTCACAAACTTTCTCATTTCAGTATGATGTACTGCCAGCATCCTAAAATGGTGAAAAGCACTTTGACAAACTTTCCTAGAAAGACAAGCCAGAGAATGTCCTTGCAAACCAGTATTCTTTCTCCCTCTGCATGGATCTAGTCTTTGAAGCATCTTAATCTTCTGGTTAACACTTTTTTTACTATATTCTCTTAGAAAGTCACGTAATTTATCAATAGATTCCTGTCGTACAGCACAAATACTACTACAATTCCAAGTGTACACTGGGGCTTTAGGACGTCTCCTCATAACCTCATCAGCTAACACTTCTTCCTCATTTCTTGGAACCATTTTCTCCTTTTCCATTACACAACCATCTTTCACTTCATATGCACGACCATTGGTGTCAACTGCATGCACCAAACTATTACTTTGAAGATAACTCTCTTCATTAAAAAATGGTTCAGTACTTGAACTATGCTTCCATTCTCCAAAGAACGCTTTACAAAAGTTATTTTTTTTCACTACTCTTTTCCTTTTGATTTTTGACTTCATTGCATTGACTAATTTATCTAATATACGCATCCTGTTCAAAATTAAAATGAATAGTTCTCTTTTTAATTCCAAAGCCTTTGCAACAATTGGTTCAATATGTTTCTTTTTCTTTAAAAATTTGGCTTTCTTCTTATATTTTTTCACATCCTTTTGCAAATTTAACATCACTCTTCTCTGAAACATTTTTCTACGAATGTCTTTAAAATCTATTTTTCGTTTTAAGTCATTGTTTCTTATTTCTGATTCTACATTAGCATTTAGTATTTTCTGTCGATTGTGTTGTTGTTTTGTACTTGAAACACTATTTGCAGTAGATATATTTTAAACATGTTTTCTTTGTTTGAGGATATTTAAAAAAAATCCTTAGTCTGCTTACCAGAAGACTTTTTCTTTTTTCCAACATGAGGTTCTTCAACTACAGCAGGGTAAAGGTATTGAAAGTAAGAGAAGTGGAGTGATGGTGAGATAACAGGTATGAGGATTAGAAAAGGGGGTAAGTGAAACTGAGAGATGGAGATTGAGGGGATGGAGGGATTTAGGAAACTGGAGTGAGACAAAGGGAGTCAGGATGTCAATGAGCAAAGCAGAGTGAGGGAGATTGAAGGAAAGAATGCAAAAAGGTGAAGGGGTGTGAGATCCAGACAGGGGGAAGTGAAGTAGGAGAATAGGAGTGACTATGAGTAAAGGATAGTGACACTTAGGGAAGGTGAGGGAAGGAGAATGACGGAGAAGGTTAAAAAATTAACATAGATGGAAAATGAGTGATGGAGAGAGGAGGAGTGGTAGAAACAGAGGAGCAGATTTATAACAAACTAACGCAGCACGGTGCAGCAACTAATTTTGCTGCGCCGTGCTGCATTAGTTTCGAAGCACAGAGATGTGACATATTACAAGAATATGTCGCATATCTATGTTTCCCCTGCGCTGGCACACAAACTGCAGCCATGCGCCACTGCAGGCTCCCTTGCACCATGGTGCAAGGATGCCTGTGTGGTGGGGAGATTGTTCTAGTGCAGGAAGGGACACCTTCCTGCACAAAAACGATCACAAGAGTCTTTTTCCTCTTTCAATGCGTGCTGTAGCATGCAGCACGCACTGACAGAGGAAAAAATGAAGAGAAATGAAAACATTTCTCCTCGTTGTGCCTTGGTACGCCACCTCTAGAGTGGTGGAGCATTCACTCGCAACTCCAGAGTTATGATTTGTTGTAAATCTGGAGATGTGTGTAGTTCTATGAGTGTTGCGTGGGAACACCCACAACAACACCCATGGAATGCTCCTTCAACGCACAGTGCTGCGTGTGAAGTGGCTGTATTAACGAGGAGAGGAAAAGTCACGCAGGGTGGCTTTTCCTCTCCTTGTAAATATAGAGGAGCCCCCTGCGCCACCGGTACGTCATGAAAAGTGACGTAGTGGTGGCGCAGGGGACTTGTAAATCTGCCCCAGAGATGTTAAGGAAATTAAGGGTAAGACAGACAAAGAGAGAGAGACAGAGAGCAAGGAACTGAGAAGGAGTAAGGCAGTTAGAATGACTGAGACATATGAAGACAGGGAGAGAAACATGGTTGAAAAAATAGTGATGGAGGCAGTAAACCTAGGGGAGTAGTAGAGAAGGAGTGAGGGAGTTACGAAAGAGCAGTAAAGGAAGAACAGAAAAGGAAGGGGAATGAGAAAAGCAGAGTTAGGAGAAGTGAAGAAAAGGGAGCATGAAAGTGAAGGGATGAAAAATAAAGATATTTTAAACTTACCTGTCCAACAAAATAACATAATTAGAAATAAATGTTTTTTTTTAATTGCAAGAAAAATAGATTCAATTTCCTAAATTTTCTTTCGAGATCTATGAAAAAGAAAAAAAGTATTATTATTCAACAATACATTTTAGAAAACAGTACATGTATTTTCATATTTAACAAAGTAATTTTTTGGCCTTTTTTTGCTGTTTTCAGAATGTATTGAATTTCACTGAAAATAGTGATATCAATTGTATTCATCATTTAACAGCAGGCAAGAAAAAAAACAATCTGAAAGCCCTGAATGTATCCTCACTAAAACATACCTTCATAGAAATGTAACATATATATTAAAAATATCTTCTAAGAACAATAACATTTTGCAATAAATAACGTCTGTAAATCTTGTTGCTTAAGCACATACACCAAAATATTTATCTGTCAAAGAAGTCCACAATATAAAGATATACCTTTCCATGAGGCCAAATGGTAATTTTTAAATCCTTTTTAAGTTAAATATTCAATGATAATCCTATAAAATTGAAATAATGGTTTCTTCACATGCTGCAATTTGTATCTAAAATTTTGGTTTCTGAAAAATTAACTAACAATGTGGTAATTCTGCAGGCAAACGTTGCTTGAAAATCAATTGAGAATCATTACACAGTGTCCAGCCTTTTTCACATTTTAGATAAACTGTGTAATGACCAGAAGTTATACAAGGTCCATCATGGAATATTATTGCAACTGCAACAAAAGTTTTTCCTGATATTGATAATTGATTTCCTACAAACTTCTTTATTAAAGTGTCCAATTTTGTTCCATCAGCTCTATAACGTTGTATCATTAAAATTACATACTGTCCATATTTCTTTAAAAATAATGTTGATAACATTTCTGATTTACATTGAGAACATTCCATGTTGTGATTTGCATATTTAACTAATTTACTAAAAGTCACTGATTTACTCTCTGGTAATGTTAAATGTATGAACCTTTCAGAATCAACATTAGTGCTGCATGTGTTCAAACATTTTTCACAACAATGTTCCCTTTTATAAGAGAGACCAAATATATTTTCTATTTCTACCCCTTCATCTTCCAGTACCATAAGCATATACATTAAGAATTCCTGTGCATCTTGCTGGACATTTTGTGTAAACTGTGTACATCCAGAACATACATCTAAAAGATTTCTAACATCAGAAGCACTTTCTATTTTAGTTTTATCATTACTCAGCTTCTCATAAAGGAAACTCAGCAGAGAACAGAATCTTCTTTCATGATTTAGTATTATCTGCTCTTGCAAACTTTCAAGAGAAAATACAACATTCAGGACTACATTAGCATAGTAGTTGACACCAGAGCTATTTTCAAAATGACAACCAACAACCTCTTCAACATTGTCCTTTTTCTTTTTGCTTTTAATCACATTACTCTCTATTTGTTTACTCTTCTGTACATCCTCATTCCAGATATTCTCATTTCTCCTTTTCCGACAAACAACACGTTTTTCAAACACAGGATACTGACCTAAATGAGGAGCATAGCTTCTTCTTAATCTATTATACTCCTTCACACAATTTGCATCAGCACTAACTTTTGAGTCATCAAAGTATATCATTAATAAACCAGATATTTTTTTCACTCGTGACAAAGCAACATATGCCATACCTTCTTTAAACACACTAGATCCAATGTTTACAAAAGCACTATCTAGAGTTAATCCTTGAGATTTGTGAATAGTTACAGCATATGCTAGAGAAAACGGAAACTGCTTCCTACGTACATATAAGTCTTTCACAAGCAAAAAACGAACTGAACAACGACTAATGTCTTTAACCTCTTCAATCTGATCAAATTTTATTTTTAAAAATTCATTTCCATCTTTTTTCTGGTAATTAACAAAACCCACAACTTTACCCATAGCTCCATTCAATAAACCTTTTTCTACATCCAAGTTACGTCTTAAAATTACTCGACAGTTCGACATACATAAAGATTTTTTTCTAAACCAGCTGTTTTCGATATTTTTTTCTCTAGAGAATCCAATTTAGTTGTCAATTTGCTTGTCAAGATAATAGTTATTCCTTCATTCTGTATTTTATCCACAGCTTCCAGTTTTATAATCTCTTCATTTTCCAATTTCAAAAGTTCTTGATTGAATATAGAGCATTCATGTAGTGTTGGCATTAAGCAGATTACTGTATTTTTTACAGCAATGTTCTTGTATATTTTCTCTGGAACTATTTCTTCTGTTGGAAACAAATTACATAGCAATCGACTCTGTAAAGCTTTTCTGCCATATTCTGTGAGTAGTCCAATTCTGATATCTTTGAGAATACTTGCATAATCCTCATCATTTGCTTGCCTCATATTTATACTCAAAGTATGTCCAAATATTCACATTACCTATACTTCCTAACAACTTTTTTGTGTCTTCATCTGTAAGAGTATGAAATACTGGTTGTCCTTTAACTGGAGTGAGCTGCAAAAGATCCCCAAAAACTATGATGTGTTTTCCTCCAAATAACACATCATAGTCTGTCTTTAGAATTTGCTGCATTCTTAAATGCACAAAGGCTAGCATTAAGTTTGATACCATGCTTACCTCATCAATAATGAGAACCTTCATCTTCTTCAACACTCTTGAAACTTCAAAACATGCTTCTCCTGTTAGCTTGTGGTATTGTATTTTGTTTTCATGCTCTACTGGTAATATTAGCAAACGATGTAAGGTAATTCCTTTTATGTTATACGCTGCTAACCCAGTTGGAGCAGTAACAACACAAGACAAAGTTGAATCAGTTTTTTTCTGTAGGTAGCTTCTAATTACTTTAATTAAGAAACTTTTTCCAGTTCCAGCTTGTCCACTCACATACATTCTGATTGGTTCAAATGATGTGCATGAGCACTCTTTATTTTCATGTAGTAATCCGTGATCAATTTGTTTTCTGACTTCCTCATAAATTTCTTGTTGTTCATCATTCAGTTGTTGTTCCAATTTTGGTAAGTTCATTAAATCTTCCTGAGCTTGATTCATAGCTGTTTCCACTTCAGTCATGGCTATTGCAGCTTCATTTTCTACGATTGGTTGTCCTAGAGGATCTTGACTGAACGTCCCAGAACTTTGACTGTCTTGAAAACTGTCTCTAGCTACTTCAGCTGCAATTGTTGCTTCTTGTTCAATTTATTCATTTAACATTTGTACATAAGTTGTGAAAGTACTGCATTCTATGCTATCTTTGCATGCATTAAAGGAATCTTCATAGGTCTGAAAATCCCCAAGTAATTCATCCTCTGAACGCCATGGTTTAAACAACTGTAAAAGTGCTAAGTAGTAAAATTCCTTTTTGTCAGTAGCGTCGCAACTCAGCTTCCTGTGATTAATCAAACTTCCTTTTGTTTGTTTTACCAAACATCCTTCCTCACCAATGACTTTAAATTTTCCATAATTGATGTCTTCTGTGGCATTCCGTTTAAAAATGTAGTTCTGCAGCACTTCATAGAGACACATGTTCTCAAGATGATGACTTCTTTGTGAGTAATATGTGTCCAACATGTTTGTTCTTAAAATGTCTGTACTTTCAGGTTCGTTCTCTGCTAAATATTCAATTTCTCGAATAGATTTCAGTACCCGATTTCGCATTCCAGCAAGGCCTAAACTTACCCAAATTATTCTTCTGGATTTGGAGTACAGACTTGCAGATGATAACTTATCTGAGCATTCGTAGGACCCAATTTCTCGATGCGATAACTTCTTTAAACTGAAACTGTATATCTTTTTACTGACAGTCTTCTCGTGAGAAATCTCTTCCCACATTTCTTTCAATTCCGTTTTCTCAGATTTAGTGATGTAAGATGTGACATACCGAGCAACAGCAATAGAATTGTCAGCGACATATTGAATATCCATGTTAGCATTCCACATGGATAAAATGACTGGGTTGTAGTCATTTATGTATTTTGACTCTTCTTTTCTTCATAGGTTGTAGGTATTTTTAGGAGATTTTCTTGTAATAGTATGTCAGACAGCTGACATAAAACTGTTTACTCTTCCTTTTGAAAGAACAGGTCGTGGAAATCCAAATCGACATTTTGTGTAGAATTTATCTTTACTCTTGTACTTTCGTCGACAGTATTTTCCACACCGATGACTTTGGAAACGTAAAACTTGCTCTTTTAAGTTTTTTTCTTCTGTGCTTTTAGGTATAGCACATGTTGCATATTCTTCAATGAAAGATAAAACTGCATCATCAGAATCTGTTCCAAATTTTGGGGCATCCTTGATCCACAACAGCATATGAATATGAGGAGCACTTCTTGCTTGGTACTCTTTTCTCCAAAAGAAATCCACAACTTCTCCAAGAGGTGGATTTTTTTTATTGCAGATGAAGGACATAATAGCCTCAAATCTATGATTGAAATATCTGCAAGCATTAACCGGATCCAATGAGCACAATTCTCCTGCTGTCTTGTATTGGATGTTTTCAATATTTGAATTTGCCTCTCGAAGAAAATCCAGTAAATCATCCCAAGCATACTCAGCACAGCTTAGGGTAAGGAACCATGTAGGAGTTCCTAAATTCCGTAACATACATTTTAATTCTCCATGGCGTTGGTACCAATATTCATTAGTCCCACGCTGACAAGCCATCAGATTAATCAATTGAGATTCCAAATGATCATCTCGCTGTTGCACTTTGTTCATAAAATCCTTTGCAGACACATTATGTAGATGTACTTCAGTTTTTAAAATGTGATTTACTGCAGACAAGTCACTTTCAAATAAAAGATGGAAAAAATAAGGAATACTTTGACGAAATATTGGATCTTCTGCATATAATCTTGTAGTCCGATACTCAGATGCAGGAATCTGTACTGGACATTCATCATATCGTCCACCTTTTCCTGTAGGAAACAGCTGGGGAAAACAACGAGCTTCCAAGCTCTCCTCCCATACACTCACGGGAGTTCCTTTTGCTTTTTTCATCTGAAAAAGATCAATAGCGCTTCCCATAACTTCTTTAGAATGAAGAGGATGTATGCTGAAATGTTCATAAATTTCTTCTTCTTTTGACTTTTTCAATATCATTTATTATTTATTTTTAAATATAAATTTGCTCTTTGTACTTTTCGTACATCTACCAGCTCCTGCCAAATTCTCTTATTCTTTGTAGGTACACCATTAACCAGAATAACTAATGGTTCAGTTTCCAAACTATCTGCATCAATTGTTTCAATATTTTTTTTCAATTCCAATGGCAAATAGACAACTCTTCCTTTTAAACCTCTTTGTAAATCTGAAGGAGGTAATTTACCTGTTTTGGGCTCCATACGAACTATAGTCTGAAACGGATGGACAGATTGAATGAGTATAGACTCATACGTATTTAAATCAGAAAGTTCTGCAGGAATATCAACCAATTCTAAATTATTATGAACAGCTCTAGCTGGCATTTTATTTTCTTCTAACTTGTTATAACAGTATTTACAAATACGCTGATCTTCACCCAAATCAAAACAATTTTCCAGAAATAAATATGTTGCAAAATCCTTCCACTCATAATTATTTTCTTTTTCACCTTTTTTATAGAGATCAACATTCCTTGTTTGAGTTTTATAATGGCTTCTCCGACAACAAATACAAGTAATATTTGGTCTTTCATTAGAGATGATAGTAAATTTTGTCATTTGATCTTCAAAATGTTTACTAACAGTGAGTTCTACATTCTCTTCCACATTTTCCTCAATAACTGTGTCAATTCCTGCACTTTCTTGTTCTGGACCAAAGTAACAAAACTGAATATCATCAGTAACCTTCTGTACATCTGATACAGATCCATGGAACAAAGCAGTATTCAACTCATTTAACTTTATTGCTGGACTTTTAGCCAAATATAATCTTCTCACAAACTTTCTCATTTCAGTATGATGTACTGCCAGCATCCTAAAATGGTGAAAAGCACTTTGACAAACTTTCCTAGAAAGACAAGCCAGAGAATGTCCTTGCAAACCAGTATTCTTTCTCCCTCTGCATGGATCTAGTCTTTGAAGCATCTTAATCTTCTGGTTAACACTTTTTTTACTATATTCTCTTAGAAAGTCACGTAATTTATCAATAGATTCCTGTCGTACAGCACAAATACTACTACAATTCCAAGTGTACACTGGGGCTTTAGGACGTCTCCTCATAACCTCATCAGCTAACACTTCTTCCTCATTTCTTGGAACCATTTTCTCCTTTTCCATTACACAACCATCTTTCACTTCATATGCACGACCATTGGTGTCAACTGCATGCACCAAACTATTACTTTGAAGATAACTCTCTTCATTAAAAAATGGTTCAGTACTTGAACTATGCTTCCATTCTCCTAAGAACGCTTTACAAAAGTTATTTTTTTTCACTACTCTTTTCCTTTTGATTTTTGACTTCATTGCATTGACTAATTTATCTAATATACGCATCCTGTTCAAAATTAAAATGAATAGTTCTCTTTTTAATTCCAAAGCCTTTGCAACAATTGGTTCAATATGTTTCTTTTTCTTTAAAAATTTGGCTTTCTTCTTATATTTTTTCACATCCTTTTGCAAATTTAACATCACTCTTCTCTGAAACATTTTTCTACGAATGTCTTTAAAATCTATTTTTCGTTTTAAGTCATTGTTTCTTATTTCTGATTCTACATTAGCATTAAGTATTTTCTGTCGATTGTGTTGTTGTTTTGTACTTGAAACACTATTTGCAGTAGATATATTTTAAACATTTTTTCTTTGTTTGAGGATATTTAAAAAAAATCCTTAGTCTGCTTACCAGAAGACTTTTTCTTTTTTCCAACATGAGGTTCTTCAACTAATTTTTTTTGTCCAGTTGTCTTCAAATATAGATGTTGTTGCTGTTCTTTTCTCTTTCTTGACTTTATAGGCATCTTTAATTTATTTCAGTGTTGTTCAACAATACCTGAAAGAAACTAAAATAAATACCTTTATGTAATTTAAATATATTACTATATTTTTTATAAGCTTTTCAAATCCTATCATATGAGCTATCCCTTTCCTATGACTGCAAGTCTTACAGAACAAGAGCAACACAAATTTAAATCTCTGACAACAATTCCTGTGTGCACACAGACTCATGGTGTGATTCTAGGCAGAAAGCAATATTTGATTGGCAATTTCAAAGCACATTTACTACTGTGGTGGAGCAAGTGATAATTACTGTAACAGCCTGACACATTTTCCTTATAGTTTAGAGAGGCAGAAAAGAGCACATGTCCTAACAGCTACTTGAGACCATGAGCATGTGTTACCTGGGTGAGTGATTAGACTAGAGCAAAGGAAATGAGCCGTGGTGACGTTGAATGTGTTAGCATTACACACTGCTATCTGAAATACCACACAGTGCTGAATAGTAAGCATGGGACTGCAAGAGAAGCATTTGCCTGTGTGCTAAGAGTGTGTTTCTGGAGACTGTGTATTGTCAGGTGCAAGAGAGATCTGCATGGACACTTGCACAACTGCATGAACACTGCAGAGACGTATGTAAGAGTACATGTGTGGTAACGGTTAATTGGAGTTTTGAACATGTAGGAATTACCTCACCCATTGCAGGAGTGGAAGGAAAATCAACCATGTTGATTTCAAATGTGTTAGCATTTGCCTCTCATTTGTGAAATAGTGTTTTCTGCTGAATGCTCACCATCACAGTTAAAGAAAACAAGCTGCCCCTTTCCTACAAGTGCAAGTCTTACAGAACAACAGCAACAAGAATTAAATCTCTGACAACAATTCCTGTGTGCACACAGACTCATGGTGTGATTCTAGGCACAAAACGATATTTGATTGGCAATTTCAAAGCACATTTACTACTGTGATACTGTAAGGGATAAATAGTGTTACAGCCTGACACATTTTCCTTATAGTTTAGACAAGCAGAAAAGAGCACATGTCCTAACAGATACTTGAGACCATCAGTATGTGTTACCTGGGTGAAGGATTAGACTAGAGCAAAGGAAATGAGCCTTGGTGACGTTGAATGTGTTAGCGTTACACACTGCTTTCTGAAATACCACACAGTGCTGAATAGTAAGAATGGGAGTGCAAGAGAAGCTTTTGCCTGTGTGCTAAGAGTATGTTTCTGGAGACTGTGTATTGTCAGGTGCAAGAGACATCTGCATGGAGACTTGCATAACTGCATGAACACGGCAGAGACGTATGTAAGAGTACATATGTGGTAAGGGTTAAATGGAGTTTTGAAAATGTAGGAATTACCTCACCCATTGCAGGAGTGGAAAGAAAATCAACCATGTTGATTTCAAATGTGTTAGCATTTGCCTCTCATTTGTGAGATAGTGATTTCTGCTGAATGCTAACCATCACAGTTCAAGAAAACAAGCTGCCCCTTTCCTGCGAGTACAAGTCTTACAGATTAACAGCAACACAAATTAAATCTCTGACAACAATTCCTGTGTGCACACAGACTCATGGTGTGATTCTAGGCACAAAACAGTATTCCTGGGTGATACCAGTACACCTTAACTTATGGTGAAGACATACTCCATAATATCTTACAAGTTCAAGGCAGTTAAATATCTTCCAAAACATAAAATGTAAAACACAACTTTAAAAGTGAAAGGAAAATCTACCATGTTGATTTCAAATGTGTTAGCATTTGCCTCTCATTTGTGAGATAGTGATTTGTGCTGAATGCTACCCATCACAGTTCAAGAAAACAAGCTGCCCCTTTCCTACAAGTGCAAGTCTTACAGATCAACAGCAACACGAATTAAATCTCTGACAACAATTCCTGTGTGCACACAGACTCATGGTGTGATTCTAGGCACAAAACGATATTTGATTGGCAATTTCAAAGCACATTTACTACTGTGGTACAGTAAGTGATAATTACTGTAACAGCCTGACACATTTTCCTTATATTTTACACAGGCAGAAAAGAGCACATGTCCTAACAGCTACTTGAGACCATGAGCATGTGTTACCTGGGTGAATGATTAGACTAGAGGAAAGGAAATGAGCCTTGGTGACGTTGAATGTGTTAGTGTTACACACTGCTATCTGAAATACCACACAGTGCTGAATAGTAAGAATGGGAGTGCAAGAGAAGCATTTTCCTGTGTGCTAAGAGTGTGTTTCTGGAGACTGTGTATTGTCAGGTGCAAGAGAGATCTGCATAGACACTTGCACAATTGCATGAACACTGCAGAGACGTATGTAACAGTACATGTGTGGTAAGGGTTAAATGGAGTTTTGAACATGTAGGAATTACCTCACCTATTGCAGGAGTGGAAACAAAATCAACCATGTTGATTTCAAATGTGTTATCATTTGCCTCTCATTTGTGAGATAGTGATTTCTGCTGAATGCTAACCATCACAGTTCAAGAAAACAAGCTGCCCCTTTCCTGCGAGTACAAGTCTTACAGATCAACAGCAACATGAATTAAATATCTGACAACAATTCCTGTGTGCACACAGACTCGTGGTGTGATTCTAGGCACAAAACAGTATTCCTGGGTGATACCAGTACACCTTAACTTATGGTGAACACATACTCCATAATATCTTACAAGTTCAAGACAGTTAAATATCTTCCAAAACATAAAATGTAAAACACAACTTTAAAAGTGAAAGGAAAATCTACCAAGTTGATTTCAAATGTGTTAGCATTTGCCTCTCATTTGTGAGATAGTGATTTCTGCTGAATGCTAACCAACACAGTTCAAGAAAACAAGCTGCCCCTTTCCTGCGAGTACAAGTCTTACAGATTAACAGCAACACAAATTAAATCTCTGACAACAATTCCTGTGTGCACACAGACTCATGGTGTGATTCTAGGCACAAAACAGTATTCCTGGGTGATACCAGTACACCTTAACTTATGGTGAAGACATACTCCATAATATCTTACAAGTTTAAGGCAGTTAAATATCTTCCAAAACATAAAATGTAAAACACAACTTTAAAAGTGAAAGGAAAATCTACCATGTTGATTTCAAATGTGTTAGCATTTGCCTCTCATTTGTGAGATAGTGATTTGTGCTGAATGCTACCCATCACAGTTCAAGAAAACAAGCTGCCCCTTTCCTGCGAGTGCAAGTCTTACAGAACAAGAGCAACACAAATTAAATCTCTGACAACAATTCCTGTGTGCACACAGACTCATGGTGTGATTCTTGGCACAAAACTATATTTGATTGGCAATTTCAAAGCACATTTACTACTGTGGTACAGTAAGTGATAATTACTGTAACAGCCTGACACATTTTCCTTATATTTTACACAGGCAGAAAAGAGCACATGTCCTAACAGTTACTTGAGACCATGAGCATGTGTTACCTGGGTGAATGATTAGACTAGAGCAAAGGAAATGAGCCTTGGTGACGTTGAATGTGTTAGCATTACACACTGCTATCTGAAATACCACACAGTGCTGAATAGTAAGAATGGGAGTGCAAGAGAATCATTTGCCTGTGTGCTAAGAGTGTGTTTCTGGAGACTGTGTATTGTCAGATGCAAGAGAGATCTGCATAGACACTTGCACAATTGCATGAACACTGCAGAGACGTATGTAAGAGTACATGTGTGGTAAGGGTTAAATGGAGTTTTGAACATGTAGGAATTACCTCACCCATTGCAGGAGTGGAAACAAAATCAACCATGTTGATTTCAAATGTGTTATCATTTGCCTCTCATTTGTGAGATAGTGATTTCTGCTGAATGCTAACCATCACAGTCCAAGAAAACAAGCTGCCCCTTTCCTGCGAGTACAAGTCTTACAGATTAACAGCAACGCAAATTAAATCTCTGACAACAATTCCTGTGTGCACACAGACTCATGGTGTGATTCTAGGCACAAAACAGTATTCCTGGGTGATACCAGTACACCTTAACTTATGGTGAAGACATACTTCATAATATCTTACAAGTTCAAGGCAGTTAAATATCTTCCAAAACATAAAATGTAAAACACAACTTTAAAAGTGAAAGGAAAATCTACCATGTTGATTTCAAATGTGTTAGCATTTGCCTCTCATTTGTGAGATAGTGATTTGTGCTGAATGCTACCCATTACAGTTCAAGAAAACAAGCTGCCCCTTTCCAACAAATGCAAGTCTTACAGATCAACAGTATTATAAATTAAATCTCTGACAACAATTCCTGTGTGCACACAGACTCATGGTGTGATTCTAGGCACAAAACGATATTTGATTGGCAATTTCAAAGCACATTTACTACTGTGGTACAGTAAGTGATAATTACTGTAACAGCCTGACACATTTTCCTTATATTTTACACAGGCAGAAAAGAGCACATGTCCTAACAGCTACTTGAGACCATGAGCATGTGTTACCTGGGTGAATGATTAGACTAGAGGAAAGGAAATGAGCCTTGGTGACGTTGAATGTGTTAGTGTTACACACTGCTATCTGAAATACCACACAGTGCTGAATAGTAAGAATGGGAGTGCAAGAGAAGCATTTTCCTGTGTGCTAAGAGTGTGTTTCTGGAGACTGTGTATTGTCAGGTGCAAGAGAGATCTGCATAGACACTTGCACAATTGCATGAACACTGCAGAGACGTATGTAACAGTACATGTGTGGTAAGGGTTAAATGGAGTTTTGAACATGTAGGAATTACCTCACCTATTGCAGGAGTGGAAACAAAATCAACCATGTTGATTTCAAATGTGTTATCATTTGCCTCTCATTTGTGAGATAGTGATTTCTGCTGAATGCTAACCATCACAGTTCAAGAAAACAAGCTGCCCCTTTCCTGCGAGTACAAGTCTTACAGATCAACAGCAACATGAATTAAATATCTGACAACAATTCCTGTGTGCACACAGACTCGTGGTGTGATTCTAGGCACAAAACAGTATTCCTGGGTGATACCAGTACACCTTAACTTATGGTGAACACATACTCCATAATATCTTACAAGTTCAAGACAGTTAAATATCTTCCAAAACATAAAATGTAAAACACAACTTTAAAAGTGAAAGGAAAATCTACCAAGTTGATTTCAAATGTGTTAGCATTTGCCTCTCATTTGTGAGATAGTGATTTCTGCTGAATGCTAACCAACACAGTTCAAGAAAACAAGCTGCCCCTTTCCTGCGAGTACAAGTCTTACAGATTAACAGCAACACAAATTAAATCTCTGACAACAATTCCTGTGTGCACACAGACTCATGGTGTGATTCTAGGCACAAAACAGTATTCCTGGGTGATACCAGTACACCTTAACTTATGGTGAAGACATACTCCATAATATCTTACAAGTTTAAGGCAGTTAAATATCTTCCAAAACATAAAATGTAAAACACAACTTTAAAAGTGAAAGGAAAATCTACCATGTTGATTTCAAATGTGTTAGCATTTGCCTCTCATTTGTGAGATAGTGATTTGTGCTGAATGCTACCCATCACAGTTCAAGAAAACAAGCTGCCCCTTTCCTGCGAGTGCAAGTCTTACAGAACAAGAGCAACACAAATTAAATCTCTGACAACAATTCCTGTGTGCACACAGACTCATGGTGTGATTCTTGGCACAAAACTATATTTGATTGGCAATTTCAAAGCACATTTACTACTGTGGTACAGTAAGTGATAATTACTGTAACAGCCTGACACATTTTCCTTATATTTTACACAGGCAGAAAAGAGCACATGTCCTAACAGTTACTTGAGACCATGAGCATGTGTTACCTGGGTGAATGATTAGACTAGAGCAAAGGAAATGAGCCTTGGTGACGTTGAATGTGTTAGCATTACACACTGCTATCTGAAATACCACACAGTGCTGAATAGTAAGAATGGGAGTGCAAGAGAATCATTTGCCTGTGTGCTAAGAGTGTGTTTCTGGAGACTGTGTATTGTCAGATGCAAGAGAGATCTGCATAGACACTTGCACAATTGCATGAACACTGCAGAGACGTATGTAAGAGTACATGTGTGGTAAGGGTTAAATGGAGTTTTGAACATGTAGGAATTACCTCACCCATTGCAGGAGTGGAAACAAAATCAACCATGTTGATTTCAAATGTGTTATCATTTGCCTCTCATTTGTGAGATAGTGATTTCTGCTGAATGCTAACCATCACAGTCCAAGAAAACAAGCTGCCCCTTTCCTGCGAGTACAAGTCTTACAGATTAACAGCAACGCAAATTAAATCTCTGACAACAATTCCTGTGTGCACACAGACTCATGGTGTGATTCTAGGCACAAAACAGTATTCCTGGGTGATACCAGTACACCTTAACTTATGGTGAAGACATACTTCATAATATCTTACAAGTTCAAGGCAGTTAAATATCTTCCAAAATATAAAATGTAAAACACAACTTTAAAAGTGAAAGGAAAATCTACCATGTTGATTTCAAATGTGTTAGCATTTGCCTCTCATTTGTGAGATAGTGATTTGTGCTGAATGCTACCCATTACAGTTCAAGAAAACAAGCTGCCCCTTTCCAACAAATGCAAGTCTTACAGATCAACAGCATTATAAATTAAATCTCTGACAACAATTCCTGTGTGCTCACAGACTCATGGTGTGATTCTAGGTACAAAACGATATTTGATTGGCAATTTCAAAGCACATTTACTACTGTGGTACATTAAGTGATAATTACTGTAACAGCCTGACACATTTTCGTTATATTTTACACAGGCAGAAAAGAGCACATGTCCTAACAGCTACTTGAGACCATGAGCATGTGTTACCTGGGTGAATGATTAGACTAGAGGAAAGGAAATGAGCCTTGGTGACGTTGAATGTGTTAGCGTTACACACTGCTATCTGAAATACCACACAGTGCTGAATAGTAAGAATGGGAGTGCAAGAGAAGCATTTGCCTGTGTGCTAAGAGTGTGTTTCTGGAGACTGTGTATTGTCAGATGCAAGAGAGATCTGCATAGACACTTGCACATTTGCATGAACACTGCAGAGACGTATGTAAGAGTACATGTGTGGTAAGGGTTAAATGGAGTTTTGAACATGTAGGAATTACCTCACCCATTGCAGTAGTGGAAACAAAATCAACCATGTTGATTTCAAATGTGTTATCATTTGCCTCTCATTTGTGAGAAAGTGATTTCTGCTGAATAGTAACCATCACAGTCCAAGAAAACAAGCTGCCCCTTTCCTGCGAGTACAAGTCTTACAGATCAACAGCAACATGAATTAAATATCTGACAACAATTCCTGTGTGCACACAGACTCATGGTGTGATTCTAGGCACAAAAAAGTATTCCTGGGTGATACCAGTACACCTTAACTTATGGTGAACACATACTCCATAATATCTTACAAGTTCAAGACAGTTAAATATCTTCCAAAACATAAAATGTAAAAAACAACTTTAAAAGTGAAAGGAAAATCTACCATGTTGATTTCAAATGTGTTGGCATTTGCCTCTCATTTGTGAGATAGTGATTTGTGCTGAATGCTAACCATCACTGTACAAGAAAACAAGCTACCCCTTTCCTACAAGTGCAAGTCTTTCAGATCAACAGCAACACAAATTACATCTCTGACAACAATTCCTATGTGCACACAGACTCATGGTGTGATTCTAGGCACAAAACGATATTTGATTGTCAATTTCAAAGCACATTTACTACTGTGGTACAGTAAGTGATAATTACTGCAACAGCCTGACACATTTTCCTTATAGTTTACACAGGCAGAAAAGAGCACATGTCCTAACAGCTACTTGAGACCATGAGCATGTGTTACCTGGGTGAATGATTATACTAGAGCAAAGGAAATGAGCCTTGGTGACGTTGAAAGTGTAAGCGTTTCACACTGCTATCTGAAATACCACACAGTGCTGAATAGTAAAAATGGGAATGCAAGAGAAGCATTTGCCTGTGTGCTAAGAGTGTGTTTCTGGAGACTGTGTATTGTCATGTGCAAGAGAGATCTGCATGGACACTTGCACAACTGCATAAACACTGCAGAGACATATGTAAGAGTACATGTGTGGTAAGGGTTAAATGGAGTTTTGAACATGTAGGAATTACCTCACCCATTGCACAGTTCAAGAAAACAAGCTGCCCCTTTCCTGCGAGTACAAGTCTTACAGATCAACAGCAACACAAATTAAATCTCTGACAACTATTCCTGTGTGCACACAGACTCATGGTGTGATTCTAGGCCCAAAACAGTATTGCTGGGTGATACCAGTACACCTTAACTTATGGTGAACACATACTCCATAATATCTTACAAGTTCAAGACAGTTAAATATCTTCCAAAACATAAAATGTAAAAAACAACTTTAAAAGTGAAAGGAAAATCTACCATGTTGATTTCAAATGTGTTAGCATGTGCCTATCATTTGTGAGATAGTGATTTGTGCTGAATGCTAACCATCACAGTTCAAGAAAACAAGCTGCCCCTTTCCTACAAGTGCAAGTCTTACAGATCAACAGCAACACAAATTAAATCTCTGACAACAATTCCTGTGTGCACACAGACTCATGGTGTGATTCTAAGCACAAAACAGTATTCCTGGGTGATACCAGTACACCCTAACTTATGGTGAAGACATACTCCATAATATCTTACAAGTTCAAGGCAGTTAAATATCTTTCAAAACATAAAATGTAAAACACAACTTTAAAAGAAGAAACACATTTCTATTATTTATATCAAAATGGACCACATACATCCCCTCTCAAATTCATAACTCACCTTTAAAAGTAGTTAGTTGAGAAATAAATGTGGCACTCACACAGCAGATGACACACAGCAGATAATCAGAGCCAGAATCTCTAAGCTGTACTCCTCTCACCAGAACCAGTAAATGGCAAACTCTCCCTCTCTTTTTTCACACATATACATCACTTTGCTACCCACATTTTTTCAAATGGAAACACACATTTCTATTGGTTGCAAATGTCAACCCTTTCCAAATTATCCCTACCCCCAACATGACTTCTACCTGCTAGCACAGCAACAGGTCATGGAACACTGGTGTGAGCAGAGAGGTCAGAAGTTCAGCACACAATGTTTCAATTCCAAAGAGCAAGAGTGCTTGACTTTTCAAGCCTAACAGCAAATCCAAACTAATGTTCTCTGGGAACACATTTTTCTGAACCAATACAGCACATGCTTTTAAAAATGTAAACATACAAACTAGTTTTTAGTGTAGAATGGTTTGAAACAGCCAATGAGTTCTTTTTATTTAAAAAAAAGTATGTAAGCCTCCATTTTACAACTGTCTTTCTTTTCATATTGCCATTCTACTGAAAGACACCTTCTTAGTGCATCCAGATCTCCTTGGAACATGTTCACAGTGTGGATTGTAGGTCATAGCTATGTCTTCTGGAGTGAAAAGTATGCAGAAAAAAGAGGTATTGTCAAAGACCTTGCTTTGCCAAATGCAGACATTAAATGGATTGGTCAGAAAGGGTTAAAGTGGCACCAATTAATGCCTTTGGTGAATTCCTTTCTACATCTCCCACAGCCTAACCTTATAATTGTGCACTGTGGTGGAAATGACCTAGGCACTGTAACTGGGGTAGGTCTGGAAATGCTTATTAAGGACACCTTTGTGCAATTGATGTCACTTTTTCCACAAACTACCTTTGTATATTCTAATATATGCCAAAGGCAAAAGTGGAACTGGTCCAACCAACATTGTCCGCAAATTGACAAAGCAAGAAAGCATGTCAATAAGTCTGTTTCTGCTTTCCTCAGAGACTATGGTATGGGTTCTATATACCACAACAACTTGCGTTACAACATGCAAGACATTTATAGAGGAGATGGTGTGCATTTTAATGATGAAGGGAACAGAGTCTTCCTCTTGAACCTTAGACTCTGCATCGGTAATTACTTGTAGGTACCAAAAAACACTCAATGAACACAACGGCTCTTTTTAGAGCCACCTAACATCTAAACACTTAAACTTGTTTTTTAAGTCTATTTTTTGTAAGATTTTTTTCAGCCGTGCGTGCACCGTGCGAGCACCATGCGCGCACGGTGCGCGCACCTCGCGATTATTTGAAAAAAAATAAAATGTTTTTTTCACCCTTCGGGGTCCTTCAGGGACCCCCTGACAAAGGCTAGGGGGTCAGGCACTCTCTACCCTGCCCCCTTAAACAGTTTAAAAGATTCTTTTTTTTTTTTTTTTTTAAATCACCGTGCCCCCTTTTCACATTCTCCGCCTTTGTTTTTCCTCTCTCACACAATGCGACAGACAAAATGGCGGCCAACACTTCCTGATTTCGACTGATTCGAATGTTTACTGACATCTAATAGCCAATCAGAATTTCGCTCGCGCACGGCACCGTGCGCGCACGGTGCGCGCATGGTGCGCGCATATAGATATATATGTACATTTAAATGCAATTTTCTCAGGAAACACTGAACAGATTGACACCAGATATGCAAAAGGCACTTCCTTGACCTAAGGACTACCTCTGTGCCAAATTTAAAAAAATTCTGTTCAGCCGTTCGGGCTGTACCTTCGACTAAAGGTCCTATGGGAAAATGCATGGGGAAAACGCATTTTGGGACCCCCCTTTTTTCTCGGCCCCCGCTTGACGAATCACCCTGAGACTTTCAGGGTAGAAGCTGAGCGGAGCGCCCCATTAGTTTTGAAAATTTCACGAGGATTCGTCAACCGGCGCCAAATTTATTTAGAATAGAATTTTGAGATTTCCTATGGAAACACGGTCCTAACTATAACTATCTACTGGCGACCGCCAGTAGATAATATATATATATATATATATATATATATATATATATATATATATATATATATATATATATATATATATATATATATATATAAATATATATAAATATATATATACATATGTATATATTTGAGATGCAACTCGGCAGCGTCCCCCACCAGAGCATCCACGGCACCAAGGAATTCACAACACGGCAAGGTCAATTGGATATCGTTTTTATTTCTATTTCATCTTCTTCACCAGTGCACAGCAACAGGGACGCTCGATACGTTTCGGCGAATGCCTTCAACTGGACCATAGAGTCCCGACTTCTAGACAATCTTTTTAAAGTTACAAAGTGCAGTAAAAACAAAAAATTCCCCTTATGTGTTTCAATAAGCTAGAATGTTAACCCACTTTCAACTTCTACTAATGTGGCATACGTTAGGTGCCATTTTACATTTCAATTTAATTTTTTCTTTTTTTTCCAAAATTATTGCATATTGTAATTTTGATCTTACTAACAGACAAACAAACAAAATTGGCAGTTTTGTTTAGTAAAGTACTCATCAGGATTGGAGAGCATTTGTGTGAACGAGTATGGGACATTGCATATACAAGGGTTATCAGGATCATGCTTTTGTTCATATACACATCCTAAAAAGATACTGAAGAATGCAAAAAAGATAATTATATTTGAGCACTGCCTGAGTTAGGGAACAACCTTAAGACACAAAGGAAAGCCAGTAGACAATTAGAAGTTAAAAGTTAAAAACCATGGTTTCAAATAATGCACTCCCGAGCAAAGAAGTTCTAAAAGCTTGAGGTAAGATAAGAAAGTGACTTGTGCAATGTGCAAGTTGTATCTCAACAAATTGTCAATTCAAAGATAATATCATCCTAGAGGTAAGGGGGAAGAGAGAAATATAGGTGTCCTATAAAGTACAGCGGCCTAATAAAGCATATTATTCACTCATAAAAATTAAAGTAATTAATATAAAGTGCAAGATATGTTGTGCAAAAAATGCAATTTTTTAGACTCATGAGTACAAACTACCATAACTGTCACATAGTGCAAAGTTTTTGTGCAAAAGAGCAGTTTCAACCCCTTAGGATCTATGATTTGATGCTGCGAATTATACAGTACTATAATGTTGTGCAAAATTGCAATTTCAAGTATATTATCAGTAATATTTTCATGGCTTTGAGAACTGTTTTTTTATCTATATATGTTTTTGCTCGGGATACACCACGATTCATTCATTATTTTGGCATTCAGTTTGGTTTCAGTCTTAATTGGCCTTGTATTCCCCTTGTTTTCTCCACTCGAAGTCATATATATATATATGTGAGCAGTGCAGAACAGGAATCAAGATCTGCATTACGTATTTTCATCAAGGAAGGGATTACTCGCACTCCAGGAGAACGGCCAACACCATCAAGTTCTCTCACAAACCAACGTGTTTCGACCAACTTGGTCTTGATCACGGTTAGCTGTGATCAACCTTTTGTGTCTATTTATACAAAATCACCCAATAAACCATTATGATGCATTATGGGAAATGTTGTTTTCATTAACAAGTGATTTAATATACAGTGCATGTTATTCTATCTACAATACTTTTGTGACCCCTTTTGGCATTGTCCTTTCCTATACATTAGTATATTGTCAATATCGTTCGAACAAATGGTACAGTCTTTCTTTCAGACAGTTAATTACATCATGGCTTAGTGCCATGGAGCCAGTAGGTAGTTATAGTTAGGACCAGCGTTTTTTTCTTTCGCCAATATCTTTTGCGCCGGTTGATGAATCTTTGCAAATTTTTTTAAACTAATGGGGCAGACCGGTAAGCTCCTGTGTAGAAAGTTCGGGGTGATTCGTCAAGCAGAGGCCGAGAAAAAAGGGGGTTCACAAAGCGTGTTTTCCCCATGTTAATTTCCATAGGAATTTTGAAACAGGGTACTACCCGAACTGCTGATTGGAATTACACCAAATTTGGCAAAAATGTAGGTCTTGGTCTAGCTAACCTGCTTTTTTTGAATGGTCTCAATCCGCTCAGTAGTTTCTAAGAAATTCAAAAATAAAAAATATGGATATCTGTGCGCAGCCTAACCACAAATCTCATTGTGAGATCTGATTAGCTGCCAACACTCCAAACCAGGAAGTGTTAGCAGCCATTTTATGACTCAGCAACCGAGTCACAAGAAAAAGGGGGAAAAAAGTGACCCCCCTAGGCCTGCTCAGGGGGTCCAACAAGGACACCTAGGGCAAAAAAAATGTTTAATGGTTTTTTAAATGGCCAAATTCATGCTGAGTGGGTGAATCTGGCCAAAATTGTTTTAAAAATACTAATTGCGGGCTCCCGCGCTTTGTTTCTTAAATCCCCCGGGTGGGCCAGGTCCCAGGGACAATGCCAAATTAATTTGTGTGGTCCCGTGGGGGCCCCCACAGCCCGGGGACCGTCACCTCCCTGGGGCTTTATTATTATTTATGCACGGGGCACACAGGCCCCCCCCAGCTCTGGGGGACCTCCACCTCCCAGGGGCTGCGATAAATAATTGGTGTAGGGGACCATCACCTCCACAGGGCATTAAATATTTAAACACAGGGGTCCGTTGCAGACCCCCAGTCTCAGCGACCACCACCTACCCAGGGCAAAGCAAATAGAAGGATGGGGGCCTTTATAGCTATGGGAACCACCACACCAGAGGGCCGGCTCCTTCAATGTCCCATGGAGCCCACCCCCGGGACATTGCTGGTTGTTAAGGCAGGGCGGGAGCGCGACTCCCACCCTGCCATAGTAAACCCTGCTTTGGTTCGTTGAAGTGAGAGCAGGAAAACCTGCTCTTGCTTCAACGAAGCAAAGTAGGATTGCTTTTGAGCAAGGGGAGCTTCATGTCAGCAGCTCTCCTTACTCAAAAGCAATGCCAGTTCCCGAAGGAGGCGGGGAGCCGGGGGGGGGGTCTTGGGGCTCCCCCTACGGTCCCCAATGTAAAGGGCCACCCCAGGGTATGGGGTCCCTGGGGCCAGGAGTGGCCCTGAAGGGAGGCCACTCGGCCCCCTCCCATTTCATAAAAAACAAAAATGGACAGCCAGCTTTAGGCGATGGCGTCCCTGGGGCCAATTGTGGTCCAGAGAAGGGGGGGCCATTCAGCCCCCTTCCCATTAAATATATTTTTTTAAAGGCCATGCCCCAGGGGAGGGGGTCCCCGGGGCCAAAAGTGGCCCAGGGAAGGGGGGCCACATGGCCCCCCTTCCCTAGAAATAAATAAAAAAAAGGAGGCCTTGCCCTGATGGATGGGGTCCCTGGGGCTGAAATTTGCCCAGAGAAGGGGGTCTACGGGACCAATATTAGCTTCGGAGGGGGGGCCGCGTGGCCCCTTCCCTTTTTTTTTTATAAAAAAGGGGTCAGGCTATGGGGGATGGTGTCCCCAGGGCCACAAAAATGCTGGCATCTCACCAGAGGCCCCGCCCCCTCCCTGCACCACTGTGCAAACGCTCCCCCTAGTGCATTGTAAGTTGGGGAACTAATTGTGCTAGAATACTGAGGGTTCCTGGGGGCCAACTAGCCCACCAGGTACTTTCAGTAAGCACCATAGAGCTGGATTGCAGAGAGGTGGTCCGAGACCATGCCCCTATTTACACCACTCTGCAAACGCATCTCTTGGTGCACTGCTGGTGAGGCAATGAGGTCCTCATTTATCCTGAGGACCTCAGGACACAAGTGGACTTCATCCCCCAACCAGCAGTGTGCCACAAGTCGCGTTTGCAGAGTCATGTAAAAAGGGTGTGTGGCCAATCTAGCAGTAGGGGCTTAAAGGAGGTAACAGGTGGGCTAGTTGGCCCCCAGGGATCCTGGTATTCTAGGGGACTTAGTCCCCCAACGTAGAACGCACCAGGAGGGGCGTTTGCAGAGTGGTGGGAAAAGGGGGCATGGCCTGTGTCCAGCTTTCAGCAATCCCACTATCTGGGACATATTGGAGGAATCAGGTAGGCTAGTTGGCACTTAAGGACCCCAAGCAGTGAAGGAGACTTCAATCCCCATCCAAGAGCGCATCAGGAAGTGCGTTTGCAGAGTGGTGGGGAAAGGGGGCATGGCCTGCTATGACAACTTAGCGATCCTGCTGTGTGGGTCTTACTGGAAGTAATAGGAGGAGTAATTGGCCCTCAAGGATGTCCTTGGGGGCCAACTACGCCTCTTGTTTCCTCCAGTAAGTCCCACACAGTGGGATTGCTAAGACATCTTCGGAGGCCATGCCCCCGTTCTCCACAACTCTGCAAATGCTCCTCCTGGCAGAGCACGGGATGGGGGAAGAAGTCCAATTTAATACTGCGGGACTTTGGGGCCCAAGAAGCCCTCCTGGTACCTCCTGCAAGTCCTACGCAGTCAGAAGCCCAGCACCCTTTCTCCACCACTCTGCAAACACGACTACCACTTAAAGAAGTGTTTGCAATGTCATAGATTTCGCATTTGCGAGAGTTAGAGCTATTTGCAATGTAAATGCAAACGTTTTTTTATGTTTTTCTTCGTGGAGTGGATGTACTTTGTGTGTAGTGGAATTATGTAGTAAATTGTGCAGTGAAATTATGTGGATAGAAAGTATGTGGTATTTATTTTATAGGAATTATTTAGAGTGGGATTATGTGTTATGGAGAGTAATTATGTGGTATGGTAGTCTGTGTTGTGGAGTGGTAACGTCAGGTTTAGTCTTCCTCATTTCCATAGAAGCTCAACTATGAACTCAATGAGACGAAAAAAAGAAGGAATCACTGAGGAGCACTTGTGGACCTAGTCAGAGGTATGAGCAGGGCCACTGGAATTATGTCACTTTTTGGCTGCACCGACTTTTGCACAAATATGCATTTTCCGCCTTAGCCGCATAATTCATCATCTGCTCCCTAATCTGCAGATTTGAACAAAAAAAGCCTTGTTTCTAGCTCAAATGGCTCAAACATTACCAAAAATGCAGCGATAAGTGTTACAGCATGGTGGAAGGCCCTTGCCTCTTTCTGCACCTCTCTTGCCTCTTTCTGCACCTCTCTTGCCTCTTTCTGCACCTCACTTGCTTCTTTCTGCACCCCTGTTGCCTCTTTCTGCACACCTATTCCCTCTTTGTGCAACTCTGTTACCTCTTTCTGTACTTCTCTTGCCTCTTTCTGCACTTCTCTTGCTCTTTCTACACCTTTCACGTCTCTTTCAGCACCTCTGTTACTTCTTTCTGAACTTCTCTTCCTTCTTTCTGCACCCCTCCTGCCTCTTTCAATACTTCTCTTGCCTCTTTGTGCCCCCTCCTACCTTTTTCCGCACACTTCTTGATTCTTTTTGCACCTCTGTTGGTTCTTTCTGTACTGCTCTTGCTTTCTGCACCTTACATCTCTTTCTGCACTTCTGTTGCTTCTTTCTAAACCTCCCTTGCTTCTTTCAGCAATTCTCTTGACTCTTTCTGCACCTCTGTTGCCTCTTTCTGCACTTCACTTGCTTCTTTCTGCACCCTTCGTGCCTCTTTCAGCACCTCTGTTGCTTCTTTCTTCACTCCTCTCCCATCTTTCTACACCCCTTGTGCCTCTTTCAGCACCTCTGTTGGTTCTTTCTGCACTGCTCTTGCTTCTTTCTGTACTTCACGTGCCTCTTTCTGCACTTCTCTTGCTTCTACCTCTGTAGCTTCTTTCAGCTATTCTCTTGCTTCCTTCTGCACTTCTCTTGCTTGTATCTACACCTCTCTTCCCTCTTTCTGTACCACTCTTGCCTCTTTCTGTACCTCTGTTGCTTCTTTCTGCACTTCTCTTGCCTCTTTCTTCACCCTTCGTGCCTCTTTCAGCACTTCTGCTGCTTCTTGCTGCACTTCTCTTGGTTCTTTCTGTACTTCTCTTGCCTCTTCCTGCGCCTTTCATGCCTCTTTCAGCACCTCTGTTGCTTCTTGCTGCACTTCTGTTCCTTCTTTCTGCATGCCTCTTGCCTCTTATTTCACCTCTGTTGCTTCTTTCGCACTTTTATTGCTTCTTTCTCCAACTGTCTTGCTTCTTTCTGAACCTCTCTTGCCTCTTTCAGCACCTATGTTGCTCTTTTCTGCAGATCTCTTGTCTCTTTCTGCACATCACTTGCCTTTTTCAACACATCTATTGCTTTTTCTGCAGTTCTCTTGCCTCTTTCTGCACACCTCTTTTCTCTTTCTTCACCTCACTTACCTCTTTCTGCACCCCTGTTCCCTGTTTGTGCACATTTTATGCTTGTTTCTGCACCTCTCTTGCCTCGTTCTGTACCTCTGTTGCCTCTTTCTGAACTTATCCTGCTCTTTTTGCACCATTCACACCTCTTTCAGCACCTCTGTTGGTTCTTTCTGTACTGCTCTTGCTTTTTTCCGCACCTCACTTGCCTCAACCTGTACTTCTCTTCCTTCTTACTACACCTCTGTTGCTTCTTTCATCAATTCTCTTGCCTCTTTCTGCACTTCTGTTCCTTCTTTCTGCACCCCTCCTGCCTTTTTCTGTACCTCTCTTGCCTCTTTCTGTACCTCTCCTACCACTTTCTGCACTCCTCTTGCCTCTTTTTGCACCTCTGTTGGTTCATTCTGCACTGCATTTGCTTCTTTCTGCACCTCACTTGCCTCTTCTGCACTTCTCTTGCTTCTTTCTACATCTATGTTGCTTCTTTCAGCACTGCTCTTGCTTCTTTCTGCACTTTACTTGCTTCTTTCTATACCTCTCTTGCCTCTTTTGGCACCGCTGTTGCTTCTTTCTGAACCCCTCCTGCCTCTTTCTGCATCCCTCTTCCCTATTTGTGCAACTCTCTTCCCTCTTTCTACACCTCTCTTCCCTCTTGCTGCATGACTCTCGCCTCTTTCTTTACCGCTGTTGCTTCTTTCTGCACTTCTCTTGTCTCTTTCTGTACCCTTTGTACCTCTTTCAACACCTCTTTTGCTTCTTCCTGCACTTCTCTTCCTTCTTTCTGTACCCCTCGTGCCTCCTTCTACACCTCTGTTGCTTCTTTCTTAACTTCTCTTGGTTCTTACTGTACTGCTCTTGCCTCTTTCTGCATCCCTTTTGCCTCTTTGAGCACCACTTTTTCTTTTTTCGGCACTTTTCTCTCATCTTTCTGCACCCCTCCTGCTTCTTTCTGCACCTCTGTTGCTTCTTTCTGCACTTCTATTGCCTCTTACCGGCCCTCTCTTGCTTCTTTCTGTACCTCACCTGCGTCTTTCAGCACATCTGTTGCTTTTTCTGCAGATCTCTTGCTTCTTCTGCTCTTCTCTTTTCTCTTTCTGCACTTCTCTTGACTTTTCTGCACCCCTGTCCCATGATTCTGCACCTTTCCTGCTGTTTCTGCACCTCTCTTGCCTCTTCCTCTGTAGCAACTTATTGCACTTATCTTGTTCTTTCTGCAACCTTCATGCCTCTTTTAGCACCTCTGTTGATTCTTTCTGCACTGCTCTTGCTTATTTCTGCACTTCACTTGCCTCTTTCTACACTTCTCTTGCTTCTTTCTACACCTCTGTTGCATCTTTCAGCAATTCTCTTGCCTCTTTCTATACTTCTCTTCCTTCTTTCTACAACCCTCTGACCTCGTTCTGTACTTGTCTTGCCTCTTTGTGCACCCCTCTTACCTTTTTGCACCTCTGTTGGTTCTTTCTGCACTGCTCTTGCTTCTTTCTGCACCTCACTTGTCTCTTTCTGTAATTCTATTGCTTCTTTCTACAACGCTGTTGCTCCTTTCAGCAGTTCTTTTGCCTCTTTCTGTTCTTTTCTTCCTTCTTTTTGCACCCCTCTTGCCTCTTTTTGTGCCTCTGTTGGTTCATTCTGCACTCTTGCTTCTTTCTTCACCTCACTTACCTCTTTCTGCATTTCTCTTGCTTCTTTCTATACCTCTCTTGCTTCTTTCTGCACTGCTCTTGCTTCTTTCTGTACCTCTGTTACAAATGTATGTATCCCTCTTGCCTCTTTCTGCACCCCTGTTCCCTCTTTCTGCCCCTTTCTTGCCTGTTTATGTACCTCTCTTGCCTCTTTGGCACCTTTGTTGCTTCTTTCTGCACTTTCATTTTTGATAATTGGATATCCAAGTGGATCTTGACTTAGTAGAACAGAACTTTGACTGTCTTGAGAACTGTCTCTAGCTATTTCAGCTGCAATACTACTTTCTTGTTCAATCTCTTCATTTAACATTTGTAGATATGTAGGGAAGATTGTGCTCTAAATGAAATCCTAACATGCTTTAAATAATCTTTGTAGCAGTCAAAATGTCCAAGTAATTCCGTTCCATTACGCCAAAGCTTTCACATTTGTAGAAACGCTAAATAGAAAACTTCCCTCTTATCTAGACTATCGCAGCTGAGTTTTCTGTGGTTAATAAGATTTCCTTTGGCATGTTTTACCAAACATCAATCACATCCAATTACTGCATATTTTTCTTCTTTTATATTTTCTTTATCTTTTCTTTTAAAGCTGTAATGTTGAAGAGTTTCAGGCAGACATAGATTTTCGAGATGTGGACATCTTTTGGGATAGTATGTATCCAACATATTTGTTTTAACAATATCTTTACTTTCAGGCTCATTCACTGCTAAGAATTCAATTTCTTGTAATGTTTTCAATACTCTACTTCATGTGACAGCAAGACCTAGACTTACCGAAATGATTCCTCTTGACTTTGATCCGATCTCTCATTGAGAAAGCATTTTCAAGCTGAAGCTGTACAATTTCTTACTAAGACTCTTTTCTTGTGAAATTGTGTCCCACATTTCTTTCATTTCTGTCTTTTCAGATTTGGTTATATCTGATGTAACATAGCAAGCAACAGCAATTGAATTATCTGAAACATATTGAATATCCATGTTTGCATTCCACATTTTCAAAATCACTGGATTGTAGTCTTTGATGTATTTTGAAGCTTCTGTTCTTTTCAAGTTGTACTTATTCTTTGGAGATTTCCGAGTTATTGTATCTCTTACAGCTAACATAAAACTATTTTTTCTTCCTATAGAAATTATTGGACGTGGGAATCCAAAACGACATTTTGTATAAAATTTCCCTTTAGACTTGTATTTTCGTCTACAGTATTTCTACATCGATGACTTTGAAACCGTAAAACCTGTTGTCTCATGCTGTTTTCTCCTCCTTCTCTTGGAATGGCACAGGTAACATACTGTTTGATGAAAGACAAAACACTTTCAGAAGTTTCAATTCCAAATTTTTGAGCATTCTTGATCCATATTAGCAAGTGTATATGAGGAGCACCTCTGGCTTGGTACTCCTTTCTCCAAAAGAAATCTGTTACCTCTCCAAGAGGTGGAATATTTTTAATGCAGATAAATGACATCATAGATTGAGACCTATGGTTAAAATGTCTGCACACATTTACAGGATCCAAGGAACACAGTTCTCCAGCTGTCTTCAGTTCAACGTTTTTAACATTTGAATTTGCTTCTTGACGAATTCCAAGTAAATTGTTCCACGCATATTCACCACATGATTGCAAACCATGTAGGAGTACCTAAGTTTCTTAACATACATTTAATTTCTCCGTGACAACAATACCAATACTCATTGGTACCTCATTCACAAGCCATCAAATTAAATAACTGAGATTCTAAATGGTCATCTCTTTGTTGAACTTTGTCCAAGAATTCCTTTGCAGAATCATGTGGAAGATGAACTCCTATTTTTAATATGTGCTTTTCTGCGTAGGAAAGTGCAGACAAATCACTTTCAAACAGAAGATGAAATATATATATGGAATACACTGTCGAAATCTTGGATCTTCAGAGTACAATCTGTCGACCGGTATTGTGAAACTGGATTCTGTACAGCTCGCTCATCAAATCATCCACCTTTTCCAGTGGGGAACAGCTGTGGAAAACAAGCTTCTAAACTTTGTTCCCATACGCTCATGGTGGTTCCCTTTGCTTTCTTCATTTGAAATAATTCAATACTGTTTCCTATCACTTCTTTTGAATGTAGAGGATGTATAGTACAATGTTCATAAATCTCTTGTCCACTTTTTCTATTTGGCCATTTGAAATTACTGTTTCATCTTCTAAGCATATTTCCTGTTCGTAAACATTTACATTCTTAAAAGAAATATTATGCTGTACCAGATATAATCTAGCCTTTTGAAGTTTGCCAACATCTACAAACTTTTGCCATATTTGTTCGACTCTTTGTTGGTACACCAATAACTAGAATAAAATAGACTCATTTACCTCCCTGTCCATACTAACAGTTTCAATATTTTTCTTAAAATCTAAAGGTAAGTATACAACTGTTCCTTTCAGATCTCTTTGTAAATCTGTTGGAGGCAGCTTACCTGTTTTACGCTCTATACGAACTATAGCCTGAAATAGGTGCACAGATTAAATAAGAATGGACTCTGGGCATTCAAATGTACCAGTTCCGGAGAAATAGCTACCAACTCCAAGTTGGTGCAAATTCAAACTTTTTCTCTAATTCCTGTTGTGAACCAAAGAAAGGAAACTGTGAATCATCACAATTTTATTTACATCTGATACTGAACCATGCAAAAGAGCTGTGTACATTTCTCTTAAATATAATGCTGGACTTTTTACATAGTGGAGTCTCCTTATTAACTTCCACATTTCTGATGCATGAGTACAAGTGTAGATAGTGCCTGGATGATTGGATGAGTGTATGGATACTGCTTGAGTGGAAGGATAGGTGCAAGGGTAATGTCTGGGTCATTGAATGAATGTATACATAGTGCCTAAGATATACGTCAGTCACAAGGACATGCAGACCTTAAAACTTCACAAACTGCACTTCCCATTTCAAGTAGACACCTAGAAGAATTTGGTGTATTTCAAGCATACCGTTAGACAGACTCATATAAAGTAGCCTAATAACTAATTCCTCTGCCAACATGTCCTAAACCTCACTTTTAAGCTGCAGCTTCTCCATTCTACAAATACTTATCATGTTGGGCCTAGCCTAATATAAAGCAGCAACTCTTCACGTGTATCTGTTGGACCTCTCACTATATTCCTGGAAGTATATATGCATGTGTCAACACATTTTTCTAGTGGCATTATAAGTAAAAGAAACATACACATTGATATATACTTGTGTTTTATACATCTAGCACCTTTGGATGCATAACATGTATGAAAATACATGTGCAAGTACAGACATAGCTCAGTCACAACGCTATGCAGACCGTTAAACTTCACAGACTGCACTTCCCATTTCAAGCACACATGTAAAAGTATGCAGCATATTTCAAATGTGCTTTTCCAGAGACTCATACAAAGTAGGCTAAAAACGTATCCCTCTACCAACATGACTTACACCTCATTTTTAAGCTGCAGTTTCATCATTCTGAAACTGCTTAGGGTGTTGGGCCTCACACATTGTGTACAGCAGCAACCCTTTGCATATCTCTGTTGTAAGTCTCACCATGTTCCTGAAACCATGCATACATGTGTCTGCACCTTTTCCTAGTGGCATCATACATAAAAGAAACATACAAATAGATATATACTTGTCTTTTATACATCTAGCATCTTCAGATGCATAACACGTTTGAGAATACATGTGCAAGTACAGACATACCTCAGTCACAAGACCATGCAGACCTTAAAACTTCACAAACTGCACTTCTCATTTTAAGTAGACACCTAAAATTATAGGGTGTATTTCAAGCATATCTTTCCACACACTCATACAAAGTAGCCTTATCACTACTTCCTCTGCCAACATGTCTTAAACCTCACTTTTGAGCTGCAGCTTCACCATTTCGCAACTTCTTAGAGTGTTTGCCCTAGCAAACTATAAAGCAGCAACCCTTCGCAAGTATCTGTTGGAACTCTCACTAAATTCCTGAAAGCATGCATGCATGTTTATGTACCTTTTCCTAGTGGCATCATATATATATAAAAAAAACAGATATATACTTATCTTTTATACGTCTAGCATCTTCAGATGCATAACATGTATGAGAATACATGTGCAAGTACAGACATACCTCAGTCAAAAGACCATGCAGACCTTAAAACTTCACAAGCTGCACTTCCCATTTCAAATAGACACCTAAAATTATGTGTTTTACTTCAAGCGTACCTTTCCACAAACACATACAAAGTAGCCTAATCATTAATTTCTCTGCCAACATGTCTTAAACCTCACTTCTGAGAAGCAGCTTCACCATTCTGGAACTACTTAGGATGTTAGGCCTAGCCAAATAGAAAGCAGCAACCCTTTGCATGTACCTGTTGGAACTCTCACTATATAACTGAAAGCATGTTTGCATAAGTGTGCCCCTTTTTCAAGTGGCATTATGTGTAAAAGAAACATATAAATGTATCTATACCTGTGTTTTTTTATATCTAGCATCTTCAGATGCATAAAATAAATGAAAATACATGTGAAAGTAAAGACATACCTCAGTCACAAAAGTAGGCAGACCGTAAAACTTTGCAGACTGCACTTCCAATTTCATACACACACACAAAATGATGCGGTATATTTCAAAAGTACCTTTCCAGAGACTCATACAAAGTATGCTAAAAACAAATCCCTCTACTATCCTGTCTTAAACCTCACTTTTGAGCTGCAGATTCATCATTCTACAAATACTTAGGGTGTGAGCCCTACCCGAATATAAAGCAGCAAGCCTTCACATGCATCTATTGTAAGTCTCACCATATTTGTGACAGCATGCTATCATGTGTCTGCACCTTTTTCTAGTGGCATTATATATAAAAGAGACATATAAACAGATATATATGTGTGTTGTAAACATCTAGCATCTTCAGATGTATTACACGTATGAGAATACATGTACAAGTACAGACATACCTCAGTCACAAGACCATGCAGACCTTAAAATTTCCCAAACTGCACTTCCCATTTCAAGTAGACACAAAACATTATGTGATGTATTTCAAGCGTACCTTTCCAAAGACTCATACAAAGTAGCCTAATCACTACTTCCTCTGTCAACATGTCTTAAACCTCACTTTTGAGCTCTGCTTCACCATTCTACAACTTCTTAGGGTGTTGGGCCTACCGAAATATAAAGCAGTAACCCTTCGCATATCTGTGTTGTAAGTCTCACCATAATCCTGAAAGAATACATGCATGTGTTTGTACCTTTTCCTAGTGGCATCATATATAAAAGAAACATACAAATATACAAATGCATAACACATCTGAGAATACATGTGCAAGCACATACATACCTCAGTTACAAGTCCATGCAGACCTTAAAACTTGACAGGCTGCACTTACAATTTGAAAGAGACACCTAAAATGATGTAGCATACTTCAACTGTACCTTTCCATTAATCAATGTACAGATATTAATATGCACAAACTAATTCAAACATTATTTCAGTACAATAAAACAAAGTACAATACAAATCAATACATTTTGTAACATATTTCAAACATCACACTTCTCTAATAATTTCAAAACTTTTAACATAATGCTATTTAAATCTAAAAATACCACTACAAAAAGTGAAGCAGTACTGCATAATATATAACACAGCTTACAAATGTGTAACTCACCTTTCAAATACTATTGCAGAATATTAAATATCAGAAACTCATAAAAGATTTTCTTTTGCACACAATAAATGTAATGCACCACTCTCAACAAGGTAAAACAAGTAATGGCAAATCTTCCCTATCTTTCTGCACACAAATAAATGTAAGCAACAAATCATATTGCTTCGTACATCATTAGAAATTGTGAAACACATTTCTATTGGTTACACATCCTAACACTTTCTAACTGTCTTCTAAAAGTGCACAAACTTGTTATGTAATTTTCTGGAGTCGCGACTCCACCACGGTGCTGCAGTGTAGCGTCGCGATGGAGCCACGAATCCATATGGGAGTTCAAAAACCTATTTCTAACAATCCCAGTTTTTTTTAAAACACCAGACTAGTTCTACACATACTACTGACTTGGAAAAAGTTAATTTGTTATATATAAGTGACAATTTCACATTTTAAATCCACAGTTAACTTTCAACCCTTCCCCCATTCTCCTTAATCCCAGTTTCCTTAGTAACAATTTCTGCAACATTCAACTTTACTGGCAGGTCATGAATTCACCATATTTTCAAGTTCAGCACAGTAGCTTTCAAATGCAAATAGCATGTGTGGTTGTCTTTTGCAAAAAACGTGCTAATCTTATCTACTGTACCTTTCAAACATTATTTAATAACAAATAAGAAACATTCGTCTTCAGGAAAGCAACATGCATCCTATTTTTGAGTGCACAATGTTAATGAACAGCCAATCACTTATTGACTTTTTTCAAAAACAGGATCTTCTCTACCATTTTAGATACCTCTCATTCTACCAACTGACTACCTCAGCTACAGACATCTTTTCATTCCTTCCACACATCCATTCAAGATGCTTACAGTATGGATTGTAGTGCACAGCTAAGTTTTCTGATGCAAAAAGTATGCTGAACACAGAGGTATTGACAAAGACCTAGCTTTGCAAAATGTGGATATTAAATGGATTGCACAGAGAGGATTAAAGTGGTACCAATGTATGCCTTTTTGCTTTTATGCCTTTTCATGCTCCCCCTGACCTCATGATTGAACACTGTGGTGGCAATAGCCAAGGCACTGTCAGGGACCCCACAAGCCTTACCTTCTTCTTGTAGAGTAGTCTCGCAGGGATGACATGAATACCCTCCACTGTCTCCCACCTACTCCCCAGTCCTATCATAAGTACCTGACTGGGGTGTGGTGGAGGCCGGAAGAAGGAATTCTAAAGAAGGTGGTGTACACTTCGGTGTGATGACACAGTGAGATATACCCAGTAGAGATATGGAACCTTTCCTGGATCAATGCCTGTAAGTACACACAGGTAATTACTACTGCCCACACTAGTAAACATACACACACACACTCTGAAGGAGGCAGTTTACGGAAGGACAATTATAGTCACCTTGAATAGTGATACTCCAATATCTGTTGGGGTACGCTCCTGCACACCAAATGACACGGAACAGAAAGTAAGCGCTCCTGCGCTGATCAACAAGGTATCACGTAGTGGATTCCAAAGGAAAAGTAATAAAGGCATCAAGCGCTCCTGCGCTACAAGTTGGGATAGTGGGAATATCAGTGGTGATGGGCTCCTGTGCTCACCGTTATGCCAGAAAGGAATGATTGGTGACGCGCTCCTGCGCTCACCAGGTTGCAAAAGGGGATCTACGATGATGTTCTTCTGTGCTCACTGTGATGCCAGAAAGGAATGATTGGTGACGCGCTCCTGAGCTCACCGCGTTGCAAAAAGGGATATACGATGATGCGCTCCTGCACTCACCGTGATACCTGAAAGGAATGATTGGTGATGCGCTCCTGTGCTCACCAGGTTGCAAAAGGGGATATAGGGTGACGCACTCATGCACTCACCACAAAATGAAAGAGTAAAGATCGGTGATGCGCTCCTGCACCTGTCTTTCGGCAAAGTATCCTGTACAGTACACAAATAACAATGATAGCGCGGACTGCGTTTATCGATGAAACGGAGAGCAAGCCTGGAACTATGAGCAAGCGTGGAACTGAAACAATAACTTGGACGCAGCACTCCTGCGCTAGTCTCTCCGGTGTCAGTAGAAAAGCACGTCAGTGCTGTCAGGGGAACGGGAATCACAATCATTACAATGATGTGCTCCTATGCGCGTTGCATGAAGCAACGTGAAACAGAACCGTGGCGGCGGCATAAGAGCAGGAAATACCTGTCCCAAGAGTTATCTGGACAGGAAAGACAGCCCCACAGTTAGGGGCTCTGCCGAAGTTAATGTTAGAATCAGAAGCACTGAGGGTAGAGTACCGCGGGGCTTTCTGCGGTCTCACCCAGGAGTGCCCTGGTGGTGACCTTTAGGTTCTGCTTCCTGGCGAAAGCTAGCCTGCTAACCTAATGCACCACGTACTCCCCGCAATTTACCAGGACCATGACAGGCACATTGACTGGGATAGGGCTGGAAATGCTAATGAAGGATACCTCTGCACAATTTATGTTGCTTTTGCCTCAAACTGTCTTTGCATACTCTTATGTATGCCAAAGACAGAAATGGAAGTGGTCAAAATCAATTCTGTCCACAGTTTGAGAAAGCTAGAAAGAGTGTCAAGAAAGCTGTTTCTGCTTACCTCAGAGACAATAGGATGGGCTTGATCCATAACAACAATCTACATTTTGATATGTATGACATCTGCAGAAGTGATGGAGTTCACTTCACAGATGAAGGAAACAGAGTATTTCTAAACAACGGTAAGCTGTGTATCCGCACTTACATGTAGTTCCAACAAAATCATAATGAAAACAAGGGCTCTATTTAGAGCTACCCTATAACCCAACAGTGAATCTTATATTTTTTTTTTAAAATACACACTCTTTTTAAATTTTTTGTGGATTTGCGAACCCGTCGCAAACCCGCAAAATAAATGCATGAATACAATGTTCAACAATACACTTTTCAAGTTTAACTTTTTTTTATTTATTACTAAGTATCACATTTTATGTGATTATGAACTTCAATATCACTAACTCTTTGAAAAAAGTTCAGAAATGCAACACTACCTTTTAAATTACATACTATTCAGTGTTTATTTAAGGTGGATCCGCAAATCCACAGCGACGTTACACGGGGGGGCGCGCTGAGAGCAGCGATGGGGTCGCAACTCCTATAGCGAGACCAAAAAAAAATGATTAATGCCTCCTAGATCCTTTACCCAATGTCAGTCCCAAGGACCCCATACCCTGGGGCCTGTCAAAAACATATCTATGGAAGGGGGGCTGTGCAGCCCCCCTTCCCTTGGCCTCTTTTGGCCCCTGGGACTCAATCGCCTGGGGCCTGCCCAGCCTTTCTTTTGAAAAGATTTGGGTGAGGGCCCTCGTGACCTCCCTCCTGAGGCCAATTATGGCCCAGGGATGCCTACACCCAGGGCTGACCATAACTTTACAAAAAAAAAGGGAGGAGGCCCATTTTGGCCCAAGGGACCCCATCCCTAGGGTTTGACCAATCCTTTATTTGTTTCTTTTTAAAATGGGAGAGGGGCTGAGTGGCCCCCCTCCTGGGACTTTTTTGGCCCAGGGGACCCCATCCCCAAGGGCATGGCCTCTGTATGTGAGACTGTGGGGGAGCCCCCAGCGGCCCCTGCTGGCTCCCTGTCTCCTGCAGCAGCCAGAATTGCTTTTGGGCAAAGGGAGCTGCTGACATGCAACTCCCTTTGCCCAAAAGAAAATCTGCTTTGCTTAATGGAATCACAGCTTGTTGTTTGCTTCCGCCCTGCCATGGTAAACTGCAATGTCCCGGGGTGGACACCCCTGGACATTGCTGGATCCGGCCCTGGGAGTTGGTAGTCCCCAGGGCTATGGGGGGGCTCCCTCCCAACAGGACAATGTCATGAGTGATGAAATATGTGAGGTCAAAAGCAGTGCATGGTGGGGGTGCGAGTTATAGTTAGCTCAGTTAAATATAACTGCTGAATTTCACTCCTTGTGTACAAGTGAAACTTGAGCCTAACTATAACCTCTCTGTAACCTTTGTTTTTTCAGTGAATTTCTAAGGTTTTTAAAATTATATTTCCTAACTATAATGTCCTTGTATCCTTTGGATTTTTTCAGTGAATTTCTAAGGTTTTTTAAATGCTAATTCCTCACTATAACGTTTCTGTAACCTTAGTTTTTTTCAGAGAATTTCGAAGGTATATTTAATTTTTTTTCCTAACTGTAACATGAAAACTTTGAAAGTGGGTGTGTGAGTTGGTCATAAAGGTTGCTGACTGGGTGTGTGAGTGGCTATATGGGTCTCTGAGTGACTGTGTATTGACTGGGTAAATACGTAAGTGCATGAGTAGTGCAGGTATGATTGTATATTTGCATTGGTAGTGCCTGTGTGATTCTATGAGTGCAATTGCCAAGGACACACTGTGAATACCGGGTGTTTTTGACACATATATATACATATTTTACATAAAGTTTCAGTGTAGCTATTTAGTAAGATACTAATAAAATTTTTCCCTTTGTATTCATTTGTCGAAATAAATACGTAAAAAATGAATTTTCCTTCATCACTGCAACACCAGAGGTCGCAATGACATCAGTAGTCACAAATATATATAACAAAGTGTAAAACAGACATATAGACATATTGTACACAAACATTGAGTTTAGCTGTTTAGTAACATATTGGTTTAACTTTATTTAAACATATTTCTAAAGCACAACAGTTGAAAAAATTGCTTTCGACATCTGAACTAATGAATGCAACATAACCACCAAATAAACACCAAACTACCCATTGTTAATCAAACTCACTGGTGATCAAAAAGTGCTGCAAAACTAGTGCAGTGCACAATGTGTGACAAGACCCTCTCTAGAGAGATGAACACAAATTGATTCATTGATTGAAGCTTTATTTCGATATAAAAACATATCATAAAAGCAATACAATACATCAATAGAAAAAAAAGAAAAAAAAGAACAGTTTAACAAAGCACAGTATAAAAGGCTACAGAATCAACAGTGGCATTTTAAAAAACAAAAAAAGTAAAATGGTAGCCAAATTATAAGAGCCAATACAGGCCGAAGCACATTACTGTATCAACTGTTTCTTTGCAGTTCTTATCCTCCAAGCCCAGCCCAGAAATTTAGCCATACAGCAGGCAAAAAAGGGACGGGCATCTGAGCGCAATATGCGTAAGGCTTCCAAATGTGATCTTGTGCCCAGACTCCTACATAGGGGCTTCAACCATCTCAACCTAGGCACAGCATAAGCATGGCACTCATACAACAGATGAGCTATGGACTCAACCCTTGAGTCACAGAAGGGGCAATAAGGTATAGTTTGAAATGGAGGTTTCCAGGTGGAAGTTAACAATCCTAAGGGAAGTACACCCACCCTAAATTTAAAGTACAATGCTCTGTCGCCCGAGTTATGGATTGAGACCAGATAAGGTTCTCTAAAGGGGAGCTCCTTAACTAGCAGGAACTGGGCAACAGATTTACAATGTTTAGGGTTGCACAATCTCTCGTTATCCACCCAAAACCAATAAGCCTTCTTTAGCATTTGTTTTGAAGGTGCTGTTCTGTTGACCCAAGCGTCTCCTAAACCCAACTCATAAAGAAGTCGCTTAACCTCCCTGAGCCAGGTTACCTTATGCCAGCCTGATAGGGATAAGAGTTCGCTTAGGGCATCTGCATAGCTACTCAGTTCAGGGACGTTCCATATCCTGGCCCATAATAAAAGGGGGCATAGCCTAGCTTGCTCGCAAATTGGCCGTATGCCTGCATCTAGCAAGAGGGGGATTGTAGGGGTACTGTGGGGTAACTTCATAAGATCTTTGTAGAAGTTGTTTTCGAGGTGAGTTAAGATGTCAACTCTCTGTATGCCCCACAATTCCGCGCCATACAATGCTGCACTCACCACCCTTGCCCTGTAAATGTCTAGTAGTGCCCCAATAGGCTTTAAGGATGAGGCACGTTGTTCTTTGAGCAGGGCCCCTGCAACCCTCTTGTGGGTCAGAAACACCTTTTGGTGGTGCGCCTTCCAACTCATATTGTCACAGAGTCGAATGCCTAGGTAGTCAAATTCTTTGACTTTTTCGAGTGGAACAGAGTCTAAAGTAGGAGGGACAACAGATTTCCTGGGGGGGTTAAGAACAAGGAATTTGGTCTTGCTTATATTTATGGACAGGCCCTTGATGTCACAGAAGGCCTTGAAACTAGAAAGCAACTTTTGGATACCTGCTGGTGATTTTGAAATTAGGAGGGTATCATCCGCAAATAGGAGCGTAGGAACTTTCCTGCCAGCCAGGGATGGTGCATCTGACGGGTGCTCAAGCAGATGCTCCACCACTCCGTTAACCTAGAGAGAAAACAGAGTGGGGGCAAGCACACACCCCTGGCGGACGCCCCTATCTACGGGAATACGAGATGTTTTTTCCCCCTGGGTACCCCATCTAATCTGAGCAAAGTTGCTTTCATGAAACTTTATGAGCAAAGCCAACAAGTAAGGGGGTAAGCCCAACCTATCGAGGACATTCCACAATTGGGCTCGTGGGACCAGGTCGAAGGCAGTTTGCAAGTCTATAAAGACTAAGTACAAGCTGCCCCCACCCAGCACAACCACTTTCCAATATATCGTTAGAAGGCGAAATGTCTGCTCGATGGTACCTATCCCTGTTCTAAAACCTGCCTGGAAATCTGACAGAACCTGGTTTTCTTCGGCCCACTGCAAGATCCTACCTAGAACCACTTTGCCCGCGACCTTTTGTGTTGAGTCAAGCAGACTAATAGGGCGATAGTTGGCTGGGTCGTCCTGGGAGCCTTTCTTAAAATTAGGGACGACCTCAGCGCCCCTCCATGAGTCAGGGAGAGAACCTCCCAGCAGAGCCTCATTCAAGAGTGAGGCAATTAGTCTACTCCACAGTGATGGGTATTTCTTCAACAGGTCACCCGGAATTCCATCAGGACCTGCAGCCTTATTGGATACAATACAGCTGATTGCCCTTTCAACTTCCTCAGTGCTGAAAGGGCAGTCGTTAAATGAAATCTCGGCTGGAAAACTGGCAAGAAGACCCATACTAAGATGGGGTGCCCCCCATGGAACAGAATACAGTTTGGAAAAGTGGGCAAACCAGACATCACCAGGGATATTACAGGTAAACTGAAGATCAAGAGGTTTGTCCATGGCTCTCAGCAGATCCCAAAACCCCTTGGAATCTTTCCTGGTACTTGCCTCCACTAGATCCCGCCAAAAACTGTATTCATGAGCCTCCTTAGCCTCAGCTACAACTTTTTTGTAAAGTTTCCTCGCAAGTCTGATATTGCCTGGATCCTTGCTTTTCACTGCGGAAATGAGTTCCCCCTTAGCAACCCGACATTTGGAGGAATACCACTTATTTCTTGCCCTAGAAGCACCTTTCACAGCAACCCTCGCGCTGGTTTGGGATATAATAAACAGATCGCTTAATGCCACAATGGTTTCTGTGAATATCGGTAAAACAATATGGCTGGTGACACCTAAGGCATCAAGGAGCGGCCCCACCGCTAACATGATGGTCCCTGCCTGAGCCATCCTTTCCTCATCCGCTGCTGCTTTAGCCCACTTTAGGCGCCTGCCACAGTTTGAAGGTACAAGTTCATGGGAGGTTTTCCACTTGTGGGTAAACTTGGCTAAGTTCCCAACCTGCCAAGGCGGAGTCAAGGTTAAAGAGAGAGGATTGTGGTCACTATCACAAGACGCTATAACCTCCATGTCATAGTGGAATGACCACAGATTGTAATTCAGCATGATATAGTCTATTCTAGAGGTATGTCCCATCCTGTTATAGGTATGCGCACCCATAGGATCCGATTTGGATCGACCATTAGTTGGTCTTAGGTCGTGTTCCATGCAGAGTGCATTGATGTCTATCGCACTCTGCGTCCATTTAGGAATCGGGTCTAGGGTCAGGGTGGGGATACCTCTCCTTGTGTCCTCATCCCAAGTGTCCAAAATGTCCTCCCTAGCCAATGGTTCAAAGCAGCAGTTAAAGTCGCCTGCAAGAAGAACGTAGGAATCAATGCTGCAGGCGGCTAGATCACTGTTTAGTCCTGTAGAGGATAGAGATGATGCCCCGCCCCTGGCCCCCCTTAGATAGAGGTTAAAAACTTCTAACTTCCTTCCCCCTGGGCATAGTATAGTTATCCTCTGAAGGTCAGGAGAATGAGTGGACTTTTGGCTTACACTTAAACCTAGTGCGATATTGACCCATATAAGAAGGCCACCAGACGGGCGACCTTTGCATCCATGTTGTTGGGAAGCTGGGACGAAGTAGGTCATGAAGCCTACTCTGTGCCTGGGTTCTAGGCACCAGGTTTCCTGCAAAAGACAGATGTTATAAGGGTCCAAAAAGGCATTCCATTCGGGAATTTCAAGATTGCGGGCAAGCCCTGCCACATTCCAACTTATGATCTTTAACAAGGGGTCGGCTGGGGTAATCTGCCTTGAAGGGTTATCAGGTATAGCCAAATTGAGCACAGGTCCTGCCACCCCCGCAGCTGTTCTATTTAACCTATGCAGTGGCTCAGTCTGGTGGTGGTAAGGAGCCAATGCTGCATCGGTCAACTTCCTATCTGTTGGGACATTCTGAGTAGGTGGCAAGGGAATCATACGAGGTGAGTCCAGTCGTTCCACTACGACTGGGAGTCTAAAGTGCATGACGTGTTCAATCCCCCCTCTGTAGGTAAAGCAAATGGAATTCCCTCTGGGCCTAGGGAGCTAACAACAGAAGGTTCAATCAACACAGGAAAAGATTCTGTGAGCCCTAGGACCTGTGGTGAAGGTGCTTGGAGAGCAGATTGCCATGGGAGTCAATCTACCTCCTCAAGACCACCAAACCTATTCGAGGTTGGGAGGCCATTCCAGTTTAAGGGGAAATCTTGGTGGTTATTAGGATGACTCCTCCAAGTGTGATGGTGTACTAATGACCAGTCCTCTTCCCGTGTATGTCTAGGGCGTGGTGGATAAAAGAAGGACAGTGGCCTAGGTATAACAAAAGAACCTTCACCAGTGGGCCAGGAACAGATGTGGTGTGCCGTGTGAGAGTCCTCAAAGGTCACCACTATACAGTCCCCGGAACTGGTTTTCCTTGTGGGACCCACCCATGGGATTCTACGTACCATCAGGACTCTGCTTCTCCGGCCATTGGGAATTGGTCTATTCACATTAAGCCAATGCATTATCTTATTCTTCAGAGACCAGTGGTTCCCGTATTGACCGTCTCCAATCTGGGGGACACCCGTCAACACAACCACATAATCATTGGCCTCTGGAGGGAGATCGATATAGCCCCCTCTAAAATTGTTCTTAACAGGAGGGCCCTGGGTTAGTTGGTACGCCACTTCACTGGGAGGGGGTCTATGTGGGACGCCTGCATTGGGTTTGACTGATGGTTGAGGGGTGGGGCGCTTGGGAGCCTTAAGTTTAGGGGCGGTGGTAATATAATCCACACCCATGGTCCGTGGTTTGGGAACCGGCCGTACAAAAGCTGGTACTGGAGGGGGGGGGGGTTGCGGGGCTTGTGAAATTAGGACTTGAGGTGGTGGGTCAACTACAGGAAGGCCCTGATTTTCTAGATTTCTTAGGCCGAGAGTGGCCAGGGCAATAATGCTCTTTTCCATCTCAAGCAAGTTATTCTCAATGCGTGAGAGTCTAAGATCAAGGGGGGAGAGAAGTTTCTTAAGAGTTTCCCAAACTAAACCTATAAATTCCCCTTCATTCCTTTCCAGACCCTCTACGTGTAAGCCCTCATCCTCTGCATAATGGTGGAAAAAGCAGTGGCTGTCCCCTCTTTGGCTCCCTCATATTGTGGTTGTTCCCTGGAAACACACCCTCCTATAGCATTGGATACCGGTACACTAATCAATTTCAGCTGTTGTGCAACCGCAATTTTAGCCTTCTTACGACAGTAAGCAGACCGAGAATTGCATTTTCTTTTAGATTGTTTATCTTTACTAGTGATACACCTAGGTGAATACATTACAGGGGTGGGGGAATTAAAACTAACATCCTGCTTGAGAGAAATGGTAGGTAGGTTCACTACACTTTCCTGAGTCGATGGCTCTAAAGTAGGGGAAAGTGGGGGAAAAGTCGGGGTGTGGTGGACATCAACCTGCGTGACTACACAATGGGGAATAACTGGACGCACCGGGGTAACCGCGGTGGCTATGTGGCCCAGGGAGGATTTTTTTGAAAGTTCGATTACCTGGGACAGTCTTCTGGCGGCTGCCAATTCCAGGGAGACACGAGACTGAAGTTTAGAAATTTCATGGTCTATGGCTGTATTGGTACGGGTGATGAAATCATCCATGGGGCCATTGATTGGAGAGCCACCCTTGGCGGCCTTGCTCCGTGTTAACCTGGTGCACATAACTTAACAGCAGCAACAAGGGCAACCCCCTGGCTTAACAATGGGGATGAGATGATAGAATGGTTTGTCAATTTAGGCTCAGACGAGGAAATGGTGGGGAAATAACGAAAGAGGATGGCCCAGTCCAGTCCTCGCAGACCTCGAACGGCCTCAAACGGCCCGCTCTTAGCCCGGTCTTCGCCCCGCTCGCTCCCGCGCAGCGGTGACTCCAGCTGGTTATCTAGGGCTGGGGCAGGGCTGGGGGTGTGGCCGGCAGGGAGAGCGGCCACAGGTGTGACACGCAGGGACTCCTGGGCAATGGAGTCCCTGCTGGGCTCGCTGCTCGCAGCCCTGCCGGTTCACGAGGGCTCAGATCTTTTTCAGCTCGCCTCCCCACAATGACTCCTAGCGCAGCGGGACCCGCGCAGCGGGTCCGGCAAGATGCAGGTTCCTCCCCTCAGCACGGGGCACAATCCAACGACGGTAGGCAAAGACTCCAGATCGTCCGGGCAGCAACAGCAAGCAGCAAGGTTTCCCGCAGTGTTTCTAACACGGGCTGCTTTTACGGTGTCGGGGGGCGTGGCCGGCAGGGAGAGCGGCCACAGGTGTGACACGCAGGGACTCCTGGGCAATGGAGTCCCTGCTGGGCTCGCTGCTCGCAGCCCTGCCGGTTCACGAGGGCTCAGATCTTTTTCAGCTTGCCTCCCCACAATGACTCCTAGCGCAGCGGGACCCGCGCAGTGGGTCCGGCAAGATGCAGGCTCCTCCCCTCAGCACGGGGCACAATCCAACGACGGTAGGCAAAGACTCCAGATCGTCCGGGCAGCAACAGCAAGCAGCAAGGTTTCCCGCAGTGTTTCTAACACGGGCTGCTTTTACGGTGTCGGGGGGCGTGGCCGGCAGGGAGAGCGGCCACAGGTGTGACACGCAGGGACTCCTGGGCAATGGAGTCCCTGCTGGGCTCGCTGCTCGCAGCCCTGCCGGTTCACGAGGGCTCAGATCTTTTTCAGCTCGCCTCCCCACAATGACTCCTAGCGCAGCGGGACCCGTGCAGCGGGTCCGGCAAGATGCAGGTTCCTCCCCTCAGCACGGGGCACAATCCAACGACGGTAGGCAAAGACTCCTGATCGTCCAGGCAGCAACAGCAAGCAGCAAGGTTTCCCGCAGTGTTTCTAACACGGGCTGCTTTTACGGTGTCGGGGGGCGTGGCCGGCAGGGAGAGCGGCCACAGGTGTGACACGCAGGGACTCCTGGGCAATGGAGTCCCTGCTGGGCTCGCTGCTCCCAGCCCTGCCGGTTCACGAGGGCTCAGATCCCCCTCAGCTCGCCTCCCCACAATGACTCCCAGCGCAGCGGGACCCGCGCAGCGGGTCCGGCAAGATGCAGGCTCCTCCCCTCAGCACGGGGCACAATCCAACGACGGTAGGCAAAGACTCCAGATCGTCCGGGCAGCAACAGCAAGCAGCAAGGTTTCACAAATTATGCATGTGGGATGGTGCCCATTTATATTATCTTAAAACCTGTCACTACAAAACAGAAAATCAAGTCACCAGGAAATAAAGGAATATCATTGGATTTAACTATTTTGAACATTCTTTAACAGGAGTTCATTGTGAGCAGATTTGCTCAATGCTCAATTGTCAAGGGGTACAAATAAAAAATCTTCTTACGAGACTATTTCCATGGTCTACCATCTAAAAACAAACCATAGCAAAAGTGTAAAAGCAGAAAGAAGGCAACACAAGGCTGAAGGACCCACAACTTCAATAGCAACCACAACTACACAAGGGCAGAGAGTCCCTTCAGAAGTCCAATCTCAACTTAAAGATTTGGCTTCACAGTTTTCCTGTGTGGCATCATACTCCATGGATTGTGGAGCTGTACTGAGTGCTGAAGGCCAGTCCATAACAGTCCTTTGCAATGCTGCAAAGAATCATAAATGTTGATTTTCTTTTTTTGCCTTTCATAGTTTTTCTACATTGGCAGGCATTTTGTTATCTTACAAAATTAGTAACGTAGAACAATGTGGTCTTCATTTTATTTTCTTCCAATTTATTGTAACGGTACTTCGATATGACTTGCCGTTTGGACAAGTCAAAGCATTCCTCTACAAATAAATACTCAGCTGACTTTGGCCAGTTATAATTATTTACTTTTTCACTTTTTAAATACAAGTCTGTGCTTAAATCTTCTAGTGTGTGCGTCAACAACATATACAAATATACTCTGGATTTTTATACAACACTGTGTTAAATTTTGTCATGATTTTCTCAAAACTATCAACTATAATATCTGTGTACTGTCCCACAATGCCTCCTCTTAACAACTCTTCATTTTCCCTAGAATCCTGCTCACGACCAAAGAAACAAAACTGCAAATCATAACAAACCTTTTATACATATGCCACAGTACCATTCAAAAGTGCAACTATTCATTTCTCCTAAACATAATGCAGGAGTTTTTACATAGTACAGCCTCCTAACTAAAGTTTGCATCATTGCGTGATGTACAGCTAACATCCTGAAATGATGAAAGGTGCTTTGGCACACTTTCTTTGATAAACAAGCTAGTGAGTGCCCCAGCAAATTGGTATGATTTCTAATCTTGCAAGAATCCAATCCGTGTAAAGTACTTATGTTGTGTTTTAAACTTCACCTTGTAGAATTTCCTTAATATATCACTGGATTGCTGTCAAATACTACAAACACTACTTCACTCCCATTTGCATACAGGTGTCGAGTCTGCCATCCTTGTACCTGTTCTCCAATAACTTGTTCTACATTTGTAGGTACCATCATTTCCTTCACTATAGGAGTGTCATTCTTCTTTTCATAACATCACCCTCTGTAATCAATAGCATGAACTAATCTATTATCCTTGAGATAGCATACTTTATTATAGAAACGCTCAGTACTAGAGGCATGTATGCATTTTCCAATAAAAACTGTATAATATGATTATTTGATTCACTAATCTTTTTTATGGTTTTGTCTCCTCATGCACAACACAATTTTGTCAAGAGTCTTCATTCTATTTATGATCAAAATGAAAAGCTTCCTCTTCAAAGTAGAGGCCGTACCAACTACTCTCTTGACTTCTTCTTTTTGTTTCATTGTGAATCTTCTTCTTCTATACTTTTTCATTGTTCTGAGTAGATTTATGACTAACCTACTGCAAAACATCCTGGTTCAGATTTCCTTAAACTGCTTCAGTCTCCTGGTTAAGGTGTGTCCATCTTTGTTACATTCTTTCCTGTTCTTCTTATAAAGATCTTGTCCATTGTTAATCTTTCTCATAGTTTGAATTTTATTTTCATTATTTAATAATCTTTGGAAATGTCCACATATGTTTTTAAGAAATGACATTGTCCTCTTATCAATAGTTCTTTTTTCGTTCACCATGTTTTCTTCATTTTGCCCCATACGACTCTCAGTTCTGCATAGCTACTTTAGTTGCACTGTTCCTTTTTCCTGCAAGATTTTTGTAGGCAGTCTGTCTGTAACTATGTAGATTTTGTTCTGTAAAACAAAATACTATATGTCAATGTTTTTTCTACTACTTTACTACTGGCTAACATATAATACAAAAACAGTTTTTAAATCTACAAATGAACCTGCCTGCATAACTATAAGCCCAAACCCAAACCAATGTACAAAACTTAATTTATTAGTTTTTTTCATATTACAGCACCCTTTCCTACAACACACCTGCAACACATCTGAGTTCTTACTTATACACACTAAAAGACCACTTTATCCATTACATATTCAAATTTAAAATAAACATCAAACAACGTGTAAAAGTACATACAGTGTCTCAATTCCATAGATCCAAAAACATAACATAAGAGCTGTTACTGTGCCTCTCTACCACTGTGTCACTGGTACATTTGGGGCCATATTCTCAAGGAGCTATCGCCGAGTTATTGGCACTTAATCGCAGCCAAAGTCCCGATAAATTTACCACCCCATTCACAAGCCAGTGCAAACAGCCGATATCACCAGTTTTCCGGCAATAGCATCCGCAAAAAACATCACCACGGATGACCCCGGCAACTATCGCTATTGCGATGAAAAGTAGGCATTTCCGTGCGAAAAACAGAGACAACACCACACCACACCATTCTAAACGACCTGCCCGATCTGCGATAAGAACCCAAAACATGCAATAAGGCGCGTTAGCAGCAGGAAATTAACACCTGCTCTGACCTGGTGCAAAGTCGGACAACAACCGGCTGAAGCCAAGGGAGCACAGCTCATAGCCAAACAAGAAGAACAACAGAGGCAACTGAACATGCAGCCCAGAGCCCCAAGAGGGCAACAACACACACCGCCACCACCCACAGGACCTCCCCCCTGACCCCCAGAGAGGCAGCGCAGACAAAGACAGCGGACCCTCAGGAAATGCACCAGCCTCACAGACCTACCACCACACAATGTCATTGCCCACTACAGGCCTAATAGGACAACCATCCTCCACATCCTGACCATCGTTGCCCACAGGCAGACAGCACCAACACAGCGGACAAACAACATATCACCTCGGACAAAGCTGCTGGCAGTACTACACTTGTTTGCCCCTGGAACCTCACAAACAACAACTGCCAGAGTCGGAAGAACACCACAGCCAGACCCATCCAAGTCCCACACACCTGTCCTGTATGCCAGCATCAGTACCCCAGAAACCACACGTCCTCCACAATGCGCAGGAACAGCTGGAGACCAAGCAAGGACTACACACCATAGCTGGATTCCCGCACGTGTTGGGGCAACTGACAGCACACATGTGCCATTTGTGCCCCCTGCCTACATTGCACACAATCACCGCAACAGAAAGCACACCCATTTCAACAATGGGCAGGCAATCGTGGACCACCGGGGACTCCTCACCAAAGGCCCTGGCAACTACCCAGGCAGTAAGCATGAGTCCTTCATCTTCTGACAGTCCATCATCAACCAGTGTTCTGAGGCTGGCACCCAGGGGCATGCACTGCTCATCGGTAGGTGACAACTGAACACATAACACACCTCAACTCCACCAACATACAACTTACAACTCTGTGAATGCACACCCTACAAAATCACATACAACATGACAGCAAACATGCCCACATACCAGACACGACAGCACAACTCACTATGACAACATGGGATAGCCATGTACACAAGCCAGCAACGGCATGGCACCTCAGCCACACAATAGCAGAATGTGGGCAGAGGTGGGAACCAGGCCTGTGCGAAGGGGGCAAGTCACCCATGAATGAGAATGGACCCAATGCCAAGTGTGGCATGGTTGTGCTGGACAGACCTGAGTATGCAGACCACGGACAATCCCATGTAGACATACACTGCTGCTGTTTGGAGTGTACTGGACAGTGGACGCAACCATGTCACCCCAGCCAGTGGGGAAGATTGCGGAAGAGCAGCTTGTTATGTCCCCCTCTGTAGGCGTGAGGAGGGTGGGATGGCCCGTCGTATGCCAGGCCAGCATAGGGGTGTGAATAGAAAGACCGTTTCTCTGGGCATGGTTCTCTACTGGAATTGCCAACGTGTCTGCCAGGGCGGCTCCTCACACCCTGCCACGAGGTCGATGTCATGAGCGGTGTTCCCTGTGATACTGTGCGCCTGCTGCACCCCAGGCCACTGGGCCCCAGAACCGTCTAGCCCGCCCCTGTGCACCAAGGCCTCACTGCACACACTCTGACGTGTGTCAAGGAGGGCCCACCACGTGCCGGCTCAAGCTCCTAGCCTGAGGCCTGTGACACAGGCCCCCACTACTCATTTCTCGATTACGTACTGCACTGCCGCAACCAGCCACAACTTCGGTGAAGTAGGACACACATGTGGAACTGAGTCTTGATTTCTGAATGGCAGAGTACATACCAGTGTACGCAAGGAGAGCACTAAGAGGAAGATGCTTTTCGTTCTGGAGGCGAAGAAAGGACCCCCATTATGGAGGTGATCAAACACTACCAACAACTGCTCTGGTGCCACTAACTCTGTGCATCGCAAGCCAATGACACATGGCTGTGTGCCCCTGCTGAGCAATGCCTCCAGACTAGGCCTGGGCTAAAATCCCGTTCCGGTCGCGGAAATTGCGATAATTTGAAATTTTCGCATTCCGTGGAAAGTGCGAAAATGTCAAAATTTCCGCATTCCGCAGCTTAGCGATAATTTGTTTCTTGCTCGCGCTGTAAAATAATACATTCTTGCGTGTGCACGATCGCCTTACCTGAATCCCCGCGTTCGCCGTCAAGTTTTCCCGATCCGGTCGCGTTCTCCATGAGATGTTGGATTGTTGGTAGCCATTTGCGCTGTCTTGCGACAGTTCGCGCCTGCAGTGACATCATTTGTCGCGCGATCACGTCTTTCTTCTCACGATCATGCACCGCGAGACAACTGAAAACAAGATGGCCGCGCCCGCGAGCAACCACATGGGTAAGTTGGCGAGCCGCGACCATGCAGAAAATACCGAGAACGGGCGTGTTTGAGTCGCAAATTCCACCCGCCCCTACTCCAGACTACACTGCGGTGAAGTAGGTCACACATATGGAACTGAGTCTTGATTACATGATGTCCAATGCCACATTTACATGGCAGCCTTACTTCACTGTACTCCCTTTGATCAGCTGGCAGCACCTCTGTGCTTAGCATCCCAATGACAAGCGGCTGTGGGACCATGTGGACCACTGCCCCCGGCCCACACTGCGGTCAGTTTGGTCATACATGTGGGACTGAGTCTTGATTACATGAGTACATATGTCCATGGCTGATTTTATTTCATTATACTTCCTTCCATCAGGTGCCACCAACTCTGTGCCTAGCATCCGAACGACACCTATCTGTGGTCCGTTGCTGACCGCTGCCTCGGGCCTACACATCGGTTGAGTAGGTCACACATTGGGAACTCAGTCTTGAGTCATCCATTGCACTGGCCTCATCGCAGACTGCATCCCCTTTCAGCTCCGGTGCCGCTGAGACATCCAAGCACACTTTCTGGTTAAACTTTGGGGGCGTCTAAGTCAATGGCATGGGGGTTGTCGTCATCATCATGTTGGTGATACTGACTTGGTGACAAAAATGAGGCACTCGCATTTCACATACCATTTGCTGCTTCTGGCCAGCTTCTGCCCTATGCATCATGCCCTGGAGGACACCCTCCACTGTCCCCCGCAACCCTCTGCTACATTCACCTTTGGCATCGATGAGGACACGCTCAGCTCGCGTGGCCCATCTCACTTGATGGCAAGTCCCCAACCTGTGGCGGGGTCCCTGTGCTTGCAGCAATGCATCTGTGTCCACTAAATCTGTGCAGTTCAAGCCAGGGACCCTGTCTGCTGAGATATTGGATGGCCTCTGAGACGATGCCCTTTGGACATCAACGCCATATGTCTGTGGCCCTGCGCTGTCCGCTGCCTCTGGCGTCAACTGTGGTCCACCAGTGCTCACACAACACATCAAGTCCTGACAGGCCAGGACATCGCATCACCGCAGGAGACACACACCACCACCGCCAGGACCACCTTCAGATGACAACTGCCAGAGTCAGAAGTGTCTTACTGCCAGACTGTCAGAGTTGGTCAAACCTGTTGTGTATGCCGTCATCTGCCTGTTACCCTGGTTAGCACTCCAGGTGCACCATGACCCATGGACCATTTCTGAATGAGTTGTGTGCTGTAGAGAGGTCACACATCAATGACACCTTGGGCAGTGTGTGAGACCTGGGACGATGATGAGGAAGGTGATGCAGGTGTAACACACCCCACTGCAGCTGAATCAGGTATTTGCCGAAGGGACACATTCCTAGACATTTTCTTCACATGAGCACTCACAGCTCCAGTGCCCCAAGCTCAGTGCACTGCAACTCATGAACACGTCTGTTTGCATATTTGGCGACCTCTGTACTTGCTCCTGCTGCCAACATGATGCTATGCAGTTTTCACTGTAATGCTGGTGTTTTCTGTTTCCGTTTTCATTGTGTTCACTGTTCCAAGTGGTTGCCATTACAAGCCACTTCGTTCCGGCTGGCTTACATTCACCCCACACATCCACCACAGGCGTTACAATACATGTGATCCTGCAAATAAAGGGGCCGGTAGCCAGTTCCACGAACTATCTGCGTGTGTCCGTGTGGTCATGATGTATGCATGAAGGCCCCGGGTTCTACAACATTGCATTGTGCTGTGTACGGCATATGCAACCATGTCACCGCTAGCAGGGTGTAAGACCTTGGACATGTAGCTTTGCCGTCACCCACTCAATACATAAGGGGAGTGGATTGAGGCATCGTACGGAGGGCCAGCATGGTGGTGTGAGTGCTGATTGCGGGGCTCTGGGTGTGGTTCATTGCAGGAAATGTGCAAATGCATGTGTGTCTGTCGTGGTGTGGTTCTCCTTTGTGGAGTGTAGGTGGTCCCTGATGGCACTTTTACACCCACATCTGTAGTCTACTTCGGCTTCCATGAGCTCTGAGCCCAGCCACACCTGTTTGGATGCCTCCTTTTGGCATTCTGTCACGTGGCATTGTACTGTGATGTGTGCCTAGGTGAAGTGTTGGGAGTCAGCCGTGGTGGCGGGTGCTTCCTCCTGTGTGGTCTGTGCAGGGGCTGGGGTCTCATCTGGGTGGCTTGGCTGCCCAGCTACTGGGGATGAGTTGCCTGAGATGTCCATGGGCTGTTGTAGCGCATCGGTGTCGAAGGTGTGGTGGTCCTCTCCAGCATCACTTATGAGTTGTCTGGTCTGCTCTGCTGAAGATGTTGTTTGTCCCCCTGCAATGTGAAGGGGAGATGCATGTTGTCATTGTGTTGACATGTATGTTGGTGCATTATCCAAGTTTAGATGGAGACTGTATGACAATGTACATTGTGACTGTTTGGGGGTGCTGTGTATTTGATGGGGGGCAGTGGACATTTGGACTACATGACGGATATGTGGTTGTACACATGCAGTGTCATCTCACAGTTTCCTGCTGTGTTAAATTTGATTGGCCTGTTTCTGCGTATGTGCAGACCTAGTTGTGTCCTCTGATATGCAGTGTCGGTGTTGCACTTTATGGCACATTGTCATGGGATGTGCTGTTGTTGCTATGCGTGTGTGCTGCAGTGTGCCACGGGGATCAGGGACATGATCTAGGGTCATTGTCGGTGTGCAGTGTGATACGCATACTTGTGCATGTGTGCCATTGTGCCCATCTCCCACTGTCCCTCCAGTCCCTGTTGGTTACTCACCCTCTTGGTATTGTGTCAGGTCCTATTGTGCTATGTTCAGACTCCCAACTCCTTGTGCCGTCTCCACCCTGATGATTGTGGCCTTCATTTCCTCCAGCTTCTCCGGTGGCGCAGCACTCCCACCTGCAGTCGCCGTTGCTGCCTTCCTGTTGGCTGCAGTTTGGTGCTTGGTTTGGCTTTCTTCTTCATGCCAGCGCCTCTTGTCCTCCTTCATTGACCTCCTCGATACTCGGACTGCATTCACGTTTGTCATATTGGCGTTCAGTGGATGGTGGTCTTCTGTCACCTCCGTGACGCTGATCAGGTTTTCCTGTAGACTGTACCCCGTCTTCCTTTTCCTCTTCTCCTTGGCCTTCCCCGACCACGAGGTTCCTTGGTGGTGTTCTGTGGGGCTTGTGGGGTTCGCGTTGGCCTCTGCACTCAGTCCGGGTGCATCCATGGTGCGATGCAGTTTATTTGTTTTTCCCTTTTTTTGGGGTTGCTCTTATGGTGCATTTTCCCACATGAAGCATGGTAATTGCAGGGCTGTCGCTGGTTTTTACAGATAGCTGTATTGCGCTTGGCCTCATCACAGCTTTTTTGGCATTGGTGTTTCGCATTTATTCGGCGTTGGGTTGGTTTTAACACGGTCATTTGTCACGTTATGGTGGGACTATCACATTGTGCCGCTGGGTTGAGAATACCACGTTGACACAGTGTTAATTTCCCGCAATAGATTGCGATGTGGTGAGTTGCGATAGGCTACTCTTTCGGTAGTTAGCACACGTTCTTCAGAATATGCCCCTACGTGTTTCAATACTTTTTAACTTAGATGTGTCTGATTTCAATTTTGAGAAAAAAATTCACATCAAAATCTGCCTATTAATCTGTATCACAGTATATAGCTCACTAATTATTTCGAGTACATGCAAACAGTGTGAAATTTTACATATATAATTCACCAAATGATTCTAAAAGAGTACATATTCCTCACTATAACTTGTGAATACATGAGTTTCTGGTTGAGTACAACAATACTCACTGGATGATTGGATGAGTGCAAAGATAGTACCTAGGTGATTCCCTCAGAATATAGGTAGTGCCTCCATGTTTCCCTGAGTATGTAGGAACTAAATTGGTGGTTCCATATCTGCATATATTGTTCTGTTAATCAGAGTGCACATGCATCAGTAAGTTTCAAAAACTGAAAACAACAATTCTCACTTTTTCAAAGCACAAAACCTTTTCTTATTGGCATACCTACATCATTTTGCAAATAATTCCAGTGTCTCTAAAATATATATTTAGCATTTCTCAAAGTTACATGAAATGTGAAACTAGCACAAGAACTCTCAAGAGACATTCTGCACTATTGACCCTCATCAATTTTAAAAAGAGCATGTTTAAAGAAATGCACCCCCTCACTTTACTCATGAAATTTTCAACAGCCTTAAATAACATAGATCACCATGTAAACATATATGTGATTTCAAATCAAATCAAATCAGGTGTTTGTTAAGCACGACTACTCACCTGTAAGGGTCTCAAGGCATTGGGGGGTGGGGGGTTTCGCAGGTTCCAGTTCATCAAGGAGGGGGTCTGTCAAAGAGCCAGATTTTGAGGTTTCTTGCGAAGATGGGGAGGGATGTTTTCTGTCTGAGGTGGAGCGGAAGGTCGTTCCAGGCTCTGGCCGCGCTGAAGGAGAAGGAGCGGCCTCCTGATCTGGTCTTTCTGGTGCGGGGGACCACAGCATAGGAGAGCAGGCCTGATCATAGGGTCCTTTGGGGTGAGTGGAATTTGAGTCGGCTATTCAGGTATGCTGGTCCGGTGTAGTGGAGGGCCTTGTGAGCATGGGTTAGCATCCTGAAGGTGACTCTAGCTTCGATGGGGAGCCAGTGGAGCATGCACAGGTGCTGGGAGTTGTGGCAGTGTCTTGGCAGGTTGAGGACCAGTCTTGCGGCGGCGTTTTGGATGTTCTGTAGCTTGCAGGTGAGGTTTTTGTTTATTCCAGCATAGAGTGCGTTGCCGTAGTCAAAGCCTGCTGGTGACCAGGGCATGAGTGACGTTCTTTCTGTGTTCATGGGGGATCCATTTGAAGGTCTTTTGTAGGAGGCGGAGGGTGTGGAAGCAGGAGGATGAGACACAGTTGATCTGGTGGTGCATTTTGAGCTCTGAGTCCAGGATGATTCCCAGGTTGCGTGCGTGGTCCGTGGGGGTGGGTGGGCTTCCGAGGGTAGGGGGCCACCAGGTGTTGTTCCAGTCGTCTGGGTTTGGGCCCATGATGAGTACTTCCGTTTTTTTGGTGTTTAGTTGTAGGCAGCTGTTTTTCATCCATTTGGTGATGGTTTCCATGCCTTCTCGAAAATTGTGTCTGGAGGTGCTGGGTTCGTTGAATATGGAGAGGATGAGTTGGGTGTCGTCTGCGTATGACACAATGTTGAGTCTGACGATGGGGGCTAGCAGAGCCATGTAGACATTGAAGAGGGTAGGGCTGAGGGAGGTACCCTGGGGGACTCTGCAGGTGGTTGGTGTAGGGTCCGAGAGGAAAGGGGGGAGTCTGACCCGTTGAGTTCTGCCGGAGAGGAAGGAGCGGATCCAGTTGGGGGCCTTGTCTTGGATCCCTTTGTCGTGGAGTCAGAGTATTAGGGTGTGGTGAGAAACGGTTGAACGCCGCTGAAAGGTCGAGGAGGATGAGGGCTGCTGTTTCTCCTTTGTCCAGTAAGGTACGGATGTTGTCTGTTGCAGCGAGGAGGGCCGTTTCCGTACTGTGTTTTTTTCTGATGCCGGATTGGGAGGAGTCGAGGATGTTGTGCTCTTCAATGAATGTGGCGAGTTGGCTGTTGAGGGCTTTCTCGATGACTTTCGCTAGGAATGGGAGCAGGGAGGTGGGTCTGTAGTTTTTGAGGTCGGTGGGGTCTGCCGAGGGTTTCTTCAGGAGGGGGTTGATCTCAGCGTGTTTCCAGTCGTCAGGGAATGAGGCGGTTGCCAGGGAGTGGTTGATGGTGTGGCAGAGCATGGGTGCGATGGTGTTGGCGGCTCTGTTGAAAATGTGGTGGGGGCAGAGGTCCATGGGGGCCCCGGAGTGGATTGACCTTATCGTCTTCAGTGTGTCTTCGGAGGTGAGGGCTGTCCAATTGTCGATCGCTGGCTTCAGGGTGTCAGGGTTGGTTGGTGAGGGTTCAGTGTGTTGGTTGTCTTCGTCGAAGTTTCGTAGATGCTCTTGATTTTGTGGTGGAAAAAGATGCTGAGTTTGTCGCAGAGGTGTTGTGAGGGAGGGATGTTGGTGGACTCGCTGGTGGGTTGGGCGAACTCCTTGATGATGTTGAAGAGTTCTTTGCTGTTGTGTGCATGAGTGGAGATTCTGTCTTCAATCGCTTTTTTCTTTGTTTTTCTGATGAGTTGGTGGCGACTCTGAAGTTGTTGTGGGCTTCTGTGGATTTGGTGTTCCTCCAGGCCTTTTCGAGGTGGCGGCAAGTGCGTCTGAACTCTCGAAGATCGGTGGTGAACCATCTAGCTTTCTTGGCGTGGGTGTTGTTGTTTTTCTTGAGGGGGGCTATGGTGTTGGCGCTGTCGGAGATCCATCTGTGCATGGTTCGGGCTGCGGTGTTGGTGTCGTAGTTTTCCGTGATGGTTGGGGTGGAATTGCTGAGTGATGAGGTTAGCTGGTCGTCGGGGATTCTGGTCCAGTTTCTTCGTGTGAGCAGGTGCTGGCGTCTGTGGATGGTTGGTGTTCTGAAGGTGAAGTGGACACATCAATGGTCAGTCCATGGGAGTTCGGTGGTGTGGCTGAAGGTGATGGAGTTTCCTGTTGTTAAGAGGGGGTCGAGGGTTTGTCCTGCTGAGTGCATGGGTTCGGTCACGATCTGGCGGAGTCCAATGTTGTGGAGGTTGTCCAGGAGGGATGTCATGCAGGGGTCCAGTTGATTGTCGAGGTGGAAGTTGAGGTCTCCCAGTAGGGTGTAGTTGGTGGACAAGCTGGCCTGCGACAAGATGATGTCCTTGATGGAGTTGGCGAAAAGTCTGTGGGGTCCAGGGGGTCAGTAGATTAGGGTTCCTCAGAGGGTGGAGGAAGGGCTGGCCTGTGTCTTGAAGTGAAGGTGTTCCATCAGGTCTGTGGTCTCGTCAGGGAGTGTGCTCAGGTGGAGGGTGGATTTGTGGACAATGGCGATTCCTCCTCCCTGGTGGGTGGGGCGGTCAGTCCTGGAGATCATGTATACTTAGGGAATGGCAATGGTGATGACCAGTCCTGAGGTGGTGTTAGTCCAGGTTTCGGTAAAGAAATCTACGTCCGGGGAAGTGCTGTAATTTCATAATAAACATCGTAAAGCCATCTTTCCAAAAATAAAATATATAGTTCTCTACATCTTTAAGTAAACTCAAGAGTCTCATCGTAGATATATCTATGTACCATATTTAAAACAGTGGGGTGCTGCCCTGCATTTCCCCCTGTGCTGGAGCTAAATTTAGCAGCCTAGCACCAACATAGGTACCCTTGTGCCATGGTGCATGACTGTCTGCATTGAGGGGAAGATTGTTTATATGTAGAAAGGTGTCCCTTCCTGCACATATACAATCTTAATGCAGCACACATAGAAGTTACAAAATGTCATTTTTTTAAAAGATTGTTTATGTGCAGTAAGGGTCACCTTCCTGCAAATAAACAATCAAGTGTCTTCTGCTGTTTCTATGTGTCCTGCACAACACAGCACACATGGGAACAGCAACAATTAGAAGAAATAAAGCATTTCTCCTTGTTTCACCAGCCTAAGACCAGATTTTCCCTGGTCTTAATTTTAGCACTACCTCCTATTTACGCTGCTCTTGTAAATAGGAGGCAGCATCAAAATCAACGGGTGTTGCAGTGGATCACCCACCGCAACACCCATTGCCCTCCCGTTTCTCAGTAAGTACAGAGTGAAAGGGTGCCTTATTTACAAGGTAGTGTTAAGCCACGTTAAGTCTCTAGACTCTAGACTCTCTCTAACTTGACTTGTTTGGAAGCGGAAACGGAACTGAGTTGGAAGCAGCCAGTACTAGGCTTGCGGAACGGTGCGGTTCATCGCCCGCCAGCACGCCCACTTTTCCGCACTGCGGTTTGACTGTATCGGAGCACAAGAGCTGTAGTTATTCTGTAGTTCAGATTCTTGGACTTTCCTCTGTATCATTAGATCAGGACTCACAAGGAGGGAAGTGCATCCCTCATTTCAAGTCCAACTACAAAAAAGGTGAAAAGCAGCAGGGAATGTTCAAACGTGCTCCCATAAGAATTCTTTGCAGGCAAACAACATTGTACATGAGGACTCGCAGGTCACAGATAGGCCTTCACTAAGCCTGGCAGGAGTCCTAAGTGCTGTGGAAGTAGTTTACAATCAATCCCCCGTTGGAGGTGTCGGTGTAACCTATTCCTCCAAGTCAAGTATAATGCACTTCTTTAGGCCAAAAGATGGTGCCCAGTGTGGAGGCAACAGTGAAGCTGAATTTCTCCTTTCAGCGCCTGAACTAAAAAATATGTCTGTATCTATTGTCCATACACTTTGTTATGATGCCATAGACCAGTGTAACAAACTGAGAGGCATGGGAAGTCAGTTAGCAAGTTGTACACCTTTAAAATCAAATGCAATCACAGCATTAAATTGCGATGAACTGAGAGACATCAGAAATCAGTCTGCTGGTTGTTCTCCCTTAGTATTAAACTCATCTGTGGCAACAAATTTCCTTGGTAAGGTTGTATTCACAATGACCCTAAAGTTGGGCAGGTGAATGTGCTTACCACCCAATAAAATCTGAAGCCTAGTCTGAATTGTGTGCAACAGGCAGAAGATAGTCTTTTTAGATATATCACAGTGTAACAATCTCTCAAAGGTCAGTGATGATTTTGCTATCTGTTTGGTTGAATTGTTTGTAAATCCAGTAAATCAGAGCCTGTTGAAACCTTGATTGTTTAAGATGGGGCCGTGAGGAAATGCAAGAGTCTAGGCTCCCCTAGGGTGGACTTATTAGTTAATAAGAAAACATAGAGCCCATTTGGTTCAGGGATCTGTGATGGGGATCAAGTGTCAGACACTCATTTAGTTTTAATCCCCTTAAAAAGTAATGCCATGCATATTCAACATGGTATACAGACCACGCAGCAAATGTATAACTCACTAAATTCCGCAGATCTCTCATTTCTGGATACATATGACGTTCCGCCTATACTGGATGAGCGCTCTGCTACCCATAAAAATGTAGACAATAATGGTGTGTGGCAAATTGTATTATATACAATAAACGCTATTATAACTGCACTCGAATTTCACTCTAATTAACTTGAAATACAGGTGGAGCTTTTAAACACCTTAGCTAACTATGTGGCAGGCATTGATACAAAATTGCAAAATCTGACAAGTTTGGTAGTTAAGTCTCAAAATGAGGTCAATGATCAATTAATAAGATTCACATGTTCTCATATTTTAAATAAGGTACAATACAATAGTAGGATCACTTGTCAGTGAAGTTAAAAAATCAGCTGGAAACATATTTTCAGATAAAATCCCAGTTTCTCATGACAATTTGGGAATGAGTGCATCCATTACAGATATGAAGCAGCAACAACCCCAGATAGATGTGAGTTGTGATATTACTAGGGAGCCAGAGGAGTCAGGTGGGGCTACGGAGATCTATTTGGGCTTAGACACACAAAAAATTATGATCCTTCTCAAAGAAAGAAGAAAATTAAGTCAACTCAGGTTGTTAATCCTCCATGCTCCAGTTCTGGAGATAGTTTTAGTGATTGTTCTCTATTATATAAGAGAGCACAAAAAAGGTTGTGGAAAGCTTTTAATAAGGCTAAGAAGTCTGCTGCTGTTGTGGTTACGGTACAAAAGGGGGTGGTGATGGACGGAGCATCAGAACCAATCAAACACTCACACCCAGTCAACAGATCTGGGTTTGATCCATCACCGTTCCTTAGCCCACTCCGCCACACCAGTTCAGACATGGCGATATGCAAATCAGTCTGACCCTGTGCCTCATGGGAGCAGTCCAGCCCGAACTGCCAAGCCATGCCTTCCCTGGACCGGAAACAAGCTTCCTAGGACCGGTTTCTGGCATTTCAGCCGTCTTCAGCCAGGCTTGCTTGAATCCAGTGGCAAAGTGAGCAAGGGACTCACGTCTGAGCATACCCTGCCAACTTATGGCGAACAAAGCGGTACAAAAGGGGGTGGTGATGGACGGAGCATCAGAACCAATCAAACACTCACACCCAGTCAACAGATCTGGGTTTGATTCAGCACCGTTCTTTAGCCCACTCCGCCACCCCAGTTCAGACATGGCCATATGCAAATCAGTCTGACCCTGTGCCTCATGGGAACAATCCAGCCCGAACTGCCAAGCCATGCCTTCTCTGGACCGGAAACAAGCTTCCTAGGACCGGTTTCTGGCATTTCAGCCGTCTTCAGCCAGGCTTGCTTGAATCCAGTGGCAACGTGAGCAAGGGACTCACGTCTGAGCATACCCTGCCAACTTATAGCGAACAAAGCGGTACAAAAGGGGGTGGTGATGGCAGGTGATGGCAGGAGACCCACCAAAGGATTGTTAGCCCATTTTTAATCACAGGGTTCTGCCCAAGATGGCTTGGAACCTCCTATCAGCCTATCTAGCTTAGTGAAACACTCGAAATGTGTGGCACAAGCATCTGTAAATAGTAATAAAGAAGAAGCCTCTACCACCATTGATGTAAAGAAGCATGAAACAGTAGGGCCTAATAAGGGAAAGGGGTCTAGATATGATAATAACTCCCAGGAAACTCTTCCCCCACCTCAAGATCAGGAAGTTCGCCCTCAGAATTGCCTAAGTGTGGCAGAAATATTTAAGCCTATTGGCACCCAGAATCTAACACCGTCAAAAGTATTCACAAATATTCCCTTAACTAAAGATAGAAAATCAGTTCCATCAACCTTTCTGGGCAGCGGACAGGTTAACAGTATAATTAATCAGGGAACCAAACAGGTACTACATCCTCTATATTAATTCTGGGGTATCCATGATAGCCTCAATCGAGGCTTAATATTGAAAATAATGTCAACGTTTCCAGGATTTACCATATATTAAAACCTCTGATCTGGTGTCGGTCCAGTTTAAACAAATCCAAGCATTCACTTCTTGTGAGTCCACTATTACAACTTGGACCACCAATTAAATTGTGAATAAAATCTTAGCTTCAAGTTGGTATTTTCTGGAATGTGGTATTAAGATTGAGAATTGTATCCCTTTAGATTACCCCCCGATACTAGATAAACCATACCCAGTACTTAGAGGGGCAACAGGTCGATCAGCTACCCAATATTGCAGTACAGGCTTGCTGATTACCAATTTGCAATCAGGGAGCCAAATCTACGAGTGGTTGCCAAAAAATAATCTGCGAATTGAAGATTGGTCCAAGTTACCAGTTACTCTTGCGAATGTACATAGAGGAAATGGAAATTGAAAGCTGTTAAATACAGATGTTTATGCTTTGCAACTATGAATATGCTCTTGGAATGTCCACGGGTTGACTCATTAATTGTCGACCTGGAAACAATATCATTTTTAAATGCTTTTACAATTTTACTACTACAAGAAACATGGAGTGAACAAATGACTCCCTTGCTTGGGTTTAATAAGTATAGTCTCCAGGCAGTACAAACAAATAAAATGTGCTGTGCTAAGTGTGGGCTCTCGTGTTCCATAACGAGCAATCTAAACTTAATAGTGGAAGTGGTTGATATTGAACTGGATTGGTTACAGTGTCTATTGTTATACAACAGCGATTTTAGCCTAATCATACTGAATGCGTATTTGAGCGCTAAAAAAATAAAACTAAGCAGCTGTATATTCTATGAGATATCCTAGGGTCAGTAATAATGAAGCACTCTGAAGCTGGTCTTATAGTTTCTGGTGATTTTAATCTATATTTCTTTCTGTTTCACTTAGTAAAAGGTAAGATTAAAGGAACTGCAAATGAATGCTGTGATATAATGTCCCAGGCGAAGCTTAGTTTGAAAAAAAGAATAATCTAGGCTCACCCCATCATTCAAAAATTCAAATCAATAATCGATTATACGTTTATTTCAGACAATTTAAGATGAAAAGTTTCTGAATATGCTGTAATATCCAGGCTTGAAAGTGATCACAATCCTTAGATAGTGGCTTTTAATTCATTAGTGAAGTGTAATCCCAGAATTAAAGAACTTCCCAATGTGGCCCACTCCTCATATATTCTGAAGAGGTTAGTTTGGCACACCGATAAAGAAGATGAAATTATAAAAGCCGTTAAAAAAAATAATACAGGAAGGAGATCAGTGTGATCTGGGGGATGTCAATATGATCAACAAATGTAATGTCATAACGGCCGTTAAACAGCATAGGAAACAAAATAAGTTACAAAGATGTACAAACCAATGGTTTTCCTCCAAGCTACATCAGGTAAATATCTATAGTTTTCGCCATACATTGTTCAAAAACGACTGGACTGATTTGCACCTAATAACAAAAAGCACAATCTGTGTAACAACATCTACCTTTCTGCCAAATTTGGTGTAATTCCATCCAGAAATCCGGGCTGTAGATTCTACAACAAGTTCCTATGGAAATTAACATTCGGTAAAGAATAAATGACCATTAACAACTAATATTGTTAAAAACTGTCACCAGTTACTTAGATGAGCCCAGTCAATGTGCAATGGACCTAGATCGTCAGCGACCAACACTGCACACTAAACAGATCATGTATCGACCTTTAGAACAATGATCCACACACAAAGGACATTTGTTTGTATGTTAAGATGCAGAACACATTGTACACGTTGGTCTACACGAGCGTCTAGGATTTTACTTAACCGATACTATAAAACCCCACCCTCACATCAGGGCCTAAACTAGATCTCCGGACAGTCCACGGCATGAGCAACTGGAAAATATGTCATACTAGATGCATGATCAGGAAGAGACAGCAATAGCAGGAGCCCACGCTTATAGCAATATCTATGACAATGTCTCCCGTAGAGGAGATAGCTGGACATAACAAGACAGTCATGTGACACACAACGTCACAATTAGATAGAGGAATGACACCAGGTTAGTAACATTCTGGAAACAGGGAGACAGACACGTCCAGACAGCGGATGTGTTCTCTTGACGAAGTGAGTAAAATTTATAAACACTGATTCTTCCATACAACTAAACAGTCCTGAGACTAGACAAAAGGTATTATTCTTTTTCAGAGTGTGACTACAGAGACCATCTTTCCCCATAAACCCCATGATGTCTTAACATTATTTAACACTGAAAAAGGCCAGTGGGCCAAGCCTGACCCCTGGACTCAGCTGCGCACAACTATAAATATATTTACTTCCGCTTATAAACAGAATAATACTCGAAACATATATTGACTTGAAAACAATCACTATATCTATTATATGTTCATATGATAAACTTAGAAATGGTTATCACAAGAAAACATGTGAAAGAACCTGATACACAGCAAGCTCTTTTCAGAAAAAATATATGATTAACAATTCTACTGATAATTGCATTACATCACATCACAATATGTTCAACAAAACTGATGATGAAAGCCCAATGCATTTCGGGACCGAAATTGTCCCATCTTCAGGGGTATTGCTGCAAAACATAAATTCAGCAAGAAATTAGATGTACATTTCAGATCAAAAAGCCTATCTTTCATCAATGAAGTATAAAACTCTGTCTCCCTAAGTTGTAGATGGCACCTAAGAAGTAAGCGCTATGGGCTTTCATCATCAGTTTTGTTGAACATATTGTGATGTGATGTAATGCAATTATCAGTAGAATTGTTAATCATATATTTTTTCTGAAAGGAACTTGCTTTGTGTCAGGTTCTTTAACATGTTTTATTGTGATAACCATTTCTAAGTTTATCATATGAACATATAATAGATAAAGTGATTGTTTTCAAGTCAATATATGTTTTGAGTATTGTTCTGTTTATAAGCGAAAGTAAATCTATTTATAATTGTGGGCAGCTGAGTCCAGGGGTCATGTTTGGCCCACTGGTTTTTTTCTGATTTATATTTGGTGTGAATAGGTACACACTGTCAGGTGCAGCACACTGACCTATCTAGTTGTTTAATAGCGAAGTATAGTTTAATAGAGGTGTGCGCAGCCCACACTTATCCATTAACATTATTTAAGCCATGTAGGTGATCTGTGTCTTTACGTTTGTGTGTCTTTTTCAGTTCACCTTCAAAGCTTTGTGAAGTGTTTGTGCATGTAGATATTTTACTAAACTTATCACTTAAATGTAATGAGGTTCATTGTACTATTATGCGGCATGCCTTTTACTACACCATAATAGGTGCCAATATTTTGGAGACAGCGTTTCAAAGACTGTTGACCATTTTATCCTCTTACAATTCCTTCTTTCAGCAATGGCCATACTGGAAAGAGTCTGCCAAGTATGGTCTGTATGTTAGGTGGAGACTTCTTAAAAAAATGAAATGAAAGAATAAAGATAAGAAAAAACCTTCTGACACAGGGTAAGAATACCACTTTAAATGGATTGCAAAGAGAGGATTAAAGTGGCACCAATTGATGCCTCTGGTCAAAACCTTTTTGCATCTCCAACCTTCTGACCTCATGATTGTGCATTGTGGTGGCAATGACCTAGGCACATTGACTGTGATGGGTCTGGAAATGCTAATGAAGGATATCGTTGTACAACTGATGTTGCTTTTGCCTCAAACTGTCTTTGTATACTCTAATATATGTCAAAGACACAAATGGAAGTGGTCAAATTAATTCTGTCCACAGTTTGAGAAAGCTAGGAAGAATGTCAATAAAGCTGTTTCTGTTTCCCCCCGCATAATATTTAAGCATTGCCCCTGGAACCTGGCTCACCCGGGGGCTTAATTAAACGAAGTGCGGTTTCCTGCAATTTTTTTTTTTTAATTGTCGTGGCATGTGCGAACCCAATGCGAATTCCACTGAATTTTATTTAAAAAATGCTTTTATAGGCCCTCGGGGACCCTGTGGGATCGCTTGAGCAGATATAGGGGGTCAGGGTGTTTCTACCCTGCCCCCTTATCCTCATTTTTAACTTTTTTCCTGCGACTCACTTCAACCGAGTCACAAGATTGCTGCCAACACTTCCTGGATTGTAGTGTTGGCAGCCAATCAGAGTCATGCACGTGCTAGGAAGGGTTCACAGATCCACCATGGTCACCAGATACTAATTTTTTTTTATTCATCATTTTCTCAGGAAATACAGAACAGATTTACACCATTTAAAGCAAAGAGTGCACTCTGGACCAGGTGCTACCTCTCTGCCAAATTTGTAAATCTGTTTAGCAGTTCAGGCTGCAGCTGCAACAAAAATTTCCTATGGAATTTAACATGGAGAAAATGCATTTTGGGACACCCTCTTTTTTCAGCCCCTGCTTAACGAATCACTCTGAACATTTTAAGACAGGAGCTGACCGTCGTGCTCCATTAGTTTTAACATTTTCTAGAAGATTTGTCTAATGGCACTAAAGATATTGGCAAAGGAAAATACACTTTTTAAATAGCAGCAAAGTCCTGACTATAACTACCTACTGGCGACCACCAGTAGGTAATATATGTATAAATATTTATATATATATACATTTGATCCTGCAGTGATTAGACCTGAAAAGCTATTTTCACTTGGCAGGGCTGTAGATGAATCTTGGAAAATGTAAAAGTTTAGATTATAAACTTTAATATGTAACTTTTGACAGGAACCAGCTACAAGGTCAAATTCAATGGTGGAATCAGATTCGTATTAGATATTTAAAAAAAGTAATTTTTAGAAAGTTACATTTTCCCTTCCTGAGCCTTCAGAAGTCTAATCAATGTTTGTCCTTCAATACCTGTCCAGCCCAGTGATTGACCTTAATAGGGTGCAAAATATTCTCCTGAAGCAGATCAATGGCTGAAGTCTGGAGGTAACATGGCCTGGGAGTGGTGCATTTTTTTTTAAACAGAGTTTTATATAGCGCAAACTTGACCCGAAGGTATCAGGTATCAGAGCCCCTTACATAGCACCAGTGGCATTACAAGAGGACACATTCATTTTTGTTAGGCACAGGGAGATTAAGTGATTCGCCCAGAATCACAGGATGTTCAGCGTCATTGCCGCGACTAGAACCCAGTTCCCCAGATTCAAGGCCAACCGCCCTAGCCGTTAGGCCAACTCCTCTCCCCATTTGATCCCTATCCGTCTAGGAAGGGCTGCTGGGGGACCCAGGAACTTCATTAAGTTGAGATGATATCTGCCATTCATAGTTTAGTGTAAGGCTTGACCTGAAACAGGGAAAGCCTTTGTTACCAAAGTCCACAGTAGCCAGGGTGGGAGGGAAGCTACACCCAGAACTAGTTTGGAGTGAACACATGGACGTGTAGTGCTCATTTCCTTGGTCACATCTCTGGGTGGACACAAGAGCTCTGCACAATAGTAAATGTTAGAATGTCAGAGGATGCAAATGGGATTTTCATTACCACTATGCATAGATAAGAAATATGATATGATATTGTGGTGCATGAAACCTGTAAACAGGGAAGTAACTGATTTGCATCAAGGTTCGCAACAGCCTGGTCATTGGCCATCAGGAAGATGTTATTTAATTGTTGGTTGAACGCACACAGTTCAATAGAGACAGGCCTTCAAACAGATCTGGCAAGAAGTGTGACCCTGTCTTGAGGAGGCTAGAATGATGTCTATAGTAGATAAAGCTGTGCTGGCCATTCGCACTTCTGCCTTCGTGACCGGGCTGATAGGAAATATGTTCATCCTCTGTGTGAATTTTATTGCTTGGTTCAAAAGCAACAGTGATCTGAGCTCCTGCGACCTCATCATCTCCAGTCTCGCACTTTCCAACCTTGGTCAAATATATGCTTATTTTTTACATCAGATCACCACAAAGTTATTTGAAACTTTGTTTGCCATTAAGTGGACCAACTTGGTGGTTTTTTTTCGTATGTTTTTCCTTCGCTCCTGCAGCCTCTGGTGTACCACATGGTTCTGTGTGTACTGTTGTGTAAAGATTGTGACCTTCACACAACCGCTCATCGTCCAAATGGTGATGTGTTTCCAGGAAAACGTGTCCAGGTTGCTTCTCGGCTCACTGTTGGTTTCCTTAGCATCATGTGTTCCCATTGCCTTTGAAATACATGACAATCTGCTAGCTAGTGATTTGGCTAACAGTTCAAGGCACACAAATTATATCTCTGGCAATAGTTCTCTGAGCTACAGCATTTTTTATTGGGGAATTAAGAGCAAAAAAATTCCATATGTTCCCATTATATCATTAATCTTTGCAATATTTATTTTCTCGGCTGTAACAGTCCTCATCACACTCTGCAGACACATGAGGCAGATGAGGCAGAATGTGGACAGCTTCAGGAGCCCAAGTTTGGATGCCCACTTGGGTGCAGTGAAAACAGTCACCTCCCTTCTCATCCTCTATTCCGTCTTTTATTTAGCACAGACTATCTTTGTTTTTCTGACAAATGTTTTAGCTGGGCACCCTTCGCGCGCAGCATTTTTCCTTCTGTTGGACCATATCCCAGTCGTGAATGCTATTATTTTAATTTTTCGAATTTCCAGACTCAAGAAGATACTGTCCAGGATGTTACCTCTTGCTGCTTGCTGGGCGAGATGGGACACTTAAAGCTTCATTTGCAGTCTGTAGAACAGTGTCATGTTGGTGTCATTAGTAGCCTTTGCAGTGGGTGAACTTGGGGAGCTTTGTCAGATATTTACTGCTGTAAGGATAAGCAAACTCACACCAACATCATTTCATCAAACTCATCCTTCTGCTGTCATACCTTTTAGAAAAAGTAAAACTGTATATTAAATTAAGTTCAATATCTTATTATTCTCATACTGGATTTAAAACTTACCTATATTTGTTGGAGATGCAGGGGATCACAAATAAAAGTAAGACATGTACCCCAGGCTTTGATACCATCGACACCAGTGTAGCCAAATATGGGTGTTTTCTCCTTTAAAACCAGTACTCTAATCTTGTATTGGAACATGATTGCCTTTTTTCAATTATATGTTTGTGGAAATAACCAAGATAGACTTGTTGAAGAAACATCCCTTGACATTCCTCCTGTAAACAGTGAGATGTGTTGTATGATGGACATCAGGTCACTTGGAGTCCCACCATCTGGAAGCCTTAAAATATCATTTTCATTCTTCATGAGGTCAGAATCAGATCTATTTGCTCTACACTTCTGTGTAGCTACTTACTGATGGGTTTATAAGATCAGTGGAGAGACTGACCATGCAATAACTCGAGTTGTTGTCAGCCTTCTAGTGTAACATGTGACAGAGCAGAGGCTGGAATACAATGTTGTGATGCTCATCCATTAGCAATGGGGGTAGAATATTTTGCTGGAAGCAGCATTGTTCAGCCCCCTTCAGGTGCTGTTCAGAATGGTAGCTTAATATTACCTTGACCTTCTGATAGCTTAATATTACCTTGACCTTGAACCGCCATTGAGCAGTAGAAAAGCCCCTTCCTGTTGATCATCTAAGAAGTACACAATGAAGACACTTGTTAGCAGAGTGTCGCACACACAGGGCAAGAAGGAATATTGTCTGCACCCTTGTAATCCCCAAAGCTCCAAAGAAAATGCCACATCAAAGTCATGTTTGGAAGGCAAACAATTTTAATTTGATGTACTTTTCACTCGCACAGTCATTTCACAAATAAATTCTGCAATCACAGCCCTGTTTTTTTTTAAAGTAGTAAAGTTCATTCAAAAGCTGACCATACACGAGTCTGTGAACCATCTACTGTAATATTATCATGTAATGGAAATGACTGAGGACATTTGACACATTCCATCCCCCACTTCTGCTTCAGCCTGTTGGAATAGATCTATTATTTTTGCCATGTGTTTCCCACGTCCAAATAATAGTTTGGATGCATAGTTTGGCTCCCTCACCATCACTGCAATAGTTGATCTCACTGGGATAAACAATGAATCATTTTAATATCAATGTGAACGCTGTCAGCCAAAGCATCCGTTCCCACATCATTACATTGTGCTGTGTTGTAGAAGTTATTCATGTTTTTTGACCTATATACTCTGGTAACTCTAAATAAGCCTTGAAATGTAACCCTGGCCTCTGAAACTATGTGTTACTACAGCTCTGGAGTATACTGAATTGTCTACTTCATCCATGATCTGATGCATAATATGTGGATTTTTAACAAAAATATACTTTCTGGCTCAAACAGATCAAAAGTTAGTAAGAACGCATATGCCACCGCTGCGTCACTTTTCAGTGATGCTGCGGAAGAGTAAACCGTGCAACACGTTACGCCCTATTTACAAAGTGACGCATCTAGGCAGATGCATCACTTTCTAAACACCTGTGCTACATTATACCTGCATCAGGTATAATGAATGCAGGGTGGGCGTTGTGATGCAGGAAAGCCACATAGAAGTGACGCAGTGAGATCTATGAGATTTAATTGCAACACTTCTATTGCTTTACTACGTCAAATCCTTATGCCTGCTTGAAGCAGGCGTGAAGCGGTGACATAGGGCTGGACTTGCATCTGTTTTCAGACACACTCCAGCAATGCGCCATTTTTGCACCTACAGATATGTCAGGAATACTGACATATCTGTAAATCTTTGCAACTTGGAGCGCTGTCCAGTAAATACAGTGCATCCATGGTGTCGCAAGTATGGCGCTATGAAAAGTGTTGAATTGCTGTTTCCACCCAGCGATGCAGCACTTTTCATATATAAGGCCCGCAGTAACTTGTATTACCTCACAGTGGCAGACTCCTTACAAAGGTTGACTGGTTAGATTTCAGTTGACACTTTCTGTATTTGGATGGTAATCTTGTACTAATGAACAGAAACATTTGCCTAAACAGAGTTAAAATATGCAAAACTGACAAAATAATGAAGTAATACTATGAAAAAAATGCGCTCCATTACACAGCAAAATGTTCTTTTTTGTGTTGAATAATTTAATTTGATGCACAGTTTGGTCGTCTTCTGTCGCCTAATTCCAATGGCCCTGGCTCTCATGAAGAGTTATGTTACAATCAATGCTAAATTTGAGGGGGTGGGCTCCGGTGTTTGGCACCACCACTAACTTGTCAACACCCGCATTTATGACCGGCTGCCACATGGTGGCACTGTTTGTCTGATGTGGAGCCAAACACAACAACAGTTCTTTATTCATTAAATATATATTAATTATAAGTTATTAGTTATAATTTAGAAACTAATACCTGCTGTCAAAGCCATTCTTATAGCTTTGCGGTTCTGGAATAGTCAGAATTGTCAGACTTGTAGGAAGGGTGTGGGTTAGTAGTTGTGTTGAAACTGTTATTGGCAGCTCTGACCGGAGCAATGGGTAGTCCAAGGGGACGTGGAACCATGACAGGGCCCTGGCACCTATTTTTTTCACTAATTAAGCACTGGTACCAATCCCCTCTCCAGACATTTTTATATCAGCCTTTGAACAAGCCGTTCCTAACTTTACACAGGACAGTCCCACCTTTATAGGCCCTGGTTGAAAGGGTTAATGATACATATACACTCCATATCATTTATTCTATTTCAAGGTCAAATGAAAGGTACAATAAGAATGACTTGGTAGAGCTAACATATACTGTGAGAGCTACTTGAGAAGCAAATGTTGTGGTCACTGTATCACATAGGTTTGCTGGTTATTCCCAGCTTTTGTTTGTAAGAAATCAATGACTTCTCTCAATATAATCCATTTTTGGACTGTGTGTTGTGAAGTGGTCATTAAATTGTTAATGTCCCACCTAAGCTAAGCACAGTGCAGCGAAGACATGTAGACGTTGCATAGTTTAGTTTTGCAAGCTCATCCTGGGCTCGAAATAGATGGACGCCTGTTGACAAATTTACCTTACAGCATTGCATTATTCCTGGTCCATCAATCGCTGTGGTGCGATAGGGAGCCCGCGTTTGCCACCGTCCCACCAGACCCAGCCTACCGATTGAAGCCAGACCTGGGACACAAGGGGAGCCTGGGATGTTATGGCCACTTTCTCCCATGCAAGCCACTTCTCTCCTGCCTGGCTGCGGCTTTGGGGATTTGCCTTACTGGGTGCTGGGCCCTGGGGCTGAAGTCTGAGTTGAGGGCATGCATCGGAGGTCTTCTGTGGCTCATAGTTGCAGGCCGGGCCGCCTGGCTGCAAACAACTTTAGAGTGTGCCTGGCCTCTGCCCCTCTGCTGGGGCCTGGGACAGTGCAGGAGACGATCACTCCCGGAGGGACCCTCCTGGTGGTGACGGCAGAGCAGGTGTTTTGAGGTCCCCCGGGGCTTGGGCCCTGAGCCTACAGAGGATTTTAATAAGGGCCACTGAGGCCAGTGCATTGGGGTGATTGGCGGTGGGCCTTGGTAGCTTATCGGGTCCCCTCTCTCTCCCATACAGCTGGAGACTTGCCTTGAGACCTGCATCAGCGCAGCCCTCCACCTCTGGGGCCACAACATTAGAATTGGAGGTAAGGGCCCTGAAATTCAGCCTTTTGCGGCCCACTGGTGGTGAGTCGGCCCGCCTCACTTTGACTACGATCTAGGGTCGGAAGTTGCCCCTCCTTGCTGTAGGTGACTGCGGAGATGGAGACCGGCTCGACCCACGTCAGACTGCCTAGCGGAGCCCACAGAAGCTGGGACCTTGGGGGGGTGTGAGACAGTTGTCAATCAGTGGGGGAAATACACCTTTGCAAGAATATCCACCAACCGCCAAACGAAGAAAAACGCCTATGTAAAGGACACGTTTTCCTGCTAGAATATGATGAAGGCAGATGCAGTGCTGGAAGCCGAGGACCAAGGGGGGCACCCTGATAAGGCCAGTGGCAAAGACGGGGGTGTGGAGGAACCCCCATTCATCCAGGCATTCATGGAGCACCTGTTCGGCACTCTTCGAGAGGACTTTGCGGAGCTCTAACTCGACATTGCCTCAGACAATAAGGGAATCAGGCAAGACGTTGCTGCCATCGATCAAAGGCTGGACAAGGTAGAGCAGAACCACGATGCCCGAGAATAGGAGTCAGAGGGACACCGCCGGGAACTTTTGGAGCTCTGGGACCAGAACTCAGAACTGCGATACCAGATCAAAGACCTAGAGAATTGTTCTTGACGCTCCACATATGTATTAAGGGAGTGCCGGCCCGGGCCGTTCCAAACGACTTATAGGGAGTTGTGACTCCCTCTTTACAAGACCAGGAGACAGTCTTGGACTGTACGCACTGGGCCCGGAGACCAGCAACTGCACCGGGCCAGCCTCAGGATGTGCTCAAATGCCTGCACTACTACAAGCAGAAGGAAGCAATAATGACGGCATCCAGAGACTTGAGATCCATCGAATTTGAGGTCTTCAAGGTTTGGGCTTTATCAAGATCTGGCCCTGACTACACTGCAGTGCCGCAAAGCCTTGAAGCCGCTAACTAATATTCTCTACGCCCAAGAGATTTGCTACTAGTGGGGCACCCTTTCCGACTACAGTTTATATGGAAGGAAGAGGTCCAGTTGGTCCGCACCTTAGCTGATGCATGTGTATTACCGGAGATGCCAGACCTGTGACAGGCTACCCCCTCAAGATCACAGTGCCGCGAACCCTCGGACGAGAGATGGGGAATAAGGCGCTCTGCCAGACGGGGGCCGAAAACACTGACTAAACCATCAGAAGCTGACAGCCAAGAGGAATGCTCACGGTTCCTCTAACACCTGCAGAATGAAGGAGCCTCCGGGTCTTCGCTTAGCGATTATTAAAGGTTCAGGCGGCTTTGCCCCCGCTGCCTCAGTGCGATGGACGTCGACCTCCCAAATGAGAGCTGTTGGGCCCTGCGACAGCCAACTCCCAACATCACAACCATAGGGACATAGCAGCAGAGCTCACCAAAATAACCCATCTCAATTCCAACTTGCACACCCAGCTGTGACATGGACCCCAAACCGTTAAATGTGATGACTCCAATGTGGGAGAAGTTGGTAAATTTATTGCTCTTGTTATGTTATTTTTTGTGTATTAATTTGTTATTTCTTTCCTTTCCTACCCCTCCACATTGTCGATTTTAGCCCCCTTCCTTTGGGGGGGGGGGGTTGCGGGGTGGCTGGGCACTTGAGCAAGCAGGCTACTGGGTGAAAAGGCATTACACATGGTGTCTATACTTTGCCTCAACATTAGAGGCCATAATTCCCCGACGACGTGTCTGACTGTACTCTCATATCTTAGAGACACCAAATGCGATGTGTGCACCTGATCCAACAAGACTGGCGATGGATGCCCTCCTGATGGTTTGACTGTCAATACTTCTCCACCGGTGCTACCAAGAAAGCATAAGTTGTCCATGCAGCAGATGTGCCGCTGGTGTGCCGAAGGCGTGCCGATGGCGCGCCTAAGGCAAGCCCATCTGTGCCCGTCAGCGCCCGACCGGGCCCAAGGGCCAGAACCCCTGCCAATTCGTCAGGGGAAAAGCACGTCTATACCGCGGAGCAGCTTAACTCCTATAGAGGAGTGCTAAGAAGTAAGTGCTTACAGCCAATGTCACCGGATAGGCTCAATAAACACTGTCACACCTGTCGTTTTAAATTCTGCCCCATGTTTGAAACACCCTTAGACCCACCTATCACGGAGGCTATTAAAATGTTTTTACTGAACTGCCTTTCATTGTCTAAACGCTCATTGGACATTTACCTTTTACTAGAAGAAAAGAGCCTTGTTGTTCTCTTCCTAACAGACTTGGTTGAACAAATATGCTGACCCTGTTATTGTCCAAGCCCTTCCACTGGACTATGAAATACAGAGGCTGGACCGAGACATAGGTAGTGGAGGTGGAATAGCCATTATTTATAAAAACACATTTAGTTGCCGCTCCACTATAAATCCTCTACCAGATTGCGAAAGCATCTACTTTACCTTAGGCATCTCCCATGTCAGGACCTTCTCAGGGATTTTGGTATATCGGCCCTCCAGGCCCTTTAGCCAAATTCTGTAAAGATCTTCCCGATATTGTAGCCAATCTAGCTAGCTCCCTCCCCAATTTTACCCTATGAGGGGATTTTAGTCTTAATTTTGTTTATATTTTACTCCCATACTGGAATTAGTAGAGGGACTTGAGACGCTTCAATTTATTCAATCAGTTGAAGGTGCCACCCACTGTAAAGGCCACTTACTGGACCCCATTTTCTCAAATATTCCTAATCTTTTGGTCAATGACCCTATTCAAGTGCCTTGGATGGACCATTATCTAATTCCATTTTTATGGATAGCACAGGAGGCTACTACTCTGGCTGAGAAAACCAACAAACATACATGTGTTTGGTTGAAACTGCATACAAAATCCTGGGTGACTATCCTGGAAGATTCCGTTCCCATTCTCGAAACTAACCCAGTCACTGTGAATGAGGATTTAGTTAGCTGGTTAGAGCTGTCACTTGACACTATTCTACCAAAGAAATGGACCAGGATCCAATCAAAATGCTTTGTACACGCTTAAACTTCGGGACCTTAGACAATCGAGCAAAAGGTTGGAAAGATACTGCAGAAAATATCCCTCTGTAACTAATAAAATCACATATAGAGAGGCTATAAAGATCTACAAATCTGAAAAAAGCTGCCAAAGCTCTCTATTATGAACAGAGAATAACTTTGACGGCAAATTGTCCACGCAAAATCGGATTGCAAAATCTCTCCTAACTCCTCATGCACCCCCATCACCTTTGTTAACATCCCTCTATTGCTGAAACCAAATTGCAGAATTCTTCTCTGACAAAATACAAAGTATCAACAATTCCTCTCCTCTGGTGACAGTTTCACAAACTTTACTGCCACCTGATGTGACAGCCCAAGATGGAGACTGCCTGTTGGAGGTTATCCCCCCCTAAGTCTGACCTCCCTTCAAAGTCTTCTTAGTCAACTTAAGTCTGAAGCACCGTCAGACGTTGCCCCCATAACATTTTAAACTTAATTTCTGAAACTGAATCCCCAGTAATTCTAAATGTGATAAATGCTTCATTGGTAATGGGAATAGTGGCCCCTCAATGGAAACAGGCAATGGTTAGAGCACTCCTAAAAAAACCTATCCTAGATTCTGATGTGCTGGTCAACTACCACCCTATCTCACTACTACCAGGAATTGGTAAATTAGCTGAGAAGCACACAAACCAGACTCTCTCATCCCTCCTTGAAAATAACAATCGTCTTCATCCCTCACAGACTGGGTTCAGACCATAGCAAGGTACAGAAATTGCACTCCTGACAGTGGTGGAAGAATTAAGGAAAATTTGGGATAGAGGGGCTGCGCTGCGCTTATTCTGTTAGATCTCAGTGCAGACTTAAATACGGTAAACCATCATCTGTTAATCCAAAGACGTAGGAAGGCAGGAGTGGCCGGAACAGCATTAAAATGGCTACAGTCCTTTTTAGAGGACAGATCATTTGGAGTATTTGAAGAGGAAATCACCTCTAAGCGAATGCCCCTTAGAAGTGGGTTTCCTCAGGGATCTTTACTGAGACCCACTCTATTTAATGTCTATATGAGTTCCCTGGCAGAAGTAGTTACACCTTTTGGCATTCAGATCATCCCCTACGCTGATGATACCCAGTTGGTGGATTTTTCCTAATCAACAGGAGGACTCAGGCTCGGGATTAGCCTTATGCCTTGAAAAGGTGTCGAGTTGGATGGACAGCTCTTGTCTGAAATTGAATGGAGCTAAGACTGAGCTGATGCTCTTGGGTAACTCCACCAAGCTGAGTATAGGATCTCTCTGGCCTGGCTGTCCAGGGACACCACCCTCCCCAAAAGACCAAATTAAGAGTCTTAGGGTACGGCTGGACCATAATCTTGATTTTAAAGAGCAAGCATGTAAGGTGGCAGCTTGTTGCTTTGGGATTTTAAGAATGTTAAGAAAGATCCTTCCCTTGCTACCCTTCACGGCTAGAAGACTGCTGGTCCAAGCATTGATCCTATCACGCCTTGATTATGCTAATGCTTTATATCTGGGATCCCCACTCCTCAAAATCCAAAAATTGCAGATAGTGCAAAACTGTGCAGCACGTCTGCTTATGAACACTTCCAAGCGCCTTTCAGCCAAGCCTGCACTTGCATCACTTTATTGGCTGCCCATTCAAGAGAGAGTCCAGTTTAAGGCTTTGTGTATTACACAAAAAGCACTCTCAGGTAGAGTTCCTCCCACTATCAGATCCATTATTCAACCTTATCGCTCCAATAGGTCTTAAGGCCAGATAATATACAATTGGCGATAGTCCCAAAAATAAGAAAGACACTGTGGAATCTTTTGCCTCTTGACATCCGCCTTGAGTCAAATTACCTGACCTTCTGAAAGCAGTTAAAAACGTATTTGTTTCCCTAAGTTGAAGCTGCACTGCTGCTAGCGCTGGGATGCCCCTCGGTAGCCATGCGCTTTAGAAATGCCTCTTCATTCATTCATTCATTCTGCTTGCCACAACTTGGAAGGGAGGGTGGAAGGTGTTTTCGGGGAAATCCCAGGCTGGATATTGGCATTACACATACAGATACAGGGCACTAGGTGCACAATTGCCACTATTTATGCCCCCAACGACAAACAGGAATTATTCCTCAGGGACGCACTGGGGCGACTGCTCTCTACTCCAGAGAAGGAGTTGGTGGTGGGGGGTGACTTTAATGTCACAATGGACGGTCAACGGGACAGATGGCTGGCCGAAGTGGGTCTAGTCGACATTTGGCGTCACACGCACCCCACGGAAACCGACTACGCATTCTTTTCCGTGGTGCATCAAACATAAACACAAATCAACTATTTCCTCACCACACCCGGGATAACAAGAGCCACACCAGTCACATATATAGGGGCAGCTGTCTTTCCGATCACTCCCCCATTAGTCTACATTTTCGCCCCCCACTACATTCATCAATCTCCCATCGCTGGCGCCTCAACACAAAACACCACAATAGGAGCACTGACCTCCTTCCTAGAACAAAATGATAAAGCCAACACAACAATTGCCACACTGTGGGAGACACTAAAGGTGGTTCTGTGGGGCCATTGTATTGGCACCACAACGGGCTACAACAGGGAGCGGTGAGACATGCAGAGTCAACTAGAAAGTCAGATTAAGGAATTGGAGACAGCACACGCCTGAACGGGAACCGTAATGCTGTGTCAACAACTGGCAAATGCGCAAGAACATCTCCAGGCCATAGATATGTGGAGGGCAGAGTGCACTTTATTGTGACTGCATCAAAAATACTATACAGGGGGCAGCAAGGGGGGACACATGTTAGCACACTGACTGTGGGCACAGGTGCTAGAACAACTGATACCTGAAATATGTGGGGAATAGCGATACGGCTTTCACCACAGATGAAGGCATGGCACACTCCTTCGGAGCATTCTATACCCTTGACCCTTGACCCGGTCACTCCACTCCGCACGGCCCCCGTGTGCCCAGATTCTGCTGCTGCTGCCTTCTTGGCCTCTCTTGCTGCCGCCTCTCCTTAGGCCCCCTGCTCTCCAAGCTTGCCCAGGCTTGCCCTCGCTCTCCTGCTCTGTCTTCCCGCTCTTTCCACCCCCCCTTCCGCTCCCCGCCGCTGCACTCCTGTGGCCCCGCCCCCTTCTCTTGGCACCCGCTCCCGATTCGCCGCCCCGCTTCCGCCTCCCAGCTGCTCCTCCCTCCCACTTCGCCATATATGACAGGGACCGCACGTATGTGCAGTGGCCATGCGCAGCGGGCGCGCCGATTGCGCGCCGAAGGCACGCCAAAGGCAACCCCGTCTACGCCCATCCACTCCTGGACCGCGCCCAGCGCCGGAACCCCTGGACCTTGCCGGAGCCAGCCAACCCGACAGAGATACGATGCGCCACCCTCCACGCGCTCAACACCGGCCGACAGCCAGCCTGCTACCAAGCCAACCCGAAACGCACCCACGGAGCATTCACCTGCCACGCCTGCAACTTCACCTGCACCCGATCCTGCACCGCACCCACCAAGCCAGGCTCCAGCAACGATCACCTCAAGTGCATCTTGCTCAACACCCGCTCCGCCCACAGGCACGCCGTAGAACTCTGGAACCTTCTCGACACAACATCACCCGACGTCGCCTTCCTCACAGAAACATGGATGAACGCCTCCTCAGCTCCCGACATCGCCATAGCCATCAACAAGATCGCCCGGAAGGACCGCATCAACCAAGCCGGAGGAGGCATCGCCATCGTCTACAGAAACACCATCCGAATCACGACCAACTCCGACGACACCCTCACCGCCGCCGAACACCTTCCCTTCCAGATACACCCCGACCCCAAGACCACCCTCAGAGGCACCCTCGTCTACAGATCCCCAGGACCACGCACACAATTCAGCGAAGCCATCGCAGACTTCGTCAGCCCGCACGCCCTTACCTCCTCAGACTACATCCTCCTAGGAGACCTCAACTTCCACCTGGAGAACAACAATGACAGCAACACCGCCACCCTGCTGAACAACCTCACCAACCTCGGACTCAAGCAGCTGGTGAACACCCCCACCCACAGTGCCGGCCACACGCTTGACCCCATCTTCTCCTCCAACAAGCACATCTCCTTCAGCCACTCCACCGGACTGCACTGGACAGACCACAGCTGCGTCCACTTCAACTTCAAGAGAACAACAACCCACAACCACCCTCAACAGGTTCCCAGCCGAAGCTGGAGCAAGATCACCGCTGACCAGCTCACCACCTCCCTCAGCCAGAACCCCCCCACCAACACGACGGACCCCAACGAAGCAGCCCGCAACCTCACACAGTGGCTCACCAACTGCTCCGATGACCTCACACCACTGAAGAACCCCCCCAGCAGACACGGCAGCAAGAAAGCCTCCTGGTTCACCAACGACCTCAAAAACTCCAAGAAAACCTGCCGCACCCTCGAGAAAGCCTGGCGCCACGACCAGACTACAGAAAACATGACAGCCCTCAAGAACGCCACCCGCAAACACCACCAACTGATCCGCACCACCAAAAGGACCACATTCAAAGAACGACTGGACAACAACTCCCACAACAGCAAGGAACTCTTCAGCATCGTCAAAGAGCTCTCCAGCCCCAGTGCCTGCAACAACGACATCACACCCTCGCAGGACCTCTGCGACTCACTCGCCTCGTTCTTTCACCGCAAAATTGCCAACATACACAACAGTTTTGGCGCACAGACCACGCACCCTACCACCGATCCGGCGCCCCCCACCACCACCCTCCGCACCTGGACGACGGTCAGCACCGAAGATACCACCCGCACGATGAACACCATCCACTCCGGCTCCCCTACCAACCCCTGCCCACACCACATCTTCAACAAAGCCGACTCCATCATCGCACACCAACTCCGGAACATCATCAACAGCTCCTTCGCATCTGCCACATTCCCAGAGAGCTGGAAACACACCAAGCTCAGCGCTCTCCTGAGGAAAACCACCGTGGACCCCACGGACCACAAGTACTTCTGCCCCATCTCGCTCCTCCCCTTTCCAGCCAAAGTCATCAAAAAGATCGTCAACAAACAACTCTCCACCTTCCTCGAGACCAACGGATCCCTCGACCCCTCGCAGTCCGGCTTCCGAGCAAAGCACAGCACCGAGACCGCCCTCATCGCAGCCACCGACGACATCAGGTCCCTGCTCGACAACGGGGAAACAGCTGCCCTCATCCTCCTGTACCTCTCGGCAGCCTTCGACACCGTATGCCACCGCACCCTGATACAGCGCCTCAGCAACATCGGAATCCAAGGAAAGGCCTTGGACTGGATCATCTTGTTCCTCGCCGGTAGAACCCAGAGAGTCCGCCTTCCCCCGTTCCGGTCCGCGGCCACCAAAGTCATCTGCGGCGTCCCGCAAGGATCCTCGCTCAGCCCCACCCTCTTCAACATCTACATGAGCCCCTCGCAGCCATCGCACGCCAACACAACCTCAACATCATCTCCTATGCCGATGACACCCAGCTGATCCTCTCCCTCACCAACGACCCCGCCACCGCCAGAGCCAACCTCCAGGAAGGAATGAAAGACGTCGCGGAATGGATGAAGCTCAGCCGGCTGGAACTGAACTCAGATAAGATGGAAGTCCTCATCCTGGGAACATCCCCCTCCGCCTGGGACGACTCCTGATGGCCCCCTGCCCTGGGCTCCGCTCCAAAGCCAACGGACCATGCTCGCAACCTGGGCTTCATCCTGGAGTCCTCCCTCACGATGTCCAAGCAAGTAAACGCCGTCTCGTCATCCTGCTTCAACACCCTGTGCATGCTCCGAAAGATCTTCCGGTGGATCCCCACCGACACCAGGAAGATGGTCACCCAGGCCCTCGTCACCAGCCGACTGGACTACGGAAACACCCTCTACGCCGGAACTACAGCCAAACTACAGAAAAGACTCCAGCGCGCTTATCCTGGACACCCCCCGCTTCAGCCACTTCTCTCCCCAGCTGAGAGACCTGCACTGGCTCCCCATCAGCAAGAGGATCACGTTCAGACTCCTCACCCATGCACACAAGGCTCTCCACGACATGGGACCCACATACCTCAACAACTGCCTCACATTCTATACGCCCACCCGCCACCTCCACTCCGCCAGCCTCGCCCTCGCCACCGTCCCACGCATCCGCAAGACCACCGCCGGAGGAAGATCCTTCTCCTACCTGGCGGCCAAGACATGGAAATCCCTCCCCACCCACCTACAACTAACCCAGAACCATCTCTCCTTCAGGAAACAGCTCAAGGCCTGGCTCTTCGAGCAGTAGCGGATCCCCCTCCCCCCAGCACCTTGAGACCATACGGATGAGTAGCGCGCTTTACAAATTGATTGATTGATTGATTGATTCTATAGGGCCCTCCACACTTCCGGTCAGCTACAGGATGCAGAGATAGAGACATATCTATCACGGGTCTATTCAACTGAAGTAGAGGTGCCAGTGTATACTGCCTTAGAGAAGGATATTACAATACAGGAAGTCCTTACTGCAATAAGTAAGCTGCAACTCCATAAATCACCAGGTCCCAGCGGCTACAGAGGGGAATTCTATAAAATCTTTGCTGCCCACCTAGCACCGATACTCACACGCCTATTCAACTCCATTGACACTCAAGGGACACTACCACAATCAATGAGCAAATCCACCATCACAGTAATCCTCAAGCCAGGCAAAGAACCTAAAAGCTGCTCATCCTACCTTCCGATCTCATTGCTGAATGTAGATGCAAAGACTTTTACTAGTGTGTTGGTGCTCAGGTTCGCACCGTACATGCAAGGACTAATCGACCCGGACCAGGCTGGGTTCATCCTGGAATGCAGGTAAGGTGATGACGCAAAGAGGCTATGCCACCTCCTGGATAAAACGCAGCACTCCCAGATGCCAGCACTACTGCTAACGGTAGACGTGGCCGTACCTCTACTGGGAACTTGATCGGTTGGGCCTTGGACCCCGATTTTGAGGTTGGGTGCAGGCGTGCTATGCAGCTTCACAAGCTAATATCTGCGTAAATGGCGTACAGTCCCCCACCTTCCCAATAGAGCAAGGAACCAGCCAGAGCTGCCTCCTGTACCTCCTCCTATTCGCGCTCTACATAGAGCCTTTAGCTGAACGTATAAGGGGTAATGCAAGGGTGATCGGGATTCAGATGGGAGGGAGGGAACATAAGATCATGCTATATGTAGACGAGGAGCTCCTGATGCTCACAAAACCGTCTGACTCTCTGCTAGTTGTCATGGTGGAGCTCTCGGAATTTGGGCAAGCATCGGGTTTCAAAATCAATCCACAGAAATCTCTGATTCTAAACCTGATGTTGCAGGAACCTGAGCAATCGCACCTCCGCAAACAGTTTCCTTTCCAGTGGGAAAATGACGGAGTTCCATATTTGGCCTTACAAATATTTCCCATTATAAAAGCTACTGCAGAATATAACTATTGTAACTTACTTGCCATGACTAGGTCAGACCTTGCTAAATTGAAGCCGCAGAACTTATTGTGGTTGGGGAGGCTGGCAGCCGTCAAAATGACGCTACTTCCCAAGTTAATTTATGTGATGACAATCCTACTGCTCCAGCCCCCCATGCGAATCGTGGACAAGCTGCAGGCCTTAATTTGGGACTTCATCTGGGTAGGTAAATGGGTGAGAATGTCTAGGTCACTAACCTTCCTTGCGGTGGCGGAGGGGGTACTGGGGAACCCCAACATCAGCAAGTATCACCAGGCAGCCCAGTTGCAATACATGGTAGAGTAGTCCTGCATACTCACCGAAAAACACTGGTGCTTTATAAACCAAGTAATAGCAGGAATATACATTTGGAAAGAGCCGTGCCTGCCCAAGCCCCATTGACTGATGGCCGAATATATTTCCCCGGTCACAAGAATGGCACTGGGGAGTCTAGGACACGGTACACCTGAGGCACAACCTCTCCACTACGATATCCCTGCAGATCCCTCTGATTTTCAACCTGGACTTCCCCCGGCATTGGAGGGCTTGGGCTTTACGGCATGGAAGGACGCCGATTGCAAATGGGTGGGAGACCTATTTGACACAGACATGGACATGGATTTCGCTAAACTGCAGCCATACTATCCACTCCCGAACCCAGCAAAATGGCAATACTTGGCAGTAGCACATTGGGTCACTCAACAGTGTATCCAACCTCACGCCGGCAAACCCCAACTACATTTTGAGAATTGGCTCATTACGAGGAGGTCCGACAAGAAACTGCTGTCACACATATGTGTTCTTGATGCAGCCTGTGCTCCCCTTGCCTTCGTCTGCCAGGGCTGATGGGAAAAAGAATGCAAATGCCCTTTCTCTGACAAAGAGTGGAATGACATCCTACTCCGGGCGCAACATCTGCCCTCAAAACCTCCTGTAAAGAAATGCTCCTCAAAATAGGTCGGTACTGGTATTACATGTCTCCAAGAGTGGCTAAGTAGGATCCCAGGGCAGTTGGGCTCTACTGGTGATAATGCGGACAACAGTGCACACTCTCACAACTCATGTGGCAGTGTCCCAAGATAGAAGAAAACTGGGCAGGCGTCTTAGCCACCATTAACACAATTTTCAACACAGACATACCAAATTTCCCCAGTTACATATTGCTGGGCCTTCCTAACCCACTCACCTATCCACTAAAATCACTCAAGGACAAAACCATCACCTTCACCCTGGGGACAGCTAAGCAGTTTCTTCTAGCTCGATGAGGGACAGATAACATATCCAAACATCAGGATTGGATGCATAAAGTGTGGGAGGTCCTGGGAATGGAGAAGTTGAAGGCAGTGGCCACAAAGTAACTACCCCGGTTTGATAAGACATGGCAACCATGCATAGTGTATTTAGCAGATGAGTTTATGAGCTAACATGTCCCCAATACCTGCGTATTCTACACCTGACAGCTACCAAACGTACCGCACACACCTAGAGCACAAGTACCCTTTTAGAGTCTCCCCCTCCCTCATTGTTATTTTATTCTTAATGAATAGTTATTTTGTTTGATTTTTTCTTAACTATTTACCACCTATTGAATATGCATCTAAATGCACAGCCACCGGCCAAGGGTTGTAGGTGATCCTCATTCTATTGTTGTTATCTTATGAAAATCAATAAAAATGACTTAACCTCTTCAGTGCCCCGCCCTTTCCACGCCCTGTGCCGGGCGTTTCATTAGCGGGCGGGGTTCGTGACGAGATAGTCTCGTCATGGGCACAGCGCAACCGCGCTCCATGACGAGACTATCTCGTCATGGGCACTGAAGGGGTTAAACCGAAAACTATTCTGTCAAATAGGGCAGATATCAGTCCACCTTTCTTATAAAATAAGTAAACATCATAGGCTCTTAAAGAGTACTGTTAAATAACAGTAATGAAATAATCTCATACTTTAATGGTCCAGTTTGTGGAAGGGCAAGAGTCGAGGTATGGAAATAGGTGCCCAGGGGGGAGGGGGTTACTCAGTTTCAGTGGGAGATAGGGTTTAGCAAAGATTCAGATCATGCAACCCACTGAAATCACTCACTTTGCTTTCTTTCACCAAATCACTAAGTGCCTTACTAGAGTAATCAAGGAAATCCAGCTGCAACTTCTTTGGAAACTTCTCACTATCCCAACATCCATTGTGGTACTTCTCTGGGGTGAGCCTAAACTTAGTGAGGATAATGTCTTTAATGGGGGCATACCTTATCTGCTCCTTCTACCTCTAGCATGAGCGGGTTGTCCTTGCCCACTGTAGGCATGTATTTACAGAGACTGAATCCTAAATCCTCTTCTGGAACCCTGTGCATCATCAGGGCTTCCTCGTAGGCTGAACCATTTGTCAATATCATCCCCACCACATAACAAGGTACTAGGCTTGTTTTGTTTTTATGTCCAGCTCTTTTATACTCACTTCATGAGCCAATGCCATTTTTTTTTCAATGAAAGCCCTTGCAGTCTTAGCATTTTTCTTTCTTCTCCAGTGCCAGCTGTTTCTCCTCACTCCTCCTCAGCAGCCTCTAGTTTCAATTTTTACCAGCTGCAACTTGTGGTCCCTCTCAGCCTTTCTGTCCTCCCATTCCTCAGGAGACAGTTTGTTGGAGGACACACTGCTTCCATATATGGCAAGTTATCCTTCTCCTTAGGGCGCTCAAGCCCAGGCCCTCTCTGTTGTCCTCTTTCTTCTCTAAGTCTAAATCTACTTACTCCTCAGAGCTTCTTCTTCTTCTTGCTCCTCTGGGGTACCCTGCATCCTCCTGACTTCTTCAAAGGTTCATAGGGCTTTCTGGAGGTCCACTGTTGTTACCTTTTTCCCACATTCATCACCCTCTTCCTGCAGATCCACCTTGCTGAGGCTGACAGCTACCTCTCCTATGTAGCAAAAATGATGTAAGGCAAGACATAGATTTGGAAAAAGGAAAAAAGTACTAAATCAAAAAATAAGGAGAGCTCAGGAAATAAAATGTAATTTGATGTCAGAATATTTTGGGGTATTTTTTGTGTTACACAAATCACTGAGTGGCACTGCACAAACATATGTACTGGATCCCACAACTGCCACCAATCCAAGAAAATGGGTTATAGGTGGAGGAAAGTGAAAGCCCCACTCAGGCAACAACCACAATCCTGGTCAGGGTGAACCACAAATGTGACTAAGTTAACCGGTGCTTATCTCTTAGGTAGCTTGGCATAAAAGCAGTCAGGTTTAACGTTGAGGCAATATGTAAAGTATTTATGCAGCACATAAACAGTAATAAAGTGAAAACACAACTCAAGAAAATTCCAAACCCATTTAGAAAAATAGAGTCAATTTAAAAAAAGTTATACCAAAACCCTAAAAATGCAATCAGTAGAACAAGAGTTTCAATTTGAAAGTTTTAGGTGTGTAAGTGCCAAATAGCGCAAAATGCTGTTCGCAGTCATCTAGTCATGCTAGTCTGGGGAAAAGTCACAAATTAAGGCTGACTGAAGTCGAGCGTGGTCTGGATACAGGTGCCAGGTTAGTCCCACTGACAAAGGTACCTTCTCAAAGTCAGGTGTGAAGGGAAGGGAAAGCCTTTGTCCTGTAGGTCCACACTAGCTTGTACTGGCTCTGGATCCAGTGGACTGGACATGTCCCCAGAACTGGTTTGGAGTAGGCACAGAAGAGAGGACTAATCATTTCCCTGGCCACATCTCTTGAAAGGTACAAGAGTTCATCACAAGGGAGGACAGGCTTCCCATTTTTGGATTGAGGAGCATTGTGGGATCGTCTGCAGTAGGGTAAACAGGAGCTGTCAAGGGACACTGGGAAAAGGTACCTAATTTCAACACACCTTCCTCTGATGCGGCTTCAGGCTTGCCCTACTGAAGGATTGTGAAAGGTAAATCAGAAGGCAAACGATTTGACCAGAACGAACCTCCTTGGTGTATTCAACTTGTGCTCTATCAGGGTCATCAAGAAATCATACCTATGTTCCGGTCTACTGCTTCCAAAGAACTTTGGGGCTTAGTTGTTCTTGACACGACACTATTTGTACTTAAAACTTTATAATTTCATATCTACAGTTCCCATCATTGGATTTTTTTTCTATAGCAATTATTTTTAAGTGGCATGAATAAAGTTGTGAGAAAGAACAGTAAAAACAGAAACATGTAAGTCCTGCATGGGCCCATATTAAGATATATAAATGTTGATAGCAGTACATGCATCAATAACAAATAATACTAATACGAGAGAAAGGGAGGGGGGAGGGGATAAGTCACAGAAGGAGGGAAGAAAAAAGAAGAAAGGAAGAAGGGCAGAAGGAAATAAAGGCATGGAAAATGGCCAATGAAGCAGGGGAGGAGGGTAAGAGGGCGGGAAGGTGGGCTGGTGGTGAGGAGGAATCAAAAGTCATGGCCAGTTGGGGAGCGTTGTTCTGTAGAAATGTGGACCGTGTGATAAGAAAAAGGCCTGCTTTGTCCATTAGATTATAAGTGACCTTTTCATAGGACACGGTCTTAAACATCACAGTGAGCTATTTCTCCTGCAATGGAAGCTGTGGGGAATGCCAAAGGTGCAGGATACAGATCTTGTCAGCTGTGAGGGTCATAACGAGTAGCAGGCGGGCATGTTGGGTCAGCTGAGGAAATTCTGTTGGTTCATGGAGAGGAATTAGGGGGTACAAGAGCAGCAAGGGTACATCCATAGCTTCCCGGAGCATAGACCCCACTAACGTCCAGAAGAGGTGGATGGCATGACCCTAGGTTGTAAGGTAAGGAAGCATCTGAGAATGGGGTATGGTTCAGGGTTTGGGACCCAGTTTGCCCAGCACGCATTAACGCAGATGTGTATAGTGCCATTGTTGTGTGCACAACAGGACACATTTGTGCCATAGTGCCTCAAAGGATTCGGAGAGGTGGATGGCAGGACAGTCCAGTAAGATATGAACATTATCACAGAGCATGTGATCATAGCACCAGCAAGTGAAGTGAGGAATCAACTCCACAGCCTGAAGCCATGCCAGGGTCCACTGCCAGCCATGAAGGAGCTTGAAAGACTGAGATTCATCTGGGCCTTCAATACTGCCTAGTCCAGGCCCTCCAGGAGTTCTACCCAGTACTCCTCATCACTCTCCACCTGTAGGCAGGCCTGCCAGGTTGTCCTGAGGCTGGCCAATCGCGTCTGGGATTAGAGGTGGCCAATCAGGAGAATGTAGAATTCAGACATTACATCTTCAAACTGACCTCAGGTGGTAAGGTAAGGAAGCATCAGAGAATGGGGGAGGGTTCAGGTTTGGAGACCCAGTTTGCTCAGCAGACATTAACGCAGGTGACTGTAGCATCATTGTTGGGTGCACGACAGGCCAAATTCATCCCAGAGTGCCTCAAAGGATTTGAGTTCACTGCTGTAGATTAGGTGACTCAGAGTTTGAATCCCAGCTGTGTGCCAGGGGCCCAGTCAAACAAGGCCCCCAAGAGGATACCAGCATTGTTCCAGAGGGGAGTTTTTTCCAGGAGGTGTGCGTCCATGAGGACCCTCTTGTAGGATGCGAAAGCGTCTTCAACGTCATGGGGCTTGGTGACCAGCATCCCCAAGTCGGTAGTGATTACGGGAATGGCCATTCAAGCCTCCCTCTGCATGAGCCGCACTGCTAATAGCTATTGGCCTACTCCCTCTGTTCATAGTGCCAGTATTTGAGCCTCTGGAGTGCATACAATGCTTTGGGCTTAGAGGATATTGAGGTCCATGTGTTTGGTCCATGTGTGCAGTCTGTAGTCCTAAGAGGCCCTCCTGGAGTTTACGCTCCATCACTACCCACAACTCGGGGTCTTGTACCCAGGGATGCACATACACCACTTTGCCAGATGTACGGCCAGGCTGTAATGCTCCACAGATGGTAGGCCCAGTCCCCCTGTGGATCTATGAGCGACAAGCTTTCAGGTCAACAAGTGAGTTCTCGTTGGACCCCAGATGAATGCCTTAATGGCCTTGTTTATCTGACAGAGGGTCGAGAGGGGTATCTACTGGAGAGACAAGCCTGATACGCATGCGAATCAGGGGTGGGTAACCATTTTCACTGCTTGAGTCTGGTCCTAGAGAGAGAGGTTCAGGTGGGAGCATTTCATGAGGCCGATCGCATTTGCTCCTTGAGTGGGTCCAGATTGTCTGCCACCATGCGCTCCAGGCCCCTGTTAACCTGGACTCCCAGATACCTGAAGTGTGAATTCTTCCACTGGAATGAGTAACCAGCGGTGCATGTGGTGATCCCTAGTAAACACAACAAGATGATGGATGGAGTGTTCAAATTTTTCAAAAACTGACCCCCGGTCACAGATCTGGGTTTAATCCATTGTTCTTTTGCTCACTATTCCAGCCCAGTTTGGACCCAGCCACATGCAAATCAGTCTTCACCCTCATGGGAAAAAGCCCAACTGAACTGCCAGGCCAGGCCCTCCCTAGACCGGAAACATGCATCCTGGGACCAGTTTGGGGGTTTTAATCCTTATCAGCCAGGCTAGCTTCAATCCGGTGGCACAGCGAGCAAGTTACCCATGCCTAGTCATACCTTTGGCCACTTAGGATGAACATAGCAAACACAATAAGTTGATGGATGTAGTGCTGAAACTTTTCAACCCCTCACCCCCAGTCACAGATTTGGGTTTAATCCATTGTTTGTTTGCTCACCATGCCATCCCAGTTTGGACCCAGCCATATTCAAATTAGTCTTGACCCTGCTACTCATGAGAACAGTCCAGCCCGAACTGCCAGGCCACGTCCTCCCTGGACCAGAAACAAGCATCCTGGGACCAGTTTTGGGGTGTCTTCCCTTATCAGGTAGGCTAGCTTGAATCCATTGGCACAGGGAGTATGCGACCCACGTCAGGCCATAACCTTGGCCAAATAGGGTGAGCATGGCAAAGACAACAAGATGATGGAAGGAGTGCTGAAACTTTTCAACCACTTACCCCCAGTCACAGATCTGGGTTTAATCCATTGTTCTTTTGCTCACTATGCCACCCCAGGTTGGACCCAGCCATAGGCAAATCAGTCTTGACCCTGCTCCTCATGGGAACAGTCCAGCTCGATCTGCCAAGCTAGATCCTCCTTGGACCAGAAACAAGCATCCTGGGACTGGTTTCAGGATTTCACCCCTCAGCAGCCAGGCGAGCTTGAATCCAGTGGCACAGCTAGCAAGGGACACACGTCTGGGCATGCCTTTGGCCACTATCACTTTTTGACCCCTGATAGCGGCAGGGCCTCATTCTTCCACCAGTTATCCTTTTAGCCAGATATTGCCACAAAGGCATCAATGGTCTCCAGCACTGTGGGAATGGAAGAGGGTAGGGCTGATAGGGTGAGTAAGATATCATCCACATATAAAAGCAGCGTTGAGGGAACTTCGGTGTGAGAATATCTACGATCTAATCCAATTGGTGCAGGGATGCCGCTAATGGCTCCAACACAAGGAGGAATAGCAGATGGGAGAGTAAGCAGCCCTGATAGGTTCCCCCTGGGGACTGTGAAGGGGTAGGATAAAAAAGTCCCCAGAGTTGACCTCGCAGAGGGGGAATTGTAGAGCCTCACTCTAGAAATAAAGTGGTCGCCAAAGGCCAAATTTTCAGAACGCAGCAAACAGGTAGTTCCATTCTATTCTATCGAAGGCCTTCTCAGCACCCAATGAGAGTGCCAGGGCCTTGCCCAGAAGCTCCGCTGCTAGCCAGACTGAATGGACCAACGCATGAGACAACCTCCACTTGTGAATGGTGATTATTAGAGGGGAGGACTCATTTGAGACAGGTGGCTGATATGCTGGCCAGCATTTTGACATCCCTATTGAGCAGAGATATAAGGTGATATCTGACACGGAGCAGGGGGTTAATTCCTGGTTTGTGGAGTACCGATATCAGTGCCCTGTTACAGAGTAAATACAAGAAGCCCAAGCGATCAACCTCAGCGAAGGCCTCATGGAGAAGTTCTACCACCTTGGGTTTCAGCCACTTGCACATCTCTGCCAGAAAACCGTCCTTGACTGGGGCTTTGTGATAGGGTATGTCGGCTATGACTTGCGCAATATACCCCTTGGTGAGTGCATCCTAAAGGAACTGCCTGCAGTCCTCTGTGAAGCGCGGTTAGCAGATTCAACCAGGAAGGTTTCTGTCTGTGTTGGTCTCTGGGCACCTTCTTGTGAGTGGAGAACTCTGCAGTAGGATGTGAAAGCATCTGCAACTTTCTGAGGCTTGGTGACCAGCATTTCCCAGTTGTTGGTGATAGGGGGATGGCCATTCCAGCCTCCTTCTGCTTCAGCTGCAACGCTAATAGCTGGCACCCCTTCTCCCCCTGTTCCCATGCATCTGGAGTCCATACTTGGCATTGGAAGTTAAGAGGGCCTTGAGGTTTATATGTGGCTTCTCAAGGATGTACTTGGTGGTAGTGGAAGGGTGGACCGTGTAGGCGTGCGTGAGGTAGGCTGTATCTACTTCCAGCGCTTTCTCTCGCTCCTCCCTCTGCCTGTTAGAAAGAGCAGAGTCCCTCATCAGCTGACCCGTCATGGTCCCCTTCGCTGCTGCCTAAAAGGTCAGGGCAGAGTCAACTGAGCCATCATTGTGCTCCCGGTAGTTATACACATGGGTTTTAAGCAGGTTCTTGCCCACCAGGTTTTAGTAGCAGAACAGGTTGATATGCCGGGGGTGCAAATTGGTCATGAAATGCCCAGGTCAGCCTGTAGGGCAATAGAGGAGTGATCCAAGAGTGCACCCTCTAGTATGGAAGCCTCACAAAGAAGGGGAAGTAAGTGGTGAGCCATCAGGAAAAAGTCCAACCGTGATTGCAAACTAAGAAAAAGGGACAAGTATAAAGTATTCCCGGTCCATCAGAAGAAAGAGATGCCATATGTTGCAAAGACGATGATCATCCCTAGGATCCCCTAGGAGGGCTCTGTCTGCATTGTTGAGTAAGTCAATAGGACTGGTGCGGTCTATGATCACTTCCCAGGCCAGGCTCCAGCCTCTGCCTATAAGGATGTTAGCTGTATCAATTTATATCAACACACAGGTGAGTTGAAGTAGGAAGGCACACTTCAGACTCGTGGATGCATTCACTAAACTGATGCATAATATCTTCCTGTTAATCTTCAATTTGGCAAATGCATAGCAACCCTTCCGGATCAACTCAGGTCATAAGCACCACGTGGGGCAATGATTTCTGAATCAAGATGGCTATGCCACGTTTTCAGGTTTGCCAGTAAGTCAGCTGCTGCTTGCTGGGAACAGTAACTATGAAACTCTTTTCCGACCCCATCCCGCTGGAGCTTCTCAGCTTCTGCTTCAGTGATGTGCATGTCTTGGAGGAGTGCTATGTTGGCATATTTGGAATTGAGGTGGGAGAGCACTTTCTTGCACTTAATGTAATGTGTAAGACCATTGATGTTCCATGAGAGATTTCTTACGGTTGAGTGTGTGGACATGAAGATCGCAAGAACAGGGGAGAGTCCGGGGGTTGTGGACCATATTGGATGGGTAGATAGGTTCATCAGGGCCAATTGGCAGTCCAGAGGATGTGTAAAGAACAGGCAAGAACAGGTAGGAGGTAGCCAAATGTCATGGAAGTTGGGGGAATAATCAATGAAACGAATGTGCAGAAGAGAGGAGGTGCCTAACTGAACCCACAAGAGAAGAAAGGAAGAAAGGGGAAGGCAGAGAGAGGGAGAAGGAGGGAGAGAGGAACAAGTGGAGAGGGAAAGAAAAAGAGGAATGCACAAATAAACACAACAATGCAATACAAACAAAAACCATCATACAATTGAGTGCACTGTGCTGCATGCCCTATCAACTGTAGTCAGCGAGTCTACACCTGAGGTGCCGCATTGTCTGGAAAGACCTGGGGACTAGTGGTTGAGAGGGGATGAGGGTGGTGGAAAGCAACCCCTGCAAAAGGTTAAGGATTGTGACAGAAGTTAGAGGTTGAGTGGTTAGTGAGGTAAAAGAAAAAGGCCGCAAGTGGACCGGCTTGGATCCCGGTGAGCTGAAGGGATGGGTCTTTGGGGAGAAGGCAGGACACACCGAATGTATGACGTTACAACGCATTAATTTACAACACATGCCTTTACAATGAAGTTTTTACATCGCAACATCCTTTACAATGCATTCTTTCACATCACATGCCTTTACATTGCATTTTCAGAAACTACCTTTACAGCGCATTCCATTGCATCGCATTATACCTTTACAATGCATACCATTACAATGCATACCGTTACATCGCATTTAAGGTAAGTGTTGGATAGTGTAGGGGTAAACATTGCTATTCTAACTCCAGTGAGTGCAACAGTAGGGTAAGTGTTGGACAGTGTAGGGGTAAACATTGCTATTCTAACTCCAGTGATTGCAACATTAGGGTAAGTGTTGGATAGTGTAAGGGTACTATGCGTTGTAATGGTATGCGTTGTAATGACTTGCAATTTAATGCCTGCATTGTAGTGACATGCGTTGTAATGACATGCATTGTAGTGACATGCGATGTAATGGCTGCGTTGTAATGACATGCGATTTAAAGGATGTTGTGATGTAATGACTGCTATGTAAAGGTTGTGAGATGTAATGACTCCTTTGAAAAGGTTGTTTCCCGGACACACTGTGTCTCAGTCCTGGGCAAGGTGGTGCACCGGGGGGGGGGGCACTTTCCCTCAAGGCAGTGTGTCACGGCTTCTCAGGACGGGGGTGTCCCCCACCCCGTTTGAGAGGTTTGGGGGACGCTGGGAGGTGTCCATGTTCCCTTCCTGGATTCTGTACAAAAACGCATATAGCTACCCTGGGTCGAAAAAGTACTTCCATTTACTGTTCAAGGTGATACACATGTGTGCCTGCTTGAAGAGGTCACATTTGATGTTCCATTTGTGGATCAGTGGTTGGAGGTTGGGAAAAGCTCTCCGCTGGTCATTTGTTTCCTTGGAAATGTCTGCTGCCACCTGGATTTTGTGATCATCTAATTGGTAGGGCCCATGAGCTCTTGCCACTGTCAGGATCTGGCAGAAGGACGTGTACAAGGCCCCCGAAGCAGATTCTCCAGGCTCCTTACTCAGTTGGGCGCATTCCCAGCAAGAAGGATAGTTAGGGACTGCCTTTTAACAGCAATATGCCGGGGCCTCCCATCACGACGGAGCTCCACAGTCAGGTGGCTTTCTGCGTCTGTGCTTGGCTCCACCCCTCCCTAATTGCATTTGTGTAGTTTTGTTGTCAAATTTAATTGTATTCTATTTCCTAATTTGCGTGGGACTTGTATTGCTTAGTGTTTTTACTTTATTATTGTTTTGCTACTGCAAAAATACTTTACGCGCTCCCCTATGTCACGCTTGTGTTTGCTCTGCCATAGTTACCAGGGTGTTGAGCTCAGGCTCATTTAGTGACAAATGTGAGTTAAATCAGTTTAACTTGACAAGTTCCTGTTCCCATTCCTCAAGGTGAGAAACTCTCTTGCACACCTCTAGTGAATGTTTGAATGGCAGAGAATGCAAATGTGATTTTCATACTGCTATGCATAGAGAACCAATATTATATTAATGCAAGGTACATTAAATCTAGGTGATTTGCATTAAGATTTGCAGCATGAAGATGCTATTTAATTTTTGGCTGAACTCACACAGCCAAAAGCCAATAGAGAGAGAAAGTCAAACAGCCCTGGTCTGAATAAAGCTTTAAAGATTCCGGCAGGAGCAGCCCTCCTGCCTTGAGGAGGCTAAAATGATGTCCACCATAGATAAAGCGGTGCTTGCCATTCGCACTACTGCCTCCGTGACCGGGCTAATGGGGAATATTTTCATCCTATATGTGAATTTCATTGCTTGGTTCAAGAGCAACAGTGATCTGAGTGTCTGTGACCTCATCAACTCAATCCTCGCTCTTTCCAACATTGGTCAATTATGTACTTCTTTTTTTTATCAGATCAACACAATTTTCTTGCAAACTTCATTTGCCCTTCAGTGGATCCAGCTGGTGCTTCATCCTTTCAGTGTCTTCCTTCGCTCCTGCAGCCTCTGGTGTTCCACATGGTTCTGTGTGTACTGCTGTCTGAAGATTGTGAACTTCACGCAACCACTTGTGGTCCGGATGGTGATGAGGTTCCAGGAAAACCTCTCCAGGTTGCTTCTGGGCTCCCTGTTGATCTCCTTGGCATCATGTGTCCCCATTGCCCTCCAACTGCAAGATGATTGGCCAGCTAACGGGCTGGTTAACCGTTCAATGCATGCCAGTGATGATGTCCCTGGCAATGCTTCTATGAGTGGACTGAGTTCTCATCGGGAATCTAATGCAAAACAAACTCCTTATTTCATTTTAGCGTTCATTCTTGCAATCTTCGTCTTCTCAGCTGTGACAGTCCTCATCACGCTCTGCAGACACATGAGGCGGATGGAGCATAACACGGACAGCTTCAGGAGCACAAGTCTGGATGCCCACCTGGGTGCAGTGAAAACTGTCTCCTCCCTTCTCATCCTCTATTCTGGCTTTTATTTAGTTCAGATCATCACAGTTTTTGGGTCAAATGTTTCCTATAGAAGCCCATTGCTCTTTGCATGTTACATCCTGATGGATTATGTCCCAGTACTGAATGCTATTATTTTAATTCTTCGAATTTCCAGATTCAGGAAGGCACTAGGCAGGATTTTTCCTTTTGCTGCTTGCTCTGGGATACAAAGCGCTTAAAGTCACTTTTGAGTTCGCTGTAGCACAGTGTCATGTGGGTGTAGTTAGTAGTATTGAGTGTGCTTATAATAAGTTGGCCTGGAGGGACTCTTCCAATATTTAAACATGTATTGTTAAGATGAGATGTACCACAGCAAAATACGTTCCCAACCCTCCTCCCCTTCTGCTGTCATATATTTTAGAAAACGTTACTGTATACTGAAGTAGGATCAATGTCAGATTATTGCCATACTGAATTTAAGAATTACCCATACTGGAGCTGCAAGTGAGTGCACGGGATCAAAAATAAAAGCAGGAATGCATCCCAGAATTTGATGCCATCAACTCCAGTTGAGCCAAATATAAGTGCTTTCTCCTTTAAACTCAGGGCTCTAATCAGTTATTGGAATAAAATTGCCTTTTTCAACAACGGGTTTGTGAAAATCTCTAACAATGAGCCCGATTCACAAAATTAATCTGAGACAAAATCCTAAATTTACTACTTTTGGTATTCACAGAAGGCTTTTAGTAGTAGTAAAGTTAGGATTTTGTCTTAAATTTGACTTAAGACAAATTTAAGACAGACTAAAGACAGACTTAAAACAGCCTTAAGACAAACGTAAGATTAGTTCTGTGAATCTGGCCCAAAGACTTGTTGAAAAAAATATCCCCCCTGAAAACAGGAGATGTGTTGTGTGATGGCCATCGGGTCACATAGAGTCCAACCATCTGGAAGCAAAAACATACCATCTTCCTTCTTACTGAGGTCAGAATCAGATCTATTTGCTCTACACTTCTGTGTAGCTACTTACTGAGTTTACAGAGACTGACCATACAATAACTCGAGTTGTTATCAGGCTTGCAGTATAACACGCAGTGGCAGTAATAGCAGATGTTTTCTACCAAGGCCGACTTACACTTTTAAGACCCTCATTCACTAGCAATGGCGGCCGATATTTTGCTTGAAGCAGCATTCTTCAGCCCCCTTCAGGTGCTGTGCAGAAAGGTGACTAATTATTGCCTTGACCTTGACCTGTCCTTGAGCGGTAAAAAGCACCTTCCTTTTGATCATCTATGAAGCCACTCTACCACCAGGGCCGTTTCTACCATTAAGCAAGACTAGGCAGCCGCCTAGGGCGGCAAAAAGGGGACGGTGGCAAAAAACATGAGTTTGGGAATATCTAATGCATTAATTCTTCTAGCCTGGATGACAGGGGGAGAGAGTGATGGTAGTAAAAGGGAGGGGGAGGCATTTTTCAATTCTCGCCTAGGGTGGCACAAGACCTAGAAACGACCCTGTCTACCTCAGAGTCTATCTCACACAGTGCAAGAAAGAATGTTACCTGCACCCTGTGAATCTCCGATGGTTCACATGAAAGGTTATGTTTGTTAGGCAACCATTTTTAATGTGTTAATCTTTTCTTGACAATGGTGATTTTTCAAAGAAATGTAACAATCAAGGCCATATGTTGTTCTCTTTCTGAACGTAATTTGCTCTCTTTTGGTCATATTTAAGTTTATTCAGTAGTTGATTGTAAACATGTCAATACACAATTTTCACCTGACTCAATTTTCAGAATCTGCTTTTCGCTGTTAGAGCAGATGTTTTGCTTTTGCAATGCATTTCACATTCCCTACACAGGCCATACAGGGGTTCCCAGCATATTTTAATTTTAAAAGCTGCATTTTTCTAAATTAAATAAAACTCTGAAAACCTGGCTGTTTTTTTCTTTTTTAATTAGATGCGACTTTTGTTCAGGGCGAGCGCCCAGATATACCTTCGGGTGTGATTCGTTGCGCTATATTAATAGACCTAACATAGCATACTCAAATATCAGTCCTGATGCTTAATTCGGATTTCTTAACAATCCCTACTATTGTCCACCTCACTGGGGCAACTGATGCAAATTTCATTTTTAATATCAGTGTGAAAGTTAGGCTGGCCCCAGACACAGAGGGCCAGGACAGTCCATCCCCTCATCATTTCATTTCTGCTGTGATGTGTGCTGGGAACTGTTGAATGTGTATATACCTTTATAATATGTCAACTCTGAATATGCCTTCAGCTTTAATATAGAATGCTGCCATGGCGCTTTCATTGTAAATATGGACTTACTGCACGTGCTACAGACTCCATCAGCTGCATAATTTGTAGAATTTGACAAAAAAGTTGCTTTCCACCTCAAACAGGTCAAACTTTACTAAGGATGCTTTAACCTGTATTACAACGCAGAGGCTGACACGTCGCAAAACTTGACTGGTTAGCTTTCAGTTACCTATGGATGTGGCTGTTAATCTGGTACTTTTGTAGAGAAACATTTGTCTAGACAAAGTTACCATATTTTAAAGTGAGAAAATGGTAAATGAATACTACGACAAATTGTGCTCAATTAGGCTGCATCATTTAGTCAACCCTTCTGCACAGTTTGGTCCTCTTCCATCACATAATTCCAGGGGCCCTGGCTTTGAGGAAGAGTTATTTTCCAATCCCCTTTCCATAGGCTCTTTGTATCAGCCTGTGAACAGGCCGTCCCTCTCATTACACAGGACCGTGCCACCTCTGTAGGTTCTGGTTCAAAGGCTGGTGAATGATACATGTATACTCCAAACTCTTTTAACGTCAGATGAAATGGAAAATTGATTGAATCAACATATAATGAAAGAGCACTGATTAGTTTTTTTTTTTAAGCATATTTAATTAAAACCATTGCATAAAAAGCACAGCATTAAAATTTTATAAAAGAAGAAAATAGGAAAAAAATGTTGTTTAACCCCTTCGCCGCGGGGGTAATTCCCCCGTGGCGCGGGGGTGGGGCGGTGGCGGCGGCACTGTGCTTGTGACAAGCTGAGCTCATCACGACTCCGCCCACTGATTGATTCTCCTGCACAGGCGGGGAATCAATTGCGCGTGGGCGGGGCGCCACCGTTATGACGAGCCCAGTTCATCATGAGCACAGCTCCACTGTGCCTCATGACGAACTGGGCTTGTCATGAGCACACAAGGGGTTAAACAATCATAAACAGTAGTAGTTGTGGATTGAGTTTTTGAATTTGAATTGCACGTATTTGGAGGAGCGGCCATCGCTGGGAACCCCATTTCCCACTACAATTTGTTTGATGTTGTTATGCTGGTGGGCCTTTGAGAAGGGAAATGTGTGTCGGTAATGTCAAAAATGTTACCAATCAGCAGTTCAACTGTGGGTCCTCTGGATTGCCTCCATTTTCGGATCCCTCTTTGGTTGAAGTGAGGTTTCAGTAGCAGTTTCTGTTCCTTTAGGAGTTCTTTGCATAAAAGGTGCAAAAGGTCCTGTGGTGCTGTGCCGCAGAAGTAACAAGGGGGACTTCCATGATCCCTGAGCCAAAGTGGGAGGTGCTGTGTGTAAGGTAGCAGCCCCGGACAATGTTTCAAGAATTGGACTTTGACAACTGTGTCCTAAATTGAAGTATTTTTGAGGGGCCAGAGCAGCATAGGTGCACAAGGTCCTCCAGCCATGAGACTTCTTCAATAGGGCAGCTTTGTCTTCAATCAGTGATAGATGCTTTACTGTTTTCCATAACAATTTTTTTAACGCAGTGTTGGTGATAGGCGTTTCTCAAAGTTGCAATAGCCCTGTGCTGCACAAATATCTTTTGAGGTAGCTTGTGGCAGGTGATGAGTGACTCTGTTGTAGATCTAGCCATCAGTTGTAGTTAATGGTTTCTGGTGGGGCTTTCCAGAGTTCTTTGCAGGTGAGACCCACCAAAACCACACAGTTCTAAAAACTAGACGCCCTGAGGAGTCCAGGGAGGTATGGGTTGCATAGATCCCCCATTGTTTTCTTACCCAGAATCCCCTGCAATCCTCAAATTTAGCTTAAAAAACAAATTTTCTAACGTTTCTGTGTGGGAAAGTTGTGGGATCACTGGACCAACACAAATTTCCCACCACCCAGGGTTCCCTGCAATACTTAAATTTAGCTGAAAAAACACATTTTCTAACATTTCTGTGCGGGAAAGTTGTGGTATCACGAGACTGACACAAATTTCCCACCACCCAGTGTTCCCTCAGGTATCCCGATAAAAAATGTACCTCATTTGTGTGGCTGGGCCAAGGACCCGCAACAGGAAAGGGCCCAAAACGTATTGTGAAGACATCAAAATTATCAATTACAAAATGACCTGGTTTTGCAAGGGGGGCACCTAGGTTTTTGGCCCTGGGCTTGTCAGCCATCTAGGGAAAAATACCAAATTTCTGAAAACTAGATGGCTGTGGGAGTCTACGGAGGTATGGCTCACATGGATCCCCAGCGTTTTCCCACCAAGAATCCCCTGCAAATCTCAAATTTAGCTGAAAGAAAATCCCATTTTCCACATATTTCTGGGTGGAGTCACCGTGCCAGCAAAAATGTCCTTTGTGTCAGCCCAGTGATCCCATGACTTTCCCACACAGAAATCTTAGAAAAATGTGAATATTTCAGCTAAATGTAAGGTTTGCAGGTGATTCGGGAATCGGGATAGGAAAATGTTGGAGGGTCCATGTAAGCTATACCTCTCTGTACTCCCCCAGGTCTCTGTATGCCCCCAGGTGTCTAGTTTTCAGAAATGTGTGGAATTGGTAGGTTTCCCTAGATGGCTGCCGAGCTCAAGGACAAAAATTCAGGTGCCCTCCCTTGCAAAACCAGGCAGTTTTGTGATAGGTCATTTTGATGTCTCCACAATACCTTTTGGGCCCCTGTCTGTCGTGGGTACTTCCTCACTCACACGAGTGAGGTACCATTTTTATCAACAGACCTGGGGGAATGCTGTGTGGTAGAAAATTTGTGTCAGCCCATTGATCCCACAACTTTCCCACACAAATGTTTAGAAAAATTTGATTTTTTTCAACCACATTTGAGGTTTGCAGGGGACTTTGGGTAGGAAAACGCTGGCGGGGTCAATGCAAGCCTCACCTCCCTGGACTCCCCTGGGTGTCTAGTTTTAAGAAATGTTTGGGTTTGGTAGGTTTACTTAGATGGCCTCCGAGCCCGGGGTCAAAAATCCAGGTGCCCCCGTTTGCAAAACTAGGTAATTTTGTGATAGGTAATTTTGTGTCTCCACACTATGTTTTGGGCCCTTCCCTGCGGCGGGCACCTGGCTCACCCACACAAGTGAGGTACCATTTTTATCAGGATTCTTTGGAGAATATGGGGTGGGTGGAAGTATGTGGATCCACGCAGATACTAGAACTTTCTAGCTCAGAAATGTTGGACAAATATGTATTTTTTTTACAAAGTTTGAGATTTGCAAGGGATTCTGAGTAACAGAACCTGCAGAAAGCCACACAAGTCACCCCATGCTGGATTTCCCTAGGTGTCTAGTTTTAAGAAATGTTTGGGTTTGGTAAGTTTCCTTAGGTGCTGCCAGAGCTAGGGTTTAAAATCCACACGTAGGCACTTTGCAAAAATATGGGTCCGTTTTCACAGTAAAAATGTGGTGTATCGATGTTGCATTGTGGCTCGTTTTCTGTTGGGGCACTAGGCTTACCCTCACAAGTGAGGAACCATTTTTATCGAGGGACTTCAGGGAATGTGGGATGCATAGAATGTTGTGGATCCCGGCAGATTCCAGAACTTTCCATCACAGAAATGTTAGGAAAATATGAGTTTGCGGTTTGCAAAAGAACCTGGTGAGAGAAACACAAGTTACCCCATTCTAGATTACCCTGTGAGTCTAGTTTTTAAAAATATATAGGCGTTCTAGGTTTCCTTAAGAGCCGGCAGAGCTAGAGTACAATATGCACAGCTTGATAATTTCCGAAAAATGGTCAGTTTTCACTTGAAAAATGTGATGTCTCTATGTTGCATTTTGGGCCGCTTCCAGTCACGGGCTCTAGACCTACCCACACAAGCGAGGTACCATTTTTATCAGGAAACTTTGGGGAATGCGGGGTGGGTGGAATGTTGTAAATCCACGGTGATTCCAGAACTTTCCATCGCAGAAATGTGAGTTGAATGTGTTTTTTGACAAAGTTTGAGGTTTGCAAGGTATTCTGGGTAACAGAACCTGGTGAGAGCCACACATTTCACCATATCCTGGATTCCCCTGGGTGTCTAGTGTTAAAAAATGCATAGGTTTGCTAGGTTTCCTTAGGTGCCGACAGAGGTAGGGTTCAAAATCCACAGCTAGGCACTTTAAAAAAAAGGATACATTTTCACTATAAAAATGTGGTGTCCACATTGCGTTTTGGCCCGTTTTCTCTCTCAGGCACTAGGCCTACCCACATAAGCGAGGTACCATCTTTATCGGGACACTTTGGGGAATGCAGGGTGGGTGGAATGTTATAAATGTGAGTTGAATGTGCTTTGTGACAAAGTTTGAGGTTTGCAAGGGATTCTGGGTGGCAGAACCTGGTGAGAGCCACACAAGTAACCCCATTCTGGATTCCCCTTGGTATCTAGTTTAAAAAAATATATAGGTCTTCTAGGTTTCTCTAGGTGCCGGCTGAGCTAGAGTTCAAAACCCACAGCTAGGCACATTGCAAAAAAAAGGGTCAATTTTCATTGGAAGTATTTGATGTGTCCACATTGCGTTTTGGGCTGTTTCCTGTCGCGGACACAACTCCTAACCACCCAAGTGAGGTAGCATTTTTATTGAGAGACTTAGGGGAATACAGAATAGTATAACAAGTGTTATTGACAGTTGATTTTCTTTGCATTTCTGCCTTCCAAATGTGAGACAATTTGTTAAAAAGAAGTCATTTTGAAAAATGAGCTCTAATTCACATGCTTGTATGGGTACCGACAGTTTTGTAGCTGTACAATAAACCACTGCTTAGAAACTCTATATTTTGTTCCCATTTCAGAAATATATTGGTTTCCTTGGTACCTATTTTTCACTCTTTATATTTTACCGAATGAATTGCGAGATACCAGGTACACAATGGAAAAACAGTGCATGATGGAGCTCAGTTATTGGCTCTGGGCTCCTCGGACTCTTGTTGAACCTACAAGTAATCTATATCCAAACAAGCAGAAGGGCCCAGCATATGTAACGGCATATTGTTTCTAAAAATCTGTCATACTTAGAAGAAGTTACACGTGAAAATGTTTTTTTTCAAATCAATTTCAATATTTTCTGTTTTCAACTGTTAGTTTCTATAACAAAAGCCTTGAAGGATCTCCACAAGTGACCACTTACTGAGTTCAGAATTTGGCCCACTTTTCAGAAATGTATAGCTTTCTGTGATCTATTATTATTTTCGCACCCATTTCTACCACTAACTGGAAGGAGGTAGGAAGCAAACAAAAAAATAAAAAATAGGCTATTTCGCAATAAAATGCCAAAACTGTAAAAAATATTTAGATTTTCCGACAACAGTCTGTCAATCCCCGAAAGCTGAACATATGGTGATTTCGGCACCACAAACCCTTTGTTGATGCCTTCTGCAGGGAAAACACCAGACACTTTCAGCAATTTGTTCCCATTTTTTTTAAATATAAAAAGATTAATCCTTATTTTGGCTAATTTCTGGGTCCCCTCCAGGGGAATCCACAAACCCTGGGTACCTTTAGAATCCTCAGGGTGTTGGAACAAAGGGTAAAAATTTGGCGTGGATACCTTATGTGGAAAAAACGTTACTTGAGCCTAAGCTTGAACTATCCCAAATAGCATAAAAAAGCTTAGCATGGGGGGGGGAGGCCTAGCAGCAAAGGGGTTAAGGGAATTCCAAACACAGTCAGATGTTTAGCCAAAATACCCAAAAGATCCCTCATATCAAACATATTACTGAGGTTGCATTGATGCCTTCAAAAGAATTAGAGTGATTAATGAACAGTTATTGGAAGAATATATCATTAGAAGAATTATAAACATAAGAAAAGTATTACTAAATTTGGATAAGAAAAGATAACATATATAATAAACACTCACTGTGTTTGTAGTGGAAATAACTTGTAGATGTAACACTGATGAAGTACCTATCCACATACCTTCACTGCTTTTTAGGTCTTTCCTACAGACAGTTTTAGCTGGATGGTGCAAGTTGACTTTTGTCACACATCACGCAGAACAAATGATACACAACAGATGCATACATTAAGATACAGGAAGATGGATTTGGACAGCCCCTTTCAGCCATTGGAAAACTTTTGGCAATGGGTAACAGAGCTATCCGTCAGGTCTGGTATATTTTCTGGGCATTTTGCGGATGTGGGCATTTGATGATAAGTTCCAGAATACAAATACTTAATCCCATTTTTTTATTATAATTTTTGAATGACAATCGTCCGCAGTGCATTGGGTCTGTGTTAGAACCCACTTCTACCCCTTATATACCCCTGTAAATCAATTTTGTGTTTTAATCATTTCTTTTTTTTTTGCCTTCGTAGGACAGGTAACTGCTTTGTGCTACTACAGCAATGAGAAAGAACATTGCTTCCAATTTTAGTTGAGCACCAAAGCTTGGGGGCTTGGGTTTCACATTTAGAGACAGCCACTCAAGCTGATAATCTTCTTCTTTAGAGACTGCAGTTCTGAGATTGAATAAGGAGTTGGGTTGGAACATGGTAGTCTCCAGTTTTGGTTGAAAAAGCTGTCTAGCTGAGACAGTTCCACAATAAGATGTGGGCGCTTACTGCCCTTCAGAACGTGAGCCAAGCCCTGTGGGCCATGCTCAGTGGTGATAGAGCAGAAGTCAGCTTCCTCCCCCTTCTGTGTAGCCATGGAGGGCAAAAGTGTGGAGTGAATATTTATAGCACACAGCGTGGAAAGAGGGAAGGATTTAGTTTGCTTTGAAATCTTCCTCTCTGTTTCTGAAGCCGAAAGTACTTAATTATGCGGGAGCCAGGAAACATTCACACTTGGAGGCTCCATGGACTATGGAGGCTCTCTGAGTTCCAGCATCCTGTGGCCATTTTCAGTGCCAGCTGCTCCTGCTCAGCTCTGCCTAATGCGGCTGCCAGGCTGGTCCTTTAGGATGCAGAGTGCCCGGTGGTGAGCACGTCTGCCGGTAAGCATCTACCAGATGTTTCTCATGAACACCGAAATGCACAGTGCCAATGAAAGGGTGCCTGCCATAGAGTGCATACTGCACATGGGAGACATTGCACTATCAGGAGCAACAGGCCACTGCTTCAGACTTATGGAAGCCAAGGGTCTGAGCGCAGCTTTTATTCAGGCGAACACTTTATCCCATGGAGAAATGGCCTGGTTGCTGGGAAAGCACCTTCTTACATGGGATTCATTTATTCCACAAGCTCTCCCTGTCACAATTGTACCAGGCTCTGATAAGGTTATTAAAATACTGCTCAGGACCCAGATTCTGTGGCAGGTATGTCTGTAGGGAAATGGATAATGCCTGACTTACTGCTAAATAATAAATTAGAAATGATGCTGTCAGTGATATATCAGCCCTTTCTCTGAATGGTTGAAAGGTGTCGGTGGTTTGTTCCATATGAGGCAGTGGGGGCAGAGTAAGTCACAAATCAAGAGTACCTGCCATGCCCCATGCTCCTTCAGACATGTGTTTACAAACCAATGTATCTTTTCCATATATCTTCACTTGCAGCCATATTGTGAACCATTGGCCAACACCTATAAGTTAGGATTTTTAATCCTGTCAAGGTGGACCATGAATAAAAGAGTTCAGGTGATACCCCCTTAGGCAGTTTTATCTTTCTTTCTTTCTGCACCAGTGATCCTTCCCAGGGAAAACTCTTTTCTCTGTTCACTCTTCCTTTCTTTCAACTCACAAAAAATTCAGTGCTCCGTTCAGTGTGTTGGTCTGCACCTGGGCGTCGTCTGAGACCCAATGATGAAGCATGTCACTACATAGTGGGTGAGGACAGTATTATTAAATATGTTGAATTTCCCTCCTATCCACCCTCCTCTTTAATCCCTTCCCTACAATTTTTGATTGGATAGAGACACTTACAGAATAATTAAAAGAATAATTCATGGTAGGGTCTATTTTCTGCTATTTCTTAGTCCTTCTCTTTTTGTGAGGTGTGATACTTTTAAGAGGGGTGTCAGAGAAGTCTCACTCCCTTGTCTCTTTGTCTGTGGTTTTGGACTTTCCTCAAGGAAACTGCTGGATAGTGACTGGGGGCACTATCGCTATTCTTACTTTGCTGGCTACTTACCTCAGGGAAGGTGCTGGACAGTGATTTGGGGGCAAAATTACAATTCTAACTCTGCTTAGTACATACCTCAGGAAAGGTTGTGGACAGTGACTGGCAGTCAATTACTATTGTGCCTCCACTAGGTTCTTACCTCAGGGAAGGTGCTAGACAGTCACTGGAGACACAATCACTAGTCTACCTCCGCTAAGTGCTAACCACAGGAAAGGTGCAGGACAGTGACTGGGCGGGCAAATTATTATTCAAACTCCGATGAGTATTTACCTCAGGGAAGGTGATGGACAGTGTCTAGGGGAAAAACTACTATTCTAACTCTGCCAGGTACTCACCTCAGGGAAGGTGCTGGAGAGTGTCTGGGGGCAAAATTACTATTCCAACTCTGCAGGGTACTTACCTCAAAGAAGGTGTTGGACAGTGTCTGGGGCAGACCCTATAAACCACAAAAACGTTCTATCTATAGGGAACAAAGATTAAAACTTAATTTTTTAAATTATTAATTTTTCACAGTAATAACAAAAATATTGTTTCACAATCAACAAACAGTTTGCACAAACAATATCTAAATTAACAATAACAACCTTTTACCCTTAGTAGGATAATTGATTTCAAAAACATTACACAACAGTTTAAGGCTTTGTCAACCACATGGGTTCTCATTTGTCAAATATTTACACAGAACACAGACCAAATCACCTGAAGCAAGGAACACAGAAAATGTACCTTTTAACCAGAAACAAGATTAGGAAAGAATAACAACCATCTCAGGTAAATAATTTGGAAAATAACAACGCATATCCAAATGTTTTACATTTTCTCTAATTTTTAACAGGAATAAAACAGCTGTTATCAAAAAATATTATTGTCTAAGATAACCCATGCAAACCTTATTTCCCTTGTCTGGAACATTTTTTAAAAAAAAACACATTCTTAGGACATAACATTTACACAACTTTTCTTTTTTCTTGTGTTTCTGCAGATAACTACACACTGGCTACAGAAAACCAACTATGTGCAGACGTGAATGGGGACTTAGTTGCTCAAGTATGGTGGATATCTTTATTGTAAGGAGAGGTTAATATAGACCAGGAGTTGTTGGAGGTGTGAGCAGTATTTTTCATCCCACTGCAAATGCAGAGCAGTTACTCGGAGTGGCACTTTGGAAAGTCCCAAAGAGCATAACCACACTACCTCTGCAATGGAGATTGACGTATGTGAAAATATGCAGCACATTAAAATTCTAGTATCCACTTCTATTGAACCCCATGACTCAGGTTTGTGGGAAGTAGCCCACAACATTCCCTTTCATGTCGCTACTAGCATGCCCAGAGCACCCAGTCTGAGGAGAAGGGTACAGAGGCAAATACAGGCAAGTATTGAGTGATATCACAAACCTATCCAGATATTTACATTCCCCCTGAACTAACAGTTTCTTTTAATAATGAACCTTTTCGTCGAATGACAATGAAAATCCTCTCAAAAGAACAATAATATTTAGCACAGACCATAACTTGGTAACCCTTTAAAATAGTGAAATTTGGATGATGGATGGGGCTTTTAAATCAATTCCCCATAACTTACCAACATTTTACACTATTCTTGCTAACATTAACCATACAACTCTTCCATTAGTGTACAGTTTACTCCCTGATCAGGTAACAGGATGAACACATGTTTTTCTATTGACTGGTGGAACTGTTTATCGACCTGCTCAGAGGGAGGTGCAAATACAAACAATGCCACTGAGGGCTGGCACAATTCCTTCAACAAATTAATTGGCAGACTTAAACCTACCTGTTATTATTTCTTGGAAATTATGAAAAAGGAACAAAGTTTCAAAAAAAAAAAATAGCAATCGCAAACATCAAAATTCTGAAAAATTTAAATGGTTTTAAAAAATAGTATAACAATAAAATCCTTTCTCCAAAATGAAATTCCCAGAAGTAAATCCAGTAGTAGCCCATCCATGAATCTTGAGTTTCTCCAGCCACAACATGGTCTTTGTATGGAAAAGACACCAAAGTCTTTTAAAAAAAAATGAGGCCATCAACTAAAAATGTTTCTTTTAATTCAAGTAGGCTTAAAAAAGGAATAACCATGTTTTTGTAACTTTTGGGGAAAAAAACAACTATTGGGACACGGGCATGCAATCACACCCTGCATGGGGATGTAAATGTGGTAAAAACAGCAAAGAAAAGAAAAATCTATACTGTACAACATCAGTCTACCTCCCGCATCTGCACTTTAGGGGTGGGTAGTAAACGTCACTGCGCTGGCAGAGTTTGCAGAGGTTTCCCACATCGTGCTCTGCTTGGAGCTCAGAGTTTGGCAACATTTCCGCCAACCTCCATGTGTGGGAGTTTACCGGCACCCACGCCTAATTATTAGTAGGCACACAGGTGTTGAATGATCATAAAAGACTTAAGCTCACTGTAAAATGCAAGAGACTTTGTCGATGAAACAAACGTGTCTCTGTAGTAACAGTCTCCTCCCATACCACTATGAAGCACCAACATGGTGCCAACTGGCAGCCGGCAAAGCGAAGCCTCTCCCACTTGAGTGAGTCTTGTCCTGAGGATTATGCAACACCTGTAACTCTAGCAACCAAGGCCATGCCAATCTAGTATTACTTTTGCTAAAACTTTCTCCTTCCCCTACAAATATGTCAGACAATACTTTGCACACCCCTGCACTCAGCAGGAAGATCCAGGCCTGGGAAATCAAAATAACCCTAGACGAAGGTACTGAGGAGCACGAGATGAAGAGTTGTGGATGGACTGTCAATGCTCTGTTGCATGCCCCAAGCTGCAGCAGAGAGGAAGGACAGTGGCGGGGCTCAGCAGGTCTAGCTTAGAAGGATAATTGCTGTCAGCAAGCAGTGCCATGATGTAGAACCGCGGGACTGTTGTTTGTTGCATTTGTCACCCCGAGTGGGACGTGTATGCTCAGACGTGAGTCCCGTGCACTCCATGCCACTGGAATCAAGCTATCCTGGCTGAAGATGGGTGAAACCCCGAAACCGGTCCTAGGATGCTTGGTTCCAGTCCAGGGAGGACCTGGCTTGGCAGTTCGGGCTGGACTGTTCCCATGAGGCACAGGGTCAAGACTGATTTGCATATGGCTGGGTTCAAACTGGAATGGCATGGTGAGCAAAAAAACGATGGATTTAGGCCCAGTTCACTGTATGCCCCACCCAAATGCCACTATGTCACTCTCATCCCATCCATACAAGGTGGTGTGCCAGTCCTGCAAATAATTGTAATACTTAATTTGATATTTACATTACATACATTATACTCTTTAAGCATTAATATGCAGGTATACATTTTAATACCTGAGTATTAATACACTTCCCTACACAATACCACTATAATCCATGCATACTGCCCCTAAAGGCTTTTTATAAATCATATATAATACATTAAAAACATTAATTATAAGGTATTAAATAATTAATATACATCTACAATTTAATAAGCCATATACCTAAATATATACGTACCTACAACATTACATATACACTAACCCAATGATGAGTGGTAAAGACATGCACGGTAAATGTTAAAGTCAATATTTCATGGTAAAGGCATGCGTGGTAATGACATATATGATAAAGGTATATGCGTGGTATTGGCATGCATGGTAAAGACTAAGGGGCTCATTACAATGGCAAAAGGACCGGCCCCGCCAGCAATGCAGAGCCGGTCCTTCCGCCATCGAGCCCGATTTTCCCACCGCTGAATCAGGATGACGGTGGGAAACCCAATCAGTCCGCAGTAGACGGAAAGACCGTCCGCCGCGGTTCCACCTGTCTTTTCACAGCGGACATCCCACCGCAAAAAGACAGGCGGAAAAGGATTAGGGCACCCATGGGGGGAGGTAGCTGTGCTCTGGTGGGGTACCCATGGTACCCCCCGCATTTCCCTGCACTGTGTGGCAGGCAACGCATAGTGCCTGCCACGTAGTGCAGGGAAATGCACAGCATGGTATTTTGGCATTGCGTTCCATGCTGCAGCCAGTCTGGCGGGTCGTCCCAAACACCGCATCGATGGCGGGCGGACTCAGGTCTGCCCACCATCGTAATGAGCCCCTAAGTGAGTGGTAAAGACTGCGTAGTAAACATATTGAGTGGTTAAGATTGTGCTGTAATGGTTGTTTCCCCATGTCTACAGGTGGGTTTCCATCCATAAATAAGACAGTGCTAGAGGACAAGAGTGTTTTTTCTGGTATAATGGTTAATGCACTGATTGCTATGAATGCTTATATGTCACAGAGGGATACAAGGTGCTACTCTGAAAACATAAGATGCAAAACACGGTGACCAATCCACAAATCAGGTCTTGGGTAGCTGGTGCAACCTGTGCCACTCCTAGTTCTACCTGCTGGGATTGGGAACTTCACCATATGCCCTGGTTTACAGGTCAAAGGAAGACAATCAGGAGGTAGCAAGGGCTGCACTTGTAGTGTTGCTGCCACAATGTATTTGAACGATATCTGGGAAAGCTATGCTCTGCCATTTTCCCTGCTGTACTTCCTCCTCTCAAGCCTACACATCTGCTATGTGTATGTGCTATGCCTACCTTGTGTCTAGGTAAACTTTACCCCAATGCCCATCTCATGCTTGATGTATGTGTCAGAAGCTTACAAAACTGCCACCTGCATTTCTACCATTTTTGTTTGTCTCATGACTAAACAGCATTCGGGCAATTTCCTATCTCACTGAGCCAAGTTCTGCACCGCTAACATGGGTTTCCTCCATCCAAGGCTTCAAAACACCTCTAGAGGACTACTTTGGTTTCTTTTGTCCGAAAACAAGAAAAAAGCCAGGCGGTGCTGTCAACTGGTGTGGAGATGGAGAGTCCACCTCACCCTTTTTCTGTCCCAGGACAAGCCTGGCAGAGAAAAGGCATGTATGTGGGTATTGATGAAAGTATCTCTATTTTAAAAAGTGCCATTTGTTAAATATTAAAGCTCACAGTTTGAATTAAATATTACAGAAGTGGGAAAAATGTGCTAGCTTTGTGTTTCAAAACTCTTAGGGACAAAGTGGGGAAACCTATGCTTAAAATTCTTCACTGAAAATCAAAGCTGCTAAAACTACAATGCCTCAAATTCTAAGGAAAAGTAACAATAAAACTTAGGATGTAAGTAACCCCAGCAAAGATAAGATATACCTATGGTGCTGGTGTAGATGACATCATCTTGATCTGGCTTGGAAACAACGGAAACACATTGGCCTTTCTGGAATGGTTGAACAATAGAAGCCCCTTCTTAAGCTTCATGATGACTTCAACCAACCAGAAAGTTTTTTCCCACACATAACAATCAAGGCAAGCGATGGAAAATGTCCACCATTTTCTACAGCAAACCTTTGGACTAGAACAGTCTACTTGACTTTAATAGAGAAATTGCTTGACAGAGAATACTCTACGGAGATCATCACTAAAGCAAAGAAACAAGCTCACAGTATCCCTACTTGAAACAAGTGGGGGACAAAATCCTTTTTTTGTGTAAATATGTGTAACAACTCCTCCCACATGGTCAAGAAAATTATGAATAAGGTTTGGGTTATTTTGACCTCCAAACATCTGTCCTTTGGGAAACCACTTTTTTGTTTCAAAAAGAATAGAAGTATCAAAGACATACTGGTCCTAACCAGAACTAAAGAACAGGAACTTCCAAAACGCAACACGCTTTGGAATATGCCACGTGCTACTGGTCACTGCCCCTCTGGTCAATGCGTCGCCTGTCCCCTAACAAAACACTCATAAACGTTGGACCTGTGTCTGTCCTCATCATGGGAGCAATGGATGCACACCATCTGTAATTCTGGGGACATGGTCTACCGCATTGAGTGTCCTTGCAGGCTGCGCGACATAGGTATGATGATGACCAGAAAAATGAAGACAGGGATTGAAGCGCGTAGAAGTACAATACGCTGCAAAAAGACAACCACAAGGCTGACCGCTCATTACCTTATGAAAAACCACAGTGAAAACGAGATGCACCGAAACATAATAGAACAATTGCCACCACACACAGAGAAATACAAATTCACTTCTGGAACAGGAACAATGATGGGTGTACAGCTGAAAGACACATAAGACCGGCCTCAAAGAGGAGATTTGATGGACCCAGCTGCATTATTTAAATTTGCAAGGCCTATAGAAGGTGTGTTGGAGTCCTTGTTACCATCAGGACTTCGGAACGTGTTTCCCACCAGTCCCACTCTTGAAGCATAAGACACACTTAGGATAGACAACACCACCTGGGGGCAGATATGCATACTAAACATAAAATAAGCCCCCTACCCCACCACTGCACCACATCCATAATGCGGCTCATGAAGAGGAAAACTTTAATGAAGGTCACTTTTGTCTGAAACCACTTTTTAAAATTAGAAAACTGGGGTTTTCAAAAAGGAAAGTTCATCATGAAGGCTGTTTTCATTACTTGGTTTTATCTTCATTTCCAGTTCGTGAATTATCTCTCAACGTCAGACACAGAAAAGAAGGGATCAACACAAGTGTCATAATCAATAGAGTTTGGCGATAATCCGCCCTTTTGACTTTGGGAATAATCCCTCCATGCATACACTCCTGGTTTATTCAAATCCTTTCAAGTAGCTAAGTGATCGAAACATAGTACAATAAGGGTACTCAGATTCCCATCAGCCCCACACACATGACATACCTTTGACATGACATGATCACGTAGACGACACACAACCACGTGACTCTATTTGTGTTCGCAAATGATCTCCAGTTGGCATGAATTCCTCCTCATCCACAAGACGTAATATGAACCCTTCATTAATTTGTTTCTCTCACTATGGTTTGGAACCCTGTTTAATACCTTGACTCCACTATTTACCTTCCGGCAGTGGCTCAAAAATACTAACGTGTGACCAGAGGTACATTCTTCCCTGCCTCAGTGGTGGTAGGACTATAATCCCTAAAGAGGTAAGTGACCAACAGTGGACCATGTGAATGGCAGTAGTGGCGTAACAAAACTTGAGGGGGCCCCCCAGCAAAGTACATGGAGGGGGCCTCCCAGCAGCTCGGCCCACCACCTACCACTTTGCGCCACCAACAAAAATCAGCAGTCACCTAAAGCAGTATTTTCAGCACTTATCTGTGCATACTTCGAACAGCACATTTAAATAGAAAACACTTTTATTGTGTTCTAGGGCTGCCTGAATGATGAGACCATGACTGATAATTAAAGCGAACAAAGACAGAAAAGTCTCATTACAAATGAATACATACTTTTTTATTTATAACCCTATATAGTGCCAAGACGAGTTCTCTCCAGGCTCTTTAAACTCATGGCTGGCATTTTTCTTTTGGCAACCCTACTTTATATTCCTTTTCATGTAATGCATTCTCACACTACAGCAGTAAATCTAAATTTCAAATGCAAAGAATAGGCAGAGTGGGGGCCAAGGGAGTACTGGAACCAGAAAAACTAAGCCTTGGTAACCAGTTTACAAAGGTATGTTGACTGTGCACCTCAGATTGAGTGTACAGCTGACTGTTGTGGTGCACTGTAGCACCCAACAACACTTTTCGATAATGTACATCACACGCAGACATAAAATAGCGCACACTGGGTGCAGCTTATATAGCACATAGCTCAGAAATACCATATAGCTGGATAGCACACAGCTCCCAAGAGCATTACAAGTAGTTTAAAACACACACAAGCATCAAATCGAACGCACTGGACAGACCTTGCATACACCCCACATAGCGCAGATATACTATATACAGCTGGCTGCAATGTGGCCCCGAAGAGCACTTTTCAAAAGCATGGAAAACACACAACCGTCCAACACAACACATTAAATAGAACATTTTGCTCACATCTAACTAGGCACAGACATGGCATTTGGGCCGTGGGCCATATTTCCATAGAATGCAATATATAAATATAAATAACGTAACATAACATGTAATTGCTGCGCCTATAGTAGTATAGCTCTATCTATAACTTGGTCATCCGAATGTGCTTCAGCAAAGACGATGATGCTGGGCTGGGAAACAGGCGAGAGGGCCAACCCATCTTCACTATTGATAGGCTCAGAAGGGCACCATTTAATTTATGAGGCAGGCCGCCTAGCCGAAGGACTGATATGAGGCAACTGGTGCACCCATGCTGCAGCTGCGCGCTGCAACTACTGCGCTGATGGTCCGAACTCTATGCCACTACACTCTACTCCACTGCAGTCTACTCTGCACCACTCCGCACCACTCTAATCTGCGTCACTCTACTCTACACCACTCCACCAATGCACTCTGCATCAATGCAGTCTATACCACTTTACTCAAAACCAATCCACTCTATGCCAATCTACTCTGTACCACTGTACTTAATGCCACTTCAGTCTAGGCCACTTTACTCCACTCTGCAACACTCCACTCTTTGACGCTCTTCTCCACTCTATGTCACTCTATGACACTACCTGCGCCATTCGACTCTACGCCATTCGCCATTACACTCTGCGCACTGCAGTCTACTCGGCACCACTCCACTCTGTTCTGCACCACTCTACACTGCACCACTCTACACCACTCTACTCTACGCCACTTCACTGTATGCAAATTACACAAAACCAATGCACTCAAAGCCACTGCACTCTATGCCAGTGTACTCTTCACCACTGTACTTTATGCCACTTCACTCTAGGCCACTCTGATCCACTCTACAACACTCCACTTTATGATGCTCTAATCCACTCTATGCTACTCTGCGACACTACTCCATTCTACGAGACACTCTATGCTACTCCCTCTACGCCACTTCATGCCATTTTACTCCACTATATTCTACACTACACTCCAGTCTACTCCACTAGTCTACTCCACGCCACTACACTCCATGCCACCCTACTCTACGACTCTACTCTACTCTATGCCATTTCATTCTACTACACTACTCCTCTTTATGCCACTCTACTCTACAACAATCTACTCCGCTCTACACCACTCTATAACACTGAAAGGCACTCTACGCAACACACTCTATGCCGTATGCCACTCCTCTCTGCTCTACACCACTCCACAACACTGAATGCCTCTCCACTTCATGACACTCTTCTTCACTCTACAATACTCAACTATATGACACTCTAATACACTCTACACCCTTCCAATCTACGACACTCTGCTACCTCCATGACAATCCACAACACTATGCCAGTCCACCCTATGCAACTCCATGACACTCCACTCAACTCTACTCTACACCACTCCGTGACTCTACGCCACTCCATAACAGCCCACTCTACTCGACACAGTGCTTTATGACACTCCAGCACAAAAGCAACTTACGCCTTGTCTGTCTAAATGCCCCTCCCATGCTGTGTAGCAAATGGGGAAGGGTCAAATGTGAACATTAATCCTACCCAGATAAATGTAATTAATCGAATCACTGGCTTAGTGATTTCTCATCAGCCAGAGCTGTCACCCCATTACCATTGGAGTACTCAAAGGGTATGCTATGTGTTTCTAAATTATCCCTACTGAATAAATATAAGCAACTGATAATGAGCCCTTAAAAGTCCATTCTCCTGTGAAAAACGAAATATCGAATCCAATGCTTAATTTGAGCCTGTGGTTTCCGGTGCTCAGCACCATAACTAAATTGTCAGCACCTGCACATATGACCGCCCGCTCCATTGCAGAGCAGGTAGCTGAAATAGGGATGAACACAACAGCAGCCGGCCATTAATTCAATATATGTTAACAAGGATTAATAACTGCCACGCAAGCCATTCTTCCAGCTTTGGGGGCCGGGAATAGTATGAATTGTAATACCTGCAAAAGTGTGAGGGTTAGTAGTTGTCTTGGTACTGTCATTGGCAGCAACAATGGATAGTTTAAGTTGCAGTAGCCTTCTGGCAAGGGCCCTGGCACCTAATTGCTCACAAATTGAGCACTGCATGTGAAGCTTAACTATACGGGGGCCAGATGAGACCAAGCAGTACAGGAAGGCATATGCTTGAAAACACACACTGCTCTGTACCCACATTTTGGGGAAAAAGGCCACCTCGCACATTATAACTTCTTCATGATACTAAATAGTACCTGTAAACAAGTTCGCATTGCTTTACTCGTAGAATGTCTTCCTGCTCTTAGTGTCCTCTAATTACTAATCAGTGATAATTGACGCAGATGCAGAAGCCCTGTAAAATGCTTTCCATTTGTATTTGCTGTTTGAAGTATGTGCCAATAATGCGATTTTACTTCTCTAAGCGTTTAACTCTTTGTCGGGGGTGTAGTCACATGGGCTCCCTCCAGGTAAGCTATCAGCCACGGAAAAACGCCTCGCCAGCCACAGGAAACGCCTCGCAATGTGTTTCCTTTTAACTTCCTTATTTCCTCACCAAAACCCTCTCTCACAATGAAAAACATTTAAAACCTGGTGAAGATTATTCCTTCACCAAACTACGAGCGCAGCCATGAGTTTCTATGCTGTGGCCAAGCTTCCATCGGTTTTAATCCGAGATTAGAAGACAATCTAAAGGCGCGCTTGTGGCAGCCAGCAGGTAATGATCATGCCCACTATAATGGTTTTTAACTTCACGTTCCACCCCATGGGCCCCCACTCTTTAGTTTAGAAGTGCATCCCTGTCTCCAGGTGTATGCCCGCCCTCCATCAAACAAAGGTTTTGGAGGGCGAGGACTGGCCGATGATGAAGCATGACACCAGGTGGTGTGTGAGACCAGTCCGTCACTTTTTGTGAGATGTCCCAACTCACAACAGTTCTAGAACTGTAGTAGGGTCACACGTCAATAGGAGCAGCTTTCTGTGGTTAATATTTAGCTATGGAGGCCGCTAGCTCCTAGAACCCCACGCCTCCCGTTCCCCCCTCCACACACTGTGGAGTTTCCTTTGTGATTACAATGATCATGCCCAAACACAAACAATAAAAACAAGATAACATTGGATTATAGACAAAAGGGAAAACCTTTTAAACCAATGAAATTATGGGTTGGACAATTCCCCATGACCGGCAAGGTTAGCATTGGCAATAATTAAATTAAGGCTGCACCAGTCCGTCCTGGGCCGCACGGTCCCTCTCAGCCGCCTCACACCTGAAGCGCATTTTAAATTGCGCAAAGTGGCATGCGCATGAAAATGACCAACCCACCATAGCATGGTTCACCCTAAGGGTGAAGACCGCGGAGACGCGGCGCGCACCAGGTGGCCCCAGTGGAAATCGCACATCTAATTGTCACTGTTTCATGAACTATGCGCTGTCAATGTTTGCAAAGTGCCTGTAGTGACCTGAGGGCAGGGCACTAGGACCCTGCAAGACACTAGGTGGACACGAAGGGAACCGGACACCACATCCGGTCAGGGGATGTGGGAGGGCATGGCAGAGTAAGGGAGCGAGGTGGGCAGACGTGCGTGGGCACGGCGACAACAACATAGACTCCAATAAAGTATTCACTCATCCTTACCTGTCTCCTGTGAGTCTGTCACGAAGCGACACGACATCTGGCGACGAAGGCGGGATCCGAAGGACAGAAGTGGATTAGAACGTCTGTTTCCTGGAGAAGAAGCGCGACGGAACCAGGAGCCCACTCTGGTCCGCTGGCCAACTCAGGAAACACTCGTGCGTGGTGGAGTGACGGGGAAAGAAGAGCGGAGCCAGGAGCCCACCCTGGTCCGAGCAGTGCAGCCAGAAAACAGCGCGACGCGGGAGCCCACCCCGACCGACACATCGGTAAGCGCGCTGTGCATAGTGAGGAAATAAAGAGGGAAGCGGCAAGCAAATAAGCTCCTGCACCCAAGAGCACTCCGATTAAACTAACGCTGAGAGAAGGAAGGCGCGCGTTAGTTTGAACAAACTATCGCGAGACTACGGCAGCCATTTTAGAGTCAGGCATCCCGGGCCAATCAGAAGCAAGAAACGAGCGGCGGCCATTTTTAAAAGTCAGGCGAAGGGAGAAAGAGAGAAAAGACACCTCGCAAGACTACGGCGGCCATTTTAGAGTCAGGCAAGGGAGCCAATGAGAAGCCAGGCATAAGAGGCGGCCATTCTGAAGTCAGGCGGCCATTGAAATACATTGAAAAAAACAAGAAAAGTGGAATAAAGGCGCAAATAAAGGAAATAAAGCACAAGGAACAAAGAAATAAGAAGAAAAATAAAGAAATAAAAGGGAAAGGAACAAAGAAAGAAATAAAAGGAATAAAGAAATAAATAAAAGAAAATGAATGACAACGAGGAGAAGCAGAGCACGCAAGCCATTTTCCGCAGGCCGTTACCATTTAGCCTATCGGAGCCACAAGCGGGCATTAGGTGGGAAAGATGGGTCAGGAAATTCGAGCGCTACATGAGTGCCACAGACGTCCCGGATAGCAAGCAACTGCACCTACTACTGAATCTCGCAGGGGATGAAATAGAAGATCTCTTATTAACATTCCCTACTGACCAGACTGCGGACTACAAGGGAGTGATGCAATGTCTCACACAAAAGTTCGACCCCCAACGAAATGTCGATTTTGAAAGATATACATTCAACACGGCATGCCAGCAGGGAGAAGAGAGCTTGGACGACTTTGCAACGAGACTAAGGAAGCTGGTCGCATATTGCGAGTTTGACAAGTTCGACAATGAGCAAGCAATAAGACTGCGCATCATCGAAGGGTGTAAATCGGTGGAGTTCCGAGCACGAGTTCTGAAAGAACCGACGACGTTGGAGAAGATATTGACGATGGCTCGCACAGAAGCACGGGCCACGGAGCAAGCGAAGCAGATGGAGATGGGGAAAGAGAAGAAAGCGGAGCTAGCACATCGCGTCACTGGGAACTTCAAGAAGAAAGAATTCCAGGCGCCGGTCCTACAAAAGAGAGGCGAACAAACGTGCTATCGATGTGGCCTAGAGTTCCCGCATGTAGGCGCCTGCCCAGCAATGGGTCAGAAGTGCAGGAAGTGCAACAGGGACAATCACTTCTCAAGCACGTGCATGACCAGACAATTCAGAAGTGAAAGAGGCAGAACGATGAGGCCACGGATGACAAGCAACAGATACGCACGACACATGGACACGGCAAATCGCAGCTCCTCCGACGAGTCAGAAGAGACGGCAGCATCTGTGAGGGAAGCGAGACTATATCTGATGTCAGACGCCCCAAGAGAGGACAGAGAGACAGAACATGTGCATCTCGTAGAAAAAGAACAAATAAAGAAAACGGCCACTGTGGACATCGGCGTAGGAAACCACAAAGCAAAGTTTGTGCTTGACAGTGGAGCAACCTGCAACATCATGTGCATGTCAGAATATCAAAAAATGATAGTGAAACCACGGCTATCACCATCAACTGTGGACGTGTTCACGTGGGGTTCCAAACGGCCGGTAGAAAACATGGGAAAATTTACAGAGACTCTGACATACAAAGGCAAATCATACCAAGATGAAATACATGTGCTTAAGGGTGACATCCCAGCACCATGCCTGCTCAGCAACGTGACGGCCCAGGTGATGGGGCTACTGGCAATGACGTACCACATGTCAGAAACGGAAAACATCTTACTAGAATACCTAGCCATATTGAAGGGTCTTGGCAAACTAAAAGGAAAACAGATAACATTACACATAAATGAAGCGATCAAGCCAGTGGCCCAGCATCACAGACGAGTACCAATTCACCTACAACCACAAGTTGAGGAGGAAATAACAAGTCTACTGGCACAGGATATAATTGAACCTGCTGAAGGACCGACGCCCTGGGTGTCCCCGATTGTGGCAGTCCCAAAGAAGAACACCTCAAAGATCCGCATCTGTGTGGACATGAGGATCCCGAACACCGCAATCGCAAGAGAACGTCACCCGGGGCCACACCTAAATGACATGATCAGCTGCCTCACTGGGGCTTGCCGGTTCTCAAAGCTGGACCTGTGCAAAGGGTACCATCAGTTAGAACTGGACCACCAGTCCAGGTACATCACAACATTTTCCACACACATGGGTCTGTTCAGATACAAGCGACTGAGTTTTGGAATATCGTCAGCAGCGGAGATATTCCAGGAGACAATAAGGCAAGTGATAAGACCGGTACGGAACAGCCTGAACTACAGCGATGACATTTTGGTATTTGGAAAAACAGACAAAGAACATGATGCAGCTTTGCGTCAAGTGTGCACACAACTGGAGCGAGCGGGCCTCACGCTAAATGGAGAGAAGTGCGAGTTGGGAAGAGGGGAACTAGTGTTCTTCGGGCACATCTTCTCCAAACGAGGGATGAGGCCAGACCCAAGCAAAGTTGAAACACTGAAAAATGCAAACCACCCGACAGATGTTGCAGAAGTACGGTCGTTTCTAGGTCTCGCCAGCTATTGTGCGCGGTACATACAGGACTTCGCCACGGTGAGCACACCACTAAGAGAACTGACAAAACAAGGACAGAAGTTCATCTGGTCTCAGGAATGCGACAGGGCATTTGAAGAAATAAGAGAAGCGGTGGTGACTGTGGAACACCTGGCCTACTTTGACCCACTACTGTGCACTGAACTGACTGTTGATGCCAGCCCAGTAGGACTAGGAGCGATACTAGCGCAGCATCTGCCAGGGAGAGATTCACAAAGGAAAATTGTTGCGTATGCGAGTAAGAGTTTAACGGACATTGAAAGAGCATATTCGCAACCAGAAAAAGAGAGCCTAGCAGTGGTCTGGGCGTGTGAACATTACCACATGTTTATCTACGGGAAGTCATTCACCATCATAACTGACCACCAGGCGCTAGTGACGATCTATGGCAGCCCGTCAGCCAAAATGCCGCCCAGGATTGAACGCTGGGGCATAAGGTTGATGGATTATGACTTCACAATTGTGCACAAGCCAGGGAAAGAGCACAACCCAGCAGATTACATGTCGAGGCACCCACTACCGAAAGCCCATGAGACGACATCGATGGCAGAGGAGTACCTCAATTTTATACTGAAACAAAACACCCCGGCACCAATAACACTAACAGAACTGGCAATTGAGACGAAGAAAGACGCCACGATGCAAATGGCTTTAGAAGTAACAAGAAAGCAGCGATGGAGGCATGTCAACAATAATTGTGCCTGGGAAACAGGAGTATGCAAGGAAGAAGTGCTAGCTCTCAAGAAGATTAATGAGGAACTGTCAGAGACAGCCACAGGGATAATGATGAGAGGAACAAGAATAGTGATACCAAGATCACTCAGGAGGCAACTGGTAAACCTGGCTCATGAGTCACACCGAGGCATAGTAGCCACGAAGAAGTTGATAAGAGAGAAAGTATGGTTCCCTGGCCTAGACAACATGGTAGAAGACACCATAACGACCTGCCACCTATGTCAAGCAACAGGATCACCAGCTAGGAATGAACCACTACAAATGTCGGAACTTCCGAGAGCGGTGTGGACAACACTAGCGGCTGATTTCTTTGGGCCCCTAGAAACAGGCAACTACCTGCTTGTGGTCATAGATGAATATTCACGGTTCCCAATAGTACGACAGGTCCCGTCGACATCAGCAACAGCAACACTACCGATACTGGATGACATCTTTGCAGCATGGGGTTCACCAGAAACACTAAAAACAGACAATGGTCCTCCATTCTCAGGGGAAGACTTCCGCAGATTCATGGCCTACCTAGGGATAAACCACAGGAAGATAACTCCTCTGTGGCCTCAAGCGAATGGAATGGTGGAGAGGTTCATGGGAAACATCAAAAAGGCAGTTCAAAGAGCAAAACTGGCGCAAATTTCACTTGGCCAAGCTCTATGCCAGGTTCTGCGTGATTACAGAAACACACCGCATAACTCCACAGGAAGATGCCCAGCAGAGCTAGTACTGGGGCGAACAAGCAGAACAAGGTTACCGCAAATTGAGGCAACAATGACACCGGATCACAGCAGCATTGCAGAAAGAGACAAAGAGGAGAAGAACAAAATGAAAAGATATGCAGATGCCAAGCGACATGCCAGAGTGTCAGACCTAAAGGAAGGAGACACGGTGATAGTACGTCAGCGGCAACAAAGGAAATCAGACAGCACGTTCTCCAAAGACCCGCTAACAGTAACGAAAGTAAAGGGACCGATGATCACGGCAGAATCAGCACATCAGCGGATAACACGAAACAGTTCACATTTCAAAGAACTAAAAGAGGAAAAAAGAGAGGACCAGGATAAGGACACAGTAGAACAAGAAGAGCAAGAGCATAACAATGGTGAGGGGCCAGCAGAAGAGCAACAGACGGAAGCAAGCCAGAAAAGAGCATGCAGACGTCCAAAAAGACTAATAGAAGAAATGTGATGATGGGAGGCACACCGACAAGTGCCCGGGCAGACTTTGCATCTATCTCTATCTACACATCTCTATGTTTCATTTTTCTCGTCACTTCTTTGTGACAAAAGGGGGAGATGTAGTGACCTGAGGGCAGGGCACTAGGACCCTGCAAGACACTAGGTGGACACGAAGGGAACCGGACACCACATCCGGTCAGGGGATGTGGGAGGGCATGGCAGAGTAAGGGAGCGAGGTGGGCAGACGTGCGTGGGCACGGCGACAACAACATAGACTCCAATAAAGTATTCACTCATCCTTACCTGTCTCCTGTGAGTCTGTCACGAAGCGACACGACAGTGCCCTGCTAAAATACAGTATAATCATAGCTGCCAAGTTTTCAGATTGCTTATGTGTGACATTTTCATAATGTTAGTGAAATTATGAGTGACATTCAACGACTATGAGTGACACTTTCTCGCGAGAAAAATCAGGCAATGAAGACGAGGGAAACATATAAGTATCAGCAATTACACCCATTTGACCAGCGAGAAACTCTAAAATCTTAAAATTGATGGAAATGCACCAGTGCACAAGATAGTTTTCTTGAAGTTCGTTGTCCTTATTTATACAACAGCACTCATACATTCTGAGGCGCTGCACAATGTTCAGCCTCTTCATTTCTGATGCGCACAGTCTGTCTTAGCTGCCAAGTTTTGCGATTGCTTAGGTGTAACATTTCAATGGTTTCAATATACTTATGAGTAACATTCAGCTGCCAAATGTATGACACTTAGAGTGACCCTTTCCATTAAAATATTGGAATGAAATGCATTGAAAGAGCTAAATATCAGAAATTAGAATATTTTGAAGAATGAGAAGCTCTAAAGATATCTTGAAACTAATAGAAAACTCCTGAAATGAAATCTCACTAACCTACAACCTCTTTATAAGATGACCATACTGTAAAACAAGTGCGGAAAAGCCTTTCATGGCAATGAGGACACATTAGAAGGAAGGTTACAGGGGGCTGTGAGCCACTAGCTTAGTCTGACAAGACATCAATAGTGGATCAACACTATGTAGCAGGCACCAGGTAAATTATGGAGGCCAGTCCATCTGAAAATATACTGAGATTAAGAAAGGCATGCCTCGGGCTCTCAGTACAATATGGCTAAAAATGTGAATGGTGGCGTAGCAGGGTAATATAGGATGAAGAGCTGCAGACAGTCCAGTCCTGAGCTGTCAGAGATCTAACTTGTGTCTGCCAGCCAGACTGGAAAAGAAACAACCCCCACTCCTGGGCGTCACTGGGACAGAAAATAAACCTGGGCAGAAGACTAAAAGTGCCCACCCTTTAGCAAACTAGAAAATTAAAATTGGCCCACATTTGCAAATCAAAGCAGTTTTGAACACGCTCTATAGTTTTTTGCAATGTATAGAAAAGACTGCATGCATCTAGGCTTGCTGCAGGTAATCTTTGTTACATTATGAGGGAAATCAACAGTAATACCTGGTGCACTAGCCACAAACAGCCAAATGAAATGAGCCCACACACTGACTGGTCATATGATCTTTACTTCGGGGCATGGCAGATGTTGGTGCCTCAAGGAAAAAGAAAGCTGCTGGCCGCTAACTCCACTGATTTCCAAGATAGAGACTCCCTCATTTAAGCTGCGGCAAGGTTTGGTAAGTATATGAGGGAGATAAACATTAAAACCTGACGCTGCACAGCAGACCTAATAGGCGCTGAAACAGTTCAAGAAAGTCAGCGCATATGAGGACCTGTGACAGTAACATGCATACTTTGTGAAAGCACTGCACTTGCAACAGGCACACCAAAAAAAACAAATGGTGCAGCCAAAAGCCAACACTATAAAATGTTCCTTCTAAGAAAACCTCCTCCCCTCTTTTTAATTGAGTGCCGCCTCTTGAGCGCATGTGAATCAGCGCACTGAATGTAGACTTGGTTCCATGCACCCAAAAGACGGCCCAGTTAGTCTGAATCACTTTTGCAGCTATGTGGCCTATACAATTATGCATCCCTCAGAATCGGCTGTTATTATTGGTGCAGAAAAACTATGCTCCATTTCAACATCGGTTTTCTGCTCCCTGCGCTTGTTTGTCGCTCGGAGGAATTGGTGGAAAAAGGTGGTTCGAAACTCGCAAAACACGCCAGCCCAGAGCGAGCCTCGGATTATCTGCCAACAGGTCACACACCAGAGGCCAGGGAAAGGGAGGGGGCGTACGTACATCCAGGATCAGACTTAGAATCGGCACAAAGTGGGGCTGGGGTGATTGTCGGGTAAGAGGACCATCAAAGAGGGAATGATGATTAGACAAAAGCACAGCCCAGGCCATAAGCACAGAAGTGAGAAACCGTCCGTTTAATTTGCCTTTGCAGCATAATAGTAGCAGCTGAAGCGGCTCCACGGGCAGGTGGACATCGGTATCAGAGTAACTATAGACTAACGGCCTCGATGAGCAGCCTCCAAGTAGCCTGGTCCGGTCAGTCACAGCAGGGCACCATGATGAGAGGCACAGGCCACGGTGCGAGTATTGGAAGCTTCAAAAACGAAACTTTCGGGGGCATGACCGAGACGCCGCGCAAGATAGCCGCTTAGAGGGTTCGCTCCGCCACACCGAGACGCGCGTCGGAATATTTACAGCGTTTCCTGTGGAGTTCGCCGCCTGTAACTGCACGCATCATGCACCGGAAACTTGACTGCCCCTGGTGAGCTTTCTCCCGATGTTCAAAGGACTGCGTTTGACGATTTTTTCAGCGTTTGTTGTATCTCCTCACAACGGCCGCCATTTTGTCTACTTGCAAGTTCCTACACTACATCAATGTCGGGAATTTGCTTTACAGGGATGCATCTTACATACTGGCTCCTCTATTGTTTCAATGGACTTCCGGCTGTTTTTTGTTCTTATTATTAATTACCATTTAATTTATTGAGGATTAATGGTTCAATTGTTCTGCTTCAGGCTAATGCATCTAAAACGCTCTACTTGCTTCCTAATTGGCTGCCATCACAGTTCCGGCTGTTTTTTGTTCTTATTATTAATTACCATTTAATTCATTGAGGAGGAATGGTTCAATTGTTCTGCTTCAGGCTAATGCATCTAAAAGGCTCTACTTGCTTCCTTATTGGCTGCCATCACAGTTCCTAGCCCTCCTGAAGCCTTTTATGTGAGCGCATTTTTTACGCTGGAATGCTGGCAGATCTCGCACCTTTGTCTGTGCCCTCTCATCATTAATTTTTCACGGTTCTCTGTGTCGCTGTTGTGGTGCATTCACTTTCTCATTGTGCTGGACGTTTTGCTGAGAAGATTGCTTTGACTTGCCCGCTTTCCGTGGATGACTGTTCTTGAGAGGAGTATTTCTGGCGCCACTGTCTTCAATTATCATAAAGTTTCTTTGTTCATTCTCCTCACGGAAGGTCTTCTCTCTATGGGCAAATTGCGCCATCCAAAGTTTGTCTTTATACCTTCAAAGACTGCTCCATCATCTCTCTCCTCTGCTCCGGGCTCTCCTTCTAATACAAACCAAATGGCGGGTACCACTCCTAATCGCTCTTCCTCCACGCAGCCCACTTCAAGTAAGCCTTCCTCACCTGCTGCGTCATCTAAACGCCTGAAACACAACCCACCTTCCCCAGACAAAACGCCATCTCCCATCTCTATGGAAATACTTTTAGAGGAAATTCGTGCTTTGCGCCCGTTTGTGGAGGAGGCCAATAACAAAATGCAGTTTCTTGAGGAGAAATGGTCATCAATGGATGACAGAGTGTCGTCTGTGGAACAGCAGGTTTCAGACCTACAAGTCAATTCTCAACGTATCGCCTCTCTGAAAAAGTCGATCCTTGCTCTTCAGCAGCACACTGAGGACTTGGAAAATAGGAACAGGAGGAATAATTTACGCATTTATGGTTCACCGGAGTCTTTGGAAGGTGATGACCCTGTGACGTTCTTCTCCTCCTTTCTTCCGAAGCTTCTGGACATGCCATCTACCACTTCTCTCAGCATCCAAAGGGCACACCGGCTTGGTCCCCGTTCAGCTGCCTCAACTAAGCCCCGTGGTGTCATCATTCTGTTCCTGAGGTTCACGCATCTTCTTTCAGTTCTCTCCACAGCCAGATATAAGCGGCAGATCTCTTGGTTGGGTCAGAGAGTGTTTCTATGTCAAGATGTTTCCAACGCTACTGCTTCTAGAAGGAAAGAATTCCTAAACCTCCGTGCTCCCTTGCGTTCTATTGGTGCTAGATATGGTTTATTTCATCCCTGCATTTTCAAAGTCACTCACCAGAACCAAACATGGACTTTCCTGGATCCAGCAGAGTTGAAGAACTTTATTCTTATTCACACCAACAGTGGCATGGATACTTCCTCTTCTTCTTGTGGCTGACGGCTTAATTTTCTTTTTCCTTACAGGTCCAACCCAAGATATCTAATATACTCTTCAGGTTGATTATAAGATTGAGGGAGGAGGGCCGGATTCGACGCTAATGAAGTTCCTGTAGTCGACCTGCGAGGCAACAAGAAAAATCCTTAACGCTTTTTACTCTGCTGAAATTCTGATCTTAGATCTTGCAGTTCACCTTTTTTTTGACTAAATATTTATTGCTACTAAGTGCCTACCTGCGATGCTACAGAATTAGGCTTCGCGTCCAGGAAGTTGTTGCGAGATGTAGGATTCTGATGTTCTTCTCTGGTTTTCTGCTAGATGTGTCTTGTTAAGCAGTTGTGGGAATCTATGGGTAAACAATATGCCACTATTAATAATTCTGCACAATAGAAGAAGACAACCTAATTGCTTTTACTCTTTTACGCTTTCCTCTATATTCTTGTACACTTACTGCACTATCTTCCTGTTATTTCGTTTTCTTAATCAGTGTTTTCTAAAAAGAGATGAAATAAAACTGCATAGAAAAATACATATTGCAACCTTAATATTTTCGTTACTTGTTTTCAGTGTCAAAGTTCTTGTTCCTTTGTTTTCCGTGTCACAAAGTTGTGGCCAAAAATTAGTATTCTTTAAATCGGTCTTTCTTGCGATGGGCGCCAGAAGTATTAAAGAAAATGTCACTTAGCTTTTCTTTCCTTGATTTGCAGGTCTCTCCTCGCTGAAGAATGGTGCAAATAACGTGAAGAACGAAGATTCAAGCAGCCAGAACGAAGGCATGAAGAATTCAGGGAGCTGGAGTGCTGAAAAGAAGGTAAGTGGAAACCTATGGAGGATCGAGGTCAGCGCGATGTTTCCTGATGCAAGGCTGGAAGGCTAAGCACCTTCCAGAATCCGGGTGTGGCTTAAATACTCCAGCCACACCCAGAGACGTTTGTGGGAAGAGCGTGAGTACGTGCCCTCGCGTTACGTTCCGTTTCCATAAAGACGCGAGGCAAACAAAAGATGAGCAATGTACTGTCAAAGCTGCGAGCGAAATGCGAGCGAAGCATTCCAAATGACGAATGTCCAGCGCTCACTGCACCATGAGTACTGCAGCTCTTGTGTACTTCCTTGATTCCTAAGAGCGTTCCATGTTTCATTTCTGTTCGCGAGCGGCGAGCAGCACAGTTAAAATAACAAGCATTGGCAAAGATCACGATCATGACATGACCAAATAGGCAAAGCTCATGACATGACCAAATATTAGCAACATAAACACCACATTAGTAACACCAAGCAGCACATACATTTATGGAGTGCAGGATGCACGGGATAGGGGTGGGTTTTTCTATAAAGAAAAGATCTTGAGGTACGTGGTTTCATGACACTATTTTTGAGATTATTCACCAGCTGTTTTTCTCATCTGTTATATGTTTGCTATGTTTCGCTTCTTGTCTCTTGTGGTTCTTCTAAACGGATTTTCTGTGGTTCCTTTCACGGTATGCCTCTTTTCTTACGTTTGTCTTTTCCTCATCAGTTAGTCTTTTCCGGACCTTGCATCTCTTTAAGTTGCTTGTTCGTTGACATGTTTTATATAGCCTTTATATTTCCCTGCTGTTAATTGTTTTTCTATATTGCTTTCTACAGATCGGTCGAGTTACTTACCTCCTTCTCATGTGATTCCCCTTTTGCGTCTTCGTCTTGGTGCGGTTGGGCTCCCAACTCTCGGGAGGCTTGTCTTGTTGAGTGTCACCATTGCCCCGTCATCCTCATCCTTCTTTATATCCCTCTCAGGTATGTTATTCTCAGTCATCCTTTTTGGATATGTACTGTCTCTTCTTGTATTACTTTCCTCTATTCCTTTCCCCCTTTTCCTTTTCTTTCCTCTTTATTTATTGGTCCATTTGATCTTATCTTGGTCTATCTTTCTCTCCTATTTTTCTACTCATTCTTTTTTTCTCTCATATTTCGGCTTTTTGGTGCATGTTAGTATTTTTGTGCTTTTTGTTTCTATTGATTTTCTATTTTGTGTAAATTCAAAGTTGTTTCTTGGAATGTAAAAGGTTTTATTAATCCCATTAAAAGGCAGAGAGTCCTTTCCAATTTAGCCTTCTATAACCCTGACATAGTTCTTTTGCAAGAAACCCACCTTACTGATGTTGAATCTCTTAAATTAAAGAGGAGTTGGGTTGGTACTGTTTTATTTTCACCTGCCAATAACAAAAAGAATGGAGTTGCCATTTTATGTCATAAGAAACTAAAATGTAACGTTTTATCACAAGAAAAGGACACTGATGGTCGGTGAATACTAACTAAATTGCTAATTAATTCTATTCCATTGACTATCTTCAATGTTTATGGTCCTACACAACCATCTGGCCTTTAATTACGAAAAAATATATTCAGCATAAGGATGATTCTTTTATTTTAGGAGGAGATTGTAACCAGATTGTTGACCCATTCCTTGATCGTAAATCTACAGTCCGCTCCATACCTCACAAACCTCACAAACAATTTCTTGACACTATTTTGCAATCACGCTTTATTGACTCTTGGCGACTCACGCATCCTGATACTTTGGACTACTCTTTTTTCTCTCCTCCTCACTCATCTTTTTCGCGTCTCGACTATATTTTTCTTTCTCATCCTCTATCTCAAAACTTATTGTCTTCTTCTATTGAGCCCATTGTTATTTCGGACCATGCCCCGATTGTAACGGACCTTGACTTGCTTCCACCGCATCCCAAACCCTCCTGTTGGCGCTTCAATAGCGCACTTCTTACTGATCCCAACCTCTCTTCTTCTTTTCGTTCCTTCACTAGGGAATTCTTTTTATTTAACTCCAAACCTAGCACACCTCCTCATATCCTCTGGGATTCCTTTAAAGCAACGGCAAGAGGGTTTATTATTGATTTCGTCTCTAGGAAAAAGAGGCAATATTTTCAAAAACGGAAAACCTCTCTTGCACTCATAAAATCTTTGGAACATAAATTTCATACCTCTTCAGATAAATTTATCTCACCAGATCTTTTACGTGCAAAATTAGAGTTTAATAAAGTTACCACTGATAATGCTTTTTCAATTCTTCTTCGTAGCAGTGCTCGTTATTATGGAGGCCGTAATAAATCAGGGAAACTCTTAGCCAATTACCTTAAATCCCGTATGGAGCGTACTCGCGTCTATTTATTCCTCTGATAATACTCTCCTATATAAAGATAAGAAAATACTTGACCAATTTCAATTGTATTATCAACAACTTTACACTCCAGAATCTCCCCCTACTCCCTCTCTCATTCAGAAATATTTTGAGATACTTCCTAAACCTTCTAACTCTCATCTCAATTTCCGGATCTTGAAGTTGACCTCTCATTACACGAACTCTCCATCGCTTTGTCATCTCTCACGAAGGGTAAAACACCTGGCCCTGATGGTTTTCCTGTTGAATTCTATTTGCATTTTTCTGATCTTTTGTTGCCCAATCTTCTGATTCTTTTTCAGTCTTTTTACTCATCTGGTAAGGCGGAAGGCACTTTTCAGGATGCCACTATTTGTCTCACCCCGAAGGAAGGTCGTGATCCCCAATTATGTCAAAACTACCGTCCGATCTCTTTAGACAATGTGGACTATAAATTGTTTGCTATGATACTTGCGTTGCGTTTGGATCCTTTTATGCCCCATCTCATTGGCAAGGAGCAATGTGGCTTTGTTAAAGGTAGGCTAACATCTGATAATTCGCGTCTTTTTCTTAATGTTTTAAATAAAGCCTCATCTCTTTCAACTCCTTTAGCCGCTATTTCTGTTGATGCGGAAAAGACAGAGTTGATTAATCTTTCTTGTTTGCTTCATTACGTTGGCATGGTTTTGGCCCCAACTTCATTTCACTTATCTCGCTGCAATATTCTTCGCCCAAGGCCTCGGTGCTTGTCAACGGTCAGCTCTCTTCGCCCTTTAATCTTCGGTGTGGTGTTCGTTAGGGCTGTCCTTTATCCCCTCTTCTTTTTGTCCTTGCTCTTGAACCATTTTTACCCTCCATTCGTAGCAACAATTCTATTTCTGGTTTTCCTTATGGTGATAATCAACTCAAGCTTTCTGCATACGCAGATGACATTCTCTTGTTTATTTCTGATCTAGAAGTATCTGTTCTCCCCTTATTATCTGCATTCGACTCATTTTCCCTGGTTTCAGGATATAAGATTATTTTCTGATAAAACTGAAATCCTCCCTCTCACCAAAACCTGTCTTCCTCACTTTTTTTCTTCTACTGGCTTTGCTTGGAATGGCTCAGAGATTAAATATCTAGGTATTTGGTTCTCTAACTCTATTTCTTCTTCAATTAAATTAAACATGTTGGCAGTTTTATCGAGAATTGAACAACTTTTCAATACCTGGAACCCTCTTTTTCTTTCTTGGTGGGGTCGACTGGACTCAATTAAGACGATGATAGCTCCTATACTAATTTATATTTTTTCCATGTTACCCGTCCACGTTCCTGCACTCTATTTTAAACGTATTGACTCACTCCTGTCAAAATTTCTCTGGTAAATCTTCGTAAGTCCAAACCCAAGATTTCCATCTCTATCATAAGTCTTTTTCTTTACGTCAAGCCTCGAGATGGCTTTCATCAAATCCTTCCCCTTTTACTCCTCTTTGGCTCCTCGTTGAACAAACATTATTATTGCCCTTTTCCTTTGGTGAAGTGGTACGTTTCTCTGCCAGGTCTCCCTATTCCTCATTTCCCTTATTCAAACATACGTCATCTCTTTTAAGACCCTTGGTTCACCCTTCTATCGTTACACGTGACTCCTTTCTAAACACCCCTATTTGGTATAATTCAATGATTATCTTAAATAATAGACCCATATTTTGGAACTCTTGGAGACAAAAAGGTGTCATATGGGTTAACCAACTCTTTGATGGATCGTTACATTGCTCCTTTCCCCATTTTCATATCTTGTTTCACTGTCCCCGCTCTTTTTTGCAGAAGTTTACTACTCTCATGGCAATAATTCTTGATCGTTATTATTCTCTTCCCTTTTCATTATCATCAGTGCCTCCATCTCCTCTTCTTAAAATTCTCACTGCCCTTCCTAAGGCTTCGCTTATCTATACATTTTTCATCTCTCCTGACCCAGACGCGCCAAAACCAAAGTGGAGCTTTCCTGGGAAACAGATTTTGGGTGCACTTGGTCTGTCGCTCTCTGGGATAAGCTTTGGTCCAGATCCTTAAAAATTTCTCGTTCTGCTTCTCTTACTCAATCTTTATTTTATCTATATCATAGACTTTATCTCTCTCCTCTTTCCTTATCTCGTTTTACACCCTCTTCTGATTCTAAATGCTGGACTTGTGGTAATTTGAATGCTGATCTTCTTCATCTGTTCTTTTTCTGTCCTGTTGTCTCTAAATTCTGGAGAAAAGTTTGGTCGTACCTCTCTTGCATTTTTGCATTTTCTGCTTCTTTCTCAATAACTGTCCTCTTTCTGGGTAGTCTTTCTGATTCTTTAGATATACCTGCACACTCACATGGTCTTTTTGACCTCATGCTTGCTCTCGCATTTCAGCACATATCATCTAACTGGAAGACTCTCACAAATATCTCCATACAAGGCTGGTGGAATACTGTATGTCATTTTCACAGACTTGACGTTGCCTTTGCTTCCTCTTGCAAACCAACGCGCAATGTTGATTTTTTTCTGGCTACCCCTTACTACATACCTAGATCGCTTGGCTTTGAAGAAATCTACATGTATCAATTCAGAAAATTTTAAACCCCCTTCAGGGACTTCAACTCTCTCCTTATTGTTATTTTTTATTGATTTTCCTGTTATACCAGTTTTTATGCTGATCATTTTGTTTACTGTTCACATATATCATCTGATCATATGCCGTAATTTACTTTTAGTGTTTATATTTGGTCATAATGTTTTTCCTCCCCCTCCTCCCTCTTTCCCTTTCTCTTTTCCTCTTTTTCTTCCTCCCCTTATCTTTAAAATCCTCATAAAATGCTTTTTGTCTCCTTAACACTGATATTACTATTGTTAATGATTTATACAATGTTTGAATATATTTCTTGTTTATGCTGATGTCTTTACTTGTTAACCAATTTTTCAATAAAGCTTTTTAAACAGAAAAAAAAAACCCGAAACTTTCAAACATAACTTCCACCCGCTCGCACCGCTCAGGTTATGACTTAATTTTCTGGCACGGGCAGAAAATGAACAATTTTGCAAATGCCCCAGTGAGAGCACAGCTGAGCAAGCCTGGCCGGTCGGCATGACCGGAACCACCTCCTGGCAGATGATGATGTATATTAAACTGTTTAAACACCAGACCAGTGCAGTAAGTGGTTGATCACTGCATGGCTGCAAAGGGGGCCCTTGGAGCGCGGGCCCCCCCGCACCGCGGGTCTGCAGGGGCCTGTGTTACGCCCGTGGTGAATGGGGATGCTTGCACCTCATGTATGCTATTCCATATGTTGCTTTCTTGTCACTAATGATGCATGGTTTGCGATTAAGGAATGACAACAATGATCACAAAATATGTGTAGCATTAGTATGCAAAAAACGAGTGAAACACGTGCTGTATGATCGAGTTGGGTGGCTCACATGAGTTTTACACCAATTCTACACAAATGTACACGGTTTGGCACTCCTTAGTTGATGGTCACATCTACCAGCAAAAGCGTGCCCAGGGAAGTAGACATTCATTTATTCCAGCTTCTTTCTTTGTGGCAGATCGCACATTAAGATTAAATTAATTGGAGACATCGATAATGTATTGCTTTTTTTCTTTCCAGGAACCTACTGGCACATGCATCAAGCTAGGATTTTACGAGTCCCTAATTGTGAATATTAAGGATTCGCAATTAAGGGCTCGCAATATCCTATGCATGTAGGAATCGCTATAATAATATCGATTCCTACACATTCCTTATTTGCGAGTCGCAAATAAGGAATAGCTTCCCATTCATTCCTATGGGCCTACCATAGGAATGAATGGGAAATTGCAGGCGCAATTTGCGAGTACGAATACGTAATCGCAAATTGCGAATACAATATCAGGGTGCAAGGGTGTCAAAAGGACACCCTGTTGCACCCCTGGAATTGACCTGTGTGCCACATGAAACTTTGAAAAACGCACAAAAGTGCATTTTTCAGAAGGTTTTGCAAATTGCCATGAAGTTCAACTTCATGGTAATTTGTGCCCCCTATTAGCAAAATCGCTAATTGTGTTACTTTAATGCATTGCATTTGAGGAATCTCAATTTGCGATTCCTTAAATGCAATCGCAATTTAAGTAAATGCAATTTAGAGATTACTTAAATTGCAATTTTTGCATTTGGGATAATGCATCCCAAATGCAAAAATACCAGTCGCAAAGGGGCAGATTCTGAGAATCAGCCCGTTTGTGACTGGTATTTCTTTTGATGCATGTGCCTGCTAGATCCTAAAGCGAGGCGAGCAAAACAATCCACCTTGCATTCAATTTAGTATTGCATACCCTTTATAAAGAGCAGTGAATGAATGTAATACTGGGCAAACAACATCATAACGGCCTGACGAAAGCCCTGGACCAGCAAGGCCTTAGATTAGAGACTGTTATTTTAGAGTCAGAGAACCATAAAATCCTAACCCCTTCAATATAAGTTTTAATCTATAGCCACCCAGACCATCAATAAAGGGAAACCTATCTCTGTCTAAGGTATTTTTATATTTTCTAGGTACCTCAGTCACGGAAATATCAAAAGTGCTCCCTGGAATATGGTTGAGTCCAGCCTGGTTTTTAGGGAACAGCAATAGACCCGATAATGAAGCATGCCACTACTAGAGTGGTTGAGGATCTTACAAAAAGAAAAACATTCATTTTTCTTAACTAATTAATGACTGGGTATCCTCGTGGGAAAGGGCTTTCTCTAGACAGGAAAGGTGGACCCCATGTTTGACATAGCAATACACAAAGACCAACTGTCAGCTACACTAAGTCATGTGATCTGGGGAGAGTCTACAGACACCAAATTATAATTGTAATTGCATTCATATAGCGCTTACTAGCCCTGACGAGGCGCTGACATTCTTTTTCAGTGAGTAGCACCCTACTCTGGAACCCAAAAAGTATAAGTGGTGAATTAGTATAGGGAAATATTAAATTAATTTGAGCAGTGGACATGTTAGACTGTTATGTGGATTGAAAAAGGATAGTGGACGGATAGACGAGGGAAAGGTTTGCATTTAAATAGTGTTTGCCATTCCTGATGAGGTGTTAAAGTGTTTTTCGGTGGGTAGCTGTTGGACTTGGCCCTTTTTGCAGTGTCATCCCTGAAATTGTTACCCTCCTCCTGTATTTAATCTGACCTGTTGTTGGCTATTCTATGAATTTGGGCACCTTACCACTGCTGTTCAGTGCTAAAGTGCATATGCTCTCCCTATTTAAAATGTATATGTTGGTTGGATTCCATGATTGGTTCATTTGGTTTACTGTCAGACCCCAGTAAAGTGCACCAGGAGTGCCCAGGGCTTGTAAATACAAATGCTGCTGGTGGGCTTGCAGCACTGGTTGTGCCACCCACAGAAGCGGCCTGGTAAAATGTATCTAAGGTCTGCCATTGCAGAACCTGCATGCAGTCTGGTACTGTCATGCTGACTGGGCAGGTGCACCCAATTCCCAGTACCTAAACCTTCCCTTAACTTCATATTAGTCACCCCTATGGTAGGCCCAAGGGCAGGGTGCATTGTAAGCATAAGGTAGGACAAGCCCTGATGTGTGTGGCATGTCCTAATAGTGAATTACAACCATTGTCGTTTTTCACTATTGTAAGGCTACCTGTTCTCCATAGGCCAGAACGGGCTGTTAGAATTGTTACATCCTATGATCCTAACAGACCCAGGGAACATGGTAGAAATTTGAGTGTAGTATGCCTGAACTCAGAATAATAAAATACATCTTTTAGTAACGTTTAATTTAATATTCTGTGTTTGCAAATACCACTTTTAGAAAGTTGGTATTTGCTTGCCTGACCATTTCAGCCCGCCTCTGCTATGATGTGTATCTGCCTGTCTGGTTGTGCGAGTGACAGGGCTGGGGAAACCCAGAGGGGCAGGGCTAGGTAGCCTGGTGGTGAATAGGAAGATTTGCAGTCAGATGGGTGGGAAGAGTACACCTGGGCTCTGAATAGGGTTGTGCTCTTCTACCACAATGCTGGCTCTACCTCCTGTGGAGCGGCTGATGTCTCTGCCCTGCACCCTGAATAGAAAGGCAGAGTCATGTCAACAGAGTGCTCAAGAACTGGTTTGGACTGGGCAAAGGCCCCCTCTACCCCAGAGGAACAAAGGAATTAGGAGTATAAGTATTGGGACCCTGCTCCCATGAAATTAGATCCTGCTGAAACAAGAAGAATCTCTGCCTGAGGAGAAGGAACTGGGAAAGCTGTAGGAGGAGTACTGTCCCTGACCTGGGGGATTGGCCTGCAGTGGTTGCCTTGCTGCTGAAGGAGAGGAGAAAGACTACTAAAGACTTTGCTTCAACTTGTGCTTTGAAAAGATCTCCAAGGGCTTGAACTGAGCTTGCCCCCTGAACGAAGTCCCAGCACCAGTGGACTTCATCCCCAGCTCTCCAGACTCTTTCGGAAGTGCCTGCTGCTGTTGTTGGGCCTTCTGAGGGACTGCGTGTCGCAAGGAGCTGGAAGCGCGACTCAAGGAGGAGAAGCGTGACGCCGTCGGAGCTGTTGCCGTCACATCTCGCAGAGAGTGTCGCCGCTGCAGCATCGCATCGAGCGGAAGCGTCTCGCATCATTCCGGAAGTGTCTCGCAACGCCGAAGAAGCGTGTCGCCATCGCAGCCATCGTAGCTGTCGCATTTCACCGCATCGAGAGGAGAGTCTCGCATCGAGGAGGGAGCGTGTTGCCATCGCAGCCATCGTAGTTGTCGCATTGCACCGCATCCAGAAAAGCGCCTCGCATCCACGGAGAAGCGTGCCGCCGTCGGAGCCACTGTCGTCGCATCTCGCAGAAGGGGTGTCGCCGCTGCAGCATCGCATCGAGCGGTAGCATCTCGCAACGTCGGAGAAGAGTGCCACTGCCAAGGCCGCTGTCGTCGCATCTCGCCAAAGGTGACGCCGCAGTAGCTGACGTATCGAGTCGAGCCTTCTCGCAACATCGGAGAAGCGTAACGCATCTGGAAGATCCCGTCTTTATTTCTTTTGCACCAAGAACTTCAACGCATCTGCATCGCTGCAACACTTTTGTTGCCCTGCGTGTCGTATCTAAGGTACATTGACTTAAAGTGTCGCATTTAAGAACTTAAGAGAAGCTAAGCAATCTTCTACCAACCAAGCAACCGTATTGTGTATTTTTAATCGTTTAATGGTCTTGTGATAATCCTATATAAAGAATCCTCATTTGTGGTGTTGTTACTTGGTTACTGTATGTGTTCACAAATGCTTAACCTATAACGCTCTGAGATAAGCCTTGTCTGCTCGCGCCAAGCTACCTAGAGGGTGAGCAGGGGTTATTTTAGGAGTGTAACCCCTTACCCTGACTAGAGGAAAGGTTCCCTGCTTGTCACAAGTACCTACCTGTGCCAACCAAAGAACCCGGATTTTAACAGTAGCACACTACTCCGGAACCTAAGCAGTATTAGTGGGGAATTAGTACAGGGAAATATGAATGAGTGGTGGACATGTTAGTCTGTTATTTGGATTGAAAAGGGTAGTGAAGGGATAGAAGAGGAAAGGATTTAGAATTTTTTTTGTTTTATTTTTGTGTTTATTTTTTAACTCAATCCACTAGGAAAAGGTTTGGGGTGAGTAAAGGGGAGCTGAAGGGGAGAAGAGTCAGAGGGAAGGGTTTAGAAAGGCTTGTTTGGGAGATCTGAATAGTAAAAGAGGTATGAGATGTTGCGAGGAGGAGTAGAGGAGGGAGGAGTCTAGAAAGAATTATTTTGGGGATCGTAGTAGTAGAATGAGGTTTGAGACGAGTCATAGAGTGGAGGTAGAGGATATATTGAGAGAGGTAAAGGGTGAGGTCTGCCTTGCCTGTCTTATCTGCCACTAATATCTGAGACCTAGCAGTCATAGGTCTGTACATGGTACTGACAGGTGTTCCAGGACTAAACAGTGCAAAGGATGAGTCCACTGACCAGTTGATCAATAAAGTGACCCACTGGCTATGCAAATATGCTGTGTTTAAATTTGCTGAGCATAGGCACATCTTCATGGCCAGGAGGGTAGCACAAATTTGCAGGACCAAGAAATCATTCTCAGGTGACAGTGTGATTGTCATGCTTAGGCACCCAGTATAGGTCCACAAGATCCTATTCCCCTCCTTGCAATCTTTCTCAGCAGAATCAGGGATTAAACCACTTCCACTGGGTTTATTTTATAGGCCACCATCCAGTTCTAAATCATCCCAACACTTTGTTGTGCATGAAGAGGGTTCTACCCTGGGCGGGGGAACCCTGACATTAAGAAATGCATTTGCACCATTGAGGGACCTGAATGACTACAAGAAGGGGAGGGTACGGGTAGAGCCACTGACATCCGGGTTGAACCCCCTAGTGAACCATGTGTGATGGAGGAGACCAACTCTGGGATAATAACAGAGACTTCTTACGAGCGCAGGGATCAAAGTCAGTTGGTACTAGACAGATAGGGCTATTATCGTCTCCTCCCGCTCCCAGGAGGGACATATTGCGGGCGATTTAAAAATAGTCTCATGGGACTTGGCAGGTTTAGCCAGCAAGTTTTTGCATGACCAGTGGTTCCATTGCATCAGAAATTTCCATATAGTCTGCATCCAGGAAACGTGGGAGCCAGCTAATAAGTTCTTTATAGAAGGGTATTGAACTTTTTCTGCCCAGCTTTAAGGTTGAGTGCAGAGAGAGCAAGGAGGGGCCTAATCATGTTTACAGACCTTAGGATTCACGGTACGTGGAAGACCCTGTCGTAGGACTCAGATGTTGCACAGGGACTCAAATTCTCAAGTAACACTTATCGGTTAGTTTTAATTAATTTTTTATAACTCAAATTCACACTCACAGGGATCGGCTAGCCCCGATAAATTAAGTAGATGGCTGGAGCACATAAAGGGTGAAGGTCTGGCAGAGTCTAAACTAATTTAAACTGGAGACTTTAATTGCCACCTGTGCCCTAACTTGAGGGTGATTCATCATGACTGGTCGAACTGCACATTAGGAGAGGGACCACACAATGAACATACTCAGGAAGGGCGGGATTTGAGTGTCCTCCCAAACACCTATGGTCTAACTCGCGCTCTGGACCTGATTGCTATCCACCCTTATGCAGCTGTGCCCCGACTACAAAGGTAGAGGCTGCTCATCATTTATCGAATTTATATTTGTGTCTCATTGATGAGGTTTATATCTTTTTTAATATTAATCACAGTATTTTTAGCGACCATAATCCCGTGACATTGTCACTTGGTGCCCTCCGGTATCACCCAGCACATCACAGAATAATTGGGGAAACGATCTATGCAACTGACCAAGGTACGCGGCTACGTTGGGCACAGGTTGACACCGTTGCTTCTAATAGTTAACTTTTTAACATAGGCACGCAAGAGATCCTGAAATGTCTAGACCCAGAAGTGCAGGGGCATGAATTAGTTCATGCATTTACTGCTATTGCGCAACTAGTGGATGGTTTACTATCAGTGCCGGCATACTCCCCCAGTACGGACGCCCCAAGATGGTTCGACGGGTAATGTTCTCGGACCCTTAGAGCTCTAAAGATGGCTCTTAAACAGTCACGAGAGACAGGGGTCGGGTGGCGGCCTGCCGTAAAATGTATAGGCAAGCCGTGAAGGGGCGGTAGCACCAACTGCAACAAAAGGTTTGGGAGAAGTCAACAGAGGGATCTGAGCTAAAGGACTCTACCCTTTTCTGGAGGGTTATTAACAACCCATGTTTTAAACATTTGATTAACCCAGGGCAAAGCCACAACATTTTACCAGCGCAATGGAAGGCTCACTTTGAGGGACTGTATAATCATTCCCACAGAGAGGAGCAACTAAACGGACCAACCCTGAACAGAGAGCTGAACTTACGAATTAAGGGTCTCTGGCAAACAAGGCGCCGGGACCGAATAGGTGACGTTACAACGCATGCTATTACATCGCATGCCGTTGCAATGCAAACGTTTACTCCGACTTTCTGTCGGGGCACTGGAAGTTGGAATAGATTAATTTTCTATTCCAACTCCAGTGTGTGCAACAGTTAGGGAAGGTGTTGGAGTTAAATCCAACACCTTCTACCCACTGCTGCACACCTTTTGCGTTGCAACGACATGTGGTGTAAAGGCATGCGTTGTAACAGTTTCGTTGTAAAGGCTGTCTCCCGCCGTGACCATTTGGGATCCCTCCACACAGAGGTATGGGCTCTTCTCCCAGTGAGGGTTTTAAATGCGGCAATAGCATCAGTAATTCCAGTATCATGGTCTACTGCCACCATTATCTCGATTTTTAAGAAGGGAGATATGGACAGTTTACATTGCTATCGCCCGATATCCCTTATTGATGAAAATGAAGGTTCTGGGGTGGTTGATACTAGACAGGTTTTTGTATTGGGCAGTAGCCAATCAAATAATACCAGATGTCCAACATGGGTGCCTCAACCTTTATCTGGTTTCTGCTAAATACACACTAGCCAAATCAGGGACGTTGCATCTAGCTTTTATGGACCTCACTGCAGCTTTTGACCGAGTGAAAAGCTGTGAACTGTGGAAACTTATGGGAGAGCTCGGGGTGGACCCGGCAATAACTAACACCGTAATGGCCCTGCACTCGAACACTACTGCAGTACCAATCAATCAAAGCTTTATTTCGATAAAAATTTGTATCATAAAAGCAACAACATACATACATAAAAGATACAATTTATCGTGTGGGAAGGAATACTAAAAATTGAATAAATACATTTGGCATATGATGTGATATTTACAATCAGATAAAAAAGAATTAAATTTCAATATTAGTCCCATTGCTTTTGGTTGATAAAAGACAATTTAAAAGAAATAAAATATAAGGAGACTAAAAAATCGTGTCAGAACGAAGAGACTTGAACCTAATTATCCAAAAGCACCCAAGAAATTTGGCTACACCACAAACCAACACAGCGCTAGTATCTGATTGTAAGATTCTGAGGGCTACACGGTAGTTCAACGTGCCCAGCTGTCTGCAGACCGGACTTAACCACCTGCCTCTTGGGTTTTTGTAAGCTGGGCACTCAAACATAAGGTGTGTCGTGCTTTCGACCTTCCCACTACAGCTCAGGCAAGATGCCGGGGTTTGATGGGGAGGCTTCCATTTGTTGGTGTACTCTCGAGTTGGTAGTGTGCCCAATCTGAATTGTATATAGAGTGTTCTATCTCTTGGTTTCTGAACAAAATCAAGGTAGGACTCAAGGCTGACAGCTTGTTTGTGTAAATAAAAATCTTCTCTTAGTCTGCCTTGGCTGGGATTGCTGATCTCTTGGGTATCGATCCATGCCCAATAAGCTCTTTTGAGATCAGTCTCGTTTATTGGTTTACCGGACTCCCAGGCTTCTCTAAATCCCAACAGGAGAAAAAACTTCTTGATGTTGCGCAGCCAACCAACTCTATGTGAGCCCAGGGTATTTATCACTTCTCTAAGGCCCTCTACATACTTTGATAGCTCAGGGGTGCGCCATAAGCGGGCCCAAAAAAGCAAGGGGCGCAATCTTGCCAGATCCTTAATTGTTTGCCTACCTAAATCGCTAAATAAGGGTTTGAGAGGAGTACTCCTTGGGTCTGAGACCAATTCCCTCAAGAATTTATTTTCTGACCTAGAGATTTCTTCAACGTTGTCGAAACCCCATAGCTCGGCACCATACGGAGCCGAGCTAACAGCTTTTGCTTGATAAATCACTAGAGCGGGTGCAATGGGCCTGCTCTGCGAGGAACGATGTTCTTTGATAATAGCCCCTGCAGCCCGCTTGTGATTAAGAAGCATCTTATCCAGATGGGGTCTCCAACTAACATTATCGGAAATTCTAATGCCAAGATAATCGAAAGTTTTTACAAGCTCAAGAGGAGTTCCTTCTAGCATAGGGGTGATTTTAAATGGTCCACGTGATTTGAACGAGAGAAGTTTGGTCTTTGCGGTGTTTATAGACAAGCCTCTTAGATTACAAAACAAATAGAATCTGTCCAAGAGCTTCTGCAACCCTGCCGGGGTCTTGGAAATTAGCAGGGTGTCATCTGCAAAGAGGAGGGCGGGGACCCTGTCACCCGCCAGTGCCGGGGCATCTGCTGGAATATCTTGTAAAAATGTTACCACCCCATTCACAAATAAAGAGAAAAGGGTGGGTGCCAAAACGCAGCCCTGGCGAACTCCCATATTAACAGGGATTTTTGCAGTTTTTTGGTTCTGGGTTCCCCATCTAACCTGGGCATAATTGCCCTCGTGCAGGCGGATCAGAAGGTCAAGGATTGGCGGGGGCACGCCCATTTCCCTCATAACAAACTATAAGCGATCTCGAGGGACCAGGTCAAAGGCAGTCTTCAGATCTATGAACGCCAAATGAAGACTGCCCCTGCCGATCAAGACCACCTTCTAATGTAGGAGGAGGAGTCTGAAGACCTGATCGATTGTACCTGTATTTGATTTAAATCCTGCCTGATAATGAGACAGGATATTGTTCTCGTTAGCCCACAGTAGGATTCTCTCCAACAAGACCCTGCCAACCACCTTCTGACCAGCATCAATGAGGCTAATCGGTCGGTAGTTAGCAGGGTCCTCCCTGGAGCCCTTTTTGAATATTGGGACCACCTCGGCTCCTTTCCACGATTCGGGAACAGGGGATCCATTAATGAGAGCGTTGAGCAAGATAGTAAAGTACTTTGCCCAATTTTGGGAGTCCGCTCGAAACAAATCGCCGGGGAGACCATCTGGGCCAGGAGCTTAGCTGGGACTATTTTATTGATGGCAATCAAGACCTCAGATTCCACAAAGAGATCCCATACCTCTAGAATAGAGGTAGTTACTATTGGGCAATATGAAGGTCGAAAACTTTGTACATCCTCCCCAGAATAGAGTTTTTTAAAATGAGCAAACCACTCTTGATTTGTAATGTGATTTGGGATGGTATCAGAATCCGAACCTGTGGACTTTCTATAATCATTCCCACAGAGAGGAGCAACTAAAGGGACCAACCCTGAACAGAGAGCTGAACTTCCGAATTACGGGTCTCTGGCAAACAAGGCGCCGGGACCGAATAGGTGACGTTACAACGCATGCTATTACATCGCATGCCGTTGCAATGCAAACGTTTACTCCGACTTTCTGTCGGGGGCGCTGGAAGTTGGAATAGATTAATTTTCTATTCCAACTCCAGTGTGTGCAACAGTAGGGAAGGTGTTGGAGTTAAATCCAACACCTTCTACCCACTGCTGCACACCTTTTGCGTTGCAACGACATGTGGTGTAAAGAAATGCGTTGTAACAGTTTCGTTGTAAATGCTGTCTCCCGCCGGGACCATTTGGGATCCCACCACACAGAGGTATGGGCTCTTCCCTGAGTGAGGGTTTTAAATGCGGCAATAGCATCAGTAATTCCAGTATCATGGTCTACTGCCACCATTGTCTCGATTTTTAAGAAGGGAGATATGGACAGTTTACATTGCTATCGCCCGATATCCCTTATTGATGAGAATGAAGGTTCTGGGTTGGTTAATACTAGACAGGTTTTTGTATCGGGCAGTAGCCAATCAAATAATACCAGATGTCCAACATGGGTGCCTCAACCTTTATCTCGTTTCTGCTAAATACACACTAGCCAAATCAGGGACGTTGCATCAAGCTTTTATGGACCTCACTGCAGCTTTTGACCGAGTGAAAAGCTGTGAACTGTGGAAACTTATGGGAGAGCTCGGGGTGGACCCGGCAATAACTAACACCGTATTGGCCCTGCACTCGAACACTACTGCAGTAGTTAGAGACACACAGAAGGGGAAAACCACAGATCCTTTTAAATGCTCTAGTGTGGTCAGACTGGTCTGTATTTTAGCGCTGTTCCTGTTTACACTATATATTAATGGTCTTGATTCTGCCCTGATGGCCTTACCAGCAGATACCCCGAGGATAGGTACAAGATCGGTCCCTGTTCTGCTTTATGCTGACGACGCAGTACTCCTCGCACGTACACCAAAGGGCCTGCAGATTTTACTAGATGGGTTCAGGACTTTTATGAACAAGATGGACTTGTCCCCTAACTTCACTAAATACTATATAATGGAAATTGAGAAGAAGTGTAAGAAGCCCAACACTTACACAGGTGGCACACATACTCTAGGGAAAGTACTGGCCTTCTCATATTTAGGTATTTTCTGCAACAGAAAATTGAGTTATTAGAGGAGAAGTGCCTTGGTTGACAATGTCCACCGGAGCAATTGCAAATTTTGCTCATAGATTAGACAACTGGTCATCTGGGACGATTTTAAAATTATATAACTCCTTTTGCAGCTCCAAAGCTTTATATGGTAACGAGATGTGGAGATTTAAGGTGGCTAATAAATTACACACCAGAGAAAACGTATTCTTTAGGCGCTTGCTGAAAGTACCTCAAAGCACCCCTGCTTACATTGTTCATGAGGAATTGGGGTCCAAGTACATCTCTGATATGGTGGCTGTGAACCCCCTACTGTGTTGGGTGAAGAACTGGTCCACGACGACACAGGTCATAATAGGCTGGTAATCCAGGACTGTCTCTCCCTCGATCATGTGTTAAAAATCCTATGGTTATAATATGTAAAGGAAACCCTTATCACATTTGGACAAGTAGATCTGTTAAAAAATCATGATATTGTGAGATCACAGGAAAAAGCTCTTTTTAAGGATATGTTTTTTAAACATGTCACTGCACAACGTGAGTAAAGGGAGCTAAAAAATCCCACGGTCAGATAATACATTTTAGTAAAGTCAACACAGGGCATGGAACCCTATGTATTCCTTATAGTCAGTGCACATGATAGATCTGTAATTACACATTTCAGGCTGAACTTATTTCTTCACCTATTGGCTGTACCCCCAGGCTTTACGGTACATACAGAACGAATAGGACACGTTACAACGCAAACATTTACAACGCATGTCATTACAACTCGTTTTTACATCACACTACAAGGCATGATTTTACAACGCATGCCATCACAATGCATTTTTAGGAAACTACATTTCCAACACATTCCATTACAACACATGACACATGACATTACAACGCATACCATTACAACACATAATACTTTAAGGGCAACAGTAGGGTAAGTGTTGGATAGTGTAGGGGTAGAAATTACTATTCCCACACAAGTGAGTGCAACAGTAGGATAAGTGTTGGATAGTGTAGGGGTAAAAATTACTATTCCCACTCCAGTGAGTGCAACAGTATGGTAAGTGTTGGATAGTGTAGGGGTAACAATTACTATTCCCACTTCAGTGAGTGAAACTTTAGTGTAACTGTTGAATAGTGTAGGGGTAAAAATTACTATTCCCCATTACTTACCTTAAAATGCGTTGTAATGGCATGCGATGTAGTGACGTGTGCTGTAATGGCTGCGTTGCAATGGCATGCAATGTAAAGGCAGTTGCGTTGTAATTACTGTGTTGTAAATGTAGTGCGTTGTAATGACTGCATTGTAATGGTTGTTTCCCCACAGAGAGAACCCTGTGGCTGCAGTACAATAGGTCTCTACAGGAAACCTTACATTTTGTTCTCCTCTGTCCGCACTACTCACACCCGAGAAGAGTGTTCCTGAAGGGGCTTTTAAGAAAGCTTAGATTCAGACACGCACCCGTTACCTTACTGTTTTTACAACTGTCATCAGATGTTTTTACAGTTTTTTGTGTGTCTAACTTCTTAAGAACTGCTTTAAAGTTAAAAATCACTAGGGTATTCTGAAGGCCATCAGAGTTTTTGCCAATATTGCACTGTGTTATGTTATGGTAATCGCACTTATAGAGCGCACGGTTACCCTGGGGTGTCCTGGTGCTAAGCACTTCCTACCAGGGAGCGTGAAGGAGTATGCTACTGGGTAAAGAGCCATGTTTTCAACCCCTTCCTAAAGGAGAGGAGATCCGAGGCGCTCCTAAGATGGAAGGGGAGATCATTCCAAACCTTTGAAGCGCAGGTAATAAAGCTCCTGCCTCCCCAATTGACCTTTCTAAATGAGGGAACTAGAACTTGTTTAGCTCCAGATGAGCGCAGCATTCTTCTTGGGATGTACCACTGAAATATTTGCCTCAGGAAGTCAGGTCCTACTCCGTTAATAGCTTTAAAGACAGTACAAAGTGCTTTAAAGCGTACTCTTTGTTTGACCGGGAGCCAGTGGAGTTGCTTAAGTTCCTCCTTTATGGAAACACATTTCAGAGTCCCTGACAGCAGTCTGGCTGCTGCATTCTGAACAAGTTGAAGCCTATTGATATGTTGCTTTTGGGCATGCAGATATAGGCCATTGCAGCAATCAAGGAATGACATTATGAGGGCCGTGACAACTGTCTTGAGGATATTTTCAGTTAGAAAAAACTTGATTTTCCTTTTGATTCTGAGTGCCAAAAAGCAGTCAGGTGTCCACACATGTGAATTGTTCCCAAATGTTATGACCTCAGTTTTACTGGAGTTTAGTTTTAAACAGTTGGAGGACATCCATCTAGAGATGGCGACCATTCAATCGTGGAAACGTGCCCCTGTTTCCTGTTCAGCCCTCTCTCTCAGTGACCACACTATTTGAGTGTCGTTGGCGTATGAGGTGAATTGGAAACCAAAGGATCTTATCACTCCTGCCAGGGGTGCCACATAAACATTGAGAAGCGTCGGGCTGAGGGACAAGCCTCGTGGCACCCCACTTGGGAGGTAAAATGGCTTTGACATATTGGAGTCTAAATCCACAGTTTGCATTCTGTCGGATAGAAATGACTGCAGGAGTTTTCAGGCTTGTCTTTTTATTTCTTTGTCAGACAGCCGGTCCATCAACACCTCATGATGGACCGTGTTGAAGGCCGTGGACAGATCCAGCAGGATTAATATTGCATTGCCTCCCCTGTCCAGGGCCTCCCTGATTTCTTCAGTGGATTTAATTAGGGTCAACTCTGTGCTGTGATCTGCTCTAAACCCATATTTAGATGGGTCAAGTATCTTGTTAGATTGAAGGAATGCACTGAGTTGGATATTTATGGCTTTTTCCGTGACTTTGGCAGGGGGCGGAAGCCGTGAGATTGGCCTATGATTATTAGGGTCCTTTGGGTCAAGGCTCTGTTTCTTCAACAACGGAAGAATAGAGGCCTTCTTCCACCTCCTGGGAAATATGCCCGAGCTAAATATGGCATTCAACAGGGGTGTGAGTGCTGTCCCAAGAACTTCTGGAATTTGTTTCATTACTGATGCTGGGCAAGGATCCGTGGGGGCCACAGAGCAAATAGAACTTAGAAGTTTAATCATGTCTGGTATATCAAGAGGTAGAAATTGTTCTAAAACCGGTAAAGGGCAGAGACTATCTAGTCCTTCCATGAGCGGCCGCACTTTTTCCCTTTTATCATCTAGGATGAACAAGGATAAAATAAGTTCCACATTTTGTTTGAAAAAGTCGGCCAATTTATCACAGAATTCAGGGCTGCTCAAGCTCTTGGGGACATTAGGAGTGGAACGTTTTTTAAATGTTTTAAGGAGTTCTTTTAAATTAGATTTGGCTAGTGATATTTGCATCGCGAAAAAGTTTTTGGGGGTTTCAAGTAGTAACTGCTATGTTTGTATGTTTCATCATCTGCGCTTTTATAGCCTCTCCGCCAGGCCCGTTCTAATCACTTGCAGGCCAGCTTTTTAATTCTTAGTTCCTCAGAATACCAGGGCGCTGAGGGTTGAGCCCGTTTAGGGGTCCACTTTTTTAATGGGGCAAAAGTGTTACAAGTTGCATCATGCCAGTGTGTATAAGCTGATGTGGCCTCTTCCAGTAATAGGAGGAGGGGCGCATGAACTCCTCAGAGTTTCTCCTAATTACTTGCTGTCCACATTTCTCCATGCTCTTGTTACAATCTCCCGGATTGGCTGTGCACTAGCTGGAGAACTGTAGTACAGACTAGGTCTTTGTTGTTGGAATAAATCCCATCCAGGGTGTGCCTTTTATCATGAGTCAAGACCTTCATCGACTGCTTGAGGACTCCAGCACCCATAATTTGCTCCAGTCAGGAGGTATCTGGATTGGAGGGGACCTCCAGATGGATATGAAAGTCACCCAACATCGTGTAGGAGTCTAGGCATGGCCCTTCCTCAAGCAAGGTGCCTAACAGCTCCAGAAATCAGCTTTTGAGGCCAGGCGGACGGTAAAGCAGTATACATTTAAAGGTGTTGTGATGTACCGTATGGACACTGAATGCTAGGGTCTCACAGAAAGTATTGGAGGCATTATTAAAAAGTTGGTTCCAGCGAGTCATGATGAATGTAGGAGAGTAGGATCTGCATTTATGTTGCCCCTACTTTTTTTCTGATGTATAACCTGGTTTCTGGCTATAGTCTGGCTGGGTCCCTGCTAATCAGGGCCCCAGTCTATCTGTTCTCTCTAAACAACTTGGTGTGCATATTAGATGCACTAGTGATTGGATACTGTGGTACCTTATGAGCCCCTAGTATATGGAACCGTAGGTACCTAGGACATTGGTACTTAACAGGCCTACCAGGGGCTGCAGCATGTATCATGCCACCCCTGGGAAGCATCCTCAATCTGACACCACAGGCCTGCTACTGCAGCCTGTGTGAGGTAGTGTTAGCACTCCTCACTGAGGTATAGGTTCCTATATCTCACCATTTACACACATATAAACCTATCAGCACCCCTATACCAGGCCCTATCAATCCTGAGGGTAGGGTGCTTGGTTTACTATGTGAGGGGGTGCTTCTGCATGAGCAGGACCCCTCTGCAGCTGGCAGAGTCTATTTTTTGTGGCTGTTTGTGGATGCGGTTAAACCATATACTCTTAAGTGCATTATAACCTCGCGGTAAATGCTAACTTTGGAATGACTGCATCAAAATATGTCGTGTTGGTGTCAAACAACTTGGAATCATACCCCCACACCAGTAACTGGTGTGGGAGTATGATCACACCCTTCTAGAGGGGATGACATGTACCCACTGTACTTAAATGACAGAAATCTGAAAGAGCCCTGGCATCACAAAATGGATGCCACCAGCATAGACGCTGGGCTGCCCTCCTGCTGCTGACTGAAACTCACAGTGGAGGGAGCCCAACAAAAGGCATCCTGTCACAGGGAGGTGTCACCACCTTCCAGACAGGATTTAGTGTATTGGAGCTGGGTGGGTGCACTCTTAGAGTGCTTTGAAGTCCTGCACTGGGGGAGCAGTAGGCTCCTCTGTGCATATGCCAGCTCAAACCGTTTCAGGGGCTACCTGTCCCTGCTCTGGTGCAAAACTGGACAAAGGGAAGTGAGTGTAACCACCCCCTACCCTGACCCTCCTAGAGGAGTGGTCATAGAGCTAGTCCCTCCTCTACCTTCACTATAAGATAGCAAGCATTGCCATTGCAAAGCAGATAACCCTGGATGATGCTCTATGAAGAAGAATCCTGGCCCTTCGATGTTCCACTACCTTTGGAAGACAGAAGAATCTCCCTTGGAGTCAAGGAGTGACTCCCCTGCTTGGCAGGCACCAAAAACCTTAATCAATGGTTGCAAACTTTCCTGCTCCCGCCGGAGTTTGAAGTCCCTGCTGCCCCAGAAGTAGATTTCCTGACTTCTCGATGGCCATTGTGAGTCCCCAGCAAAGCTGTGGTGAGTGGACCCCACGAGTGATGAGGAACAGCAATACCTGGGGACCATGCACTATTGTCAAGTGCAAACCCTAAACAACGTTCTACGAACTTGTGCATTGGAACATCTATGGCCCAAGCCTCCAGCAGGTCTTGCACCAAACATCAGTGGCCTACCCCATCCCGAGTGACCGCGGGCTCCTGTGAAGCATTTCCTGAGGAGGCATCTTTGCAATCACTTGCCCATTGGCTAGTGGGTCCCCAAAGACTTTCTCATCAACTCAAAGGGCTCCCCTTAGTGCTTCAGGCCTGCCCTCACTTACCCTTGCTGGGTGAGTCCATCAGACCTTGCTGGTCTGCACCATCGACTTTCTTCAGTCTACACAAGACTTGCAGTTGCCAAGGCTTGTTGGTTACAATCCAGTTGCCGACACCGCCATCAGCTGCAAACGTTATGGGACACTCGGAATCCAGCTGCTGGTCATCATCAATCCTTCCTGGACCTCGTGAGTGAAGAGTCAAAACACCATTGACGACCTGAAATCATGCAACATCTGTGGTCATCCATCTTGCTGGCCACCGGTCACTGGCAAGTGACCTTGAACACTGTCCCTTTAATTTTCAGGTCTTCTGCATCGTGAATCCACCGGACACTTCTTCAGTCGACGCAAGCAGCAAGTCTTCTTTGGTCTCCATAGAAAACAGCGACGCGACCCGACACAAAAAGACACCTATGCACCCGGCTTCCCTGGGTGAGGTAACTCGTGCACTGCCATGCCCTAGTGTGTGTTGGCCCTCGAAGTACTTACCTAGTAAGTGGCTTGCTTTTAGACTTCCTCGAAGTACCTTAGAACTTTAAAAATCAAACCGCGACTTGCACCATTATAATCAATAGAGAACCCGCGGCTGTTTTCGCACACTGCATGTGTCTCCCGTGGGCCTGTTACTTACCTGCTAACACTGCAGTAGTGAAGCCCCAGCGATTCCCCAGGCCCTAGGCCTTGTCGTTTTGCAAGTCGACATTGCTATACCATTTTTTTAGTATATGGTCTGGTACGCCCCTAGGGCTCCAGCCATATTTGTGCTTAATTTATTGTGAAAGGTTGACATTTGAATGTCCTCTGAGACTTAGCCTGAAGGCTGCTCTCCACAGCTACCACTAGGATAGCTTTCTTTAAAAGGTTGTCTTAAACCTATCTACCATAAGAGTCGAATTGGACTGGTGCAAGGTGGCCACTATAACTAGTGACCAGCATATGCCAGGCCAACTTCTCACATTGGTGGGCAGCGTGTGGGATTCCAGCTTGTCATTGTTTTACCAGAAAATCTCTATTTGAATTACTAACTGAAAACCACTAAAGGTACTCAAGGTACATATAAAGTCAAGCTTAGTATCAATAAGTTTTACTGAACTTAGAGGTGTTTGTGAAGGGCTAAGCACACCCTTGCTACAGCTCAAGCTAGGTTCAGTAGGCCTCAAACTAGTGTAGGTAGTACAACACTGCATAACACTAGAATGTCCTCAAGGAATGGAGCCAGTGGGTCCACCCAGCCTCAGTACAAGGACATGACCTACTTTGACTTGAAGGCCATGTGTTTTGAAAGACAGCTGAGGGTAGGACGGAGTCCCTCCTCACAACACCTGATAGATCTGTTAGTAGCAGATGATGTTAGGCTAGCTATAGGAGCTAGTGGATCTGCATCAGGGGGTGGGTCAACCATAGTCTCTGGGTCTGATGATGAAAATCAAGATGACCTGGAGTCTGTGATCGAAGGGCCAGACCCAGAAAGGTCTGAACAGGACAGAGGAATTCTCCCTAAGAGAGCTGACAGAGTGGAAGAGAGGCCTAGGTCCCCCTCAAGGTATTCTGACCACTCATATCACTCTGGAAGAGAATCTGTCCAACAGAGGAACTCATGCTATCCCAGAGAGACCTCCTCTGACAGAAGGTACAAGATGCTTCAGTATGAGGAAGCTAGGCTTACCCTCAGAACCAGGCAATTGGCCTTAGATAGAGAAGCCTTTGAGCTCCAGAGAGCTTCTAGAAAAGAGGGGTTAGATACCCCTGGTGGCAGCAACAGTGTCCCTAGAGGTAGAGAATATATTCCAGACCATAGGAACCTGTCCAAGGTTGTTCCTCCCTACCAGAGTGGGGATGATATCCACAAATGGATAACTGCTATGGAGTGGGCCTGTAAAGTTCAGCAGGTCCCCCAGAAACAGTGGGCAGCAATCTTGTGGCTCTCCTTTTCTGATAAAGGTAGAGACAAGCTACTCACTGTTAGAGAGGAGGATGCTAATGATTATGAAGCTCTGAAGAGTGCATTAATAGATGGGTTTGGCTTAACCACTGAACAGTACAGGTTGAAGTTCAGAGATACCCAGAAAGCACAGACTCAGGATTGGACTGACTTTGTTGATTGTGCAACCAAGGCTCTGGAAGGTTGGCTGGTTGGTAGTAGAGTAACTGATTGTAAGGGATTGTATAATCTTATAATGAGAGAACAGATCCTTAATAATTGCCAAAACTAGTTGTTGCATCAGTACCTGGTGGACTCTGATCTGACCTCTCTCCAAGAATTGGGAAAGAAGGCAGACAAATGGGTCAGAACCAGGGTGAGGCAGAAAACCCAGAACCAAGGGGGTGACACCAAGAAGCAAGTTCCTAAAGGCTCAGATAAAGGTGGGGATAAGTCAAAAGACCAACAAGGGCCCAAAAAATCTGCAACTGGTGGGGATTCACAGTCTACAAAGGGAAAAGGCCAAAAGAAGCCCTGGTGCAAATTCTGTAAACAGAAAGGGCACTGGACTTCTGATTGTACCAAGTCCAAAGACCAAAACACTACCACTCCAGCCCCTAAGGCAGCTGTTCCCCCTAGTGCAGTCATTGGTGGAGGTGGTAACCAGAATAAGGATGTAGTAGGGTTGAACCTGGGTTCTGATGTGGACTCTGGCCTAGTCAGAGTACCAACACAGGCATTGCTAGTTTGTGAGGGAGACCATGATATCTCCTTCCTAGTGAGCCCCAGTAATCTGGGCAAGTACAAACAGCAGCCTATCATAAATGGCAAAGAGGCTTTGGAATTCAGGGACACAGGTGCTAGTGTCACCATGGTGGCAGAGGATCTAGTGGACCCTGCACAGATCATACTGGGTGAAATGTACCAGGTGACCAATGCAAGCAATGTCAGGACCAACCATAGTCTGGCAGTTGTGAATTTCTCCTGGGGAGGGGTAACTGGCCTCAAAAAGGCAGTAGTCAGTGCAGACCTCCCTGTCGAATGTTTGTTGGGCAATGATCTGGAGACTTCAGCCTGGTCTGAAGTAGAATTATGGACTCATGCTGAGATATTGGGCCTACCTGCAGAGGTATTTGCTGTGACTAGGTCACAAGCCAAAATGCATAAAACGGAACCAGCTCTGGATCCTGAAACTATGGACCAGATGCTACCCAAGAGGAGGAGCAGTAGGGTTAAGGCTGTGCCTTCCCCTCTGTCTCAGATCTCAGATTCCCCTCCTGAGGGAGGAGAAGCAGATCCTGAAGAAGGAACTGCCCCAGAGGGACTTGAGCCTGATCAGGTTGAGTTCTTGGGGGCAGGGGGACCTTCCAGGGAAGATCTGAGTAAGGAGCAACAGTGCTGCCCCTCTCTTGAACCCCTCAGACAGCAAGCTGCTGCTGAGGTTGCTGGGAGTGCTAGTGGGTCCCATAAAGTTTATTGGGATGAGGGGGTCCTATATCCTGAGGCTAGAGATCCTACCCCTGGAGCCAGCAGGAGGTTGGAAATACCTCAGAAGTTTAGCGGGTTCCTCTTGACCCTAGCACATGACATCCCATTGGCAGGACACTTGGGCCAAAACAAGACCTGGGACAGGCTTGTTCCACATTTTCATTGGCCACACATGTCTGAGGACACCAAGGAGTTTTGTCGCTCCTGTGTCACTTGCCAAGCCAGTGGCAAGTCAGGAGGCACAACAAAGGCCCCCCTGATACCACTACCTGTGGTGGGGGTTCCCTTTGAAAGGGTAGGGATTGACATTGTTGGTCCCCTTGACCCTCCAACTGCATCTGGGCACAGATTTATACTGGTGGTAGTGGATCATGCCACCAGGTATCCAGAAGCTATACCCCTAAGGACTATCACAGCCCCTGTGGTAGCAAGAGCCCTTATTGGAGTTTTCTCCAGAGTGGGTTTCCCTAAGGAGGTCATATCTGACAGAGATACAAACGTTATGTCAGGCTATCTAGCAATGTGGAAGGAGTGTGGTGTCAACTACAAATTCACTACTCCCTATCACCCACAATGCAATGGGTTAGTTGAGAGATTGAACAAAACCCTAAAGGGAATGATTAAAGGCCTCCTAGAAAAGCTTAAGTGAAAATGGGACCTTTTACTTCTCTATCTTCTATTTGCATACAGGGAGGTTCCACAGAAGGTGGTTGGCTACAGCCCTTTTGAACTTCTGTTTGGGCACCCTGTCAGAGGACCCTTATGTCTGGTGAAGGAGGGATGGGAGTTACCTCTCAAACCTCCCAAACAGGATGTGATGGACTATGTACTAGGTCTCCGCTCCCAGATGGCAGAGTACATGAAGAAGGCAACTAAAAACCTTGAGGCTAGCCAAGAATTACAAAAAGCTTGGCATGACCAAAAGGCTGTCCTGACTGTTTATCAGCCAGGCCAGAAGGTGTGGGTGTTGGAGCCTGTGGCCCCAGCAGCTCTCCAGGACAAATGGAGTGGCCCCATTACAATTGTTGAGAAAAAGGGAGAAGTCACCTACTTGGTGGATCTTGGAACTCCCAGGAACCCCCTTAGGGTGCTCCATGTCAACAGACTTAAGCCATATGTGGACAGGACTGACATGGGCTTGCTCATGGCAACTGATGAGGACCAGGAGGAGGAGAGTGACCCTCTCCCTGACCTGCACTTACAGAACCCTGATGATGGGTCAGTAGATGGTGTTGCTTTGGCAAGCAGCCTCACTGAGCATCAGCAAACTGAATGTAGACAAGTTCTACAACAGTTTAGACATATGTTTAGCCTGACCCCAAGTCAGACTTCCTGGTGCACCCAGGAGGTGGACACTGGAGACAGTCTGACTGTAAAGAGTAAAATCTACAGGCAACCTGACTATGTCAGGGATTGTATCAGGACAGAAGTCCAGAAAATGTTGGAACTAGGTGTTATTGAGCCTTCAGATAGCCCTTGGGCTAGCCCAGTAGTCCTTGTGCCAAAACCTCATACCCAGGGTGGTAAGAAAGAAATGAGGTTTTGTGTTGACTACATAGGCCTCAATGCAGTCACCAGGACTGATGCCTATCCAATTCCAAGGGCAGATGAACTTATAGACACTTTGGCCTCACCCAAGTATCTTAGTACATTTGACCTAACAGCTGGCTACTGGCAAATCAAGTTAGCTGATGATGCCAAGGCCAAAACAGCATTTTCAACCCCTGGTGGGCACTATCACTTTGTGGTAATGCCCTTTGGTTTGAAAAATGCACCTGCCACTTTTCAGAGGTTGGTGAATAAAGTTCTGACTGGTATTATTGCTCAGCTTATCTTGATGATATTGCTGTCTTTAGTTCCACCTGGCAGGATCACCTGGTCCACCTCAGAAATGTACTGGAGGCCCTGCAAAAAGCAGGCCTCACTATCAAGGCCACTAAGTGCCAGATAGGGCAGAGTCAGGTTCTGTACCTGGGCCACCTTGTAGGTGGAGGCCAGGTTCAACCATTGCAGAGCAAAATCCAAACCATAATGGAATGGGTAGCTCCAACAACCCAGACACAGGTCAGAGCCTTTTTAGGCCTGACTGGATACTACAGGAGGTTTGTTAAGGGATATTGATCTATAGTGACCCCCTTAAATGATCTGACCTCTAAGAAAATGCCAAAAAAGGTTCAGTGGACAGCTAGCTGCCAAAAGGCATTTGATGACCTCAAGCAGGCAATGTGCACTGCCCCCATCTTACAGAGTCCAGATAACAAAAAAGAAGTTCATTGTTCAAACAGATGCTTCAGAGCTGGGTGTGGGAGCTGTACTGTCTCAACTTAATGATGAAGGTCAAGACCAGCCTGTAGCTTTCATAAGCAGAAGGCTGACCCCTAGAGAGAAACGTTGGTCAGCTATAGAGAGGGAGGCCTTTGCTGTGGTGTGGGCCCTGAAGAAGCTGAGGCCATACTTGTTTGGCACTCACTTCATAGTTCAGACTGACCACAAGCCCATCCTATGGCTCAAACAGAGGAAAGGTGAAAATCCTAAATTGCTCAGGTGGTCCATTTCCCTACAGGGGATGGACTATGCAGTGGAACATAGACCTGGGACCCAACATGCCAATGCAGATGGACTCTCAAGATATTTTCACTTAGAACATGAAGACTCACCTGGTCAAGGTTAGTTTAATGTCCCTGCGCTTGGGGGGGGGGGGGGTTCTGTAGTACAGTAGGATCTGCACTTATGTTGCCCCCACTTTTTTTCTGATGTATGCACTGGTGTCCCTGCTAATCAGGGCCCCAGTCTCTTTGTTCTCTCTAAACAACTTGGTGTGCATATTAGATGCACTAGTGATTGGACACTGTGGTACCTTATGAGCCCCTAGTATATGGTACCTTAGGTACCTAGGGCATTGGTACTTCACAGGCCTACCAGGGGCTGCAGCATGTATTATGTCACCCCTGGGAAGCACCCTCAATCTGACACCACAGGCCTGCTACTGCAGCCTGTGTGAGGTAGTGTTAGCACTCCTCACTGAGGTATAGGTTCCTATATCTCACCATATACACACATATAAACCTATCAGCACCTCTATACCAAGCCCTATCAATCCTGAGGGCAGGGTGCTTGGTTTACTATGTGAGGGGGTGCTTCTGCATGAGCAGGACCCCTCTGCAGCTGGCAGAGTCTATTCTCTGTGACTGTTTGTGGATGCGGTTAAACCATATACTCTTAAGTGCATTATAACCTCGCGGTAAATGCTAACTATGGAATGACTGCATCAAAACATGTTGTGTTTGGTGTCAAACAACTTGGAATCATACCCCCACACCAGTAACTGGTGTAGGAGTATGATCCCACCCTTCTAGAGGGGATGACATGTACCCACTGTACTTAAACAACAGAAATCTGAAAGAGCCCTGGCATCACAAAATGGGTGCCACCAGCACAGACGCTGGGCTAGCCTCCTGCTGCTGACTGAAACTCGCAGTGGAGGAAGCCCAACAAAAGGCATCCTGTCACAGGGAGGTGTCACCACCTTCCAGACAGGATTTGGTGTATTGGAGCTGGGTGGGTGCACTCTTAGAGTGCTTTAAAGTTCTGTACTGGGGGGAGCAGTAGGCTCCTCTGTGCATATGCCAGCTCAAACTGGTTCAGGGGCTACCTGTCCCTGCTCTGGCGCAAAACTGGACAAAGGGAAGTGGGTGTACCCACCCCCTACCCTGACCCTCCTAGAGGAGTGGTCATAAAGCTAGTCCCTCCCCTATCTTCACTATAAGATAGCAAGCATTGCCATTGCAAAGCAGATAACCCTGGACGATGCTCTACAAAGAAGAATCCTGGCCCTTTGACGTTCCACTACCTTTGGAAGACAGAAGAATCTCCCTTGGAGTCAAGGAGTGACTCCCCTGCTTGGCAGGCACCAAAAACGTAATCAACGGTTGCAAACGTTCCCGCTCCCACCGGAGTTCCGAGTCCCTGCTGCCCCAGAAGTGGATTTCTTGACTTTGCGATGGGCATTGTGAGTCCCCAGCAAAGCTGTGGCGAGTGGACCCCACGAGTGATGAGGAACAGCAATACCTGGGGACCATGCACTATTGTTGAGTGCAAACCCTAAACTACGTTCTGCGAACTTGTGCATTGGACCATCTGTGGCCCAAGCCTCCAGCAGGTCTTGCACCAAACATCAGCGGCCTACCCCATCCCGAGTGACCGTGGGCTCCTGTGAAGAATTTCCTGAGGTGGTGTCTTTGCCCGTTGGCTAGTGGGTCCCCCAAAGACTTTCTCATCAACTCAAAGGGCTCCCCTGGTTGCTCCATGCCTGCCCTCACTTACCCTTGCTGGGTGAGTCCATCAGACCTTGCTGGTCTCCACCATCGACTTTCTTCAGTCTACACAAGACTTGCCGTTGCCAAGGCTTGTTGGCTCCAATCCAGTTGCCGACACAGCCATCAGCTGCAGACGTTAGGGGACACTCCGAATCCAGCTGCTGGTCATTGTCGATCTTTCCTGGACCTCGTGAGCGAAGAGTCGAAACACCATTGATGACCTGAAATCACGTGACATCTGTGGTCATCCATCTTGCTGGCCACCGGTCACTGGCAAGTGACCCTGAACACTTTCCCTTCAATTTTACGGTCTTCTGCATCGTGAATCCACCCATGGATTCCACCAGACACTTCTTCAGTCGACGCAAGCAGCAAGTCTTCTTTAGTCTCCATAGAAAACAGTGACGCGACCCAACACCAAAAGACACCTATGCACCCGGCTTCCCTGGGTGAGGTAACTCGTGCACTCCCGTGCCCTAGTGTGTGTTGGCCCTCGAAGTACTTACCTTGTAAGTGGCTTGCTTGTAGACTTCCTCGAAGTACCCTAGAACTTTAAAAATCAAATCGTGACTTGCACCATTATAATCAATCGGGAACCCGCGGCTGTGTTCACACACTGCACGCGTCTCCCGTGGGCCTGTTACTTACCTGCTAACACTGCAGTAGTGAAGTCCAAGCGATTCCCCAGGCCCTAGGCCTTGTCATTTTGCAAGTCGACATTGTTATACCATTTGTTTAGTATATGGTCTGGTACGCCCCTAGGTCTCCAGCCATATTTGTGCTTAATTTATTGTGAAACGTTGACATTTGAATGTGTACTTGGCTTCTAATCTCATAAAGAGATTAGTAGAGTTTGTCTAGTAATAAATATACATATGTTTGATATATATACCTGTGTGGTGTCCTTTCATTTGGTAAGACAAGAGATTATAAGGTAAAACAAGCTGCTTTACATTCCTCCGAGACTTAGCCTGAAGGCTGCTCTCCACAGCTACCACTAGGATAGCTTTCTTTAAAAGGTTGTCTTAAACCTATCTACCATAAGAGTCAAATTGAACTGGTGCAAGGTGGCCACTATAACTAGTGACCAGCATATGCCAGGCCAACTTCTCACAATGAATGACTGCCAGCCCCCCCCTTCTGTGTGGTCTATCCAGCGTGTAGCAATGAAAACCTGGGGGAGTTGCTTTCACTAGGTCTGGTCCCGAGGCATTATCTGCCCATGACTCGTTAATGAAGGCCAGTTTGATCTTATGTTCATCCAGTAATAGTGTGCATTCTGTACTATGTTTAATTAATGATCTGGCATTTAGTAGGATGCATTTTAAGGGGCCTGCATCAGCTACATTTACCCTCTTAACTGGTCTGACACAAGGGCCAGTTGCTGGAGAGTCTATGACATGGGGGAGGTGTAGCTGGCAGATAGGGCAAATTCTTGCTGTGCCAATGTCTATGACCGTAAGGGGGATCAAAGGGCATCTTAGTGTTCCCCTTCCAGGATCCAACCTCAGTAGCTCTTCCCTAGTATAAGTCATGATGTCTCAGGATGAACGACCAAGGGGACTGGCCCTGAACCCGGACCCTGGTCCGCATTAGCGTGCTTCTTAAATAGGCAGACGTCCAACTACTGGACCGCTAACTGGCAAAATGGCTGCCCCTCCAGTTACTTCCGCCTCCCTCCCTCCACCTTGTGCAAATGGGTCGGATTTAGCAGCAAAGTAAAAGCCCCACAACTGAAAGCAACTGTTAAAAAGATTAAAAGTTTTTAAAATGCAATAGTGGCAAATATTGTCACCTCCTGGCGAGCATTGAATACAGCTTCGCCAGGCAGGCAGCGCTCTGTGTATGTGTGAGGTTACTATACAAGTCTTTAGTTGTGGGTTGCTTCTTAGGGTCAAGTATACTTTTTTTAAATGTTAAATAAATGCCAATTGAGGATTTTACTGTTTATGCTCTTTTTTAATCTGAAGTTAAGGCAGCTGGCTGCATCATGAAATCAAGGGATCACAGGGATAATAACATTTTATGGATCTCATGCTGCTTTATTGTACACTTGGCTGTTTTTATGAAAATAAATGTATTTGATGCATATGTAGATTAAAGATGTCTCTTTTATGGTCATATTTATATATGCCGAATAAAGATTATTATTATTATTATTATTATTTTTATTATTATAGCATTTTGAATTCTGTCTGAACAGTATCTTTTTTGTTTGCGGACTCGTAAAATCTGTTGAGTTTCTGTAGGTAAAGTTTGTCTTGATTGGTGTTTGTTTTGATCCAGGTGTGCTGTAGCTTTCTAATTTGCTGTTTCATCTCGTTTATGTCTGTATTTCTCCAAGGTGACTGTTTTTCTTTTGTTCCAGTGTGTTGTTCATAGTGGTATGAGAATACAGTGGCAGCTGACTCAGGTAAGCATGGTGGAGCAGGCAGAGCGCAGCAGGGGGAAAGCCGACGGATGACGGAATAGGTATTATTTATTAAATGAATCATACCCATTCCATCATTTGTTGACTTCGACCCCTCCCGCTCCACCCCAACACCACCCCGCCTCACCACCCACTGGCTCACCAAGTTTAACTGTGCCGGCCGCTGCTGTTAGAATATCAAAAGCTTCCTTTAGTCACTCATATCGTTTTTTAAGAGAATTTATTGTGTCTAAATCTACACTGAAAGTTAATTGTGTTTCTAAGTGTTCCAAATTGAGCTTATTCCACGGCCGATAAGTGGATGCATGTAAGGTGGTTTTAGGGGTATTGCTTTGTGTTGTTTTATGTTGGAAAGCAATCAAATGGTGGTCTGACCTTGTGACTGGAGTCATCCTTAGAAAGGTATCTAGGTCTGTATTTGCAAAAATGACATCTAGGATGTATCCAGGAATGAGTTTGGGTTTGTGGATGATCTGATGTAGGTTCAGTGCATCCAGGCCAGTGAGGATTGTTTTCGGATGGGGCATATTGGGTTTGTCAAACCAAATGTTTAAGTTACCCAGAATGCATAGGTTGAAGTGTAGTGTTTTAAGGTTTGAAAATGTGCCTAGAAGTGTGTCTGGGAATGTTGCATTGCTAGGTGGAGGTCTGTAAAGGAGCAGGAAGTTACGGGACCAGGATGGTGTTGGGTTGCATCTGTTGAAGAGGGCCTCACAACCTTGTATGGAGACATTGTCAGCTTTAGTGACATTTAATGTTTGCTTGAACACAACAGCTAGGCCACCTCCTTTTTGCCTACACAATTGTGTGTGATTGTTTGATAGCCTAGAGGAACAGCTTTATGCAAGACTAGAGCCTTATCATCTCCTTACCATGATTCAGTTATGCAGATTAAGTCAGGCTGTGTCAGTTAGAAAGTCATAGATGTGATGCTTGTTTGTAGAGAGTGATTGAGCATGTATTAGTAGGTAGTTTAGAGAATGTGCTTTGGTGACTGTGTGACTTTATTTTGTACAAGTGTTAGCAGTATTGTGTGGGCTTGTAGCCGGTGTGTCATCAGTGCTAGTATTAGCTGTATGAGCATAGCAATAGTGTAGCTGTACTGTGTCTTGTTTCTTGTCCAGCAGGTTAAGAAAGGCATTTTGATAGGTCTGTGTGTGAAGGTGGTGGAGATGGTGGTTGAGAGTGATTTGGTGAGCTGTATTGTGTTGGTAGAGTAGCCCTGTTGTGCAGTAGACATGGAGTTGCAAAGTTGTGAAGATGGGCATGTTTCTGGTTTTGTTTGTGTCTGTTTAGGGTGGAAGGTGTATGAGTTAGGTGTGGTGGTGCAAAATGTGTGTCATGTTGTAAGGTTATAAACTGTCCAGTGGATGACAGGCAGTTACAAGAAAGTTGCTGTGTAGCTGTATATTTCTTAGGTGTGGGGGGACAGAGAAAGCTTGGCATTGGAGTTGGTTTATGATGTGCAATATTTGTGTAGTCAAGAAGGTGGTAGTGGTATATGTTTCTAGATGTGACAGACAGTATTATGAGGTGTTGTGTTTGAGAGATTTTGTTGCACTGGTGTGTGTGTGTGTGTGTGCTATGTTTTGTTTTTGAGGAGTAGTGAAAGGAGGTGATGATGTTTTTTGGAAAAGAATGCATTTTGAAGGACTGGGCTATTCTAAGGCCCAGCGGTGCCAACACCTGAAACCTTCGTGGGTTACCTGTTCCGGCGTACAAAACACAGAGACACGGGACACTTCCTGCAACGTCAAAGATCAGCGTTTTATTTACTGCAGGGATACAGAAATCACAAGAAGTACACAACGTGTAGGTTCTGGGAGACTGCTTCGAATTGCAAAAAGTGGATCGCTCCTTTTATACACATTTTGGTCATTGCACAACATGGCAGACAAAGGTTACGACTCAGTTCCCACAATAAACTTCAAACGGGTCGCATTCACGTTTCAGAAGCCTGGGACATGATTACAACGACATTGCCGGTTCCCAACTGTAAAAGCATATTATCCCCACATTAAGCACATTCCATTCTGACTGTAAACACATTCAGGAGAAGGGACAGAAACAGATGCAAAGGAAGAACAAAGATGCACAACGGATTGAAAAAGAGTGTAGAGAGTAATAACAGAAACTTGATTACAGGATCAAAGACCTCGTGCCTAATGCATGTATGACTGAAACAATAAACGGGCACGGCAAGATGAGCCTTGAGCGGGGCCATCTGCCTCTGCCGTGTCATTTCCCCTATCATAAAAGACACCCTCAAAGAAACACGTGTCCTTCGTGAAAGCTGGGAATCCCAGGGTCAAAGAGCGGACAAGGTCCGTTCGCTGGCTACTTGAGGGCAAGAAACAAAATGGATGCCGTATCTAAAATGGGACCCGAGGGTTCAGATGGACATACCCAGAAATAAGACGATCCGTACATAGTAGTGTAGCGAAAACGCGTACACCCACTAAACTCGTCATTTGCGGTTCGTAGATACCAAACTCGTCCATATTCGAACACACCCAGAAAATGTCGTTCCGATTCACACGGAACCTCAGACGCTCCTTTTGCCCTCATGTAGGCAAGCACTAGTAGAGATCAGAATCGATTTCGATATTCATCAGATCGTTCAGCTGTTGCTGGAACATCATTCTATCCATCAATGTCTCCTTGGTAACAGATGGCCGTCTTATACACGTTGTAGCACAAAGACTACATAAGGCAGGGCCACACTGCACACAAAGACAACACGTGAACAGAAACGTTACAACAACCCCTACAATCATCAGAATCTTCCAACCCCAAGTTGATATCAGGCCCCAAAACCATCCTAATAGTGTCCAATTACCTTCGTCCACGTGTATGGACTCGAAAATCTTATGCAACTTCGAGATGGCTTGGTAAACAGTTGGAGCGTTGTCAGGAATGAAAATGCAACAGCTCGAATGGATAACTTTACACACACCACCTCTATCTGCGAGAACAACGTCTAGAACCATACGATTCTGCAACGTCATAAGTCTATCCGCCCGAAGTTCCGCTGTTAAATTACCAAGAGCACTCGCAGTTATGTTAGCAGTCGATTCTACCACACGGGTCAACTGTCTTAGGTTCCTACTATTAACCATAGGTCCCCAAAACGGCAAGAAACCCTTAAAAAAGTCTCCTGCTTCTTGACCCGCAGTGTCCTCTTTGCTGACAACGCCTCTCACAATTCTAGTCTTGTGATAGTCTGAGGCGACTGTAAAAGTCGGTGGCAAAAGATTCGCAATATAACAGGTACCCGAGAAGTCACGGGGCAACCATGTATATGCACGTTCGTAACACACAAAATAGGTACCCTTGGCAGTCAGAAAAACAGGGGAAGAGAGCATCGGTAGAACATACGTATCAGTACAAGCACTGTTCCCAAATTGTGCTCTCGGATTTCGACCCAAACCTTTCAAGCAGAAATTACCGAGGTGGGGTACGATCCATATTGGAGACGAGCTCTTGAGCTGTCTATCACCCACTGACGTACTATACTCAGCTTCGCTCAGGTCTTTATAGGCTTGCACCTCTTCATCTGGAATAAGCGACGTATCAAAAACATCTCTATCCAAATCAGCAATCGCTATCGCCAAAGGTTTATGGTACGGGCCAGGACCAAAGCTTGCAGAGCGTGGCTCTTGACTGGGGTAGGAATCTAGTGCACTACGGAACATAGTTTGGAATGCTCGAGCTGACCCTTGGGAGCTATAAGGAAGAACCAGATACGGAATACCCCTATCCATGGTATGTGGCATTAACCCACACACCCAACAGTTGGTAGTATTCATCACCAACTGGTGCTGATGTAGGAGTTGAACAAAGGAGTTATTCATGAATTCCGCACGTCTAACCTGTTCATGTTGGGGCAGAGAATGAAAGGAATGTGGAGAAACAGTGGTAGTAGAGCTTGATTTAGGGGGAAGAGTAGGTGAAATGGAGGGCAATAACGACTGTATTCCGAAATTCACTCCACCCACCAATAGCATAGACACAGTCAGAAACAGCAGAAATACCTGAAACAAAAAACATTTCGTTCGTACAATCTTGTGCACTTTTGATCTTTGCGCCGACATCCTTTCTACTTCCAACAGCTTAGAGAACGCCATCCCCTAAAAACCGTCCGTACGTTCTTGACGCACTTCGTTCTGAGTAGCGATTATCAATTCCCAGGAGTTCCCAGGAGTCGACAAAAAAGTAACCGACCTAGTGTCAGAAACCTGCTAAACAGAAGGAAGTACCCGCACGGCCCTACGGTTAACCCGGATGATAGGTTTTCCTAAATGCTCAGCTTAATACAAATCTCCTTAGCTGTGAGAGGCACACATAAAAACCTCAAGAAAAGATGTAATTGTTCATAATGTTTGTAGAAACAGTAAAGGAAAATGTAAGAAATTTTTTTATTAGTCTTTGTTACGTGGACGAAGAAAGTATCGATCTCTTCCAGGTCGAGTCTGTTCCTCAAACAATTGTTCAGCTGGTGAAACAATGTTCAGTCGATTGGATAACAATTCAGACCTCGAATTTTCGTCAACTGGCGACTCAACAGGTGTGTCTGACTGCGATGAATCGTCTCTCACAGGTTGGGCATCGCTAAACGGCACAAAGCATAGAGGGGTCTCAGTTTCCGTTGCCGCTATACCAGTTCTCACCCAACTATCTGTTGGTGAGGGGATCGGCACCTTCTTGGTATGGCCGGCGTGTACCCAATTTTTCCTGCCTTCCAACCGAACTGCAGTCCTTGTAGTCAATAGCACTTGGAAGGGTCCCACAAATCTTGGCGCCAAGTTGCGTTTTCGGCCAAAATTTCGGGTAACAACCCAGTCACCCGGTTGGAGCTGATGTCCAGGACCCTCTGTCTGTGCCGGTAAAGCTTCAAAGACCTGTTGATGAATTAACCTGAGTTTAGCAGTCAGATCATAAAGATAATCAATTAACATGGGATATTCAAGACTATCAAAGGCCTTAGGTCTCGGGACTCCCCAAATATTCGCAGGGCGGCCGAACACAATCTCATATGGGCTGAGCCCTACTCGAGAGTGTACAGTCGCTCTGGTTGATAAGAGAGCCAGAGGCAAGGCATCGGGCCATGACAAACCAGTCGTAGCTTGTATCTTTGCAAGTTTCAGCTTCAGAGTACCATTGTACCCTTCGACCAACCCTGGTGCCTGAGGATGATTGGCGCTATGGAATTTCTGTCGAATTCCAAGGCCCTTACACACACTCTGCATCACACTTCCAACAAACTCACTTCCATTATCTGACCACACAATCCGTGGCATTCCATACCGAGGGAAATATTCCTTCAGTAGGACTTTCGCTGTGGACAGGGCAGTATTATCCTTAAGAGTATAAGCCTCAATCCATCTGGAGAACGCACAAACCACAACTAAAACATACTTCAGATTATTGCATCTCTCCATATGAATGAAGTCCAGTTGGATAACCTCGAAGGGACAGGCAGGAGGAGCAAAATGACCAGGTGGAGTGGGGGTGCCCTAGCCAGGATTATGCATCAAACACACCATACAATCCTTAACCACCCTCTCAGCACATTTAGCAATACCATCATTCTTCCATACAGGAGACAATAACTTGCATATACCTTTCGCACCAATGTGTGACAACCCATGAGCCATAGTCACGACAGCCAATACATAAGCATCCGGTAACATCCACCTCTAACATTCCGACAAGTCAACCCAACATCCATGCATGTCCAACTTTCCCGTGCTTTCTTTCCACTTGGTTCTTTCAATTTTAGTGGCCTCATTCTGAATTGCTTTCACACTCTCAACAGTGTCTTCACACATACCAGTCTCCGTTGGCCACCTCACTGAACTCGTAACATACATTCGGGACGCAAGATTCTTAGCCGTTTCCTTGGCAATCTCGTCCGCAAATGCATTACCACGACCAACATCATCCGTAACCTTTCGATGCGCACTACATTTAACAATCGCTACCTGTTTAGGCAATGTAAGTGCATCCAAAAGATCATTCATGAGCTGCCCGTGTTGAATCTTCGTACCATGCGATGTCATGAATCCTCTTTCTCTCCACAATCGACCAAAACTATGCGCAACACCGAATGCATACTGACTATCGGTAAACACATTCACTCGCTTTCCTTTGGACAAAACGCATGCTCTCGTCAATGCAATCAATTCTGCCACTTGGGCTGAATTCTGACTCAATCTCGCGGTCTCCACAACCGTGCTCAACGTTACTACAGCATATGCAGTCGTCACATCACCATTCGGCAACTTAAAACATGAACCATCAACATACAGAGTGCCATCGGGATCTGTCAACGGAGTGTTTTTCAGGTCCACGCGACCCTTTGTTTCTTCCTCAGTTCGTAAATAACAATCATGTGGTGGTACATCATCTGATTCCATATTAGTCGGCAACAATGTCGCCGGATTCAGTACATTACAACGCTTGATCTGTATATGACTTGCCAAAAGGGTCAGCTCATACCCAGACAACCTTGTACTCGTCAGATGTTGAGTTTTTGTCCGATTCAAGAGAATGTCAACTGCATGCGGAACCATCACAATGAGCATATTATCCATGACCAAACCTGCGGATTGTCGAATAGACGCCGCAGCTGCCGCCGTCGCCCTCAAGCAACTCGGCAACGCTCTAGCTACCGGGTCTAAGGTCGAGGAAAAATATGCACACGGACGCTGCTTGCCACCAAATTGTTGCGTTAAAACGCTCAACGCACAACCTTCCCTCTCGTGGACATATAGTGTAAATGGCTTACTGTAATCAGGAGTACCTAACACAGGAGCCGAACACAACGCATCACGCAGTTCAGAAAAACTTTTCTGACATTCTTCCGTCCATGGCAAAGGAGTCGAAACATCCTTGCACGTGAGCGCTATCAATGGCTTCGCTAACAGTGAAAAATTTGGAATCCACTGTCTGCAGTATGACGTGATACCTAGAAAGGCACGCACATCTCTCTGAGTTGTTGGCACAGTCATTCGAGCAATTGCTGCAATTCTTTCAGGGGTCAACCTTCTTCCCGCCTTTGACAATAAGTGACCTAGATAGGTTACTTCTTGACAACAATATTGCAGTTTAGAAGGTGACTCTTTGTGATGTAAGTCACAAAGATGCTGTAACAGTGACACTGTAGCAGTCTTGCAAATCTGTTCAGTGTCTGCAGCTACCAACAGATCATCAACGTACTGAATCAAGGCCGCGCCAGTTGGCAGCACGAACGCATCAAGTTGACTCTTAAGAGCTTGGCTGTAGATCGATGGACTCTCACAGTAGCCCTGAGGTGCACGTTTGAACCTGAAGCTACGACCACCTAATGAGAAACCGAATAAATCTCTGCTTTCCTCAGCAATTGGAATGCTAAAGAACGCATTCTTCAGATCGATTACCGAGAACCAAGATGCAGAGGCTGGAATCAGAGTCAGCAAAGCTGTAATATCGGGTACCACGGGAAACTGTGGGACAACAATTTTATTGACCTCCCTTAAATCAATAACTAGACGGTACACAGGAGGCTTGGAGGGATCGGTTCGCTTCAAAATAGGCAACACAGGACTATTACACACGTTACCTCGTGTTTCCTCAATGACATCTTTAGCGATCAAATCGTAAATGATCGCTAATAGTGCTCGTTCACCATCAAGGGAGATACGATACTGGGGTATGCGCGGCAGTCGCGCGTTGAATTTCAATTGAACAACATAAGGTGGTATATCCAGCAGGCCCACATCATTAGGACCTGTCGCCCACAAAGAAGCCGGAAGAGAACTCAATTCCGGTGGGAGCTTATCAATCGACAAATACATAGGGGAGATCACTCTCTGACCCAATGTAAGCTCCACTCCCGCGGGAGAGCAATACAAAGTCGCATGTAACCGTTTAAACAAATCCAAGCCCAAAAGATTCTCACCACAACCAGTAGTCAAAATCAACGGAGCTTCTAACTCAGAAGACCCAATTGTAAGGGGCAAAGGGCTAGAAACTGGATTGCTAACGGGGGCGCCAGAGAATCCAACGGAAACATTTGTTAAGCCAGACAAAGGCACGCCAGGGAGTTTCGAATGCATGATGGAACTTTTCGCTGCACCAGTGTCCAACAGAAAAGGCTCAACTACGCCCAATGTGGCAACTGCGACATAAGGCCCTCTCTGATCAACCGGAACTGATACTTCTCCCTTCCTCTGTCTACGGCTGTCCTAGTAGATACCATCCGCATCAACATCATGCTCAACATAATAGTCATCCACATGATAATGTGCAGATCTACCAGACGAGAGATCGCGTCGATCGAAACAATTTTGCGAGTCTGAGGAAGTGGCAAGACGCTCGGTCTGATTCTGAGTAACACCGCGACCTCTACCACGTGAAGCTTGTTGAGGACCACTACGACCTCCTCGAGCCGAAACACCATTGTTCCTGTCACGTAAAACTGGACAATTAAACTTCAAATGGCCCTCACCCCGACAATACGCGCATTGATTATACCCCAACACAAAGCGAGGTGTAGAAGAGTCATTACGCAACTGTGATCTAGAAAACTGCGATTGCGATCGATTTGGCTGTTGCGAGTCATTGTAATTCGAGCGCGGAGGATACGCTTGCTGCAATAAGACCTTAGTTTTAAGATCCTTCGTTTTCTTGTCTGCGCGTTCGCTTTCTTCCTTCTCTCTGTTTTCGTTGTACTGGGCCGTGGCTAATATCTGAGCAGTGGTAGAAACAGCCCACAAACTTTCAGAATTCTTCAGCTTATTGCTGAGTTCAGGCAACAAATTCGATACAAATTTATCAACGAACAACCGCTGACCACCCTCAGAGCTCATGTCCTGACCACTATGATCAATAAATGCCTCCTCAAATCTCGTAAAGAAATCGGAGACACTCTCATCCCTCTTTTGTTTGCACGCAGACAACTTGTCCCAATTAACGCGTATTGCTGGCATAAGTGTCTTCATAAGGGTAATTATCCTCTGGGGCAAATCCGCAATAAGCTGTTCAGGTTTAGCCCCACCAACTTGCTGGGCGTCTGCCGCCGCTAGAGCAGCCCAGTCGCCGCCTAACTCGGCCGCGTGATTCTCATTTTTTTTTTTTTTTTTTTTTTTTTTTTTTTTTTTCCTCATATACCAAGAAGGGCATTCTTGATGAGTGGCCACCATCCCTCTCCACCGTTCAAATGACCAGGCCCTGATGTTGGAGACCGATGTGGAGAGAGAGAGGCTCAAACACACAAGCAACCACTGTTTTTGAACGTCCACTCCTTTTCACGCAAATCGAATAACCCCACGCTATTTTGGAGGGATCAAACCAACAGTGCCCAGGTTAAATCATTGGAATGTTTTATTTTTTATTTTTTATTTATTTTTTTTTTTTTATTTATTTTTTTTTTTTATCTATTCCTCCATGTAACAAGTGGTGCCCAAATTTTTCCATAGCTGTTTCCATCGCAAGCCATGTCCGATTCACTAGTATATATTATATGTTTCAGGCATTCTATAAAGGTTGGAGCCTTTATGCTTTTCCAGGCTCTACATATCTCTCGTCTAGCCAGAATAACTACATAAAAAATAAATTTGGATATCAAGTCATTGAGGTGGTAATTTGTGTGCAATCCAAATATAATCATTTCTGGCGTGACTTCAATATGTATATGTAATACCTCAGCTAAAAAATCTCGCACCGTGGCCCAGTAGCTTACTATCTCAGGGCAATCTATAAACATATGGCAATCGTCAGCTGCAGGCATTTTACATCTTGGACAAAGGTGGCAAAGGCCTGTTATCTTTGTTAGCTTCTTTGGGGAGATATAGGCTCTATATGCAGTATATAGATGATTTCTTTTAAGTGCAGCTAATTTGACCACTGCATGTAACATGGTAAATGAATCCCCCCATAATTCCATAAGGTTGGAGTCTGAAATTATAGCATTCCCCCAAAGCTTATGCAGTTCGGGTTCTGCTATTGATTCCGACTCAAGGATGGCCCAATACCAAAAGGAAACCTCCTGCTTCCATCTACCACTCCTAGATACACAATCAAATTTGGGATTCAATGATTCAGCTCCCCAAGATTTAGTTGCCCACCATCCTGACAGCTGATAGTATTTGTACCTTGATAGCGTCCCACCTGTCAGGCAGGATAAAGATTCCCAGTTCAGGAGCCGCGAGTCTTTCTCTAGATCTTGCCAGAAAAGCAGGCCTGCCAATTTAAGAGGACGGGATAATTGATCGTTCAGGCATTCTGGTGTACCCGGGGAATCCCATATCGGGGCCTGAGGAGCATAGTATGGAATTTTTAGTATCTTTCTGACATACAACCAGTTCCTAAGAGCAGTGTCAAGGATTTTTAGCCTGACTCTCTTAAAAAACCGTGGATCGCCATATTTAAATAGGAAATATTCTTGCCCCTGAGGTATACCGTGTAATAGGGCTTGAAACAATAAACCCAAAGAGGATGCATCCGTCTTTCCGGCTAACATTCTGAAGTTTTTAAAATGGAAAGAGTGACAATAGGCAAGTAAATCCGGTAAGGTCAGCCCTCCCATAGCGAGGCCTCTCCTCAACTTTTTCCAGGAGATCCTCGGTGTCTTAGTATTCCATATGAAAGAGCCTATTTTCCCCTGTATTTTAGCTATATCCGGTGCTGGAAATGTCAGTGGGATAGACGCAAACAAAAAAGTGATCTTCGGCAGGATGACCATTTTGATTAGATTTACTCTGCCAAAAATACTCAAAGAGAGACCAGACCAACGCTGCAGTAAACCACAAACATCCTTATAAACCCTCATCAAATTCATTTTGGCTATTTCTGAGATATTTTGGGCCAAAATTATACCCAGGTACCTCATATGCGTCTTAGCTCCGGCCACCCCTCGTATCTGGTTCCAGTGCATGGTCTCAGTTTTATCTTTGTTTACCCTATACCCCGAGATTTCTCCGAACAATTCCGCTTGCTCAAACAGTCTTGGAATAGCCTCGTCTGGATTTGAAGTAAACATAAGAAGATCATCGGCGTATAGGGCAAATTTTAGGTCTAGGTCTGCAATTTTAAAAGGATGAATCCCAGGGTCAGCCCTGAGCTGACATACAAAAGGTTCAATATAGAGGTTAAATAGCAGAGGTGATAAGGGACACCCCTGTCTCGTTCCTCTAGAGATTAAGAACCAATCTGAAAGCACTCCGTTTACCAGAACTTTTGCTCTGGGGCTCTTATATAGGGACTGGACAGCTGAAACAAAGTTGGATGGGAGTCCGAACCTAGCTAGAGCCAACCATAAATATGACCAATTTACTTGATCAAAAGCCTTAGCGGCATCAATTGCCGTAAGGGTCAACGGGAGCTTCTTAGCCACTGCAACATCTACTGCTGCGATAGCTTGGTAGGTTAGCTCATTTAGCTGCCTATCGGGAATAAAACCTCTCTGATCCTGATGCACAATTGTTTTGATGACTTTGGCCAACCTTGCTGCCAAGACCCCTGCAAAGATTTTATAGTCAGTATTCAGCAGCGAGATTGGTCTATAAGATTCAATTTTCAAAGGGTCTTTATTAGGCTTCAGGATCAGAGTGACTGTTGCTTCAGACCAGGTATCCGGGATAGTGTCACCCGATAGATAAATTTTATTAAACAGAGTCGTCAAGGCGGAGACGACTTCCTCCAAATCTATCTGATACAATTCGATTGGGAGCCCGTCCGGACCTGCTGCCTTACCCCTAGCCATTTTTTTTATCTGGGCGGAGACTTCCTCTTCCCTGATACTTGAAGTTAAAAAGATACAGTCTGTTTCTGTTAACCGTGGGATCTCTACTTGATTTAGCCAGTCTTCTATTTTCCAGATGGAGGGACATACATCTTCTTTATATAAAGTTTGCATGAATGATCTAGCCTCCTCTCTAATAAGGGCGTCATCATGGGTGATGACTCCTGTCTCCTGAAGCATAATGGACCCAATCTGGTTTCTAACTCTATCAGTTCTGACTTTCCAGGCAAGGAGGCGGCCGCATTTCTCCCCATAGGAGAAATTCTGGAGCTTACTTGAGTCCCACCTATCTTTTAAGATTTTATCTAAACTTGCCTGATATTCTGCCCGTAGATCGTTTAGCTCACTCTGAATAAGAAGTATATTGTTTTGAAGATCTATAGAGGCCTGCTGTAGCTGCTCTTCCTTTTGTTTAATCCTAGCAATGCTCTCTCTTTCGGTCTGTCTTCTAACCTTGTTCCTCCTGATCATCCATGCACTTATGGTACCTCTTATGTAAGCTTTAAATGCTTCCCAAGTGATCTGATCAGTTACTGTTCCGGAATTGAGCCTAAAATATTCCTCTATACCCGATTTTAAGTTGTTTATCACCTCCTCTTGTAGTAGTATGGACCTATCCAATGTCCACCTTCTCTGTTGATTTTCCTTTTTCAGATTTATGGTCAGTTCGACCATAGAGTGGTCGGAGAGTATAGCTGGGATATATATTACAGATTCCACATCAGGGAACAGTACTTGGTCCAAAAGAAAATAATCGATCCTCGAGTGGTGCCTGTATTTTCGGCTATAAAAAGAAAAGTCCTTCCTGTTGCAGTTTTTTACCCTCCAAATATCTATTAAGTTGAAATCTTTAATTATATTTTTCAACTCTACCAGTGATTTTCTGGGAGGAATATATTTAGCCCTAGAAGTGCGATCTAAATGCTCATCCAACACCAGGTTAAAGTCACCTCCCAGTACCACTGGGGATGTCGAGGCAGAGAGACTAGCTTTTAAATGTATCAGAGCTCCAGATGCATCCTGATTGGGCCCATAATAAACTGCGCAGGCTAATGGAGAACCTTCAACTAGGAGAGATATAACTAACCACCTCCCTGAGTGGTCCGTCTCCGATTTTTCAACTCTAATCCCCTTATTTGATCTAACTAAAATTGCAACCCCCCTAGTGTTTCCTATCTGTTTTGAGCAGCGTAGTTCTTGAATCCATTTAAACTTTCCAAACGCTGCCTCACACTCATGTGCTTCCAGATGGGTCTCTTCCAGTAAGCAAATGTCCGCCTCTGTCTTGTTTAAAAATTCACAGACTCTAGCCATTTTCCTATTGCCTCTTAGTCCATTAACATTCCAGCTGATTCTCATGACGGATTTTCGCCCAAATCGGCTGAGGCACTACATTGCCAAACAACATGTCAATATCGGCAAGGTTCATAACGGTAGCATCCACTAGTTGGGACAACTCCTTATAATAACCTGCAGGATTTTTACGGGGGTCGGGCAAGGTTTGCTTTACCTGCAAAACTTCCGATCGCTTCCAAGGGAGGTGTATCCAAACTCTCTGAAAACGTGCTGGAATAGCGGGATTAGCATTAGGATCACCTGGCATCCATACTGGGGGAACTTCCCGCATAGGATACTGACCAGGTTTTGCCATCCACTCTTCAGTCTCGTCCTTAAACAATGCTCGAGGTTGCACTGTACATCGAAAAGATAACAGACGCTCTAGAGCACATCGAACATTATCACCTACAATCACACCAGTCGTAAATTGATTCTGGAGCTCAGAGACCTCGGGCGGTACATTATCAACCGCATCATTATCCCACTCTTCTCTCAGAGATTTACACATTTCCTCGAACACGAATCGCTGTGTGGGCGCATTAAACTGGGAAAATGTCTCAAACACTATACGCAAGGTGTACTTCACAGGATGGCGAATCCATCTATGCGCCATTTTTACCAATGACTCACGTTCCCTACCATCAGGAATCTGACTGCGCCTCTGAGCAACATCAGAAAGAGTCGATCCGAGTATTGGCCCAAAAAACGGAGAATAGAGAGTAGCAACAGCGTGAAAGAGACGGCTACGAACAGAAGGAGAAGAAGAAGGAGGTACAGGAGCAACAACAGTGGGAGTAGAGACGGTAGCAGTGGACGGGATAACAGGAGTAGTGGTAACAGTAGGCTGATAAGGGACTGGCAAAGGAGCAGTAGGAAGAAGAACTGGTAAAGGAGGATGAACAATCTGCGGCACAAGAGGATTCGGGAGAGCAGGAGGAACGACGGGCTGACCAGCAGCCGCCAGAACAGCAGGTTGAGGAATAGGAAGAATCATAGGACCCACGGTATCTGGAGCATAGGGAGGTGGTGATTTCAAGAGATAAGACAATAATGAATCTTCTATCACTTCCTCCCCCGTCTTATCAGAATTAGACGGTAACGCCGGATAACACTTATCCACCGCCATGTGATGAAGTCGAGCACTGACTTCCTGCTCCTTCTCATCTTTGTCTCGCTGATACTGTTCTGCATTTCGCATCACCATAATAACACCTTCTCTCTTATTTTTCTTAATCTGTTTGATTTCTTTCTGCTTGGCCTCTTTGCGCCATAACCGGAAGGAATCAAACATGGCCGGCCTAGCCTTCCTTTTAAACAGTTTAGCTTCAAGATTATCTAAGACGGCAGTTTCGAAACTACCATGTGATGGCCAACTAAGAACACCATCATTTTTAGTGTAACGAACCCAATATTCATTATATACGATAGGACCTACGCCATGGCAACTATAGAGCTCATAAATTGGAGTTCCAACCGGAGGTATCGGACATGAATCCTCCAGCCGGGAATCCATGCTGCAACATTTTAGGAAACCAAACAAAGTACTACGGCCAGGCATCGTGCACACTAACCGAGTTTACAAACTTCGAGGGCTATCGAATTATGATGTCCTCGCACAAAAAATGCAAGACCCTCGGTTTTTGGCAATTGCAATCGTCAAATAAAACCCAACAACTAAGAACCAACGACTAAGAACCACAAATGCAATGGAACCATGCAAACAACTAGGTAACTCTGGGAGCGACCCACAAATACTTAACTGAAAGAGCAATGGCGTCACCAGGAAGGCCCGTCTATCGTCTCGCCGTACAAAGGACTACGCCAGGCGCCAAAACAGGTCGACAGTCAGGGCATCAGTCCGTCGCAGCCGTCTGGAAGCGGGAATCTTCGCGGGAAAAGACTTCGGGCCACTTATTTCGACAACTGGATCGATGAAGCGGGGTACACCTTCCCTCGGAGATTTCACACGAAGTTCCGCACGATCGTCGGGCTTTGGACCGGTACCGCTGATGTCGCCCAACATTGGGCGCCAACTGAAGGACTGGATTATTCTAAGACCCAGCGGTGCCAGGGGACAACACCTGAAACCTTCGTGGGTTACCTGTTCTGGCGTACAAAACACAGAGACACGGGACACTTCCAGCAACATCAAAGATCAGCGTTTATTTACTGCAGGGATACAGAAATCGCAAGAAGTACACAATGTGTAGGTTCTCGGAGACTGCTTCAAATTGCAAAAGTGGATCGCTCCTTTTATACACGTTTTTGCCATTGCACAACATGGCAAACAAAGGTTACAACTCAGTTCCCACAATAAACTTCAAAAGAGTCGCGTTCATGTTTCAGGAGGCCGGAACATAATTACAGCAGCATTGCCGGTTCCCAACTGTAAAAACATATCATCCCCACAGTTAAACACATTCCATTCTGACTGTAAACACATTAAGAGAAGGGACAGAAACAGATGCAAAGAAAGAACAAGGATGCACGACAGATTGGAAAAGAGTGTTGGGAGTAATAACGGGAACTTGATTACAGGATCAAAGACCTCGTGCCCAATGCATGCACGACTGAAACAATAGACCAGCACGGTAAGATGAGCCTCGAGCGGGGCCATCTGCCTTTGCCGTGTCATTTCCCTATCATAAAAGTCACCCTCAAAGAAACACGTGTCCTTCGTGTAAGCTTGGGAGTCCCAGGGTCACAGAGCGGACAAAGTCCGTTCGCTGGCTACTTGAGGGCAAGAGACAAGATGGATGCCGCATCTAAAATGGAACCCGAGGGTTCGGATGGTCAAACCCAAAAATGAGACGAACCATGCGTGGTTGCGTAGCGAAACCGGGTACACCCACTAAACTCGTCATTTGCGGTTCGTAGATACCAAACTCATCCATATTCGACAACACCCAAAAAGTGCCGTTCCGTCTCGCACGGAACCTCACCCTTGGGCAAGGGTCGCTCCCCTTGGGGGGAACAAGTAGTGTTATTTTTTTTTTTAAATCGGTGTGTAGGGCCAGTATGATTTTTTTTTTTTTTTTAAATGCCCTATCTGTTTTAGGGAGTGGCCCCTTGGGCAAGGGATGCTCTCCTTGGGGGAGCAAAATGTTTTTGGGGAGTGGCCCCTTTGGCAAGGGTCGCTCCATTCTGGGAAGCATTTTTCTTGGCCGTTTCTGACCCCTTGGAAGGGCAGATTCAACAATTAATTTTATTGTATGCCCACTAGGCCACCAGGGATTGTTTTTTTGTTGTTGGGAGCAGCCCCTTGCGCAAGGGTCGCTCCCCTTTATGGTTAGTTTGTGGACTAGTGCATTATTTGTATATGTGATTGTAATGTTTTGTTTCTCCTTTTTATTCTAGTGTAAAGCTTTTGATTCCTGTTTGCGGTTTCGTCAGTGGTTGTTTTGCAGTTTTACGTAGTTTAATTTTTTTGGTAAGAAAAACATGTTGTTGTATTTACTCCAAATGAGTATTATTGTCATGCATGAATGAATTTTTTTGTAAGTGGTTTCGTAATGGCAGCATATTTTGTTAGTGTTTTGAGCATGTAATTCTTTGCGATGTGTTTTGTAATGTCTTATGTGTAATTTTCTTTTCTTTTTCTTTTTTAGTGGGATATTGTTGATCTTTACTGTGTCTGTGCAGAGTAGGTGGTGGAGAGTCTAGCTGCTTCTGGCACGTGAGTGGTATCGTTTTGGAGTATTTAGGTCTTTGTGATAAAGAGGCATTTTGTTTATAACTTATTTTTCAAAGTGTTTGTTGTTGACTGGTTTGACAAGTTACCTTTATTAGTAAGGATTATGGCTAGCCGTAGAATGACTGCTCAGCAGGTTGTTGGTATGCTGCTTGAATCTTCCTCTGAGCAGGATTACGAGACTGACAGTGCGTCTGAGGGAGAGGAGGGAGGGGAAGATTCAGGCAGTGAGTTTTCTCTCCACATGGAATCATCGGATGATGAAGGTACTCTCAGTGCAGATGAAGCTACTCTCAGTGTGGATGAAGTGCCTGTTTTAGAGGAGGATACTGCTGTGCCGATGGTACAAGAGGCATCTGGATTGCAGCCTGAGGCTGCTAGGCTTCCTAATGGAAGTGCTGGACTATGGGTTGATCCAAACATGATGCAGCCGGTGTTGCCTGCCTTTAGTGGTGATGCAGGGTGTTGAGTGGATTGTGAATTTTTTTTGCCTATACAGTTCTTTCAGGTGTTTATGGATGATGTATTTTTGGCTGAGATTGTTGAGCAGACTAATTTGTATGCTGAACAGTTTTTGAGGGACCACAGTGCCACACTTAAGCCCCACTCTAGAGCTACCATGTGGACTCCCACAAATCTGTATGAGATGAAGAAGTTTTTGGGTTTGACTTTTTTGATGGGCTTGATAAGGAAACCGTCCATGGCTTCATATTGGTCTACCAGTCCCTTGATGGCAACAGCCATATTTCCTGCAATTATGTCCCGTGATCGGTATTTACTTTTGCTTCGGATGCTGCATTTTGTTGATAATACTTTGGCATTGCCACAAGATCACCCTGACTGTGACTGTCTTTTTAAGATTCGGCCTGTACTTGATCACTTTGTAGATCGATTTTCAGAGATCTATACTCCTGGGAAAGAAATATCTATTGATGAGTCTTTGGTCCTGTTCAAGGGCCGTTTGGTTTTTAGGCAGTACATCCCTAGCAAGAGGGCACGGTATGGAATTAAGTTGTATATGTTGTCTGAGAGTAGGACAGGATATGTTTTTAATTTCCGTGTGTACACTGGGAGGGATTCCACCATTGACCCCCCTGGTTGTCCGTCTACTTTTGGAGTTTCAGAGAAAATTGGGTGGGATCTTGTTAGAAGACTGTTTAACAGAGGCCACCAGTTGTACCTTGATAACTTCTACACTGCTGTGCAATTGTTTAAGGAATTGTTCAAAGTTGACACTTTTGCTTGTGGCACAATCCGCTCTAACCATAAAGGTTATCCAAAAGAGTTTGTTTCCAAAAAACTTCAGAGGGGGCAGAGCAGTTCCTTGTGTAGTGATGAACTACTTGCTGTGAAATTTGTGGACAGGAGGGATGTGTACATGCTGACTATCATCCATGATAAGAGTACTTCACCTGTGGCTGTTTGGGGTCAGTTTGCTGAAGTACGCAAACCAGTGTGCATTTTAGACTACAATAAGCACATGGGTGGTGTTGATAGAGTAGATCAGAGGTTGGAACCTTACACTGCTATTCGTAAGGCGTACATTTGGTACAAAAAGTTGGCCATCCGTCTCTTCAATTTAGCAACTTTCAATGTTTTTGTTGTGTACAAAGAGTGTTCGCCTGAGTCAAAGTTGACTTTTGTTCAGTTTCAGCAGTCTGTGATAGGAAGCCTTGTTGTTGTGGAACAGGCAAGTGTTCCTAGAGTTGGAGTGGTGGAGGATGTGGCTAGATTGAAAGATCGCCATTTTCCTGATTTAATTCCTCCCACGCCCAAAAAAAACAATCCCTGTAAGAGATGTAGAGTCTGCTTGCGAAGAGGTGTGCGGAAGGAGACTCGTATGCATTGTGTCGATTGTCCTTCTAATCCTGGGCTGTGTGTGCCCTCATGTTTCAGATTGTATCACACTAAAAAGAGTTTTTGGGAGTAACCGTGAGTCTAATAGTGTACTGCCTTGTCTGTATGGTTTGATATAGTTGTTCAGTTTCACATTTGGCAATAGAATGATTTCTTTCGTTTCTGCTGTTGTTTTTGTAGTTATAGTTTGGTATCTAGTTCCAATTGGTTTGTGTTTTCTTTCTTGTTTAAAAAAACATGTATGATGGTGTGCATTGACTGGCGCTTGGCTGGCAGTGTGCGTGGACTGGTGCTTTGCTGGCAGTGTGCGTGGACTGGCGCTTTGCTAGCAGTGTACGTGGACTGGTGCTTTGATAGCAGTGTGCGTGGACTGGTGCTTTGCTGGCAGTGTGCGTGGACTAGTGCTTTGCTGGCAGTGTGTGTGGACTGGTGCTTGGCTGGCGGTGTGCGTGGATTGGCGATTGGCTGGTGGTGAGTGGACTGGCGCTTGGCTTGCAGTGAGTGGACTGGCGCTTGGCTTGCAGTGAGTGGACTGGCGCTTGGCTTGCAGTGTGCGTGGATGGGTGCTTGGCTTGCAGTGTGCGTGGATGGGCGCTTGGCTGGCGGTGTACATGGACTTGAGCTTGGCTGGCAGTGTGCGTGGACTGGTGTTTGGCTGGCGGTGAGTGGGCTGGCGCTTGGCTGGCGGTGTGTAAGTAGTGACTAGCTGCTGGTCTCTACACACACTGCTAGCCAAACGCCACTCCACGCAATCCATGAGCTGGTGTGGTTGGTGTGTCAGGAATGTGAGCGTGTGAAAGTGATGGGCCCTTGAATGGCGCTGTCTGCTGGTGTGAGTGTTGTAATGTGCTGGGCCCGCGGCTGGCGGTGTGAATGGTTTTGTATGTGTCACACATATGAAAGGTGTATGAATGGCCTGTAAAGAGGTTGGTGCCTTGTCGTGGCTTTACAGCTCATGAGCTGTGAGTCAATGGTTCAGTTTCTCGTACTTTCAATTATTAACAGTGCAATTTTTTTTTGTGTGAAATCTCTGGTTAATACAAGTATATATACTGAACCATCGCTCACCCTCATGCCAAATCCAACCAGTATGTATGTGTGCTTCAGGAATATATGGTTGTGTAGATAAACATTTCTATTCTGTTTTCGTCAAGCAGGGTGTACCTTGTCCCTTTTTGTGAATGTTGTAATGTGTTGGTTTTGTGCCTAGTGGTGTGAACGTTCTTGTGTGTCTCGTGTGTGAATGGCCTGTAAAGCGGTTGGTGCCTTGACGTGGCTTTACAGCTCACGAGCTGCGAGTCATTGGTTCAGTTTTTTGTCCTTTCAATTATTGACAGTGCATTTCATTTTTGTGAAATCTCATTAATAAAATGTTATATACTGAACCATCACTCGCCCTCGTGCCAAATCCAACCAGTATATGTGTGTGCTTGAGGAAAAGATGGCTGTGCAGTAATCTTTGTCTGTTTTGTCTCTCTGCCAAGCTGTACATTTCATTTAAGAATAACCTAACAACTGTAGTTTTTGTTGTAAACTAAACACCCATGGGAGTGCATGGTGAGGTATCTCTTGTGGATCTCAACAAGTTATCTTACCCACAATGTCCTGCAAACCTCAAAATGTTACTGTGACACTTTCCTTGCATTATTTTGCCTAAATTTTCACGCGGCGGAAAGTAACAACAAATTTCCAACCCCCCTGCATTTCTCCAAGTATCCCAATAGAAATGATACCTCACTTTTATGGGTGGGGCAAGTACCCGCGGCAGGGAAGGGCCCAAAACCTATTGATGTGACATCAAAATTACCTATCACAAACCAACCTGGTTTTGCAAGGGGGGGTCCCATGAGTTTTTGGTCATGGGCTCGGCGGCCATCTAGGGAAACGTACCAAACCCACACATTTCTGAAAACTAGACACCGAGGGGCTTCCAGGGAGGTATGGCTTGCGTGGATCCCCCAACGTTTCCTTACCCAGAATCCCCTGCAAACCTCAATTTTAGCTGAGAAATCACTTTTTTCACACATTTCTGTGGCACAGAAATGTGTGAAAAAAGTTTGCCAAAGAAATTTAACAATTTTAAACAAAAATCAATAGATAAGAAATGCTAATTCTCTAATTCTAAGTTGGTGCATTTTGAGGAATTAATAATTAGAGGATTGTAAAATGTCAGGTAAAAGAAATAATGGATTTATTTTTAAACAAATGTTGGAATCCAACAGAGTTTCTCGGTAATTGCACATCTCTATCTACTGAACATAGATTTGAGTTGAACTGACATCAGCTAGGAACATTTGAATGTATTAAATTTGAATTTTCACTTTAGACAAGGAACAAATATAATAAAAGGACAAGAGACATGAGATCTCGCCGTGGGTGAAATATGATGGTCAGTGCCCTTTGCATCAGTCAAATCAGTGCTTGCAATGTGATGCAGCACCTTAGCTAGGTAAATACAGGCTACACATACACGATATAGATACTTAGTCTGATGGAGATTGACCAGCCAAGCAGCCCTGCTGCATAATGCCTACATCTACAGTGCTATTATCTCTCCCTGGGACTGGTTTCTCATCATCAACACTCACATGTTTCAATCGAGGCCAAAGCTGCCTTGATCCCACCTTTGTTTTAAAAGGACAAATGTGAAACTGGGAAAAACTTTGAATGCTGTATGGAGTGTTTGTTTTCCATGCTGTTGTGTGCTTTTGTTGCAGGGGTTCTGCACCTACACAGAACTATGCGCAGAAAACAGGTCCTCTGTGTATAGGGGTGTACCAACCTACCACCTTAGTACCCAAGATCTCAAAACTGACTAGCTATAGTGTCTCATTTGTTCTCCTCCAAAATCACAGCTACAAATGATTAGACAATCCAGAACACAACACTCCAGATTGTCTAAGGAATCGCGGTAGCAAGACTTGTCCACAATAAGAATTGACAGAGCCACTGTATAATGCATAAACTCAGAACAATTAGCATTGGGGATGTCATTATATAAAGACAGTGGGAAAAGGCCTCTAAGGCCTAACTACCCTCCCTTTGACTGGAAGAAGTTTATTATATAAAAAAAGATCTCTGCACTTTGTCAGCAAACCCCATACCTTAAAGCCTGGTTGTAAGGTATACATCATAGGAACAGCATAGTTCTTCTTCATGGAAAGGGCAAGTGTGTGTTAAAACAACATGCATCCCCATAATATCAAAGCACAAGTCTCCAGCAGTGCAGCTGTATTTAGAATGTTATGTGTAGGTGCTAGGGACTGACCAGAACAGTAAAACAAGGGGCATTGTTTATTGACCTTGCACATTGTGTTCAGACTAAACTCTAGGAGCTCATCAGAGAATGTAAAAAGCACACAGTTCTCATGTGAAAGGCATAAACAGAGTCTTGCAAAATAAAGAGCATGTAGTAACGTGAGCAAAAGAAGCATCATGGCAGCAAAGCTCATGCTAACTTAGCAGTGTCGACAATGACCGTAATATTACACTTTCTCATAGATCAGGAGTTAGTTTCTATCTTATAGACTTACCTGGTGTGCTGTCCTCCTTTTTAAATATTGTTGTCCATAACAGGTGGTGGGACTGAGGCGCATGGTATTGTTAGCATGGATCATTGGAAAATAAATTTCATTGTCTAGGTGGAGGGCTTCGTGTGTGGTGTCATATCTTGTATGAACCAATTCAACCATTCTCAGTAATTTGTGTGTTTGCTTCTTGGAGAGCTGGAGATGAGACAGAAATATTGCCATTTGACAGGATTGAATGTAGGATGTGACTGGGGTTTGTGATGTCAATGGGTATTGAAGAGTTCATATGAGGGTGCTTTGTTGTTTCACTGCTTTCTTGTAAGGTAGTGTTTTGTTGGTGTCACGTCCTTTAAAAGTGCATTGTTATTTCAACAAAGATTGATTTGTGATCGGTGCAGTTGCCAGTATGTTAGTTGGTATTAAGTGTTGTGTGAGGATGTACAGCTACCTGTGTCTCTGCACTTCTTGATTTTGGGACAGGGTGATACAGTTGCACTTCATCAATCTCATTATTGCGATAATGGCCACATTCACATTGTGTAGCAACCTTTTTTTGCAGAGGCCATAATTGGCACTCTTCTGATTGCTATGCATCATCTGCCAATATTGGGGGCATACTTCTGAGTGTGTGGAGCATGCCCAAAATTCCATTTATGAAGACATGCAAGACCACCTTGCGTGTCCCTGAGTTGCTTCATAAAACCAGGTTCAGGCAGCACAAATCACTGCATTGCATTGCTCTGTGTCAGAGAAGCTTTCCATGGGTGTTCTTTCGAGGTATCAGTATGTTCAGTTTCTCTGCCTAGCTTGTGTGCTGTCCATCCTCCCCACCTGCATGCATATCACTCACACCACATACATCTTTCCTCCGAAACACATTCCACTTCTAAAAATGACCACAATAACGATTAGAAGAAAAAACAAGGACCAAAGTAGAAATCCTTCCACACGCATTTCTCATAAAATATTACTTCATACTTGATTCTAAATAAATGGGCCTGAATTAAACTACACCTTGGGACAGTGCTATTTAATCTTCCTCTTGAGAGATATTTTCATATGGTTTCTACTCCTTTTATGATTATTTCTTCCTGACAGCTCCTGGAATTAGATACCCTCTTCAAAGGGTGCACTGTTTGTTCTCCCTTAAAAACCTTTTCTGTAGTAGTCTCCTGCTATAACTCTTAATTTTCCATTACATTATTTCTTCAGTGCCATTCAGTATTATCGTCCTTTATGGGTGATACCTTTTATATAACGTTTTAGATATGCCTTTAGTCTGGATGGTACAACGTTAGACATCGTGGATTCCTTCGACTATTTAGGCATACGCATTGCAAAAGGGATGAAGTGGAGCTCGCACTTGACCAAGATGCTTCTATGCCACAAGAGGGTGTCTGGTGCCATTATTAGAGAACAACATCTCTCTACTAGTCGACCAGTGGCACCGGCCCTTGTGGTATATGAAGCACAGGCATTATCTAGCTCCTTGTATGGGGCAGAAATTTGGGGCTATGAAAACATCCATGACCTGGTCTTGTCCGAGAACAAATTCATGAGGAATCTCATCTCTGTTCCCACTTCATCTCCTCTGAAACCCTTGTTTTATGATTTAGGCAGACACTCAATCCAGGACATTGCACGCCTTCGACCTCTACTTTTTTGGGCAAGACTGCGACGGACACCAGAACTTGCCAAGTATGCTGCAGGCTTAAGTGAACTCATATTAGTGGATACTGGGAAGAGGTTAAAATGGATCTCCTATGTAAAACAAACGCTGAGGTCCATTGGCTACGAAGACTGTTGGGAATCACAGATACCCCCTTCGAAACAAGACCTCAAGAAGGCCTACTGGAGTTGGGTAGACACAAGAGAGCTCAACAATGTGAAGATGGGGAAGCTGAGCGAAGCCTTCTTCGAACATAAGTCTCTTAGCAAACTCGAACCCTATCTTGACTTTATTCAGACTCCTCTAGATAAATCACTGTACGTACGCTTCAGATTGGGGTCCCTTCCTCTTAACTATGTTACTGCTGGATGGAAGGGATTCCCCCTTATTTCTGTTGGCTGCCCGAGTTGCACAGCACCTAAAGAGTCTATCCCCCACTTTTTATTTGCCTGTTTTCATTACAGAAGAGCAAGAGCCAAGTGGCTGAGACCGATTTGTAGAATGCTCGGTAGCCGTGACTACCGTATTGTGTTACGCATTCTGCAAACAGACACCTCGTCCCTTACCATTGTTTGTGGTATTGCTAAGTATCTGGGTGCTGCTTGGTTATTGCGGAAGAAAAATCTGGCACGTTAAATGCACTAAATCTCCTATGTGATCAGTTTTATTACCCATCACTTATCCACTATAATGAATTTTGGGTCCTCAAGCTTTTTTGTACTTTGCACATATTGCTCTTATCCACTTTTACAGTCCTTTTTAGATATATTTATGATGATTGATTCTTTTTATTGTCTAACTTGATCTTTTTATACTATTGTATGTTGTGCTTTTATGATATTTTTATCGAATAAAGCTTTACCTACCTACCTTTTATATAACATGTGGCTTTGGATCCCTTTATTAATAGATAGGGGTAGTTATCTGACAGGTTATCCTCACACATATTTATGTACATCCTCAGTTATTTGTTATACCCTGTTTCATGAATGGAATTCCAAGGGAAGTCAGATCCCTCTTTGTGAGTATCTCTGACTCTGCAAATACTTATTTTTTCATATATATGTATATTCCAGCCAAAGTATAAGTTCCTTAACATTGATTCACCAGTGACACCTCTTCTATACCTTATATCTAAGGTGCACAAGAGCGCGAGTAAACCACCATGCCTTCCGATCATATCGCCAATTGGGAGCATATTTGAGAATACCTCCAGGTTTTTAGACTTTTTTTGCAAGATCTCTGTCATCTTACACCAAGGACACGGGTGATTTTTTGAAGAAGGTATATGACATCAATTGGAAGGAGAGTTTCATTATGATAACTTTAGATGTCTCCTCCCTTTATACCAGCATTACGCATGATGATGGTGTGAGGGTGGTACAGTACTATTTGAGTTTGCACCCTCTAACGCTCTATAAGCACACAGAAATGCTAGTTGACATGCTTAATTGGTGTCTGCAGAATAACATCTTCCTGTTTGGTAAAGACCTGTACCAACAGATGAGAGGGACGGCAATGGGCCCCTGCTTTACCCCCAGCAATGCTAAATTGCATTTGGGCTGGTGGGAGGATCAGGTGCTTGCCATGAAACATGAAAGAGAAATGTCCGATAACGTGGTCCTTTGGATCCATTGTATTAATGACCTTTTTATAATTTGGTGAGGGGACTCACAATCAGCAGAGGCTTTCATTGAGAGACTTGAATTTGATGTTTACAGCAAACCAAAGTAAAGAGCAGGTCCAGTTCTTAGATATAACAGTGTACATTAAGGAAGGTTAAATAAACATGAAGACATTTCACAAGGAAACTGCCTGCAGTTTTCATCCCTCCAAATTGGTCAACAGCATCCCCTATGCTGAGAATTTGAGGATGAAGAGAAACTGCAGCTGCCCTAGTCAGTTATATGAAAAATATGAACAGCTAAATGCGAGGTTTGAAGGGAGGGGATAAAGCAAAACAGTTTTAAAAAGCAGCCAGAGAAAAAGCCAGCAATAAGCTAGGGATCAGTTAATATTTGCTGACCATTCCAAAAGTAAACAGTCAGGAAGAGTAGAACCACAATTACATTTTATAACAGGCTACAATAAACAACTCAAAGAGATAAGATCCATTATGCAAAAACACTGCCATGTATTACGAGGGGATGCTTTCCTGAGACAGACATTAGCCAATGGGCCATTAATAACCTTTCACAAGTAAAGATCCTTGCGTGAGGCGTTGGTAACAAACAGCCCAGGAATTTCATCAACAACTTGGCTCAGTGAAAGCAAGGGCTGTAGGAGATGTCACAAGTGTAAGGCGTGCAGATATGGAGAGAACACAACGGAAGTACGCTTACCTTTTACAGACAAGAAGTAGCAGATCAGGAAGCCCTTGACATGCAAAAGCCAATTTGTAGTACATGCCTTGCGATGCAGCTGTTTTAAATTGTACTTTGGCAGTACGATTTTACCAGTGCACCAAAGTATCTTACAGCATGTTAGAGCAATCAACAACAGAGATCAGACAAACCCCATGGCCAGACATTTCCAGCAGTGTCATGAGAATAAGCTGGATCATCTGTGGCACTTTGCATTAGACCAAGTGCCACAAAGGTTAAGAGGGGGTAACAGGGAAAGGTGCCTGAGACAGCTTGAATCAAGATACATTTTATGCTTTAACAGCAAGATCCCTAATTGACACAACACTGAGGAAGATTTATATGTACATCTGCAAAGCGAGAGTAAGAAAGAGGGTGATCGATATCTGGATGAACTAGTAAGAAATAAAGGACATATTAATGGTTATAACTCTGTAGTTCTCTGATTGACAGAGAATCAATTGATTTTGTAAACTTGATCCACTCCTTTTAACTTTATGGAATTCACTGTATATAGTTGTTCACACCGCACTTTAATTTTTAACTTAGTGGTGGCCAATTGTGTTGTTTACCAAGGGATTGGGCACTGGCCCAATATTGTCTGAGAAGAACAATTGGTTGAACAAAAAAGTGGAAAATCCCAATGCAGTCAACTTTTGAGCACCTTTTAAATGATCATTTTTTGGAATGTAATTTTGAGTAACTATGCAATTTGAATAGGAGCATAACATTGGCACAAAGCATTAGTCACTTTATTATCCAAGAATCACTGCACAAAAGCACTTTACATTTTGTTTGCTTTTGGAGTGTCACGAACGGCCCGAAAGTTTGGGGCGGTTGCCACAACTATGACATCAATCTGGCACTTGCCTGTGATAAGGGCAATGATGGCAAAACATGATGTTGTCTGTTTGCAAGCATATATCGCTATAAATCACTGTGGAACTATTTTACTTTTTAATGATCATTTGCACAATATACAGGCCACATGGTCCAATGATTTCGCTTTGTCAATGTCATTTGAGTAAGAATGTAGCACTGATCACTTTATTGTTCAAGAGATAATGTACAATAGCACTTTCTATCATGTTTGCTTTTAGAGTGTTACGAACGACCCAGAAGTTTGGGTCGGTTGCCAAAACTATGCTGTTAATCTGGCACTTGCCTGTGATAAGGAAAAGTATGTCTAAAAATGATATTGTCTTTTTTCCAGCATACATGGTTATAAATTATTGTGGAACTTTTTTATTTTATTTACTTTGTTAACGCTCATTTGCATAATATATAGGCCACATGGTCCAATGATTTTGTTTTGTCAATGTCATCTGAGTAAGAATGTTGCACTGACACTTGTTTCACTCTTGTTGAAACTTTATTCACTTATTCACTTTGATGCACTTTAAAATTTGAAACGGCAATAAAAGGTAAAAGGTAAAAAAGTGGCGCCGAAACAGGTTTGCGAAAGACTGCTTGCGCAGTTGAAACGCGTTGCCTGGTTGTGCATGGTTCAAAAATAAAATCTCTATTCAGCTATCACGAGCGTGTGCTGAAGTTTGTTTCGTATGGTGGTAACAGTTGTTTGTATATATAACACCAGTTGGAAGATGACTGTATTTAAAGGCACAACTTATTTAAGGAATGCTTTCAGGTTCGACATCGGAGACATAAGCGGCTGGTTGTGGGTTCGGGACACTCGTAATCATTTACAGCGACATTACGGCTGGAGATTGAGCAAGGGCCGCCCACTGTGGTTAACGTACTTACCTAAGGGTGCTTGTTTGGAATGGAAATGAACTCGTAGTGCCGAGACCAAGTTAAAACTTCCCACTTTCTGCTAAAGTGTCTCCACCAATCACAAGATGGTAATCTGCATATTTAAATGCAAAATCAGAGTACACCTCTGTTTTGCGGCATTTGAGAAAGCCACTCCATGCTGAAACAAGTCATGCCATGCTGGTGGAATAAAAGTACGAGTGTACCTGGAACCCGTGTCTGCTCAGTCTTTTCTGTGTGGAAGGGCTAATGACTTTATATATATATATATATATATATATATATATATATATATATATATACATATTCACTGAAAAAACCATAGGTTTCAGACATGTTATAGTTAGGAATTAGCATTTAAAAAACCTTAGAAATTCACTGAAAAAACCATAGGTTTCAGGGGTGTTATAGTTAGCTGGACATTTCACTCGTACAAAACCATTGAAATTCCTCTGTTATAGTTAGTTCTGCTAACTATAACTCGCGCACCCGCAATCCACTGCTGATGATGTCACATATTACATCATTCATGACATGGTCAGTGACATCACTGATGACATCACTGATGACATCACTGATGACATCATCCATGTGACAATGAGATACACCTCATCATACAGTAGTATAACCTTTCATCACTCACTGTAAAATACAGAGTACTATATTTGAATCCATTGACACACCAATATAAGTGTCTAAAAACCCACTCAGTGATTCCTAGATCTACACACACATCTAATCACTTACCTATAGATTCACTCATACCCCGGGAGTGGCGGTCCCTGGGGCAGTGTGGGGGGGATTGGGCTTCCCCCACACTTTTTTTGATCATGCCTCCGGGACTTGTGCCCCCTGGGGGCTAATTACCAACGAAGCGCGGGAGCCCGCGCTTTGTTTTTTTTAAAATTTCGGCCGAAATTCGCGCTGGGTGTGCGAATCTCGCTGATTTTTTTTAAAACAGTTTTTTTTCTTTTTAAACCTTATTTACCAATTTACCAATTACAAAGCAACACTTTGGTCCAAGAATAATAATTGACATAGCATGCAATTGACACTTTACCACAGTCCAGATTAAACAGGCACTCCATACTCAACAAGATCTTTGGTATATTGAAATGTCAGTATTGCTCACAGATGAGAAACTGAAGGATTGCAGTTTACTTGACAAGTGATTACTCAACCTACCCCAGTGTGGATTATGCCATATAAAGTTTGTGAAGAAGAGGACTGAACAACTTCTAGCAGGTAGGCTTTCAGGGGCCCACATATGTCCTTGGGTCTGGAGGTCACTGGCGATTTAGAAGAAAACAAATCACTGTTAGTGTTGCAGTAAATCATACTGCTTAACCATATCTTGACCGTGGGGATGTGCTTGCTCCCCCAGGCCACAGCTATTCCCCTTTTTGCCAATAATAAGGCTGGTGAGGTGTATCTCTGTAGCTGTTTGGGAATGTTCCGAACCTAACCCAAGAGGGCAACTTGTGGCGTGGGCAGCAGATCCAGGCCAATCCTTTTACACAATGCCCTCCTCCAGTAGTCAGCAATTTTCGTGCAATTCCAGGTCATGTGAGCGAAGTCTGCATGTAGTGCCCTGCACTTGGGACATGAGTGTGGTTTGGAATGGTCAATAGTATGTAGTTTCGCTGGAGACATGTAAGCTCTCCACAAAAACTTTAAATGCAACAGTTTATTTCTGCTATTCAATGAAACTTCCTTGATTTGTGAGCAGCAAAAGGCCCATTGTCTGTCATCTATAGGGTGTCCAAGATCTCGTTCCCAAGCTGCTCGGACTTTAGTGTCTCTAGCAGGTAATAATGACACAGAGGTTTTGTACAATTTGGAAACTAAATGGTCCCCCGTGCACTTGTGATCAATGTTGTCAGTGGCAGAAAGGATCCCAGTTCCACCGGAAATTCAGTCAATAGTGCACGTAGTGCGCAGCGCAGTCTATTGAGTCAAGGAACCTGTCAGCCTCTGCAACATGAAATGTCTGCCCACTCGGGAATAGGTCCCCAAATGTATGTAATGCGAATCTGACCAGTGTTCTTTGGACGATCTTTTCTTCAGTGATTGGCACCCATGGATTATTTACGAGTGGGATAGCTGAAGAGTATAACTTGTGTCACCTGATAACTGTCGCCAGCTAATGCCAGGCCCAGCTGGTCTTGGAGACCGTTTGTTTATCAATGGGGTCTCTGGGTAACCCCCTGGGTAGGATCGTGTTTAATGGGGCCGGACTACCCAAGTCAGCTTCAAGCTTAAAATACAGGATTCGTGCATCGGGGTGGGATCACATATTAAACATTAAAAACATTGAAAAAATTGAATATTTAAGGAGATTTATTGTTTATAGGATTTAAATATGTTTTGATGTATATTGTTTGAATTACAGATCTCCCTCGTGACTATGAGCTTTTCTCTATTTGTGGCAAGCGATTAGAGATTTTACCCCAGCTTTCCTGCCTTTGCATCTATTTATAGAGGGGCACTCTCAATTTCGATTTGGAAAATCAGGACGAATGCCAATAAAACAGAAGAAAAGGATGTGGAACTACACCCAAAACAACACAAAGGTGCTGGTTTTGATGTGTCTGTTAATTTGGAGTAAAATCCATTTTCAGAGGCTGAAGTATTTCCTCCAGAATTGGTATTTGCATGCTATTTTGTTCCTTTCAGAAACTGTCTTTAGACTGCCCTTTAGTTCAAAATTATTGGAGAAAATAACATCTCCTCCACTGCCAGTTTACCTCCAAATATTTGGAGATCCGTACATGGTCACCACTGCTGTCGGTTTTTACCTCAAATGAGTTGTTATGAAGCTAATTTTGACTCCTATTTCCTTCAGTTTTCTTGTGCTATTGTTGGAGGTATTTTTCTCCAGGATAGGCTGAAGTTAGCAAACTTGTTGTACTTCACTGACAAGGATTGGGATCATTTACTTTGGGGAAACTGCTTATAGTTTTGCTTCTTATGGAGTTTATCGCAGCGTACATGTGCTTATAAGAATCGCACTACAGCAGTTTTGTTGACCAACTTTTTACTTCTTAGAACGTTCATGAATTAAAAGATTTTGAAGTTATGTAGGGGTGTGTGAAATGTGTGTGTAATGTAACATTTCTGATAAATTACATGAAACTATGCGTGAGACTGGCATTTGGCGATATATATTAGCACACATATATATACTAGCACAAAATGTGTCATTGTGTCCATTGTGGATAGAAGGTCACATTTCAAGCTAAAAAAGTACAAAAGACAATTGCCGCATACAGCGGGCACTGGGTTTATGATTGTTCAAGTTTTTCCATGTGCTTGCTCTAAACCTTTGCATGGGGTGGTTCTTATTTACTACATATGGAGTAATCAAGTAATTTCAGTAATTTAGCTTAACTCAAAATTTACATAACCTATGCAAGACCACACCCAGGTAGTAGAAATGTTACCTAGGCAAAAAGCAACCTTACCAAAAGGAGAATTAGAAAAATCTTTCCTGACTGTTCATTTTTGGTACATTCCAGGGGGGCATAATATCCATCTAGTCCGTCCAAGCTAGCAGGGTCCATAGTATCTAAATCATACAGTTAAACATTAGAAGGAATAAACTCTAAGGAATGGCCATGTCCTGTTCCTTCAGCGTGCAGATTTGCCTTTCTATAATCTTTGCACACTTTCTTGCACAGTTAATGCCATCTCTTTTTAATATCAGCTACAATAGGTTTGGTAGTGGACATGGTTCTTGAAGTGCAGAGATGTACAATGGGACTGTGCACCAAATAAAACATCATGGTTTGCCAGGACTGAGTCAACAAGCCTTTCCAAGATTTGTTCTGAAAATCTTGTTTTCTTTTTCCTGTATGCATTTGCATAAAGCGTGTTTGCTAATGAGTTACCTCATTAACTGATCTGCCAAACTAGTTCTCTGGACAGAAAAGTTTTCCTGCACCAGCCTTACCAGCAGCAGTTCGTAGAATGAAACACTTTGGTTTTACTTCCAGAAAATCCTATTACACAACTCTTTTGACACATTTGCGAAGTAGCGCTACAAGTAGCTACGCAAAGAGCACTTCGCATTACGCAAGCTACGCGTAGCTTCGCAAACTGCATAGTGCACTGTGCAAGATGCTGTTCGCACTGATTGCACAGTGCCGGATGCTTGTCCACACTGCAATCAGTGCAAACTGCATCTTGCACAGTGCAAGCGGTCGTTTTCTGCCGCTCGAGTAGATTTCTACTCGAGCGGCAGCTTTCTCAACGTGGACTGGTAGTGTCTCATCGCAAGCGGTCATGAACATACGCGACCACTCGCAACGAGAAACCTGACCTCCCCGCGTTGAGAACAAAAAATGACCGCTGCACTACGCTACGCTACACGTGTTTGCACTGTGCTACATGCAATTCGCGTAGTGCAAAATAGTGCAAACTTTGCAAACTACGCAAGCGTAGCATAGTGCTTTGCCCAGGCTTAACTAAAACACCCCTTCCAATAAGTTAGTTGAAACCTTTATAATAGCTTCATAAATGACATTACACTTCAGATACTAATTTGTGGAACTGGAAATGGAGATAATTCATTGCACTATGCCTTGAACAAAATGGACACAACACTGTTTTAATATCCTAAGGAGTATGGTGAACTCTATCCACAGTCTGACCTGATTTTTTGTGTAACTATGGAGAAACAGAGGTCACAGAGTGAGTACAAAGATTTCATCTAAAATGCATTTGTCCAAGGCTATAGTAAAACATTTGGCATGCACTGTATTCTTTAACAATTGACGCCGTTCACATTACTGATGCCATATTGTTTTTATTCTGCTGGCGGTAGTCAAGCCACATCTAGATCAGTTTATGATATTTTATTTGTGTGAAAAAAATAAATATACCCAACGGGATCTGAAATAAAAACGTACACAGAACATTCCAGTTTGATACTTTAGAGTGTTCCTACAATTGGGAGTTTGTGACATTAGGCAGTGGTCTCCAACTCTTTCTATAATGATAACTATTTTTCTTCAAGAGAAAGCATTGCAAACTGCTAACATATTTTTCAATGTACAGTTCTGACCGTATTAATTAATATTGCAATAAATTAGTGACCACCCAAACACTTCTGGCAGGATTACCAGCAGAAATGTCAGGATAAGCATTATCAATGTAAAATGTTTAAGCATTACCAAAGAAATACCATTCGAAATAGTATGCACACTCTGGCATAAAGTTAATAACCAAAACAATATGTCTCCCCAACTCATCTTAAATTACCATTCAACTCTCAGCTTTATACAGCAAGCGTTTTGTCTTTTTCAGCATAAGGGTTTCTGAAATCAAACATACTTTTTTCAAATACTTCCTCCAATTTAGCTAACATTTTCTCAAATCTATTTTCTTAAATGAATATAATATTTGCCTTCAGAATAGCAGTTTTTATTTTTAGTAAAATAGATGTGCCCAAACATTAGCTTGCTATTTGCATCAAGTACTCACATGTACAAATATTTCACATGGACAAAATCTGAATAAAATGTTCAGGTTTTATGATCACCCAGCATGTATGCTTACCATAACATCAGGGATGCCTATAACATGCAAATAATGCTTGATACCATAATGGCCATGACCTCACAATACATCAGTCATGACTATTATTATGCCAGAACCATTTTAGCTGGGAATGGACACATTTGTCCCAGGTACAGCTTCCAATAAGCAACACTGGGGCATATTATCAAGACAGGCGATAACATTATCGCCGCTTTAGCCACTTGAAGCTCATGTTAGATGTCCTTCACATCTAACATGGGCTTCAATTGGAATTCCATAGAGCATATTATCAAGCTCATTATCGCCGTTTAAGCTGCAGTTTTCTGCCGCTAAAGCAGCGATAATGTTATCGCCTGTCTTGATAATATGCCCCACTATTTGTCAAGGGGAAACACAATGCCAAACATGCTGACAGAAATACACATACATCTTCATACATGCCTGTACAGACAGATGCATGCGCAGGGATGGTCAGAGGTGAATCTCAGCTCTGGATCTAGCTTCTAGGATCTAGACTCTACTCAGCCTCTGGTCATAAAATGAATTCAACTCACACACTTTCTCTCTGGATCCTTCTGGCCCACATTTTGTTGACTACACCCTGACTCTGACTACACCCTGACTCCAAATCTGGCTACTATTGGCACTCTTTGGGGCTCAATACGGTGACGGACTGAATTCCATCCGCACTGGTGGCGGTGGCAGAAAAAGTTCACTTTCCCGCACTAGGTGCGGTCATTGCGACCACCGAATAACAATGGTCCTACAGAGGCCATTTTCCACCCCCTGCAGTCTCTCAGGCTCTGCACATTTTCTGCGTATGCAGGGTGGTGGATAGAGCCAACAGAGCAAGACCGGCATGCGGAAACACGTTCCGTACACCAACCACATTACGGTGTGGCAAACAGCCATTCCCACCGCCGTGCAAAAACCATCACGTTGCGGATGGCGGAAACACAACAACGGAGGGGAAGAGCCGATACACAACCCATCTAAACCACTTGGATCTTGCGCAACAGGCCTTCCCGCTGCACTACCTGCTGCACCTCCCGCACACAAGATGCTGCTGCGCCCAACAGCAGAGGTACGTACCAAATATCTCCACACATGTAACCCCTGAACAACTACAACTCCCAGCAAGCATTGCGGTACCACGATGAATGTGGCAATCTGCAAAATGCAAAGTGTGAGGCCCGCCCAATCCCCATGAGTGACCTTCGGTGCCCCTGAAGGCAAATGGGGCAAATGCGGAGCCCCGCAGTTGCAGAGCGCGCACACCGCAATATCAAAATATGTGTGCCTAAGGGCCCCATTGCCTGATGGCTCATTTGCAGCATGGTTGACACACCGCTGCAGCCGTGGAGCTGCAACCGCAGCCCTGCGTCATCCAATTGGGGCCAATGTGTGTCATCCCTGTGGATGCCAGCTACCGCGCATGCGAACACATAATGCATTCGCATTGGCGCCATGCAAATTACATCACACATCACAACTCATTTGCCTAAAGTAATTGGTGCACCCCATGTGTAATGTTGTGGGGCACAAGGCCCCCATGCATATAAAGTAAGCACACAGACACCGTACATGTCTAGGAAAACTGGCCCAGGGCATGTGCACCTGGCCCCCTTTGCTGGCAGGGCCACATGTCCAGAGACGCCTGTGCTGGGTGGATGTGGGGTGGGGGGTAAGCCAGCCCTCTGGGAGTGGCTGGTACATCTGGACAACTAGAAGAGTGACCAGCTGGTCACTACACTGTGAAGGTATGAGAGAGTGTGACCCTTGAGACAAGTCTTCACACACATGGCATTGCCAAGAAAAGGAGAGTGAAAGCACATACATAGTCATGCCTCGTGGCCAGCATGGACCGATATGAGGTAAGGAGTCTAAAAGGAAAAAGGTATCTTGCACTGTACCAATGTTGTGTAATGAAACATCCAACCTGTAAACATTGCTTGTCCATCCCTTGACAACTGACTGGCGTCCCTTGGTCAGGGGTCGGCTTGTGAAGGGCCAGTGATGTAGGCAGACAATCAGAGGTGTTCACTGTCTGCAAATCAGACATATTTATAACCCCTAGCACTCCCAACACATGTACTGGAGTAGTGTGCAGTGTGCACAGCTGCCATTGCCTGTAAATGTTCACACACACATTATAGGAGTGCCCATGTGAAACAAACAAACATAGCTGTGACCGACATTATCAGTTGTTGTCAGCCATTTGGGCATGTTTACACAATCCATGTGCATTTGTGCCTCATTCAGGTGAACATTGCAATGTCTGTTACGCAAATTCCACACACACTCAGGCAGGACTGACCCCATAATGTCCACAAGTGTCTGTCCACAATGCTGAACAACCATGTAGCATTGTCCAGATGACACTCACTGCCCTCATCCTGTAATTTTGTTTTGTATTGTGGGACTGAAGCTTGCGCTTGTGCAGTGACAGCTGCAACATGCACCCCAGCACTGATGCTGCAAAACACTATTGTCGTGCCATCTGACCACAGGGCAGTTCATCCTGGATGTAGCAGTGTGCTATATGCAATACATATCAACTTCTTTGGATGTCGTAGTGTCAGTATGTCGAGTGAGTGAAAAAAACAACGTGTGAATGCAGGCCACTTGTGCATTTCCCATTAGCATGAGGCCTGTCAATGTTGTGGTTGTGCGAGTCTCTGGGTAAGCTGTGCATCACATTTCATCTAGAACTCAGCCCATGCTTGTGTACCCTGATATACATATGAGGAGACCACCCATCTTTCGACCTGTCCCCGACCTGGCGACGATGGAGGACATCAAAATCATCCTGAGATTCTGTTTGGAGCGCCGCACACTACGAAACCTATGTGCCCAGTTGGAACACCATTTGAAGCCCAAAAGAAAATATGTGGCTGCATTGTCTGCTACAGTGAAGTTTATGGCTGCACTGCATTTCTGCGGTGCTTGGTCTTTCCAGTACACTGTGGCCAGTGCAGAGGGGATGTCATTGCCCATGTTCAGCATGGTGTTGCATGACATCCTGTCAGCATTGATGCTTTACAAGGACAGACATGTCCACTTCCCGAAGAGGGATGAATTGGCAGCTGTGAAGGGGGAGTTCTATGACCTGGGAGGAATTCCAAATGTTGTGGTAGCCATCGATGGTACCCACATTGCCCTCGTTCCACCACCGGCAATCCAACACATCTATAGGAACCGCAAACACTACCACTCCATCAGCGTACAAGTGGTATGCCAGGCAGATCAGATGATCTCACACATGTGTGCAAAGTATACTGGGTCGGTACATGACTCCTACATCTTGCGGAACAGCACCATACACCAATTGATGGCCAATCTGCACCCTGAGCGGGCCTGGCTTGTTGGCGAGTGGGCTGTGTCAATGACTGTGATATATGTGTGACATGCTGCTCTCCCCACACATTCAGATCACACAGTTTGCCTGTCTGTCTCACAACTAGGTGACTTTGGGCATCCCAATCGTCTGTGGTTGCTGTCCCCACTGTGGAATCCAACAACGTCCGGAGAAGTCTAATACAAAGATGCACATGGGAGCACACGTTGTATGTTGGTGCGCACCTTTGGACTGCTGAAGTCAAGATTTAGGTGCCTGGACCACACTGGTGGTGCACCTAAGCACTCACCACAGAAGGTATGCCAGTAGGTAGTCACCTGCTGCATGCTACACAACCTGGCCATGTGCAGCAGGATCACCCTGATTCTGGAAGATGATGAACAGCATCAGCCCCCCGCACCCAACCCACACATGCCCAGTGACGATGACAGTGGTGAGGAAGAAGGCCTTGACCAGCATCAACATCTCATCGTCAACAACTTCAGTTTTGTGTAAGTTATGTGTGACATGCTGCTCTCCCCACACATTCAGATCACACAGTTTGCCTGTCTGTCTCACAACTAGGTGACTCTGGGCATCCCAATCGTCTGTGGTTGCTGTCCCCACTGTGGAATCCAACAACGTCCGGAGAAGTCTAATACAAAGATGCACATGGGAGGACACGTTGTATGTTGGTGCGCACTTTTGGTCTGCTGAAGTCAAGATTTAGGTGCCTGGACCACACTGGTGGTGCACCTAAGCACTCACCACAGAAGGTATGCCAGTAGGTAGTCACCTGTAGGGGTGGGCGGAATTTGCGTAATCGCGTTACGCAAATCTCCGCGAAACGGTAAAAAATCTCCGCGAACACGCAGAAATTCCGCGAACACGCGGAATTGCTTGTTCGCGATGCTTTTTTCCTGTTCACAATTGCTGTTTGCGTGCTCGAGGAGAAATATCTCGCGAACACGCATTTTGGGAACGCGAACAAGCAAAAAATGTCGCGAAGTCGCAGAAAGCTGAATTTTGGGCAATTTCGCGTTCTCCGCGGAACGCGAAATTACCGAAATTCCGCAAATTCCGCGAGCGGAACGGAATTTACCGCCCAGTCCTAGTCACCTGCTGCATGCTACACAACCTGGCCATGTGCAGCAGGATCACCCTGATTCTGGAAGATGATGAACAGCAGCAGCCCCCCGCACCCAACCCACACATGCCCAGTGACGATGACAGTGGTGAAGAAGAAAGCCTTGAGCAGCGTCAACAGCTCATCGTAATTTACTTCTGTTGAGTGTAAGTTAACAATGAGCGACTATGACTGTGTCTGTGAGCCTTGCTGTTGTCTAACAAACTTTGAGATTTGTTACTTTCATTTTGTATACATACAGGACTATGCGCAGGATTAGAGAACTCGGGCAGGCAGGGACTGAGCGCCCATAAACTTCCATTAGCACAGGACCCAATTGCTATAGTGCCTCACTAGCTCTCCCACTCACTCAGAGGTATGCAAGCACGTGTACACAAGTCGATAAGTTGCAGACAAGAAACGCTCTGAAATGTGCTTTTTTTTATTACAGTGTCAAAACAGGCAACATACGTGCCACAAGAAGTTGAGAATGCATGGGTACATATAGAGTTTCCATAGTGACATGAAGCAAAATGTCATATCAATAATTACTCTGGATGAAGACCCATGAGTATTTCCCCTCACCCTTTGCAGGGAGGAGGTGAATGAGATGTCCCAGGTCTATGGGCTTTGCCAGCAGACCCATTGCTCAGCCAGTACATGGTAAAATGTACATCCAATGTGCTGTGTCACTCACATCACTGGATGGATCACTCTCCAAGTGTGGGGACAAATAGCCCACCTCCCCATGACATCTAAAAGGCACCCGTGTCCTCTGGCAGCTGTGGTACCTTGTTGAGTGGAGGTGCTAGGACCTGACCAGAACAGAATGACGATGGACAATCCCCTCCGACCACGCACAAAATGGACCACGCATAGAACAAGCTCTGCAGACACTTCTCAAGTGACAGACAAATACTAATGTACTTGCAAAATGACTGCATCTTGTAATTTCATGCGCTACAGCTGCATGATGGAATCCGGGCTCATGCCAGTGGACAATGTCCATGATGGTCAGATGACAGGCTCCCCTTGCTCAGGTCTGTGTTAACAAGTGAAACAGATCGCGAGGTCAGCAGAGTCAAAGCAGATGCAGCTAGGGCAAAAGTCAGAGAGCTGAATGACAATTCCTGTTAGTAGGCATAAAAAAGTTAAAAGGACATTGAATTAGTCACCAACAGTTCCTGTTACTGTTAAGTAGTTACGAATCCAGCAAGGCACAGGTAGCCTCGAAGGCAATCAGTTCCAAAAGACGATCCAAATTATCTTCAGCAAAAAGGACCGTCATCCAGTCCAGCAGTATGAAGGAACAGATGTGCTTCTCACACCACGAGGATGGATAGAGAATCCCATGGAAACCGGGGAGAGGTTCGATGTAGGCATGGCACAGGAGCCTTTGTGCAAATGCACAGGCACAGCTGTCAGCCTGTCTGACACATTGAAAGGCATCCCTCAAACGTGTATCACCGGAGCAGTTCTGGTCATGATCCAGGGCAGCAAGGGATGTGTTGGAAAGGCAGACATCCATGGACCACTGAAGGGGGCATCTTCGGCAGTAGAACACGGGTTGCACGCAGGTGAAATAGGCATAGCGGAAGGTTAGCCCATAACTGATGCATTTCACAGCTAATGGGACACATCCAAAGAGAAGATGCATGCGGTCATGGTACAGTTGCAACAGACTGGAGTTTGACTGGACCACAGGATGGTCAGAGCACTCTTAGAACCAGCGCTCAGCTGTACAGCCACAAGTAGTGATACCAAACTGCTAAATGCATTCTGAAAATTGGATGAATGACACCTGGTAGAACTCCAGAAATCACATGAAATGAAGGGACAATGCCAGAGCCCACATGCGTTAAAAAAGTGTGCAACGGCCTTCAGTCTCAGAGGCTTTAGATGATTCTTGTATCAGTCCCCTGGAAAAAAGTGCCATGTTCAGCAGTGACTGAATCACACGGGACGGTCAAGGCACCTGGAATTTGAAGGTCTCAAGGCTGATGTGGGCGTGACTACTTGTTGAAACAGAAGCCCATTGTGCCTGCACGCTTATTGAAGTCCGTTTTCGCTGTAGGAATGTGAGGCCACAAATGAATATCCACAATCACATATGGGGGAGTGAGGAGGACATTGCTACAGCAAGGAACACTGCATGCAACTGTTCCTATATACACGATGCCTGCCTTGTGACCGCAGCACTTGTGCCCATTCAAAAGAAGATAACTTCCTTTGTTGAACAGATTTAGTGTGAGTATGTTGTTAGGGGCTGGTGTACATGTGTGTAATCATGTATAGACCGTACATGTCACTTGAAAATCCCTGTGCAACAGTACATGAGTGTGTGAATGCAACAATGTCACCATCGTCCACATGACAGAATGAGTTGTGATGCTGGCTCTTGTGGGCACAGTTCTAAGGATTTCATTGTTCTGCTCTGGTTGATCTGTGACAACTTCCATCATGTCCACGATGATGTTCTTAGGGGCATAGGAGCACACTGCTTCACCTCCCAGAGCAGTTCACCACTTGGCATTCTGGTAAATGCAGTTCAGTCATGATGCTTACCTGTCATGTGACTGAGGTGTTTCACCTGAGTTGGGCAGGGAGAGATCCAGAGACCCGAGTAGAATCTGGCAGCTTCCCTAGCAGACACCGATCATAATGTATCTTACCCCTACTGATGTGGGAGGATAACGCTACACACATGTGTCTAGAGATTCACAGCACTGACCTGCACCAACCGAGGTGACACACGAAAACGGTAACAGAGTAAGCTTTTTAACTGGATTGCATTCATGAGGATGCTAAGGGCTAAACTGTGTTGGGAGGTGCAGTCATGTGCTCCAGTCTCCCTGCTGTCCATGTTGATGTTGTTTGCCGGTGTTGTCTTTATTGCATATTGTACAGTGTTGCCTCGTGGTGTGCTTGTGTGGCTATTGCATAATATGGCAACGCACTGTTGTTTCCTTGTGTCTTTCCCGGGAATCTCCACTCTCTCAATTGATTTTCGCTTTTACATATTTGGAGACATTGGAATGTGAGTCAACATGCTACTTACTGTGATGAGAATGCTGTTAACACAAAGGCATACTGTTGTGAGTTGTATTTATTTTGCGTTGTGCGACAGGTGAGGGGTGAAGTAGGAGGTGATGGTACACCGATAGTTAGGGTAGAACACACAATGGTAGAGTTCCAAAGTCCAAGCGAACACTCCCATCCTTGTAGCAATGTGGTTTGATATTTACAACAACAGCCAATGCTCGGTGTTACAGTGGTGATATCAGCGGTTGCTCTGAAGACTGGTACGGCATAGTGCTGTGCCACGTGATCCTCCTGGGGTCTTTTTCGGATGCCCCCTCTGCCGTTTAGCTGGGGGGAACCTGCTGCATGCTCAGAGGTGTCTTAGGATTTGCCGTGGTGTGACACACCCCTCCCTGTGACTGCTGCTGCTGTGGTGGTGTGACTATCATACAGCCAGCAATTTGATCTGCATGCATGTCCCTCAGGACACCCACAAACTGGCCCATGTACTCCACATGTTGTCCAAAGCGAGTCTCCATGGAGCTCTGCAGCTGGCGGAGTTCCCGCAGTTCCTCTCATGGCCATGGCCCATCTGTCCCCGGTTCTGCTGGTATGCAGCAAGGACAGTTAGCACGGTGTCCAGGGCCTCAGTCTCATTGTCCTCCTGTGGCTGACCCCCAGTTGGCCTCCCACCTGCTCTCCTTCTACAGACCTCTGGCGGTGCCAGGCTCTGCCGACGCACAGCGTCCCCAGCATCCCCGGTCTGCCTGGTGGTATTCGCAACTGCTGGCAAAGGAACAGTGTTGGAGGCAGCAGTGGTGATGGTGGAGGTGGCTGCCACACAGGTCGTTGCTGCAGGGGTGTGCGTTGGCAGTGCAGCTGTTGTGAGACTCGTGGAGGTGGTGGTAGTAGGGACAATGAGGGCCAGTAACTGACCTGTCCTGGGCACACCGGAGGGGCCTGGTCGGTCCTCCTCACCCGAAAAGACCAGGGAGTCTGCATCTGAGGGTTCAGCTTTCTGGGGGAGAGACTGGCTGGGCTCATTCATGGCATGGGCGCCTGCTATTGCTGGCGAGTCACCTGTTGAAGAGAGGTTACATTGTCAGTGTGTTCAGTACACAGCACAACTTTGATGCTCATGTTTGTCCTATTTCATTCGGATGGCCTTACTTTTTAGCTTAGCATTACTATGCATTCATAACAGTTTGTCAGCAGTCAAACGTGATGTGGCGGTACATACATTGCTCATTGGTTTTGTGTCATGAGTGAAGCAACAAAATCATATGTACAGATATTGTATTTCCATGGACATATCCTCTGGTACCAACCTGTTGCTCTTCCGAGTCAGTTTATGCTTGGACATTTGTGTCTTCTCAATGAGTATTTGACTACTATGACGCAACTTCATGATTTGTGTTATGTAGTTGCCTCCTGTGGTTTGTGAGGTTTGACAGGGTTTCCATGCATGTGTTGTGTTGACTGGAGTCTTTCTGCTTTGAGGCAATGGGACTTGCACATTGGCTTTTTCTGATCGCGTTCTTGTATTTTTCTTTGCAGTTACATGTGACTTCATCACTGACACTGTAAATCATGTGGCCTCTCTATGGTATTAGCTGTATGTGCACTGCCTACAGCTTAAGGGGGGATCTAGAGTTGCCTACCAAGTGTGGGATGAGGGGGTATTTAACTCCATGCTGTCTGTGAGGGAAGACAGAGCTTCTTGTGGGAGTTGTGGTCTTGCTGTCAGGGCTCAACAACCCCCTCCCCAGTGAGGTGGCTTCCTACCTGTTAGGGGACACCGTCGACCGGGTTAGCTGACACATGGCTGTGGGGTGGGGAGGGTGGGCCATGCTGTTTGGGTGAGAAGACAGAGGGCGTTGTGGTCTTGATGTCAGGGCTCAACAACCTCCTCCCCAGTGAGATGGCTACCTACCTGTTAGGAGGCACTGTCAACAGAGTTAGCTGAAACATGGGTGTGGGGTGGGGAGTGTGGGCCATGCCGTTTGGGAGGGAGGCCAGGGTGCATGAGCTTACTACCTACCTGTGAGTTGAAGCTGAGTAAGGAAATGCTAGCCTTGTGATCCATTCATATTGAAAGCATGCATTCCACATGAGTTTGATGTGGGCTGGTGATTGAGGCTCACTTGTTGTGCACAACAGTGCATTGCAGTGTGATGTGAGACATTTGTTCGTACTTACCAGGCTTCACTCCCCCCTCGATTCCTGTCAGACTCTCTGGCTACAATATGGCAAGCACCTTCTCCTCCCATTCAGTGTAGGTTAGTGATGAAATGGGAGGGCTGCCACCAGTTCTCTGGGCTGCCGCATGGTTCCTCTGGGCCCGATGCTTGACCCAGCCCTTCAAGTCACCCCACTGCTTCTTGATGTCACGCACAGTGCATAGGGTGGTCCCTATGACATTGACTTTGCTGTGGATCCTTGCACACATCTGAGTCTTGTGCGCAAGTAGGGTGCATTGGTATGAGGTGCCCAGACAAATGTGGTCTACTCTGATTGTCTCATCTACCATCACTTTCAACAGTGAATCAGTGGATTTGGGCATTGTCTTGGGGGGCATGGTGCAAATGAATGAGGGTTGCAGGGTGCAATGTAGTCATGCAGATATGTGATGTGTGTGATGTGTGTGGGTGTAAGTGGTGTTGTGTGGAGATAGGTGGGTGTGATATTGTGCAATGTGAGTCAATGGTGTCTTGTCTATTTGTCTTTGGTCTCTCTGTCTCAGCTTGTGGAGTGCAAAGTATGCTGGTCTGAGAAGGGGCTGGTTTTGTCCTGTGGTATTCACATATGTCCACATGATTGATGGCCTCTAGATGTCTCTCTCATGATTCGCTTGGCTTTCCTTGCCAACAGCAAGTTGGGGTGTATCATTGTGGTGTGTGAGTTGTGATTGAGGGTGGCAGGGAGTACAGGCACACTTCGGGCATAGTTGTAAGGTTGCTCTGGTCCGCCATTCATTTGGCCTATGTGTGTGTGCTGTGGTTGGAAGCAGGACGCGGTCCGCCAGCTCTGCATTCTCATCATAATTCGCTGTGCGGTCATGCCGCGGCAGGAGCAGCCTCTTTGGACAGTTGAACAGCTTTACCCGTCCACTGTGGTCGGATTTGCAGCTTTCCGACCGTGGTGGAAGGCCTTTTGTGTCACTCTTCCACCGAGTATGATTTTGCGTACATTGCATTGTGATTTGGTGTACGGAAATGCCGCGGGGCATGCAGGGGATTTTTCCCAATGCCATGGAGGTCAGAGGGCTTTTTCGTACGCCGTCGTAATTGGGACATTTCTTTTTTCTGGCCCAGAGTGGGGCCTAGTGCCTGCAACATGTCCAATCAAGTTGTGACTTTATTATTTCGAATGTGGATACATATGGTTATGTGCAGGCGTCTGCAGGGCAACAGAGTGTCTGTGTCTTGGCATGAGGTTATTCAATTGGCGTGTCTAGCTGCTGCTGTAAGAGCCTTGATATGTCTTGTGCTGAGCTTCACTTTGGAGACCTACTTCAAGGGTATTGGCGAATTAATAGCAACATTATTGCAGTCACACAAAAAAACATAGTGAATTGTCTGTTCTATTGAAATATGCCCCCTCCAAAAAGCAGGAGAGACACATTCTTTGAGAATATATACAAAAATAAGTTTCAATAACCCATTTTCCATCACAGGCATTTAGCAGCCCATTCCCCACAACTTCAGAAAGGTCTAAAACCTTAGACTTAAAGAACATGCACATAGGTGATCTTGCTGCAGAAAAATAGGCATAGAAATTATTGATGTTTATCTGCAACAAACATTAACCAATCCGCCACTCTGTGTAATACGATAATTGCAAATCACATCTGACATTTAATACTATTATTTGGAGATGATCCACTTCATTTTTACCAATGTCTTGTTTTGCAGATAGTTTATTTTGAACAGTTTGGCAGAATTCAAGTGTTCAAAATTAAACTCAGAAAACCTGCACGGATACAACCATAAATTAATATACTACTAGCTTTGTACCCAAAACAAATTCCTTCATTTTTTGCAGATGGCTTTTCACAAAACAAAAAATAAAAACCAAAAATTGTGACAAGAATATGAGATCTGACGTTGGATGAGAAGCGAAATGCACTCAGTAGCAACTCGTGTACCAGTAGATTGGGGGAGATGGAGGAAATGCAGAGGAGACATACAAACAATAAAATATTAACTTGCTGCTTCACCACATCTCTGCTCTTCTGCTCCATAGTCGCCAGCACAGGCTCCCAGAATCCCCTGTGGCCAATCCTGATGCTGCGTTCATGATGCTAAAAGCAGCGTCAGGATTAGCCTGAGTTCAGAGGATTTGCGCTCTCAGTGATACTGGGAACCTGTGCTCGCTCTCTCCATGCAGGCAATGCAGCTGGGGTTGGAGAGAGCTTCACTGTGCATGATCATTTGGCTGGCCTGAAACAGCCGGCCAAATCGACATGCGCACTGACACAGTGCCCTGCTTACCACTCCCTCTGCATGACGGCACCGTCCCCAGACCTTGTCTTTTGTAAGATAAAGAAAACCATAATAAACACTATTATTATCGTTTTATTTTTAAAGTTTTGAGGCTGATGGTGGGGCGACAGTCCTCTGTCATAGCGGAAGAGCCGCCACCGTAGGCACCGACTTTGCTTCAGTCAAATAAGAGCTTCCAATAAGGAATGTCTTTTCCATCCAGACACATACAAAGAAAGGAACTTTGATGGAAATAAACTCTACATACCCTACCTGAAATGCATTTGATCTTAGAAGCATGACTCAAGGAACATATTTGATGCTGTTGTGCATATTGAATGAATGGGAATTATTAGTGATCTCACTTCCAGCAGCCCCCGCTAGCTTGTTGTTTTTAGAGTGACTGTAATGACCGAAACCCGTTCTTTGTTACCAGGTTTTGCTTTCAGGCTACTGCGCCAATGAAAGTGGTTGCACATTCTGTGCAAAAAGACCAGTCTAAGTATCATTAGGCAGGTCGCAGTTTATTTCCCACAGCCCCACTAATGATTAGCTACAGTTACCAGGGATGGTGGCCTGCTAGGGACAGCATACCACTATCCTTGATTGCGTTCTTAAATGAACTAGGACTGATTTTTTAAAACGTTTTGTGTTTTGGAAAACGCCACTGAGAGCAGGCAGCCAGGATCATTGCCTGCTTCCCTTGAAGCTGCATTCCCTGATTGCCAAAGGGAAAGGGGTCCTAACGGGACTCCTTATCCTTTGCAAATCAATTACCACCTCAACTTGGCAGTCTGAAATTGATTTTTGGTTTGTGACCTGAATTTCATTTGCAAACCATTGTTACAAAAGGCCGGATGTGCTACGGCTTTTAGCGGTTGCATTTTTTTTTTTTTTAAACAATTTTTATTAGTTTTTGAGTCACGAGTGTCACCACAAGTCCAAATAACATATACAACACATAGAAAGCAGTCTGCCACAAAGAGGTGAAGAAAAGGAAATAACAAACCTTGCATTGTAAAAATAGATGTACACAATTTGATTGTGGGCGAAATATAACAAAAAAACGTAAAATCCAGATAGAGACATCTTATAAGTAAAAAAAAGCTTTTGGCGGTTGCAAACGGAAAATCAGGCCTTTTGTGACCACTAAATAAATAGCCTCTTTACATGCACTAACCTTATTTTGTGAGTCGATAAACTATTATCAACTTGCAAAATATAGTTTGCGCGTCGCTATTAGGAAGGGACATGACAAGGGTGTCCCTTCCTAATGGCAAGTCGCAGGGGGATGTACGATTGTTTCGCAACCGGAATGCATTCGCACAACAATTGCAGTTCACCGAGTACTTCAAGTGGCAACCCACGCACAAACGAGAAGGGGTCCCCAGGAAACTCCTTCTCCTTTGTGAATAGTAGTGAAAATGTTTTTAAGAGCAGGCAGTGGTCCAGCAGATCACTGCTTACCCTTAAAAAATGGAACAGACGCCCTACATTTTCCTTTTTGATTTTTCTTTTTTAATGACACACATTGTATTATAAGTTATATTTTGCAGACTAAAGGAGAACCACTTATGGATGGGGATCCATGACTAACACTTGGCTACATGCATCTCTAGCTTTTGTGGAGGTGCCTGTGAGCGAGGAGTGCTCTGCTCCAGGCACATTTTCTCTTCTAAAACATTGTTTTGTGTTCACAGGCTTCAGAATATCAAAATGTTACCTCCTCTGGAAAATCCAGGTGGTTTCGAATTTGTGGACTATGCTGAAAGCTACTTGACATTAGACATGGAAAAACAGTGAACAGAGTTATGAAAAGATTCCGAATTTAAACTAGAAAGCAGGAGAATATGAAAAGCATGGACGATTAGGTACTGGTTTCCAAGAATTTGGCAGCAACTTGTGGTTGGTAGCATTTAACTTGTGATGAGGCTCTGAGTTGCCAAATCTTTATGTGCACCAACTCCAAGATGCTACAGGAAAGACTGAGGGTGAATGAGAATTGAAACCTGAAGGCAGTCATTGAGTTTGACAAAGAAATTGAAGACATTCAGCATTTTGTTCAATAGATGAGAAGAGATAATCCTTGCAATTCTATGCTAGTGCATTTTTGAGGCAGGAATAATTTGGAGGATGGTAAAATGTCAGGTAGAAGAAAGAATGGACATTTTGTAAGAGGAGGTTTTTTTTTAACAAACACTAGAATCCAACAGATGTACTCGGTTTTTGCACACCAGTATCTATTAAACAGAGATTTGAATGACTGACTTCAGCTGCCAACATTTGAATGCATTAAATGCTGATTTTCATTTTAGAAGAGGAACAAATCTAATAGAAGGACGAGAAACATGAGATCTCATCTTGGGTGAGATATGATGGTCAGCGCCCATGACATCAGTCAAATCAGTGCTTTCAATGTGATGCAAGACTTAGCAGGGTAAACAAAGGCTTCGCATACACGATACAGACACTCAGTCTGATGGAAATAACCAGCCAGGCAGCCCTGATGCATAATCCCTACATCCACAGAGCTATTATCTCTCCCTGGGACCGGTTTCTCAGCATCAGCACTCACATGGTTCTAGCAAGGCCAAGACTGCTTAGCTCCCATCTCCATCTTTAAAGAACAAATGTGTCACTTGAAAAAGCTTTTAGTACTGTATGGCGTGTTTGTTTTCCAAGTTGTTGTGTGCTTTTTCATAGATCAGGATTTTGGTCCTATCTTATGACTTACCTGGTGTGCTGTCATCCTTTTTAATATTGTTGGCTATAAGAGGGGGAGGGACTGAGAAGCGTGTAATGTGTGATGAGAAGTGTCTTTGTCTAGGTTAAGGGCTTCTCCTGTGGTGCATCTTGTATGAACCAGTTCTGCTATTTTCAGGAATGTGTGTGTTTGCATCTTTGAGAGCTCAGGATAAGACAGAGATATTGCCATTTGACATGAGTGAATGAAGGATGTGCCTGGTGTTTGTGGTGTCAATGGATATTGAAGCATTCATGTGAAGTGCTTTGTTGTTTCAGCACTTGCTTGTAATGTATTGTTTTATCATATTATGGAAAGAACATTGTTGGTGTCATGTCCTTCCAGAGTGCATTGCCATTGCTACAAAGGTTGTTTTGTGATCAATGCTGTTGCTATTGAATTGATTGTGTGAGGATGTAGGGCTGCCTGTGTCTCTGCACCTCTTAATTGTGGTATTTGGTGATACATTTGCAAGTCATCAAACTCACTTTGGCCATAATGGCCACATTCTCTGCGTGCAGTGGCACAGTTTTGGGGCAGGTCATTATTGGCACTGTTCCGATTGTGACGTATCATCTGCCATTATCTGGGGACAAATTTATGAGTGGGTTTGCATCGCACTTGTACCACCCATCACAGTGAGTTGTAATGAGGAGAAATAACTTTATTTCTGCTTGTTACTTCCACTTTTAATGTGTGGTGTGTTCTGCAACACACGTAGCAAGAGGTCAATTAATTAGGGGATTGTTTTTGTAAAGGAAGGTGTCCCTTCCTGCACAAAAATAATCCTCCTTACAATGCAGACACCTTTGCACTATGGTGCAAGAGTGCATGGGTTGGCACTAGGCAGCCAAAACGGTGACAGCACAGAGAGAAAGGAAGGAATGCGCTGCATTCTTTTAAATACAACGCATTCCTGTCCTTTCCCTGTCACGCATAATAGCAAGGTGACTTGCTGTGCTTCGCGACTTTCTTAGAAATATGCCCCTTGGTATGGAAAGGATGAGTAGCGCAGAGATTGAAAGTAAAAAAATTGACGTTTAGTAATGGCAAATGTAATGCAGAGAGGTGGGATTCATGTTTACAGGCCTTAGTTTCAAACTGCAGTCACTGCTTCAGAACACATTTCAATTCGCTATGGGCAGAAATTAGAAATTCAGATGCCAGGAGCCAGAGATCAGGATTCCATTCTAAGTGTATGTGACCTCTAACTAGTGACCACTCTATAGAGCTTTACATCCATGAGTCACAAAAATGCTTGCAGTGACACATTAACCCACGCAGTGTACCTAACATTATGTTGTTAGGGGCCTTATTTATGACCCCAGTTGTGTCACACTGGCACCACGGAATGTGGTACATGTGAAACGCAAACCAAAAATGAGATTTATGAAACCATGCAAGGCTAGCTTGCGTGGCCCTGAGTGACTTCATTGATCTCGAGTAAAGCAACGCAGCTCAAATCGCTGTGTTGCCTTACACTGCACTAGGGAGGCATTCCATGGGTGTTACATGAGTGTTCCAACACAACTCTGATCATTGTTGATGCATTCCCAGATTTACCAGAATGTATAGGGGAGACATACCCATATTTCTCTCAGTTTTGTACTCTTTCTATGTGTTCTGCAATCTGTTCAAATATCAGAGCAAGGTTCTGTGGAGATTCCAACGGTTTGGTTGTGTGAATACAAGATGTGGGTATTAATTATGTTTAATATGACCAGTTTCCATTAAAACACATTATGTGTAGGTGGTGTGGGCTTTTATAGAACTCTTTCTATTACAGGGACCCAGTGTGGTCATGATGTGGAAAACAAGCACAAGGAGATGATGGACGGAGTGGTCAAACTTTTCAAACACTTACCCTATCGTTCTTTAGCTCACTTGGCCACCTCAGTTCAGACCGATCTATATGCAAATCAGTCTTGATCCTGTGCCTCTTGGAAACAGTCCAGCCCGAACTACCAAGCCATGTCTTCCCTGAACCAGAAACAAGCATCCTGGGACCGGTTTCGGGGTAACACCCCTCATCAGCAAGGCTAGCTTGGATCCAGTGGTAAAGTGAGCAAGGGACCTACGTCTGGGCATACCCTGCCAACTTAGGGCAAACAAAGCAAACACAAGGACATGATTGACGGAGCACTGATAATTTTCAAACACGCCCCCAGTCACAGATCTGGGTTGAATCCATCATCATTTTATAGCTTACTTCGCCACCTCAGTTCAGACTCAGCTATATGCAAATCATTCTTCACCCTCTGCCTCATGGGAACAGTCTAGCCCGAATTGCCAAGCCAGGGCTTTCCCTGAACCAGAAACAAGCATCCTGGGTCCAGTTTCACCCCCCATCAGCCAGGCTAGCTTGGATCCAGTGGCATAGTGAGCAAGGGACGGGTATGCCCAGACATGGTTCCTGTGCTCTCCATGCCACTGGAGTCAGGATATCCTGGCTGATGAAGGGTGAAACCCTGAAACCAGCTCTAGGTTGCTTGTTTCCAGTCCAGGGAGGACACAGGGTTAAGACTGATTTGCAGATAGCTGGGTCTGAACTGAGGTGGTGAAGTGAGCTAAAGAATGATGATGACTCAACTCAGATCTGTGACTGGGGGTCAGTGTTTGAAAAGTTTCAGCGATGTACTGTTCCTATTGGGTGCAGGCATTAAGTGGGATAGTGAATAACCCACATACAAGCATTAGCAGCTGAATTAGTGATCTCTGCAGATCTGTGCCAATCATTGGTAATGTAATCCTCTCTATTGGTGTCAAGTTCAGGAGCGCTCCCTCAGGCTTAGGTTCAGGCTCCATCCACTGCATCATTACAAGCATCACCAAGGGTTAGCATTGACCATCAAACTGCACCCCATTGCACAGCTGAGACCTTTTTTGGGCAGCAAAGCTTAGCTAATTACCCAGGATAGTCGCTCTAACTTAGCTTTGGCTACCTCCTGCATATCTCAAACTGTATCATCAATGCAATGCCCTTCTAATGATACCATCCAACTGGCCCCGGCAGCTACTCCCTACATCAGTATACTGGGGAATTTACCCACTTTTGAGAAGGACAAACAGGAAAACCACATTGAACTCAAGAACAAATCAGTCCACTAACTGGCAACCAGAGTTAACACTCACCATCCCCCCACTCAGTTATTGGCTGGAGAAATTATAATGGTCAGGAGGGTGGGCTGGGTAGGCCGGTTACATAAATCTTTTGTGGGTGACTGCAATAAAGTGAATTTTCAAAACCCAGCACAAGCTGGACTAACCCGTCATGCCCTGAGGAATAAAACTGCCTCATTGGACTGCATATCTGTTCTCCCCCTGGGCTTTTTCTATCCGCCTATAAACCTTGATGTTCCAGCCAGGAGAGACTGGCACCCAATTCAGATGAACTCACACAGTGAGCAAATCAATTTCCTGGGTACTATTGACACTTCCATCTTACCAAGTAATCGATTTTTACCTTTGAGCGAGATGGAAGACCCTGATTGACTGGGACCTTCGCCCGCTGCTGACATCTCACAATTCTGACATTTTGAACCAGAAACCATCTACCAGAAAACAAGACACTGTTGCAGTCCTTAGCTGGAACATTGCAGGGGTACAGAGCAAGCTTACAGATGCAGGGTGGTCGGGTATGTTAAAGTATTATGACTTTATATGTCTACAGGAAACGTGGGATATAGAGGGTTGTCTACATTTTGATGGTTTCTCCTCGTGCTCACTTGCCTCTTTCTGCACCCTTCTTTCCTCTCTGGCACATCTCTTCCCTTGTTGTGCACCTCTCTTGCCTCTTTCTGGACCCCTCTAGCCTCTTTCCGCATCTCTTTTGCTTGTTTCTGCTCTTCTTTTGCCTAGCTTTATTCCTGCAGTGTTCTTCTCAAAGCATGAGTTTCTTTTCTCTGTTCCATCCAGCAATGATGGTAACTTTGACCTTAACCCCTTTATCCATCTGAGCCCATGGCAAACAGATTGTGCCTGATATGCCCTTCTGCAGTAACGGGTACATTCTTATGTAGGGCAACTCCACTGGTTTCTTCCTAACATGGTGTTCCCATCTTTTTAGGCCTTCCTGCAAGTAGGTGAAGTTCCACTTGGGATACCCTACCCAATGCTGGATGCAACCTTCCGCTTTAACCATGTCCTCTGGCTTGAAAAATTCCTCCTCCAGGCAAAGTCTGTCGTACTGGTCTTTACCCTTGGTCCAGTATGCTAGCAGGTTACTATATCACTTGGGGTCAGTCTATCCTTCCTGTGCGTTTGGGGTAGTAGCATACGTCCTCACCGCTGCTCCTCTCATGCTTATGTAGAGGTGCCATATTGTTTTTCCTGCATCTTGGTTGGGTCAGCACCAGGCAGGCTTGGTTTCCTATATACCAGTCAGCCCCTTGGTTGAATGATTGGTGAGGCTCAGATCCCTGCCAGAAGCCTCTCATCTAATTCTACCACCGATTCTTCCCCGAATGGTGTCCTGTACTCATCCCTGCTTTCCTTATGTGGGTGATGGTCTATTCTGTTTTCTTCTGCTTTTTCTTGGCACAAGCTCTTTCTCTCTCTCTCATTAGCTTGTGCCTTACTTCCTCATCCCATCTAGAATGCTTCCCATGCTCTGAGTATTGTGCTGTTCTTTTTGTTCAGGCTTCGCCCTCTAATTCTCTCTCTGTTGTTTCCTCCACTACCTGTGCAAATCCTGTAGCCTCACCCTCATTATCGGTTCCCGGAGGACCGGGACTTCCATCCTCACCCCCACTAGTTGCATCACTGTCTAGGATTGCCAGAAATCTCCCTGTCACTCATGTATGTTCGCATGAACCAGTGGGAGTGCGTGTTCTCCATGCTACTGGGGATCTATGTATCGGACGGGATGAACAAGGCATCAAGCTTCTGCGAGCCTTTTCATTGGACTTGGGTTACGCTGGAGTTATCTGTGCATGCTGGCATGTTGGTTTCTCATTCTTGGGCCTAACTGTGCATCTTTCGGTGGGGGGCCTGTCGGTTTCTGCTACTGGTGGGCTAGAATATACTAATGTGAGGGGAACTGGCATAAGCACTTCCATGCCTGCATATAGTTGGGAAGGTGCTGATGCTCTGCTTGCTAACTGTGATGTAGGATTATCGATCTGGACTTCCTCAAAGATAGCCCATAGTTCTAATAATGCCTCTCTCCTGTCTTTCTTTTGACCTGTGTATTTAGTTTGTATGTGTGTTCTCATATGTTCACAATAGTGTCAAAAGTTCCTTCTTGTGGCGAGGGAAATGTGTGTGCCTTTGTGTGTGCATTCAATTCTTGGCAAAAAGTATTACGTTTTTTATCCTATGTGGGGAACCTGGTTCGCATGTGCTGTATTGGTGACTCCATGGTAGGTCTTGTAGTTTTAGTGGACAAAGTACACCCTAGCTACTTTTCGGGGAAACTTTGGTTTTGATCTAACTGTGGTGAAAATGCAAGTATGGTACTTCTCTTAAATATGTTATAATGAGCTCAAGGGTATCTAGAGATGCATAAAAAATTAAACATGAACATTTCATCAGCATAAATAACAATGCTTGTGAAGGGGTGCAACATAGATAAAAAGTGCAATTGTCAATAAAACAGTATCTGAATCATATTCACTTTTGGCATCAAGAACAGTTTGTGAGAAATAACAGCAAACTCATATGAAACATTGAATCATCAACAAAAAACACAATACTTTGAACAGCACCAAAACATCATATGTAAATTATATCAATATAAACAAAACTGACAGAGAAAAAAGATGACTTTGTCAAGAATATATTATCCCACTCCTAGTGCATGCTATCATGTGAATAGGGGAGTCTCTGAGTGGTACACAGGGCTAAGTGAGCCTGATAGTCTGCCTATATCAGCTCTGGGACAAAGGTAATACCAATAGTTTGCAGAAAAAGGGAATAACTTGCGAACCACAGGCCCATTGTGGCCATACACAAGTTATACCTAGTTATAACTAGTTTCTTAGGTCCAAATCCTCTTCCTTAAATATCCTAATCATACCCTATATCAAACCCAAGGGACATGTGTACCATTTGTATAATACCTAGGTGTCCAACTGACCAACAACTATCACTCCTTTTAGATACCAACAGTGCTAAGAAACTGGGGGCACTGAGAAACCTTGTGGACTATAAAATAAGATTGAGATGCCAACTCCACCCACTCAGTATAGCTTTGCCACAAAATTGCATTCTGGGAGCCATAAGGGGCGATATTATAAATATTAATCTTCCCTAGTGTGCTGACTATTGAAAAGCAGTAATATCAAACAAAATGAGGGAGTACTCCCAGATGACAGAGAACTGTCTATAGGATATTGGCACGTGGAGCAAGTGAAGAAATAATCTTTCTTAAGAAGACCCCTCACTCATCAACCTAGTTGGTGACATGCTTCATCATCGAGGTCCCACCCAGATAGTCGAGTGCCATCCGGGTGTGCTACCACACCTGACTACAGTGGAGCTGTTTTTTTGGGGGGTGAATAGTGAATTTAGATAAAAATTGGCCAGATTTAACCCAATTGAAAATAGTTTATTCTCGGGTAATTTGGACAATGATTAAAACCTAGTGAAGATACCTGGGAAGGTTAAATTGACCTGTGGTATCTAATAAAAAGTGGAAAATTATATATTTAAGGTCTACATGTTTCAACCATCAAGTCGCTATTGCTAAGGTTTTCGTCAGGACCATAAAAAGTGGGACTGGACCGATCACTACTAGGCTAATACGCTTACTGATTTGTGGTTCTGAATTTAGAAATGACAAATCGAGTGATCCCGTCTCCCTTGAGGTGCGCTAACACTGCCCTCTAAATTTTTCCTTTCGACGACTTGGAGAAAGGTTTTCCTAACCGTGAGTAACGGGTTAGGTTTCTAATACTGACCATGGACAGGGCGCACCTTAGCGAGTGTGCACCACCCGGGTCACGTTTTTATGGTCCTGATGAAAACCTACTTTTTATTAGATACCACAGGTCAATTTAACCTTCCCAAGTATCTTCACTAGGTTTTAATCATTGTCCAAATTACCCGAGAATAAACTATTTTCAATTGGGTTAAATCTGGCCAATTTGTATCTAAATTCACTATTCACCCCAAAAAAACCCAGCTCCACTGTAGTCAGGTGTCGTAGCACACCCGGATGGCACTCGGCTATCTGGGTGGGACCTCGATGATGAAGCATGTCACCAACTAGGTTGGTGAATGAGGGGTCTTCTTAAGAAAGATTATTTCTTCACTTGTTCCACGTGCCAATATCCTATAGACAGTTCTCTGTCATCTGGGAGTACTCCCTCATTTTGTTTGATATTATAGTATTAGGGGACTGGGAGTGACCCCCTTTAATGGTCTACCATTATAAAAAAAAACCTTTCTCTCCATAATTGTTTTGTATTGAAAAGCAGTGACTTCCACAGGATCTCTTCCAAGGCCGCCTTATGTCTACTCAGTTAAGACAAATAAAAAATGTAATATGCCAGATTTATGTTGGTGGCTTTGCTCTCAGGTTATCTTTTTACGCTTCTCCCTAGTTTGCCATACATCAAATGTAGTCTCTTACCCTCTGTTTTGGCTGCTTCAGGATGGACCTCTGTCCTCCGGAGTCAGTAGAACTTTAAATCAATTGCAGTGTCTGCTCACCTTTCTTGATTCACAAATGTTAATCCGGCCCCGTGGGGTCTCCTTCCTTTAGCTGTAGTCAGGTTCTAAGACCGAATCGGCTCACCAAAAGGTTGCTTGAACATGAAATACCTTCAAAAAACAAGAGACAAGAGCAATTTGGCAAAACAGGAAGTGTGTTTAATTAAACAGTGTGGACGGGAGAACAGTCACAGGCTTAGGGTCTGGGGACTGTCTCAACTTAGTAGCTATCTGAAATGGGTTTTTATTCAATTCATTGAATGCCATAAACACTTCTGTCCGGTGATCCTGTTTTGGTAAAGACCATGAACCTCTGTCTTGGGTTCACAAATTCATAAATTTGATAGAAAATCCAGGGGGGCCATGACCTTGCATGGACACAATGGGGCCAGAGTGTAACATGTATAGATGTCCAGCATAAGGAGCATGTGATCACTGCGTGTATTGTGTGTGCTGTGTCTTGATTGTCTATATGTTCCAAACTTTATGTGGCATCTGACTATCTGTGGGTTTGATCTGGGATTTCCTGATTGCGCATTTGACTGCCGGCTGCGTGCAAACCCACCTGTGACCTGTCAATCATGACCCCAGGCCTGGGACACAGAGTCGGGTTGAAGTGGAGTTTATGACGGGCAAATTTGTTAATAGGGATACAATTTCCTTTTTATACATTAATGCATTGTTATTCATTGACTGGGTGTGAGTGTTTGATTAGCTCAAACGCTCCGTCCATCATCCCCTTTGGTATCGCTTTGTTCGCGCTAAGTTGGCAGGGTATGCCCAGACGTGGGTCCCTTGCTCACTTTGCCACTGGATTCAAGATAGCCTGGCTGAAGAGGGTTATGAACCCGAAACCGGTCCCAGGATGCTTGTTTCCGGTCCAGGGAAGACATGGCTTGGCAGTTCGGGCTGGACTGTTCCCATGAGGCACAGGGTCAGACTGATTTGGGGTCTGAACTGGGGTGGTGGAGTGAGCTAAAGAATGAAGATGGATTAAACCCAGATCAGTTGACTTGGGGTGAGTGTTTGATTAGCTCAAACGCTCCGTCCATCATCCCCTTTGGTATTGCTTTGTTCGCCCTAAGTTGGCAGGGTATGCCCAGACGTGGGTCCGTTGCTCACTTTTCCACTGGATTCAAGATAGCCTGGCTGAAGAGGGTTATGAACCCGAAACCGGTCCCAGGATGCTTGTTTCCGGTCCAGGGAAGACATGGCATGGCAGTTCGGGCTGGACTGTTCCCATGAGGCACAGGGTCAGACTGATTTGCATATGGCCATGTCTGAACTGGGGTGGTGGAGTGAGCTAAAGAATGAAGATGGATTAAACCCAGATCAGTTGACTGGGGGTGAGTGTTTGATTAGCTCAAACGCTCCGTCCATCATCCCCTTTGGTATTGCTTTGTTCGCCCTAAGTTGGCAGGGTATGCCCAGACGTGGGTCCCTTGCTCACTTTGCCACTGGATTCAAGATAGCCTGGCTGAAGAGGGTTATGAACCCAAAACCGGTCCCAGGATGCTTCTTTCCGGTCCAGGGAAGACATGGCTTGGCAGTTCGGACTGGACTGTTCCCATGAGGCACAGGGTCAGACTGATTTGCATATGGCCATGTCTGAACTGGGGTGGTGGAGAGAGCTAAAGAATGAAGATGGATAAAAAACCCAGATCAGTTGACTGGGGGTGAGTGTTTGATTAGCTCAAACGCTCCGTCCATCATCCCCTTTGGTATCGCTTTGTTCGCCCTACGTTGGCAGGGTATGCCCAGACGTGGGTCCCTTGCTCACTTTACAACTGGATTCAAGATAGCCCGGCTGAAGAGGGTTATGAACCCGAAACCGGTCCCAGGATGCTTGTTTCCAGTCCAGGGGAAGACATGGCTTGGCAGTTCAGGCTGGACTGTTCCCATGAGGCACAGGGTCAGACTGATTTGCATATGGTCATGTCTTAACTGGGGTGGTGGAGTGAGCTAAAGAATGAAGATGGATTAAACCCAGATCAGTTGATTGGGGGTGAGTGTTTGATTAGCTCAAACGCTCCGTCCATCATCCCCTTTGGTATCACTTTGTTCACCCTAAGTTGGCAGGGTATGCCCAGACGTGGGTCCCTTGCTCACTTTGCCACTGGATTCAAGATAGCCAGGCTGAAAAGGGTTATGAACCCGAAACCAGTCCCAGGATGCTTGTTTCCGGTCCAGGGAAGACATGGCTTGGCAGTTCAGGCTGGACTGTTCCCATAAGGCACAGGGTCAGACTGTTTTGCATATGGCCATGTCTGAACTGGGGTGGTGAAGTGAGCTAAAGAATGAAGATGGATTAAACCCAGATCAGTTGACTGGGGGTGAGTGTTTGATTATCTCAAACGCCCCGTCCATCATCCCCTTTGGTATCGCGTTATTCATATTGACATCAACTTGCTAAATATTAGCAAATTTATTGATGATATATTTGTTTGATGAGTCATGTACACATTCTGTACTTTTTGATACTTTCCTAATTCACAAACAAAATGGAATTTAGCAATTTTCCAATGCTATCATTAGATACAATTGGGTTATTTATGCATTTCAAACTAACATACAGTAAAAACACAAACCTTTTCTTATTATGTAGTATACGTACAGCACACTGCAAAGATCTTTATGCCAAAAACAACACAAACTAAGCAACACAATCAGGTCATTCTCTAATATCTGTGTAAAATGGAAGGTGTCATTGTAAACATGCCTTAGTGAGGAGGAGAGTTATCTGTTTGTCAGTTAGCAACTGATGAACAGAGTTTTCCATCAGAGGCGTTGTGTGTGGGTATAAAAACAAGAATACAAATGTATATAGTAAAATTAATTAACTTATACAATGCATCGTTCAATTTGGTTATGACCTAAATAAACTTATGAATAAGAAAAATCAGCTAAATTCTTAAGCAAGGCTAGTAACCGAATACATAAATAAATACCGGCATTATCAGTGAAAATCCTAGGAAGGCATATATGGTTCTATGTTAATAAGACTCTAATTCAAGTAAAAACAGCTGACAGTTCAGAAGAGTTGTGAAGTCAGATTGGGTGTTTTAAGCCTTTGAGCCAGGTCCTATGGCCTTCAGGCATGAAAAAACGGCATCCAGGATTTCATCCAGTCCTGTTGTGATGTTAACTATGGAGGGAGTGTATGAAGGAATTGTATTGGAGGGGTAATAATGATGACCAACACACACCTCTAAAAAATAGTACATATATCATGTAAGATACAATATCAAAAGCATATTTATATGACCTTCAATTGGCAACAAAAACATCCAAAGTTTATTTATTACAACATCTCCTCTTCAGTTGCACATTTAAGAATTAATTATCTGTCATGTAATGTGTTTCACAATTAGTTCAAATGTGTATGTTATACACAAGTCAAACCCTCTCATCATACCTAAGATTTCCAAGTTTCTCCCATACACTACACACACTACACATTCAGCTGTGTCTGTCTTTATCATTCCCCTGGCCAGCTCCACCCAAACTTTGTTAGATCAACAATCAATCATAGCCGGGCAGCATACATTAAATATGAATAGGCACAAACAAACCCTTTCAGACCTTATGACATGTGTTTTTTGGTTTACCCCTTGTAATGGAGAGAATGATTTGAGGAGGAGGAGGAGAGCTGAGAGTATATTCAGACACAGAAAGAATCAACAATAGCCAGCCATGATGTTACCTCCAGATTTCATTTTCCATCTGATATCATCTTGGACATGGTTTGTGATTGAGAGCAGCATCTTGAATCCACTCAGACGCCATCCGAGCCTATGTCAAGATCCTAGCAGCTATGCATTTCCTTGTATTGGGTCATTACAGAGGGTGTCTATTGACATTGTGGGCATCACCCAGGCATGCCAGTCTTGATGCTTGCATCAAGTTCTTAAATGCATAAATAGGAGAGTGCATAGCTACATAGGTATGCCACATACTCTTGCAGGAAGGCAAAGGTTGTTAGGAATTTCTACCTCTTTCCCCATTTCACATGTGTGATAGCTGCAATTTATTGCACTCATGTGGCACTTCAGCCACCTCAACACAATGCACTCATCTTCTGCAACATATATTGCTGGCATTCCATCAATATGCAGTGTGTGTGTGAAGCCAGTAGCTGTTTTATTGATGTGTATGCAGTGTTCCAAGGCCGTACACATGACAGTTTCATATACCGTAAGTCACCTCTTGCCTGGGTGTTGGCAGGGGGAAAAATGGTGAAATGTGGCTTCTGGGCAAATACTCAAGCACCATACAAGTCTGATACATATAAATGTTGTTTGAATATCCACAACCATAACAAATGATAAATTCTCATAACACATATATGACCTCAACAGACCTTGTATGTACCTTTCCATACATTCTGAACTTTGCAAATACAAGAGGGACGTGTACAAATATTTCCTCATTTTCTTCCTCAGGTGATGCTGCATATGCACACTCTCCTCATCTCCTCCTACAATAGAAGCGTGCAATCACTGTACCTCTGCACAGGCAAAATAGGGCACACATTCGTACATGAACCATCATACAGAGCACCTTTGATCTCCTAAGGTTGCAATTCAGATGAGCTGACTGTACAGGGGTGCTGAAGTGCCCTCCTGAAGTTGTGTGCAATATATTGGAAGCCTACTGTTTATTGGACATCTTTGCAGTATGTCAAGGCTTACACATACGTCTGAACCCTCACAAAGATCTGAATCCAGGGAGCCAGGGTGTTGAACCAAACAGAGACCAGGGTATGTGGTGTGTGTACAACTGGTTGACACTTTCTTATCTTGAGGCACCAGTTGAACTACAGTCTAAATATGGTTTCACATTCTGCTGTCAAGGTGGATTGGTGGGCATTTAACACTCTGTCCATAAAATCCACCTTGAAAATACTCTGTAAGCCATACATAATGTGCGTAAACAGCAGCTGTTGTCAAAAGTCAAAAGATAGGCCATGCAACACAATTCTAGCATATGATAATTGTTGGACCTGGCCGTCTCTGCAGGGTGTCCCCCAGACATTTGCTTACTTAGCTCCAATTGTCACTGACAATTGTTTTAGTTGTCCTTATGACTCTGTGCACTTTAGCACTGCTAACCAGTTTTAGTAGTGTGTGTACTCATTCCCCTAAACATAATTTGATTAGCATATACCTCCTTGGCTTATTTATTTTACTTATAAGTCCCATGTAGTGTGGCATGCCATATACCCAGGGCCTATCAATTACGTGCTAGCAGTGGGCCTGCAACACGTGTTGTGCCACTCACTTAAGTAGCACCTTAAAACATGTCCCAGGTCTGCCAATGCAGCCTAAATGCTGTTTTTTAACAGCCATTTCCACTCAGCATTTAAAACCCCTCGCCTGGCCTTAAACTACCATTTTATCATTTAATTTACCTGAAAGGTAGGCCCCAGGAGACCCATAGAGCATTGTCCTGTGTAATTAAAAAGTTGGACATGTACTTTTACGTTTTATAGGTCTTTGTAGTGAAAGTATTCAAAATTTGAATAACATTAGGGATTCCTCATTACATTTAGTAATCTCTAATTCCTAATTGGGAGCTCATAGCTATATCATGTGTGGTACATATGAAATTAAAATATAAGCCCTCTTTAATGCTAAAGTAAGATTTTTCATTATATTTTGAAAATGGCTTTTAAAGAAAATTGGCATTTTCCTGCCCTCAGCCCTTTTGCTCATGTATCCTGTCTTGGGTCACATGACTGGGTGTAACTGACAGTTAGACTTTGTAAATACCTCCTAGACAGTCACAACATATAGGGACTAGGTGTATCTGAATTGGACATTTCCTGGCAGGATGGGGAGGAGCTGAGCACAGCCCCAATTACAACTGCATAGCCTCTGCTCTGCCTTAAAACAAAGGGCCTAGCAATCCCACATTGTCACTGCAGACAGATTGCAGCCAAGCTGGGGAGGCATTACAGTCTATGCATTTAAAGCCACTGTCTAGAAGTGTCTCCCACCTTCCAGATCCAGTGCACTAGATATAAAAAGAGGACCTCAGGCTCCTTAGTACACTTCTGGACCTGTGGCTACTCTGCCGGGGAGAAGGACTGCTGTGCTGCTGAGAGAACCGCCACCTTGCTGACCTGCTGCTGCATTGCTGCCTTTCTGCCCTCATGCCATTGTGCCTAGGGAAGGAGAAATTGACCTGCATCTTCATCTTGAATCCAGGGCTACCAGAGAGACTCCAAGGGCTAGTCTGATGGCCTCCTGATCTGAGCCTCAATGACATAAAGTCTCCCCAGCATCCTGCACCATTACCTGGACTCTGCAGAAGTCTCTCCCCTCAAGTTGTGGACCCTTAGTATGGCTCAGAAAGCTGAAACTAGCTTATGGGCTCTTTGATACTCCGAATGGGCCTGTGTTCATCGAGACCTATCAGATCGCATTGTGAATCAGCCAGACATTTCACACTGGAGCATCGACCGCCTACAGGGACTGTCAACGTGAAGCTCCAGCAACGCCTGCCATGACGCCTGACCTGCTCTTTGCACTACGCTGGCAGCCTCCCACTATGTGCTTTCTGCTCCTTGTAGCCCCCTACAAAACAAATGGGACTCTTGGCATGGACTTCAGTGGGCCTAACCTGCTGACTGTAACCAACTTGTGCTCCATCGCAGTTGGCATGAACTTGTGACTTTGACCCGGTTCAGCCTGATGAGATAGCCCTAGTTACAGCTTTGTGTTTTTGACTCTATTTTCTCTAAAATCTTTAAAAGTTCATACCTGCAGTTATATTGATTGGATTATTGTTGTTTTGGTCGCATAAGTTAATAAAATGTACTATAGCCTTCTAAATTTGTGTGGGATTTTTCTTGTGTTTTGTTTTAATGTTATTACTGGTTGTGTGCTCTATAAATGATGTGCACAGTTCAGACTGGCTGCTTTTTGTGTCAAACTAACTAGGGTTAAGTACAAATTAAGTTTGTGACTTTGTGTTGTTCTTCCTTCAAAGGATTGTGGCTTCAGCCTGTCCAGGGCTCAAGCCCAAGTCATCCTTCTCTGCACTCAGGGCGGAGGTTCTGCAGCCCGGGCGAAAACTCCACAATCAGGCCAGAAACCAATGAACACACACAGAAAATTGCATTCAGGAAATTACATACAGGAAGTTGGAAGCAGACATTTTGAGTTCATTCTATGCCATCCTCACCTCAGAGCAAACTCTGTCATCCTGCTTCTCTGTTCATCTAGCCTACCTCCATCATGGCTGACTTAAGTGAGTCTGAATTGAACATCCTTACTGAGGGGGTGCTTGGATAGTACCCTCAGCTCTATTAGGGCCCAGATAGCCAGTGAGTAATGCAGCTTATACACAAATCTAGCATGATATCAGTTTACACTGCACTGCGATAAGCATGTATCAGTAGTGGGGCAAGATGTGCAGCAAGCACTGAGAGGACCTACGATGCTAGGCCCCCATCAATGCCCAGGGCATCATGGCCTTGTCGTCACAGCCTCATTCACAATTGCCCCTCTTGAACCCACCCACTGGGTGTCCTGTCTCCATAGTGAAATGAGAAATTTTATTTAATCAGTTGCTTGTGTGAGTAAGCATTAACAGTGGAAGAGTTCAACTGATCCGACTTCCTCTCGCCTTCCATAATGATAATGTGTCCTGAAGACAGCCTGGCAGACCCCTCATGCTCAGCTGGAGGACTTTTAGCATCAGAGAGCTGGTAAGAGTATAAACTGCATTATATGTCTCGAACTATGATGTGAGGGGTAAGAGACATGTACAATCAGGTGTTGTTTGCCACTTTTCACTTTATAGGAGTAATGGCTGAAACACCTATAAGGTCTATGCATCAGTGGAGCTATTGGAATGCATTTTCTGAAGGAAGTCTGGAACTTGTAGTTTTGAGAACACGGATGGGTAGATTTGCATGACAATTGCATTTTAAGATAAATAATTAATTTGTATGACTTGTGAACTAAGGGCTACATGTATCAAGCTATTTAGTGTTCGGAAGTGGGCCGATTCGCAGAATCGGACCAATTGTGAATGCTAAAAAGCCTTTTTACATGTATCAAAACCCATTTTGCACTATGGTAACCTGTTACCTTATCGCGCAATGGGTTTGTGATTCACTATTAGGAAGGGGCTTGATTAGGTCCTCCATTCCTAATACCAAATCGCATCAGTATGTAGGAATGTTTTGTGACCCAAATGCAGTCACAAAACATTTGCATTTTACTACCTACTTCAAGCCATGTCTTCCCCTTTGTGAATGTTTGTCCAGGGACCATTGCTGGCTCTTAAAAATGAAAAGCTAAATTTTCATTTTTGTTTTTGAAACACCCCATTTTTCTTTAAGGAAAACCGGCTGCATTTAAAACAAAAAACATAACTTTATTCAAAAGCAATCACAGCAGCAGGCCACCATCCCCGTGATTTTGGTGATTGCTACGGGGTCCCAAATTGAGATCTACCTCATTAATATTAATGAGGTAGTGCGGTTTCGACCCCCTAGGAATTGCTACCTTTGAGTTTCATACATTGTACATTGAAAATGCGTTTACCAAATTGCGATACTCAGAAATTCGCAATTAGGCATTTGCAATTTACAATTTTGATACATATAGCCATACGAACCTTATAATCTTATAATTAATCTGACAATGTTCATTGTTTGTATATTTGTATTTGTGTGTTGTATGTTGTATTATGCATGCTTTTTGTCTGTGTTGTTTGTCATAACTACTAATATTTGTTGTAAAATAAAGTAAAGGCTGACATTGTTTCACTAGTCTCACTCAAAATGATACATACAAACTCAGTGTGTACTAAACACACACAGATTCTCAACTGTGAAATGTAAGTCATTTCCACTTTATATGTGACTGTACTGAGTAAGCACATGTTCTGTGTAGTTTACAGCACAAACAAAGCATAGGTATGGGGGGGGGGCGCTAGGTGGCGCACGACCAACATGAGGCTCCTGCCTGGCCGAGCAGGGTAATACACTTTATCCCCATCCTGAGACGGAGAAACTGACATACGGAGGCACCACCGGCTGGCGGAAACGTTGCTGAGCCCAGCGGTGCCGAGTTTGCCTGCTGGGTGGGTGGCATTCTGGCAGAGACACGGTGGTTGCGTTGGACGGCCCTCCACGCCACAGATCGTAGCCAGGAGGTGGACGCCTTGAGTCGGCGGGTCCGGGGCCGCGTTAAGGGAGTCGCTCCCCCGGCGCATTGATCACTTGAAGGATTGGCGGTGCGACGCGGCTGGCTGCCCTACGGAGGTCCGGTAGTGGCCGCGAGGGGTGTGCCGGTGCTTCTGGTGGGGCTTGACAGCGCGGGCGGCGCTGCGGATCGAGGCGCAGAGACCCTGGAGGCGTGTCACTGAAGGCGGCCGCCTAGAGCTGCGCCAGGAGACATGGCAGCGGCTGGGGGCGTACCGGGTCGGAGGAGTTGAGCAGGCCCCCCCGCTGAAGCGTGGTAGATCTGCGCTGTGTGCCTGCCCTCCGTGGAGCACGGGCGGCACCAACATTGAAGTGTCTTCGGGGGCGAAGATAGTGGTGGCCATTTTAACTACCTGATGCCTGGAGAATGGAGTTGGAAATGCTGCTCTGGTGGCCTAGTCTGCAATTCCTGAGATCGCGGTGGGGCTGGTGACGACGTACCAGAAATGCGCCCGGTTGGGAAATTCCGCGCAGTGAGGAGATATCGCACGCAGGAGGGCTGATAGTGCAACCGGACGGTCATTTTGTGGAGACTCAGCACCCCGATCCTTAACTTGGCAGAAGGTGGGTGATTGCGCAGGGCGGACGGAGGTGGAGAAATAGCTCTCCTGTGGCCTCCGGTCGTTCCCTGCTGAGCAACTGCGTCCTGGGGGGCACTGGTGCAGGTGATGCAGGTGGCGGTGTGATACATTGCTTGGAGCTACCGGCCTTTCGTGATTTACCTATTGCCGCTCACCGCGCATGGGAGGAGAACAGTAGCTTTGTGTGGAGGCGGTGCCCAGATTTGGAGTGATTGTTGTGTCGGATCGCCCCTCTAGGCACCTCATTTCTGCTGCTACCTGGATTGGAGACTTGTAAGATGGGACGCACGGATACAAAACAGACCAAGCTGCCCTTTGAAGCGCGCAAGGCAGAGGCACCGGAGGAGGACTGGAAGGCCCTTCTGCTGGGCATGAAACACAGTCTTGCATCCATTGGCACCAAGATTGATACAATGAACGAGCGCATGGAGGCTGTGGTGCATAAGCTTGACCAACATGAGGAGCGGATAAAGGAAGCTGAGACCAGAGTCTCAAACCTTGAGGACGGAGCTGCGTCCAGCCAGGGGCACATGTCGCAAATGGACAAACTCTTGAAGATAAATGCGGACAAAAATGAGGATTTGGAGGCCCGCTCCCGAAGAAACAACGTCCAGATTCTTGGCCTGGTGGAATCCACAAATGTAGGTTGCATGGAAGATTTCATTGAACGGTTGGTGGTGGAATTATTTGGCAGAGAATCCTTTTCGGCGCACCTTACAGTGGAAAGAGCGCACAGATCGTTGGGGGCTCGCCCTTCTCCGGGGTCGCCACCACGGCCGGTGATAGCCCGCTTTTGGAATTATCTCCGCCTAGCCCGGGAGAAAAAGCAAGTTCACTACGAGAATGCCGTACTGGCGTTATACCCTGACTTTACCCAATCAGTTCAAGACGCCAGGCGTAAATACTCCGCAGTCAAAAAGAAGCTCCAGGCTCAGGATATTTCTTACGCTATGCTATACCCGCCACGATTACGGATAACACATAAAGGCACGCAGCATTTTTTCCAGAACCCGCAACAGGTGGAGGAGTACCTTAAGCGTGACCGGCGGGTGACATCCGGTGGTCCGGAGGCGCAAAGACGTTCTGGATCGAACTCCCCACTGATGGACCCGGACTAGGGCCTCCTCTGGGCCCGGGTTCCATCTGGGACTCTCCTGGACAATAAGCTGTGACTGATGGGCCTATAGTTGGTGATCTATTAACTTTTCCTTGTTTTTTGGTCTCCAGCATGAAGTCCTGCTCGGCACCTCCCTGCCGCCCGACGACAGCTGCCCACTTAACAGTGGAGCGGTGGGTGGCTGAAAGTAAGGTGGGAGGAGGGAGGTCGTGGGCCCCATGCGTTCCCTATGTGGGCATCCCCCGAATACTTGTATTGTATTGTATTGTATAGAGTATTTATAAAGCGCAGCAATCACCCAACGGGCATTTTGGCGCTACAGTACATGATATAAAGATATGTGGCTAGGGGGGAGCAGAAAAAGAGCAAATAGTGCCAGGAAGATTATTGAGCTCTAGGGAACAGCCATGTCTTAAGTTTCCTCCTGAACTGCAGAAGGTCATGCGACTGTCTGAGTTCCAGGGGAAGGCCATTCCAGAGCTTAGCTGCAGCAAAGCTAAAGGTTCTACCCCATGACTTAACTTTCCGAACCTTAGGAACTTTTACCAAGTAGGCACTAGCAGAACGAAGACACCTGGTGGGTACATACCACGTGAAAAAGTCTTGAAGGGGTATGGGTCCTTGTCCATGCAGGGCCTTGAAAACCAGGCAAAGGGATTTAAACTGGATCCTCTGCATTAGTGGTAACCAGTTAAGCTCAGCAAGAGCCAGCGAGCCTGATGACCGACGTGGTTTCGTCAGTGCCAATTTGGCCGCCATAGTCTGTACTCTCTGGAGACGTTCAGTCAAAAATTTTGGGGCTTCCAACAGTAGAGCATTACAGTAATCTAGTCTACTGAGGATAATACCACCAGTGACCAGTGCTCTCGCCACCTCTGGAAGTAGTGGAAACATTTTCCTCAGAGCTCTAATCAGAGAAAAACAGGTCCCTACCACCTTATTGACGTGCGTTTCCAGAGTTAGAGTGGCATCAAACATAACTCCCAAATTGCGTACAGCTTTAGCCGGCGCCAAAGTAGGCGAAGATAGAGATGACCAGAGGTTTTCAGGGAAAGGGGGGGGAATCCTCCCGGTGGTGCAATAAAGAACCTCAGTTTTGCCTGAATTAAACTGAAGAGAGTTTGCTCTTAGCCATTGGGCAATATCTCGCATACAGTCATGAAAGGCTGTCAATTGGATAGAATGATTCCCCTCAAGGGAGAAAAAGATTTGAGTGTCGTCGGCATAATATACAAGTCTCACACCATGCGTTTTTATGAGTCGGACCAGGGGTTGCATATAAATATTAAAAAGAATGGGACTTATTGCCGACCCCTGTGGAACACCATGGTGGACTACAGAAAACTTAGACCGATACAGTGGAAGGGAGACCGCTTGACACCTATCCGATAAATAGGATCGAAACCAATTGAGGGCAATCCCAATTTCTTCCAGTCTGGTCAGCAAGATTTCATGGTTGACCGTATCGAAAGCGGCAGACAGATCGAGCAAAATTAGAATACCTGATTGCCCTCTGTCTGCCCGCATCCGAAGATCATCCAATACGGTCACAAATGCAGTCTCGGTTCCGTGACCAGGTCGAAAACCAAATTGGACATCATCCAACTTAAAGTTGGATTCAAGGAACTCGGATAGACTTTTGCTGACCAGACGTTCAACTATTTTTATCGGAAAAGGAAGGAGATAAATAGGTCTGTAATTCGCCGCACTAGGTGGGTCTAAAGTCGCTTTTTTCAGAAGTGGAGTGACCATTGCTTTCTTCCAACAAGCTGGCACTGACCCAGAGGTCAGAGAGCTACTACAGATCTGGCGGAGAAGGGGGAAGAGCTCCTGACCCAGCTCCTTCCAGATTTTGTAAGGGAGGGGATCTAAGGGGGACCCCGAAGATACACTCCCTGCAATTCTATGAAAAGTGTCCTCTGAAAAAAGCTCAAAGTGGTCCAAGGTGGGTAGTAAGCCCATCTTTTGTCCTTTGGCCCTGCCCGATTCCAATACCTCAATGTGATTATCCACAAAGTCTTTACAACTGGGTAGGTCAATGCTCCTTAACCCGTCAATTATATTGCTTATTTTTTCCAAGAAATAAATGGCTAAGCTATCACATAAGGCTTGGGAAGGCACAACTTTAGATTGCAGACATTCAGGGGCAGTCATATCCTTCACTATTTTAAAAAGTGTCCGAGAATTGTTTTTAGAGTTTAAAATGATATTGGCAAAATATTCCGACTTGACCACATTGATTTCCTTCCTATATTTTCCCAGTAGTACCTTCCAGTCAATCCTATTCTTATCTGAATAGGTTTTCCTCCATTTCCTCTCAGCTTGTCGACAGGCCAATTTCATAGACTTAAGATGGTCGTTATACCAACTGGCCGAAGGCCTACCTACTTTCCTACAGATTTTTTCGGGGGCAATTTGGTTGAGTTGACTTTGGATCTGGGTACAAAGAGTCATATAGTTATCTTCCACGGTACTGCACTCGTTAAAAGTGTCAATAAAAGAGAACACAGGAGGGGGGCCAATCTTTCTCTTAAGTAATTCCTTCCAGTTTCTACATTTGAGCAGCCTAACCTCACTAACAACAAGCTGTGCTCTTTGAAGATCAAGTAGCCGAAATTTGATCAGAAAATGATCGGACCAGTCAAATGGGAGAATTTCTACCACTTCCAAGGCCTGTTCCTTGGGGAAGATGAGATCAAGAGTATTTCCTCCTATATGGGTCGCCTTGCTGATTCCCTGGTATAAATCCAAGTTCTCGCAGGCTTGCAAAAGATTGTGAAGGCCGGAGTCCAACACTCCATTACACCATAAATTAAAATCCCCCAGTATAACCAAGTTGGAGTGGGTGACGGCCATATTGCAAATCACATCAATTAAACTCTGCAGATGCGAGGACCTTACCACTCCTGGCGGTCTATAACAAACAATACCAGCCAGTGCGCAGCCCTTAGGATCTTTGAGGGAGAAGCCAAAAAGTTCGAAGCCCTCCACTTCATCAATCTCTAACTGAATAAAGTCCAGTGCTTCTCTAAAGATAATCCCCACTCCACCTCCTCTTCCATTGTTACAGGGCTTATGTAATATTTTATAGCCCAGAGGGCATGCCAGTCCTAGTTCTACCTCTAGGTCTGGTTCGGTCCAAATTTCCGTCATAAACAGGACATCTAAATAATGAAATTCCAGCAACAATTGGATCTCCACTTGATGTTTCGGCAGAGATCTAACATTAAGTAGCCCTCCCAATAAGGCCTCTTTCCTAGCAATCTCCGCCATAATACCGGCTGTGCCCTCCTCATGGTGCAGGTTGAACCTACCATTTGCCGACTTGCCTATCCACTTTAGAGCCTCGCTGGAGTAGGTGAGTCTCTCATTGCTAACAATATTCTCATCTTTTCCGGCAGCATAACTGGCGCTGTGCGTGACCGGTGCGCGGACGGGCGCAGACGGGCTTGCCTTAGGCATGCCTACGGCGCGCCAGCGGCGCGCCCGCTGCGCGTCCGCTGCGTGGCCACGCCAGCGTGCTGCCTAAATGGGGCTGGGCGGAAAACAACTAGACCGCCGACCTCTAGACTAATGGAGCCGCTCTGAGGGCGTGCTTCCATGAGGTCCGCTAAGCGGAGAGTAACGTGTCAGCAGCCCAAGAGGCACCGAGCACTGATCGCACTAAGAACACCAATTATTCACATTTCATGACAATTTTACAATTAAAATCCGAGTCACGTTTAAAAGCTTCCGGGAAGTCAGTGCAAGAAGCAAGATGTGCAAGTGAGCAATTTCATTAAAAAAAACAAAGCAAGAGGAGCAAAAAATGCAGTATTCGTTCTCCCCACCACACACAGTAATCACGTAGCGTTAACTTGAAGTTGTGGGACGGTCAATGTGGGAAATTGACAAGTGTTGGGGTGGGGAGGGATTCTGTACACGGCATGTTGGGGTTGCTGGTGTGGGAGTTGGTTGGGGGCTGTTTGGGTACTAGTTGCTTGTTTACCTTCATTGAAGCCCTTCTGGATGCAGCAATAGATACAGGTTCTTATAGAGTACGCCTTGGCAGACACCACACAAGATTTTAATAGATTGAAGATTGCAACATGGAATGTGGGAGGCTTGAATAACCCAAGAAAGAAAAGGCAGGTGCTTGGGTACTTAGATCGGCATCATATCGAAATAGCTATGTTGCAGGAGACCCATCTTGGCCCCGGTGGCACTCCTTTATTTGCCTCGCGTTGGGCTGCACACCGCTGCTTTGCGTGTTACTCCAGCTATTCCTGTGGAGTGGCTATCCTAGTCAAACGAGGGGTGCCCTTTGTCCCTGGTGGCGTAGAGATGGATAGCGGTGGCAGATTTTGCCTAATTTGGGGGACGCTCTACTCTCATGCAGTGATGTTCGCTAACTACTACGGCCCCAATATTGATGATCCCCAAACTCTGATTAGGTTATGGAATAGAATTCAGGAGATAGGAACCACATATGTCATCTGGGGTGGGGACTTTAACACGACGCTGCTGCCACGGCTAGATAGGTCCCGAGTCAATCCAACGCATTTCACACTTATGCACAAGATATTGACTGATATCGTAGGGGATGGTCGGTTACTGGACTCCTGGAGGCACATGCACCCTGAGCAGCGGGAGGGTACACACTTTTCGGTGGTCCACTCCTCTTGGGCTAGACTAGATTATCTGTTCCTGTCGGTTGGGATGGCGCATTGGCTGCGGGATGCGACTCACTTGGCACGGACGTATTCCGATCATTCTCCAGTGTTAGTGATGCTACAGGTTCCTTTGCAGCACTCCCCATATAATAGCTGACGCCTTAACCCTTTATACTTGCAGGACACTGTGCTTAAAACAGAGCTAGAACAAGATATTTGAGATTTTTTTGAGCGCAATATCAAATCGGTCTCCAGTGTGACCATTGTATGGGAGGCTTTCAAAGTGACGGTTAGGGGATGGTGCTTGTCCAAAGGTGGGGGCATCCTTAAGGAACTGCGCAGAGACCTCTCCAGACTGGAAAGTGAGTTGAAAGCGCTGTTACAAGAAGCTAGTGGGGATGCGGGAGGGGTGATATCAGGGCTACCATTCGTACCAAATTGACGGAATTTGGTGTATTGGCGGACAGGGAGCATAAATTTAGGGGAAAATCGCACGTGGTCAGACGTTACGGGGAGGGGGATAGGCCGGGGAAGGCTCTGGCTGCAGCGGTATGTCCCCCCAGGTTCTCCAACTACATTACAGAGATACAAGATGGGCAGGGTCAGATACATCGAAATCTCCCGGACCAGTTGGCCACCTTCCGTGAGTTTTATAGGGCGCTGTACACTTCTCAGCGAGGTGCCCCACTTCAACTGCATGAGTATCTAGAGGACACTGCTCTGGCCTGGCTGGGGGAAAATCAGCAAAAGTTCTTGAACCTGGAGTTGGAACTAGATGAAATCACAGAGGCTATCATGCAGATGAAATCTGGCAAGGCGCTGGGGTCCGATGGGCTGCCTATAGAATTTTATAAAACCTATGCTCACATACTTGCTCCCATTCTGAAGGACGTATTCTACACGGCACTGGAGGAGGGTAGTTTGCCTGGGACTATGCGCGAGGCCTTAATAACTTCCTTGTTGAAACCGGGGAAATCCCCTATCTCTTGTGATTCCTACCGCCCCTTGTCGCTGCTAAATTGCGATACTAAAATACTGGCTAAAGTGTTGGCGACTAGGCTGGGCATGCTGATGCAGCGGCTGGTTCTCCCCGATCAGGCGGGATTTGTCCCAAGCCGAGCAACATCGCACAACTTGCGGACGCTAGCCGCAGTGCTGCAGGATATAGATCCTAATAGTTTGGCGGTGGCTGTTTTCCTCGACGCCACTAAGGCCTTCGATTCCCTGGAATGGGACTACTTGCTAGGTGTATTGGAGCGTATGGGAATGCCATACACCTTATTAAACTGGATTAAGTTGCTCTATGGCAGGCCGGTGGCGTCAGTCCTTTTAAATGGGGCTAGGTCTACGCCCTTTGATAACTCTAGAGGCACGCGTCAGGGGTGCCCATTATCTCCCATTTTGTTTGCCCTTGCCATTGAGCCCTTGGCGGCGACCCTTCGACAACACCATAATGACAAGGCACTGATATATCCTTCTAGACAACTGCTCATTTCTTTATATGCAGACGACATGACGCTGTATGTAAACCGACCCCAGGACAATCTAAACCCTATACTGCGTGAGATAACCAAATTTGGCGTCATATCGGGTGTGCAAATCAATTGGTCAAAATCGGCGGTCTTCCCCTTAACTGATAAAACTATCCCATACCCTATGGATTATCCCCTAATGTGGGAATCGGAGGACCTGAAATATTTGGGTGTCCATATTTCCAGAGATAAGGAGGCATTAATGAGACTAAATTATGGGACAGCTATAGATAAGATCACTGACGACGTTACCAAATGTCTAAGACTCCCCCTGTCTATGGCAGGACGGATATCGTTGATTAAGATGGTAGTGCTTCCGAAACTACTATATTGGTTTGTTAATATCCCATACCACCCAGGGAGATTCTACTTTAGTACACTGAAATCACAGCTCACGCGGCTTATATGGGGCGGGAAGCAGGCACGTCTAAACATGGCCACGCTTATGTTACCATATCACCAGGGGGGATTTGAGGTCCCTGATTTTGAATTCTATTACTATTGTGCACAAGCACACTTTGCCACTTATTGGTTCCACCCGCCGCCTTTTATACCTCATTTGGCGGTCGAAGATGGCTATATGGCCCGACACCCCCGTCTGGCTACCTCTTCACTGCAGGGAGGGAACAGACGCGGAATCCATCTACTGTGGATTGTACTATACGGGCCTGGCAGTGGATAGCCCGCAAATTGGGGTCCCCTGTGATGTATTCGCCCAAATTGGGGTTGGGACGGAACTCTGTGCTCCGAGTGACGGAGGAGGGGGTTTGTCGAAGGATGCTTGACGACCTGCGGTATTTCACTTGGGGAGACTTATATCTGGCAGGGCAGTTTCGCACAAGGGAACAGTTTTTTGGTGAACATGTACCGACCGTCCTGGAAACGTTTCTGTATGTCAGACTCTGTCAAAACGCTAAACCGGTGACCCCAGACTTCCCAGCGGAACCGGCCATATTTGCTCCTCTGCATGCTTTTCTGCAGACGTCACCCCCCGCCATGCAATATCCCTATTATATAAACACACGCAAGATGCAGTACCGTCCGCTTCCAGTCGGGCTCGGGGAGAGTGGGATGCAGACTTGGCTACTCCATTGATGGATGAACAGTGGGAATTTAGCTGCAGGCAGACGATGGATATTACTGGAAACAACAGGTTGCGCCTTATACACTTCAAGTTTTTAGACCGGTTATACTACACCCCAGCTAAATTGCATAGATTTGGGCTTCGAGATAATGATAGGTGTGTACGCTGTGGGAGGTCAGGAGCAGGCTTTGAACATTTGGCTTGGAGCTGCCCTGCGGTGGCAGAGTTTTGGGCGTTGACATTCGCAGGTCTTTTAAGTATGATAGGGAGGCAGATGCAGCCATGCCCCATGCTTGCTCTTTTAGGACTGATTCAAACTGTTAATACTAAATATAAGAAATTCTTAGCAATGGGACTGTTACTAGCTAGGAGACAGGTGGCGAGCAGATGGGGTAGGGGGCGGGCCCCCAAGTTTAAAGAATGGGTTACTTCAATGGTTACATGGCAGGAGCAACTACATGGATATGCTGACTTTCTTCCCATAAGATCGCGTCCACGGGACATATGGGGGTCCTTTAACCGTGTATCTGTTAGCACAAGAGGAGAGGAATGAGGAAGAGAAGGCAGACACAACATTGGAGGCAAGAGCGGAGCTGGGGATTGAGGCCTGTGCCTGAGCAGCGCAGATAGGTGCCCGAGATGGAGTCCGCCTTAATGCCCGGATGTGCTCGCCGGACGGGGGTGTAGCATAGGGCTAAAGTCTGGATTCTGACATAAGTGAATATCCTGAAGTGCGGGGAGTGGAGATTTCATATGCCGGGGTGGATGGAGTTTCCGCTGTTGCTTTATTAGTGGCAGATTGGGGATTGATGGTGGACTGCGATAAAGGATAATAACATGTACTGTACCTGATTGGACTTTCTGATGTGATTCCTGTGGCTGTATCGCCAATATGTAAGGGCGGGAGGAAGGACATTAATTCATCGATGTTGGGGTATGATGAAGGGGGGCAGATCTGTGTATTGCCACAGTCTATGTTATGATGTGATGAATACTCTGATATACCATGCAATATTTCAATAAAGGATTTGCAAAAAAAAACCAAAAAAACATAGGTACAATGAAATTAGCATGTATTGTGTGTTTCGTTATGTTACACAACAGATGACAGTTTATAGTAAGTGTAAGACAGTGGAGACTGTTCATTTGAGGCTGAGAACTCCACATATAAAAGGATACACCTGGATCAACTTTAAGGTGTGAAGTTCTCCATTAGGAACCTCACATTACACTAAGGTGAAGTTGGTAAATACTGACAATTATACTGACAAATGTGATTAATTTGTTTGTTTAATCAATTTCTTGACAATACACCTTTTTATTCAAACCACATTTTATTGGTTAGTGAGTTTGGGGAACTACAATGTAAGCACTTGCTTTATATTGTCTCTACCTTTATTAGAAATTGTACACCACCTACATAATGTTTTATTTTCATCTGGACAGGAGCAGGGGCAGACCAAGACATTCTTGTTTCATTATTGTGCATGTCCTCTGGATACCACCAGTGAGGAGGAGTAGGCAGACCAAGCCCCAAACGCCAAACTAGGGATAGATATTACCATCTACTTCAAAAGATCTTGGTAGAAGCTGAGGAGGCTGAAGGGGAAGTACATTGATAAGGACACCAACTGCTGGGGATGATAAGTGTGGGTCTCAACCTGGCTAGAACTGGAAGTGGAGATGGTGTCCCCTGAGCAAGCCCAGCCACCATCTGGGCTTGAAACTGACCCATCCCTAAATCCATTGGGTCCTCCAGCTGCACCCCATGCCTTCCAAGATGAGCCGAGGGAGAAATCTGCTCCTGTTACCTCACACCCATCATGTGTGACCCAAACCGCCCCCTGTGGCTGCACCCCAGGGGGTGATGAGTGCAGAAGATAATGTCCAGATTGTATTCTTTAAGGGTTTACAGAGATGGGATCTCTTTGTTCCGAGAGTCAGATTTCAGACTTTTAGAGGCTGTCAATACTTCCTTCACTTGCTTGGGTGCAGCCATATTGTCTGCATTGCCCCACAGACCCAGCCAGACCACTGTTGTTGTGTCCCTATGTGTTTCTTCCCTCTCTGTTTCCCCTTGTACCCCTCGTGGCTTATCATATAGAGGGTTGTCTGGTCCAGCCACAGTGAGCCCACATGTGCAGAGGATCTCAATATTGTTATCAAAGAAGACAGTGCAGATGGCTAGTGACTGTGTCCCCCAAGCCTGGACACTCATAAGAAAGCTACATATAACACCCATGGGGCAAGATGGCATCCGCTGGGTCGGACATGTAAGCAACAAGCTCCCGGCCCCCCTTCCTCTACTGAGCAACGCGGATCTAAGCATGTCAGGGAAAAAGGAAAAAAAGCGTGATTTTTACTCTTGTTACCATGCACCTGCAAGGTCCCACTTTGCTGTCTGTGCCGCTGGTGGGAAAACTGAACCCTACGGAGAAGTTAAATAAAAATAAGAACCCATCCAACCTGAGTTCTAATGCAGGCAGTAAGCCGGGATTGGTAAGAAATTAAAAGACTTTACAAGTTGGACCTCCCCTGAACAAATGCACAGTGGAAGGAAAACTGAAGGCTAGGGGCCAAGGAGCAGAATTAGCTGGCAATATATAGGGTTTAGGGAAGGTAACCAACTCTGGGCGAAAAAAAAAATTCTATGTCGGACCCCTCCGACTCAGCAGATGATAAAGTTGAGGCGGGCCTGAGAATACAATCACGAAAAGGGTTATCTGGCAGTGGCTGCAGTGAGTTGTACAGCATGCATGCAAATGTAGCAAGATGATAGTGAGAACACCGATATGGGCCTGATGACCGTGTGCAAGAAGCAGGCACCCACAGAGAGAGCAGGTACAAACAGAGGATCCAGCCACTCCGCTATGGGATTATTCTTTTTCACCTGGGATAGCACATGATGTGGTGGCTGCCTCCATTCGTACAGCAGATGAGCCACCGGAAAAACTAAAGGAAGAGATCTCTTTGGTGGTGATATACCAAAGTTTATTTGACCACAGAGCGCAGACTAGAATGAAGAGTCAAAAAACTGAGGATGCCCGAATTCACTGAAAGGATTAATGAAGCAGAGGTGTGCAAATCCACCCTTGAAGGATGATGTGGTAGCCCAGAAATCTGCTACAGAAGTCATGCATGCAGGTAAGGATGACACCCAATGGAAGATGGTTGACTTAGAGAATTGCCTGCGGTACAATAACTTGCGAATCCTTGGCATTCTAGAGGGAACTGAGGGGCTGTATATTCAGCAATTTGTGGTGGAGTTGTTTATTGTGACCTTTCTGGAACTATCAGTGTGACACTGGGACCATGAAATTTAAAGGGCACATTGGTGTCCGTTTAAACAACCACCTGTTAGAGCAGGGCAACCTGTTCCTAAGTCCAGGGCTATTTTGATCTGTCTAAATAACTTCATGGATTGCCGGGCAGTATATGATCTAGCACGGCCGGATAGGATGTGGGCAGGGAAGAGAATCCAGTTTTTGGTCAGACCTGATTTTTGCCACCAAACGGTGGAAAAACTGTGGCAACTCCGCCAATTAATTACATCATTCCAAGGCAAGCGAGCACAGGTTTTATTTGTTGAGCCCCACTACTCTTAAAATAAAGTATAAGGAGCAAACACGCTTATTTATATCAGAGGTGCAAGCTGACAAGTATTTGCACTGAATGTAAGGCCAGTTTCCAAACACGGGACTCTGTACCTTTGGGTTGTTAAAGTGTCTACTTATAGGTTTAACATTTAATGATTAGGTGTATTTTTTTTGTTTTGTTTTTGCCCCAGTAGGTACGGTAGTCAAGTGGGGGATACTGGATGACAGGGGGCATCCCATCGTATGGGACCCTGGGTCATATTGTCTCTCTTTTGGGGAATGGGGGAGGGGGCAGTGGTTGAGGGTGTAGGGGTGTAGGGTTAGGGGGCACAGGGCTGGGTCAGGGGGTGTGGTGATGGTGATGGTGTGTGGTGGGCTTCTTGTAAGAAAAGATCAATTCATAGCATGAGGAAGTTGGACAGTTTCAGGTTTGTCAATATTAATAGAAAATACATATGCCCGGTAATGGCTGCTGTAAGGTATGGGGGTAGGATGAAACCATTCTGAATATGTATATGTTCATTCAATGTGTGTGGCCTAAACACTAGTGGAAAAATGCAGCAGGTAGCAGCGGATTTACGGTTAATGAAATCTGACATTCTATGTTTACAGGAAACACACACTCTGTGGGGTAAACACAGGGTTTTAAATGAGTTTGCCTATACTCTTATTGCTGGGTCATTACAGGCTACCACAAACAGGGGAGTGGCTATCTTGGCACAACAGGGATTCAGGGTACGGGGAGGATGTTGGCTGATCATCATAGTAGATGGGTTATCACCGAGTGTGTGGTGGGGCCGCCAAGGTGGTAGTGTGTATGGTCCAAGGGTCGAATCTAGATGAGGCAACAGTATTGGAAGGGCTGAATGTTGAATTGGAATCATGGCATACTCTCCTCATTTTATGTGGGTATTTTAACATACACCTAGGTTGCCAGGAATCGCAGAAAAATAACAACAGTTACAGGGATAGAAAACCTAACGTGTTTAAGACACTACAGCAGCTAGTGGCTGATCATGGATTGGTTGATGTGTGGCATACTCTGAATTATTCGGATCCAGGATATACTTTTTATTCATATCCACACCACAAACTGGTCCGGCTAGACTATGTTTTCATATCAAGGGCACTCATATCAGGGGCTAAGATGCAGCTGTGGCCGAGGATTATGGCGGACCATGGTCCGCTGCTCTTGAGTATCTCCGCCTTTAGTAGAATTCTTCCGGCAAGATCCTTTTCTTTTGATAGGAAGCTCCTATTGGATAGTTTGTTTCTTAACAATATTCAAATCTGGTTGGTGCAATTTATGGGTATCAACAGGGATTCACCACCAGGTGTAAAGGTGTGGGATGCTTTAAAGGATGGACTAAGGGTGGAAGTTCTCAGCTATAGACTTTTTAGACAGAAACAACTCGAAACTACTATGTAGGGTCTCCTGGATGATCTCAGAATTGCAGAGGAGAAGCTTGTCTAAGGGATATCTGCTGGTGTTGCTATTAAGCCATTGCAAACTAAGATAGACTGCTGCAAGGCCAAGATTAACTTAGTGTGGAGCAAGGAAATTGCTAGTAAATACAAGCAATTATAGAAGAGATCTACGAATATTGTGAAGCTACAGGGCGTTGTCTGGCACAAAGGCTATGAGCTAAAGAAGCGGCACAACGAATTGGCGCCATTACTGATTCCGGGGAGAGGATAGTGGAAATAAATGAGGGGATTCTAGATCTATTTCATGCATTTTATGAAGTGTTGTATACTGAGAGTAATTGTGATGGGTAAACTGGCGAGGCCTTTTAACAAAAAAGTAGATACGTATTGATAGGGTGGAAAGAACAGATAATGCCGGATACCCCGATTACTATGGATGAGCTGGAAGAAGCAATACACTCATTAGCTAGGGGTAAGGCAGCGGGTTCAGATAAGTTTCCGCTTGAGGTCTATAAAACTTTGTTTCAGGAGCTTAAGGGGGATATGCTGGCTACATTTCAAGATGCACAGTGTGTTAATGCTCCAACGTCCTGGGACGAGGCCAACAATATTGTTTAAAAAAAAAGATGAACCCCCGGCCTTGCAAGGGTTTTTATAGACCGATCTCCCTTTTAAACTGCAAATAGAAAATCTATGACAACATTTTAGCAACACGACTGGCACAGGTAATTACCCCTTTGGTCCCTATCCACCAACATGGTTATATTCTGGGCAGGGGCACAGTCAATTATATAAACAGGGTATTGACCCTGCTAGACCTGGTTAAGGTACAACTTACTACGCTAGGCCTGATACTTCTGGATGCCGAAAAGGCAGGATCTCATTGACATCCCTACCAGTAACTGTTAACCCAAAGCTTTCTGACATTATGAAAGTGTGGTTATGTGTCCTGTGTGTGAGCTCAAGTGAAAACGTGAAGGAAGACAACAAACCCTTGTAAAATTAGATAATTGAATCCTCTATGACCCAGGAATCCTGGTGGTCTGAGGGTTATATTGGGATCAAATATCCCTAACTCCCACAGATGTGCACTGCTAAATATGTAGAAAAACAAGGAGGAGTGAGAAGCTCGATTGGGGCAACCCTCAGCCTCGATTAAAATGAATCAGTACACAAGAGAGGGAAAGCCTCACCACTGATGAACTCCTAATGTTTTAGGAGGTCAAATTAACTGGTCTCAATATATATATTTAAAGGAAAGAAATCTGCACCCAGGTGAATCGATGCAACCCTTGCATCACATGGATATATCAGTAGGATCCTCACCCACTAGTACCACCAGTAGCACGCATCATCATTGAAATCCTCACCCACTGCACCTAGTGTGAGTGGGTGGGCTCAGTGCGGTTTGTAAGCGGAGCTCTTACTAAAACTATGTGCAAGTAAAAAAAGCCTTCTGGATCCTAATTCATGTTTATTAATAAGGTCATTTAGCTGGGATAAAAACAGTGTGATGTTCTATGAGTGCAATGACCCTGAACATCTATAACTCAGTAAGGTCGACATGTTTCAGCCTATTACAAGGCTAAACAGCAGGCTTTCTTCAGGACCAACACAATGCATAGATTTTCTACAGACAACTCCTAATGCTGGTTTACACAGTATGCTAAATATGAAGCATGCAGTCATGCAGATCATATGGGACATTTTCCGTCTAGTGGTCACTGAAATAGAAAACACAAAAGCATTTTTATTAAGGGGTGAATCACACCCCTGATGATGTAATTGTCTCATGCTTGTGCATACTTAGATTATCGTGTGTGAAACAGGGCATGCAGACACATGAGTTTGCTCCCAGAAGACAGACAAGACATATTTATACACACACATAAAACACACATAAATTGTAAATACAATCAAATTATAATAGCCAGTAGTGTTAGCATGCACTCGCTGGTATATTTCCGCAAAGGTTTGTCATGTTTATGACACCTACATGACTCCTAAAAATTCAAACACAGTAGTGACCCTTTGTTTCCTAGAGAGGACTCAATTATCCTGTTTCCCAGCACTTACAGCACCGAGGGACATCATCCTCTATTGCACATATTCAGCTGCCCGCACTCCTCTGATGATGGCTGGCCCTGAATTGAGTTGTCTTTTATGTTTAGGGAGGAAGTCATGTGACTAGGGTCACACGGTCCCTTAAGGAGGAATGATTGGTGCTGACATGCGGACTGCTGGGAAATGTAGTCCCCATTCCAAAGGTCCCTTGGTTCCGAAAGGGAACCCAAAGCTCACCTATCGGTGGAAAAGGGGGTCCCATGTGTTTGGGGGGGAGAGGTAGATGGGATATGAAGTCCCATCTCCCGTATCTGTGGTCTTGTAGTCAATGACAAAAAGAGGGGAAGAGAAAAGGAAAACACCCTGTACTATGGGGAAAGATACAAATATAAAACTAATAAAATATATATATATATATTTTTGCGATGCAATGATGTATGATGATGATAATATTGTGATAATATTGTGAAAAACACACCTTTTTAAAGAGCCAGTGTCAGACAGCAGTCTATATTCATTAATGTTAGCTATTGGATGGTGAGCTGAAATAAATATTATTGTAGCACATTCCACCATGGGATGTCATCATTCAGTCCATATTTCTGTGTGGATAATTTATAAATCCAACAAAGTTCCTTTTCAAATAGAATTATTTCCAGATTTCTTGTCTCCGCTATGGCATGTCCTAGAATGACCCATTTGAGGTCTTTTACAGAGTGTCCACTGATGATGTAGTGTTCCAATATTTTGGTGGTGTTGCGTCCACACCTGTTGTTACTCATGTGTTCACAGATTCTTGTGCTTATTTTTCTATTCTTTATGCCTACATATCTGAGTTTGCATGGACATGTTATCAGGTATATAACCTAATTAGTGTTGCTGTTTGTATGTCTTTGTACATGTCAAACAGTGTCAGCCTAAGTCAATTTATTTTGTTGGTGTGGTCAGGAGGCAGACGATCCATTGACTTCTGGAAGGCCAGGTGCATTGTGAAGCATATTCCCAGATTTAGATTTTGCTCTGGGTCTGGTGTGGACAAGTGTATCCCATAGGTTTTTTGCTCTTTTGTTAGAATTGAGGGGATAGTTTCACTGTCTGGGTCCTGTGTTTATAATGCGCCAATTGCGTTAAATAATCTTTTTAACACAGTCTGAGGCGATGCTGTATGTGGTGACACATAACAGAGGATGTTCTGTTTTTTCTTTTGCTGGTGTTTCTATTATGAATCAATTAATCAATCTATCATGTCATTTATAAAGCGCGCTACTTACCCATGAGGGTCTGAAGGCGCTGGGGGGTGCTTCTACTGCTTGAAAAGCCAGGTCTTGAGGATTCTTCTGAAGGCCAGCAGGTCTTGGGTCTGCCGTAGGTGGATGGGGAGGGTGTTCCAGGTCTTGGCAGCGAGGTGGGAGAATGATCTGCTGCCGGAGGTCACTCTTCGGATGCGGGGGACTGTGGTGAGGTTGGCGGAGCGGAGCTGGTTGGTGGGGGTGTAGAAGCTGAGTCGTCTGTTGAGGTACACTGGTCCGGTGTTGTGGAGTGCCTTGTGTGCGTGGGTGAGGAGCTTGAAGGTTATCCTCTTGTTGACGGGGAGCCAGTGCAGGTCTCTCAGGTGGGGTGTTTGTGGCTGCGGCGAGGGAGGTCCAGGATCAGGTGTGCCGAGGCGTTCTGGATGTGTTGAAGCCGTCTCAGGAGTTTGGCCGAGGCTCCAGCATAGAGGGCATTTCCGTAGTCCAACCTGCTGCTGACGAGGGCCTGGGTGACCATTCTTCTCGTTTCGTGGGGATCCATTTGTAGATCCTGCGGAGGATGCGGAGGGTTTTGAAACAGTAGGAAGGGGCGGCGTTGACCTGCTTAGTCATGGAGTGGGTGAAGTCGAGGATGACCCCTAGGTAGCGTGCGTGGTCGGTGGGTTTTGGAAAAGTTCCCAGTGCGGTTGTCCACCAGGAATCGTCCCAGGCCGACGGGGTGGATCTGAGGATGAGGACCTCTGTCTTGTCCGAGTTCAGCTTCAGTCGGCTGTTCCTCATTCATTCGGCGACAGCCTTCATTTTTTGTGGAGGTTGGTTTTGGCGGTGTGGGGGTCTTTGGTGAGGGAGATGATCAGCTGGGTGTCATTGGCGTAGAAGATGATGTTGAGGTCATGCAGTCGGGCGACATGGGCGAGCGGTGCCATGTAGAGTTTAAACAGCGTAGGGCTGAGGGATGAGCCCTGGGGTATGCCACAGATGATCTCGGTGGCTTCGGAGCAGAAGGGGGGAAGGCGGACGCTCTGTGTTCTGCCGGAGAGGAAGATGGTGGTCCAGTCTAGGGCCTTCTCTTGGATCCTGGTGTCATGGAGGCGTGTTCGTAGTGTGCGGTGGCAGACCGTGTCGAAGGCAGCTGACAGGTCCAGGAGGATGAGGGCCGCTGTTTCTCCGTTGTCCAGCAGGGCCCTGATGTCATCTGTGGTGGCGATGAGGGCAGTTTCGGTGCTGTGGTTGCTGCGGAACCCGGACTGGGAAGGGTCCAGTATGCTGTTCTCCTCGAGGTAGCGGGTCAGTTGTTTGTTGATGGTCTTCTTGATGACCTTTGCCGGGAATGGGAGAAGGGAGATGGGCCGGAAGTTCTTGAGGTCCTTGGGGTCCACCTTGTGTTTCTTGAGTAAGGCGTTGATCTCAGCGTGCAAAAAGCTCTCCGGGAAGGTTGCTGTCTCGAAGGAGATGTTGATGACTTTCCAGAGATGGGGTGCGATGGCTGTGTTGGCTTTGTTGAAGATGTGGTGTAGGCATGTGTCAGAGACGGGGTTAGTGACGCCAATGCTATTACAGTCACTAACCTTAGTCGCGGGTGCTCAGCAGGAACGATGGCTGTTGTGTGAACTCCACCTCCTGTAAGCGCCCCCTCCCACAGAGAGAGAACACCCTACTGTGCGAGGAGGCCCCCAGGGGAAACGGGGAAACAAAGGGGAAGAACAACAAAGGTCGTTGCGGCAGGAGGGGTGACTTCTCAGGACGGTTTCAACTAAGACTGCTGGTGATGGGTTAACTCTGAAAGGGGGAACAAAAACAACAAGGATTAATGGTTCCCTGACTGCCAGAGGAGATGTCCCCCTTGGTGCGTGGTCCCTAATTGTATCTGTACCACTCACCAGGTGTCCCCTGACTCCAAGAGGAATTCCTCAATGCTCTTAGTACTGGTTCTGAGAAGGGAAGAGCCTTACGTCTCCTGCACAAGTCACAATACGCACACAGGCGTCCTGCAGGGACGCAGTTACAATGTCTCGACAAACGGGGGTGCAGTGTGCTTGTAGGAAATACAAATAATAGAAGAGTCCTGCGAACGGGTGACTTCGTTCCGAGGATGACAAAAGCGGTGATCTCTCCGCTTCCTCGTCCCTCGGTAAGCGGCCACAAAAGCAGGAAGGCCGACGGACAATGTCACTCGGCTGGGCGAGAACAGGACTTAGCTCGGGGGAAGACCTGGCACACGCGGAAGTGCGTAGGGTGTCTGCGGGTGCACACTGGGTGATTAGTTTGCATTCACACGTTCTTTCGTGTGACTCGGGAGGTTCGGGTCGCGGAAACAGTTAATCCCATGCACTCATGGGCTAGAAGGAAAGTTGGGTTTTTTCCCGCTGGGGACTGGAAACAGAGCCGGGGGCGCACAGCCCTTCCACGAATACCTGGTTCTCCGGTTCCGTTGCGCTTCGCGTGAAGGGTTGCTCCGTGCTTCCGCTGCTCACGGGACACGGCTGGGCTTTGACGACAGGAGAGACGCTGAAAATACTTCTCGCTGGGATCCGGCGGGGAGCACCATCCGCCACTTCCTCTCGGTCGTTGATTGACAAGCACCTTCCTCTTGAGGAGGAGGTGCTTATATGCACGGGAGGTCCGAGCCTCCTTTTGAGGCGGCACACGGCATGCTGGGATATGTAGTATCCCAGGCCTTTTTTCCACCAGCTTAGCGATTTTGGGGCTTGTTTGTGTCTACCTGGTTCCTGCCTCGTGGTTGCTCCTTGCGTGATCGCTACAGCATGGGTCTGATGGAGTTCTGGAGTGGATGGTGTTCATGATCTTGATGGTGTAGTCATCGTCGATGTTGGTCCAGGAGAGTATGCGATCAGGGTGTGTGGTGGTCATGGGGGCGGAGGTCCTAGTGGTTGTACTAGTACATCTCGATTCTGATTTCTCGCATGTGTTTTCGTTTTCTGAATAATTTTCTCAGGGTAATTATGTGCATTTAGTTTGACTGACAGATAGTCTGCTTGTTGTTTAAAGTCATTTATACAGCTTCAGTTCCGTTGCAGGGGGAGGAATAGGCCATAAGGAAGATTTTACTGCAATGGACGCGGGTGAAAACTGTTGAAGCGTAACAAACTATTCTTAGCAGTGGGTTTCTGATGGGTATCTGTCTGTAGTGTTCCTCTCTCTGGAAAGATATGCACATCAAGGAATGTATGTGATTCTCTACTGATAGTATGTGTTCCTATCCTGGTTTTTGAGTTGGAGGCAGTCTGTATGTCCCCTCTCCAGATTACCAGAATGTCATCTATATATCGTTGTGTACATATAACCCTGCCACAGTAGGGGTGAAAGTACTGTGGGTTTGTAGAAAAATGGTACCTTCAAACACACAGTAGTTTCTTGTCAGAGCTAGTCGTGTGTAGTCCATCACAACATTTCTGTGGTTGGAATAGGCCCATTCTGTACTCTCAAATACCCCATTAATGACCTCTAGAGTTTCTTCTTGGGGGAGGCTGGTGTACATACTCTCTACATCTAAACTCATTAGGAGGTCTAGTTGGTCATTACGAATTCAATGTTTCTGCTATGGACCAGTAGGTCCTTTGTGTCTTTTATGTATGTCTCCTTCTACTGTGGTAAGGGGTTGAAGTGTGCTTGCCTCCTTTCTGAATTCTCAGGGATACAAGACTTCCCCACCAGCTCCCCTGCGTTCCCTTGTTGGGAATTCTACCTGCAGAGAGGTGCCTACTGTTGTTTGGGCCCTCTGAGAAGACTGTGTGTCGCTGGGAGCTGGAAGCAAAACGCAACAAGGAGAAGCGTGTTGCCGCCACAGCAGTTGCCGTCCCATCGCTGAAGAAGCGTGCCGCCACTGCAGCTGTTTGCCTTCGCATCACCGATAAGGCGTTTCGCATCACCTGAGAAGCGTGTCGCCGCTGCAGAGGTTGCCATCATATCACCGGAGAAGTGTGTCGCAGGGCCTGTCACGGCTCAGAAGTTACTGAGTTCGCGCACGGCCGTTGGGCGTGCACGCATCACATCCAAGTTGTTACATCAAATCAAAGACGCCATTTTGTCTCATCGCACTAGATCGTCACATCGCATCGAGGCACCATCTTCTCGCATCTTCACCGGGCCACAGTAAGAAACGATGCATCAACTCCCCACACAGTAAGGAAGCAACGCATCACCTCCCCTGTGCTGCTGTAAGGAACCGACGCATCCACTCCCGTGAGTGTAAGGAACAGCGCATCAATTTCTCTGTGACCCTTTTGTTTGTATTGCGTGACGCATCCCAGGTACTTTGAGAGTAAAGTGTTGCATTTACGATCTACATTGAACTAAGCTATTTTCTACCATTTTAAAGTCTATTTTTGATAACAGTATTATGGATTTTTGTCGTTTGCTCCTGTATTAATTCTAGTAAAGATTACTTTTTTTCTAAACTGGTGTGGTGTCCATTTGTAGTGTTTTCACTGTATCACTTTATGTATTACTGTATGTGTTCACAAATGCTTTACACACTGCATCTGAGATAAGCCTGTCTGCTTGTGCCAAGCTACCAAGTGCATGAGCAGAGGTTATCTAGGAGTGTACCCCCCCGTTTCCCTGACTAAAAGCAAGGGCCGCTACTTGGTCAAAGGTACCTACCTTTGCCAACTAGAGACCCCCAATTCTAACATTGGTTATACACAACGTTTAACATAGCTACCTAATTGCACTTACAATGCAACTGAATAATAACAAATTCATTCATTTGTGCCTGCTACAAAAATTCAACAGCAGAGATAGTTGGTTTTGAAGAAGAAATTGGAAGTTTCAATTTGCAGAACTTAGGATCCTGGGTATTCAAGTTTAATAGACAAAATGAAACACATGAGTGTAAAATTTACCATGACTTTTTGCACAAACTTCAAATCATTGCAAGACGCTTCCATAGTCACAATTGCACTTTGTATTAAACATTTTTCAAATAAAGTTATTATTTAACCATCATATCTTACCTGACACCATAATAAGGTTATCAGTCACAGACAGACCATGCAGCGGGGTTCAAGGTGGAGAGGGTATCCTTCTCACGTAGTGTGCGATGAAGACGTATTCCTGCTTGTCCACCACAAAGACGTCTGGCCACCTGTATCCAGGTGACCTTCTCCCTCAACCATCTCCTCTCATTATGCAATTGTTTTGATGTCAGTGATGGTCCAGACATCCTCCCCAATGGAATGACTGCATTAGCCAACTGCTGTCATGGAGCTGCCTTCTTTGTTGCACTTGTTTGGAGGAAGGCCATGAAGCTTTTCATCATTTAGGTCTCCTCCCCTGTGAAGCTTTTCTTCCTTATTGCAGTCAACATGCTGACAGAGTGATGGACAAGGGACAGAGCAGCCAGGTAGAAAAAAGGTAGAAAAAAGCAGTCTTGTGTGCTGCTAGTATATGGTTTGTTGTGCATGGGTTGCAGGTCACATTAATTGTCTGCAAGTGTATGCAATTACACTCTCCCTGCCTCGAGTGTGGAGGTTCCTCCCTGAGTGCGGAGGTTCTGCCCTAAGTGCAGAATCTCTGCTGGCGTAAATATGCTACTCAGAAGTCCCTTTGTGAATACCAAAAAGAATAGTAAACTTAGACTTTTGGTCTAAGGTAAAGTTTAGATCTAATGTTACCTTTGTGAATATGGCCGATCAAGTGGATCAGACAGAGAGCAGACTGAGTTCTACAGGAACTTGCACCTGGTTGATCACTTGAACGCAGTGATAACAGTGACCTCCCTCTTCATCCTCTGTTGCCTATATTATTTGGCTTACGGCACCAGTATTTTTGTACAAGCTTGAATAATACCAATTTGACCTTAGCCTGTGAACGTGTGATACATTATTTCTGAGCCCTGAATGACATAGTTTAAACCTGCTAATTCCCAAACTGAAGAAGATAGTGGTCAATATGTTCTTACCTGCTGTACTCTTTTTGGGAGAACCCTGAAAACCCTGGCACAGTGCTTCAAGCATCCTATTACAATGCAAGACATAACTATAAAAAATATATGGTGCAGCTATAGTTGAAGTGATCTCTCAGATGTTGTTGAGGCTGCTATATTTTGCCTAGGTGAGGAACTGTGGTAAATAAAATAAATATTACCGGACTGAATTTCATACGGAATCTTAAAATTAAGTAAATAGCTCAAAATAACAAGAGGCAGAATCCGTGGTATAAGAGGTTTTCTAATGGGCTTTATTCCATTCAAAATGGCCGACTCGAGTCGCGGCCCTCAGGTTCCGTCACCACGAGGGTTCAGGAAGTGAAGTACAATAATTCATTAACAGACATGTATTTTTATAATAAGTACATTACAATGAAACGAATGTAGAAGGCGTAACATTTGATAAGAAAAGTGACAAAACAGTGACATAATCGAAACTAGGCGTAATAAGGAATAAAAGAAACATGATTGGTTAGAATTATCAGACATAGGTGGATCTATAAGATAATACTTGGCATAGATGCGCGCGCGGCAGCATGACGTGTAATTAACGTGCAACTAGGGGGTGAAGGGGACTTGACATTTAGCTCTACATGTGGAGACGAGAAGTCTGGGGTCAAGTCAACCTAATCCCAAATCATATCTAACATCCTATGTTTAAAGAACTGTGTTATCCACAAGGGAAGAGACTCTCGGACAGAATCTATTCTATACTGACTGTGTACGTGTACAAGCGTCTAAGTGTCTATATGAGATGCGAGGGGCAGAAAACTTTCCATGGCAACAGGGCTATGAATCACTTGCAGGAGGACGGAAAGGCTGAGTCCTCTGCTTGTGAGCTAAAGGAAATGTTTACCTAAATCACTGGACAGGAATGCATCGGCTGGAGAGCAAAATAGATAATTCGAAGGTGAAATACAACTTCTTGGCAGACAGGCGAAAACTGGCCGAGGCAGGCACCGTTAGCTGCACAGGGAGTAGGACAAAGTTCATGGATACAGATGCGAGCTCAAGCTGAAGCTGTCAGAGACAGAAAGCAGGGAAAGGCTTTGAGGACAGAATCGGGCCTACTCGCCTGAACTGTAAAAATGGAGTAACTTAGCCATATAAAGTCGGTGGCCTTTCATACTTAGGAATCGAATATCCAGCCCATTGATGGCGGATCTGACAGAGAACATGTTGACGGTAGACACACATATGTTTGCGTCTTAGAAACTGGAACTGGAGGGAACATACATGTACTTGTAACATGCATATAGAACCGTTGGGGTCCAAGATAGGGGACATAACTGATCAGGAAAATCCACATTTCCACATTCCCTCCTTGTCCCCTTCTTGCCCTTCACGAGACATCAATCTTCATCATTCCATTGATTTGCTCATGGAGCATCATTTCTTCTTCCTTCCGGCATTCTGAACGGGACACTCCAAAACCACCCGGACCACGTCCAAGTGCCTGGATTTTCGTGTATCTGGCTTACAATCTTATGAAGGCGTGTTATAGCTTTATATACAGATGGCGAATTTTCTGGTATGAATATGCAGCAGCTGGATCCGATGACCCTGCAAGCTCCGCCCCTATCGGCCAGGATGACGTCAAGGACAAGACGATTCTGGAGAACAACAATTCTCATCACTGATTGTTCCTCTGTCAGATTGCCTAGGGCGGCTATAGTCTCGTTTACTACAGCTTCAAGAGTCTTGGTGAGTCTGCGTATCAGCTTACTATTTGATATTGTACCTATATAGGGAAAGATACCTTTATTGAAATCTACATACTTGTCCCATGCCGTCTCAGTATAATCGACAACTGGGAGATCTCTTTGCTCTCTATTGTGTACTAAATGAACATCTCGATAATAATCAGGGGGAGCTAGGAAAACAGGTGGCAAAAGGAATGCTATGTAACAGGTACCATCCCAATCTAGAGGCAGACGCATATATGCAGTCTGACCACATATAAAGTAAGAATGGCGAGAAGCTCTAAATGAAGATTTACCTTGATCACTATATTCTACTGTAGTAACGCATTGGCTATGGCCCATATGTATGGAACCAACTTTTCTTACACATAATTCACCCTTTACTGGAAATACTGACATAGTGGGCAGAATTAGTTCAACTTCGGATTTGACATTCAGAATCATAAGATTAGGCGTAAAATTACCTAATTTATACACTTCATTTTCTAAATCAGTTCCTGTTCTACTGGGGTGACCCTCCTTATTAGGGTGACAGACTTTGAATAAAACTAGATTCAGATTTCCCCATATCCAATGTTGTTGATAAACTGCTGTGTCTGGGTCTATGGAATTTAATAAACTAAACCATGCTCCACAGGAGCCATTGTGTGTGAACGGATGTGGAAAGAAAGGCAGAACTCCTTTGTTATTCTGATAGGGAGGAAGTCGGCCACACACCCAACAATTGGTGGCATTACTAGTCTGATGGGAATGATGTAACATACTAATGAATGTGTTATTGCGCAGCGCAAGTCTATAAGATAATTCATGTGGCGGTAGGTCACTAAAAGAATGTTCTGCAGCAACATTATAAACATGTCTAGAGATAGGATGATATATGTGCAAAATCATACTCGTAATAATTACTAAAATACTCAATAAAAACAAAATTAATAATGTCACAATACAGTGGTTACGCAGTAATTTACAATAAGCATGTCGTTTCATTATGATTCTGGACTCTACATGATTCAGACCTAAGGGGTACATGTCGGGACAGATTCAACCGCTTCACCTTGGAGAGGACTTAAACAATCAAATCGTCCGACAGTTTAGATCTGGACCTGAGTTTCTGTTTATAGAGTTCGGTGCTACTGGCCTCAGCCAAAGGTAGCTTTGAGTCAATGGGGGAAGACACACGGGCAGTACTGTCTGTGTCAAGAGGAAGTCCATGAAATTTTTTGACGTGACTTGAATGAATCCACCCTTTTCGTCCCTCGATCTTCACGGCTGTTCTTGTGGTCAACAGGACCAACTTGGGTGCTTTCCACCTGGGCTCCAATTGACTTTTCCTGTCGAAGTTTCTCACAAAGACAAGATTACCCGGAACAACGTCATGGGGTTTCGCCTCAGTGTTGTCGGGAAAGGCTGCAGCTACCTGTGAACGAGAAGATTGTAGTGCAGACATCAAGGAAGCCAGGTAATCTGTCAGCATATTACAGTCAACATCAGTTATTTTACGTGGTATAGGCGTCCCCCACATATTCGGCGGTCTACCGAAGATCACCTCATACGGGGATAGCCCTGTTCTAGAGTGTGCTACCATTCTCATGTAAAAGAGTGCAACTGGTAATGCTACTATCCAGTCGACACCTTTCTCTCTACATATTTTGGACAGTCTGATTTTCAGTGTCTGGTTATGTCTTTCTACGAGACCTGCTGCCTCGGGGTGTCGGACACAGTGGAATTTCCACTGATATCCCAACAAAAGTGAGACATGTTTCATTAATTCGGATGAGAAAGGCTGACCGTTATCTGAATATACAACACGTGGTAAACCGTACCGTGGGAAGAATTCTCGAACTAGCTGCTTGGCAGTAGTCGGGGCAGTGTAATCTGATACGGGATACGCCTCTGTCCAACGGGAGAGAGCGCAGACAACTACAAGGACATATTTGAATCCTCGACAACGTTCCATCTGAATATAATCCATCTGGAGGACTTCAAAAGGATGGTCAGGAGGCTGAAATCCACCCTGCTCTACGGGAACACTCTTTCCTGGATTAAACTGACAACATATCATACAGGTACGAACTTTTTGTTTAGCTGCTGCTCGTAAATGTTTGTTGAACCAAATGTGCTGAATGCTGTCTAGCATAGCCTTCTCTCCTAAATGTGCTGGACTGTGAACTGTAGCTATAATGGCTTGAACCATGGAATCAGGGAGAAACCATACAGATTTCTCCTTCGTCATCCATCCTTGATCTGTCTGGATCCCTCCTAGTTCAGTCCACTTCTTTATTTCTTCTGCTGTGGCATGTGTCTGTATGTCAATTACGTCAAGTGCGGGATCCTTAATTGTCATACACTGTGTTGGTGTCTGAACTATTGGCTTTGTCATGTCTAATGTGCGATTCTGAGCAGTCTGTTTAGCTGTTCTGTCAGCTAAATCATTGCCTTGAGAAATGGTATCAGTAACCTTCGTGTGTGCTTTACATTTCATAATCGATATAGCAGTGGGTAGATGTATTGCGTCTAACAAAGCATGAATGAGGGGTCCGTGCTGAATGTGGGCACCATGGGACGTTAGATAACCTCTCTCTCGCCACAGCACGCCGAAGTCGTGTACAACTCCGAATGCATAACGTGAGTCAGTGTATACATTAACTTTCTTATTTGTGGCTTGAATACAGGCTTGCGTTAGAGCAATAAGTTCTGCTGCTTGGGCTGACAGAGTATCTATACAATGTGTCTCAATAACTTCAGTGTCTGTTGTGACTGCATATGCGGCCACTAAATCTCCTGTACTTGCTCTCATGCATGATCCGTCTACATACAACGTCAGGTCTGGATCTAACAATGGAACGTCTGTCAAGTCTTGTCTAGGTTTCGTCTTTATTTCAATGATTTCAACACAATCATGAGCTAGTGGGTCTGTTCCAATTACAGGTAATAGTGTAGCAGGATTCAATGTATTACACCGTCGGATCTCTATGTGTGGTTGAAACAATGTCAGTTCATAACCGGTAAGTCTTGCTATGGTCAAGTGTTGTGTTTGTGTTCGGTTCACAAGAACCTCTACTGCATGTGGTACTTGAACTGTCAATGGGTGTCCTAATACTATGGCATCGCTTTGTCTGATTGCTAAAGCTGTCGCTGCCACTGATTTCAGGCATGCAGGCAAAGCCTGAGCTACGGGATCTAATGTACTGGAAAAATAAGCACATGGCTTGCATGATCCTGCTTGATCCTGAGTGAGTACTGACAAGGCAGTACCTTCGCGTTCTGTAACAAAGAGTGTAAAAGGTTTGCTATAACATGGTGTTGCTAAAACAGGTGCTTGACATAAAGCTTCCTTTAGGCTTTCAAAAGCTTGTGTATGTTCCTGAGTCCAAGGGAGAACAGTCGATGTGGCTGTCTCCTGTGTGGTTAACTGAATGAGTGGTTTTGCTAGAAATGCGTACTGAGGGATCCACTGCCTACAATATGAAGTGAGGCCTATGAAAGCCCGCACCTCCTTTTGTGTCTGGGGTATTGACATGTTAGCAATTAACTGGATGCGATCTGGTGTAAGCTGCCTTCCCTCCTTGGACAGCGAGTGACCAAGATAAATAACTCGCTGAACACAGAATTGCAGCTTAGAAGGGGACACCTTGTGCCCCTTGTCGGCTAGGAAATGTAAAACTGTCAGAGAAGCTTTTTCACATTCTGGCTCGCTTCTCGCGGTGATCAGCAGATCATCGACATATTGAAGCAGTGCAGTATTGACTGGCATGTGGATACTGTCAAGTTCTCGTTTCAGTGCTTGGCTGTAGATGCTGGGGCTTTCTGTAAATCCTTGAGGAGCGCGTGAGAATTTAAAGCTGCGCCCATTTAAACTGAATCCGAACAAGTATTGGCTTTCCGGATCTATTGGGACGCTGAAAAAGGCATTCTTGAGATCAATTACAGTAAAAAATGTTGCTTCGGAATCAATTGCTGTCAACAATGATGATATATCAGGGACCACAGGGAATTGTGGTACAATACACTTGTTTAGTTCACGCAAATCAATAACCAATCGGTACACTGGTGGAGCAGTAGGATCAGTTCGTTTAAGAATCGGAATTATCGGTGAATTACATACATTGGAGTCTGTTTCTACAACTACTCCCTGGGCAATTAGCTCATCAATGATTTTCAACAAAGCCACTACAGCATCATGCGGTAACTTGTATTGTCGCATTCGTGGTAGTACCACTCCTGCTTTCAATGTAACTCGATAGGGTGTAATGTTCATGCAGCCAACATCCGTAGGGCCTTGTGCCCATAGATGTACTGGTAAAATCTGTAGTCGGGGATCCATGTCTCTGGACACATAGTGACCTTTAAAATCACGTAAAAACAACCTTACTCCTTCCGGAGAACAACATATTATGGCTCCTAGTGCTTTCAGAGTTTTAATTCCTAACAGATTTTCTGGGCATGATTTAGTGAGCAATAAATCTGTAGTTCGTGTCAAAGGTCCTATCGTAAGTGGTAGAGGCTGTGATACTTCATTAACAATAGGTTTTCCCGAAAAACCAAGGGAAACATTTTGAGAGCCTGAGAGGGGTGCCCCTGGAACTTCACTACGTTTTATGGTTGTTCGACTTGCCCCTGTATCGAGTAAGAATTTTCTATCTTGACCTAATAATTCACTATGTACATAAGGTCCTTCTTGATCTACCGGAATCTCGATAAGCGGTAAGTCAACTTCCCTCTCTAGGCTGGTTCATGCGTAACGCTGATACTCAGGGTATTCATACTGTGCAGTCTGATACATTTGTTGTGTTGTGGTTTGTGTGGCAGTAGCAGGCAACGGTGGTGCAGCTGGCACAAACTGTATGGGTTGCTGTGAGGCTGGCATAGACTGTTGCTGAACTGGCATGGACTGTCCATGCTGCATAGCTCCTTGTTCATTCTGATCTTGTCTAACTAATCGTGGTCTCTCTTTTGTAATACCTGTAGCTATATTACGTTTCAGGACTTGACAATCATGTACATAATGGCCTAGTTGTTTACAGTAATTGCAGGTTCCTTTTACAGGAACTGCAGAATCACCAGAATGTGTCACACCCTTTTTGTGACCATCTGCTGGTACTGTCTGGGAAACTAGCATTTTCATTTTTGTATCCTTCATGCGTCTATGCTCGTGCTCTTGTTCATCCCTAATTCTATTGTGATGATACTGTAACATTTGTAGCATTTGCGACGGAGTGTTACTTTGCCAGGTACTCTCGAATTTCAATATTCTATTCTTCACTGGAGGCAATGCATTTTCCACTAATTTTGTCACAAATAGATGTGGATATGAGTCACTACTTGCTTTTATACCACTATTTATACCAAAACATTTTTCAAATCGAGCATAATAATCGCTTGTGTCTTCATCTTGCTTTTGTTTACAGGCTGTGATTGCACCCCAATCTTCCTTTTTTGTAGTTAATAAACGTGGCAGTACCTGTACTAGTAAACCTGGTAATAGTTTAACTTTATCCCCGAGCCCTGAACCTGCAGCTCGGCCCCTTTCTTCCTCTGCTAATGCTGTCCAGTCTATCTTTTGGTCTCCCACTTCCCACTCTTTTTCTTTCAGTTTTTCATATATGCCAGCAGGCAAAAGCACCTTTAATATCGTCATAATATCAGGAAAGGTGTACTCTCCCATCAGTAACATGTCTTTAATTTCTCGGTGGAAACCCGCTGGGTCTTTGTCATGACTAGGTACTACTTTTTTCATTTCTAATAATTCCATTTTTGATATGGGTGTGTAAACAAATACACGGTGAAACTCATTGTCTTCGCCTTTTATTGGGTGCACTTCCCGTAAAGGATTTTGTCTATCCATATAGTACGGTGTTCTTTCTTTGTGGGGCAGCGAGAGAGAATCTGGATTTACAAAAAGGACGTACTGCTTACGTGACACTAATATCTCTTTAATTAGCTTGTTACTAGAACCTCTCCATCTGTTCGTGAGTAGTTCCGTTAATATATCAGGTAAAGGACCAGGGTCAGCATGTTGGCTCTTATATAATATGAGGAGTTGCTGAATCATATATATTCCAGCTAAACGTTGTTCATCTGTACTGAGATTAAAAAACGTGTGTGCTACGGTCTCATCACCGTATTTTTCAGGACTGTCAATCCAGTGAACGGCTGATCTGGCTAATTCTTGCTCATCTATGGAATCGAGGAGGTGATAACCCCTTCGTTCTCGTAGTATTTTATCTGCGGCTTGAAACAAATGTTCAGGAGATTTCAGATTTATTACAGGCGTCGGATACGTTCTGCTATTATTTGGACATACAGAGTGTATGGGATCAGAAAAACATCTAGTATTTTCACAAGATCTTCCTCTGCCTACATAGGCTATGGTCTCTGACTGTCTTGCAGAGTTCCCTGATTCGGACACTTCATCTTGCTCAAACTCGTCTGTTCCCAATCTCTCTTCATGAATACGCTCTATTTCTTTACGTATTTTTCGGCACATGGCTATTATACAATTTTGCTTATCGTGTCTCCCTTCTGATATATTCTGACTCCATCTTGTAAGAATAAGCATTGCATTCGGGTCTACCCCCGGACGATCTTGATTTCTGATTACACAGTTTATGAGGAAACGTAACAGTTCCCCCTGTATCTCTACTTTCTGGAATTCCATAGCTCTGTTAATACATCCTGGATCTCGTCCTGTTTGAACAAAATGATATATGTTATCTAGATGCGTAGTCATCCCTGGTAACTTTGCTAAATACTCTGCGGCTCGCCTGATACGTAATGATGCCAGGACCATTTCGTCCTCTTTACCGACCACGGGGTCATATCTACAATTTACAAGGAGTTCCTTAAGCGTACGTTCATTTACGAATTTAGGTGTACGTGAATGCGCTGACTCTTGAAAAACAAGTTTATTTATTCTAGGTGGTGTAAAGGTACTGCTAGCACCTCCCGTGGCCCTATCTGGGGCGTCGGGTGTGAATGGATTCGTTGAACGTGACACAGCAACTATGGGTGTCGATACCTCTGTAGAGTCGACTGCGGAGACAGATGCGGAAACAGATGTGCTTGCCGAAGCTTGTGTCGGAACTTGCTGTTGCACGGGGACAGATACCTGATCCTGACGTTGAACCCCTCCGCCAGACGGTCTATGTGGTGTGGCGTTAGCATACTCGGGGGCTGCATCGTCTAGATATGAGGAAAGAAAAACATCTTCTGCGGTTCTGGGATGCCCCTTTGGATGTACCTTAATTGGAAATAATGGGGGTGGCAAGTCTTTTGGCACCTCCGTAACAGCCTTAGGTAGTCCTTCGGCTAGAAGGGGATACATACCATTCATAAGAGCATTCCTTTGCCTATTCACTTGTTCTGATTTCACTCGGATACCTTCCTCAATTAATAGATTTTCTTGAACTTTATTTGAACTTTCTTTACTCCTCTCTTCTTGTCTACGTGCTTTTTCTGTTCGTCTATGAGATTCTTTACGCCATAACTCAACAGCGTCTTTCTGTGACTGTCTGACCTTTCTTTTCCATAACTCTTCCTCCACTTTCATGATGCACTCTGCATCCCAGGTTCCCGCTATGGGCCACCTTTGACTTTCCGGTAATCCTTTGGTATAATCTACCCATAGATCAAGAAACAATATGGCATCTAAGCCATGCTTATGGTACATGAAATGTCCTGGAGTGTCTCTAGGAGGAATAGGAACTGCTTCTTCAAGCACCCCTTTTCTGGTAGTAATCTGTCTTAACTTCGAGAAGAACGGCATATTGACAACTGATCTGATACTTACTCTTGAACTTGCTTAATACGAGAAACACAATAATGAACAGTGAACAATGAACAGTCATTCATACCACAATATGCAAGACATTTTCTGAATACTTTAAACATTAAACATTAAACATTATAACAATGATCGACAATGATGACAGTCTGCCTAACTAATCACCACGCTGAATTCTTGACAATAACTGAATACTTCGGAATACTTGATATACTGCTAAACAGTACATATACACTGCTAAACAGTGCAGACCGGATTTGTGTACCCAAATCCGTCTTGACCGGCACAACCTATGTGCGCGTCAACACGCCTCCCCGGCGATGGTACTCACCGAGTAGCTCCTTGAAACGGAAGGCCTCAGAGAATGGACAGGACTCGATAACTGCGGACATCGGACCCTCTGGACGTCGGGATTTCGGAAAACCTGGTGGGCCTCTGTATACCTCGGATCTTGCTCTCTCAGCTAGGCTCTGGTCGGGATACTTCGCACTTCTCACCGCCTCGTCTGGGTTGATCGCAGCCTCAGTCGCCCCCGCTTGACCGGAGGGAGCTTACAGGAAATCCTGCTGGTACGCGTTTATAGTCCGTCCAGCTGTGGCAGGAGACCGGGCCTGCAACGCACCGCCGGCGCGTGAGATGAGAAAGTGTCCCTGTTCGGGCGCCATTATGTGGTAAATAAAATAAATATTACCGGACTGAATTTCATACGGAATCTTAAAATTAAGTAAATAGCTCAAAATAACAAGAGGCAGAATCCGTGGTATAAGAGGTTTTCTAATGGGCTTTATTCCATTCAAAATGGCCGACTCGAGTCGCGGCCCTCAGGTTCCGTCACCACGAGGGTTCAGGAAGTGAAGTACAATAATTCATTAACAGACATGTATTTTTATAATAAGTACATTACAATGAAACGAATGTAGAAGGCGTAACATTTGATAAGAAAAGTGACAAAACAGTGACATAATCGAAACTAGGCGTAATAAGGAATAAAAGAAACATGATTGGTTAGAATTATCAGACATAGGTGGATCTATAAGATAATACTTGGCATAGATGCGCGCGCGGCAGCATGACGTGTAATTAACGTGCAACTAGGGGGTGAAGGGGACTTGACATTTAGCTCTACATGTGGAGACGAGAAGTCTGGGGTCAAGTCAACCTAATCCCAAATCATATCTAACATCCTATGTTTAAAGAACTGTGTTATCCACAAGGGAAGAGACTCTCGGACAGAATCTATTCTATACTGACTGTGTACGTGTACAAGCGTCTAAGTGTCTATATGAGATGCGAGGGGCAGAAAACTTTCCATGGCAACAGGGCTATGAATCACTTGCAGGAGGACGGAAAGGCTGAGTCCTCTGCTTGTGAGCTAAAGGAAATGTTTACCTAAATCACTGGACAGGAATGCATCGGCTGGAGAGCAAAATAGATAATTCGAAGGTGAAATACAACTTCTTGGCAGACAGGCGAAAACTGGCCGAGGCAGGCACCGTTAGCTGCACAGGGAGTAGGACAAAGTTCATGGATACAGATGCGAGCTCAAGCTGAAGCTGTCAGAGACAGAAAGCAGGGAAAGGCTTTGAGGACAGAATCGGGCCTACTCGCCTGAACTGTAAAAATGGAGTAACTTAGCCATATAAAGTCGGTGGCCTTTCATACTTAGGAATCGAATATCCAGCCCATTGATGGCGGATCTGACAGAGAACATGTTGACGGTAGACACACATATGTTTGCGTCTTAGAAACTGGAACTGGAGGGAACATACATGTACTTGTAACATGCATATAGAACCGTTGGGGTCCAAGATAGGGGACATAACTGATCAGGAAAATCCACATTTCCACAGAACCACAAACCATGATAATCTCTAACAGTACTTACACAATATAGATCTACATAGTTTGACATGTAGAGAGAATAAATAATTAACAATAGTAGAATTTTGAAGTGATGAGTATAGCAAAGATATTAAGTTAATGTTTTATTCAAAGGCAAACCAAATCCATGTGTTTTTATTTGTTTTGGAAATATAATAGACAACTTGGGACACATGGCCTACATTAAACATTAACTTAACTGAAGAGAAGAGAGAAACAGAAACATTAAAAAATGCCTGCCCATTAATATAACCCTCTCCCACACCCATTGCACGCTTTGCTTTTTCTAATCAAATTAACAGCTTTGCATATTTCATATGAGGAGATGTCAATGACAAAAGATGAAATATCAATAGTAACAACTTGTGTTTTGATATAAAAGCTAGCAGAGGTTACACTTCATTACAAACATCATGGATATCCCATCCACTTTATTATAAGTGTGTTATATCCTAATGCACTTGTAATAGGGCAGAGAGTTAGCCATAATATTTGTTGAGGAGCAACCATTTGCCAACCTTTGAACCAGGCCCTTGGTCTTTTCTCTGTTAGTATGCTTTCAGGGATTATAAAGCATCATAGTATTTTGCAAATGTATCTAAGATTTAGGAATTTTTACACATTTATTTTTTGTTTTCATTAGTGCAAATAGATTCAGTTCTAACATGCCCCTTTTGCTTTTGAATTAGCTAAAAGGATACCTGTTTTGTATTTGAAACTGTAATACCTCACACTAGATTTAAGCAAATATAAATGTGTATTCTTGTTAGATCGATTATTAAATTTGAAAATATCTCTGATCTAGATACTTTTTGGAACTTGTTGAATAATAAGCATATTCCAATTTTTTAAAACTAGCCATTGTGTTTTTTTTATTTGCCACTCTTCTTTTTTCAAAACAGAATGAATGATGAAATCTTTGACAGTTGATTTAAATGTGTCCCTGATTTTTAGCATGGAGGCTTTCTCGATACCATTAAGTAAAAGTCATCCGCAGTATATATTTCAAATGCATGAGTGATGATGTTGTCCACAAAATGTTTACTAGAAAACCTTTACCTTTTATCACCTTTAGTAACGAGCAACAACTCAAGATCAAAGGTTACGGGAGCATGATCAGAAATCAATATCAAGACAGACACATTCTGCATTAATAATCTATTGTGATAAACATTTTGTAACAAACAAATGATCTTTCCCACATTGTGAAAAATGGACCACTAAAACAAAAATGTATTCTCTTAAAATGGGATTGCAAAGTTTCCAGATATCAATGAGGGATCTTTGAGTTAATGCACCATGTGCTCTATAAATATAAGGGCATTTACAAACAGTGATATCAGTTTGTTTTTTTAAAGTCAGTAATTATATGTGAATTCTGTCATAAGAGCCTGTGATAATGACAAAAACAAGCGGGCATGTGTTTTAATTGTCTGTGCAATGCTCTAATTAAGCCATAAATAGAATTCTCAAAGCAATTGCTTTGTATAATAAAACATAAATCAAAGGCATTGTAAAATGCCCATTTTCCTTGTTTAAGGAGCACGTAATTGTTTTTTCAACAACCGGTCTTAAGAAACAAAAATGATGGGACAGCTTGGACAGTGGACCTGTGTGGTTGAATGGATATCAGACTATGGGCTGACTCAAAAGAGACCAGAATGCAACTATCTTATGTACTCATCTCTACTTTGCAACAATACAAAGAGATATGCAAGTGGTCTATGTAAGTCCAAACCAGCATAGATAGATTCCCATTTACTACTCACCCTTATTGGTTAAACCTTGATAGCGTGGGACCCTGCACCAATTTTACAATAAATGAAATAAATAAATGAAATCTGTTCCATCAGGACAAACACAAGTTCTGTGACCTTCTGCATGCACTGGAGATAAGGAAGCTTGCAAACCGAAAGCTGTGGATCAAAGTACTACTGTTTCACTCTCTGTAGGAGTTCCTTCAACCCTGGGGGGGCAGATAAAAGGTTCCCACTAGGATGGATGCAGTCATAAAATCAAAATTTGTATCGAGCGTCAAAGCCTTCTTCAAACTGTGTTGTGCAAGGTTCTCACACAGTGTGGGACTCATATATGGTGTCATTGTCTTTACCTACACGTGTTACTCTGCCTGTGGATTAAGCCACAGGCACATCACAGTGGGATGCAGACTGTGATTGAGCATTCCTTTGCTAGTTTTGTGTAAATGTAATGTTTCTTCTCCTCTCAAAAACGGTGACCTCCATGGGTAAATGTGAACCAACATGTGGTGGAATTAACTTAGCAGATCTTCAAGACCCTTTCATCCAGGCATTCTTGGCACTAATATGAAATAGGGCCATGAGCAAAGACCTAAACTCATTTACTTGAAACAATGTCTAAAGTCAACGATGGTACACTCTCTTCCCACATGCATTGGAGCAAGAAGCACATCCAGTCAGTGTGACAGTCCAGTTACTACGACAGAAGTGGGCCCACAATTGTCTGTGACTGCCTCTCTGATACAGACATGTACACTTCCTTGTGACTTCATCGTATGAAAAGAAACTGTTAATAAAGATCAGTATTTATTATATTTGTCAAAAAGTATAAAATGAGTAAACTATTTTGAAACATGTTTCTGTGTATTACAAGCAGAAGTTGCAACTTTTGCTTTTGGAGGATTAGGGACATCACCACAATCAACAAAAGCACACAGCAGCAAAATCACGCAAAGTAACAAAATATAAAACACAATGGAGCACAATAGAGTTGTAAACACTGTTTCACTCTTATTGCTTATCACTCCACTCCACAATCTGATGTTGTTAGAAATTCCTGAGGTGTTCTCTAGAAACTTCTCTCCACCTCTATCATGCTCTGTTTGTAACAATTGTAGGTGGTTGTGGAATGAGGAAATACAAAAAAAAAGTCATTTAATTAAAAAATAGATCTGTGTTAACTGGTAGTTGGCTAATTCAAACCAATGTTTAATGTTTTTTTTCTATGGGCATTAAATGTGTGTCTTTTTTGTGAAATGTGTGGGTGCCAAACCCCAATAATCATCTAAACCCCAACGGTCACCTTAATATTTACCAAACTAATAAGGCTCCGGAATCTCCAATATATCTAGTGGTTAGAGACTACACTCTTCATCAGGAAAAATACAATGTATCAGATTTAACACATTATAATTATTAGATGTATAATGGACTGAGTTCCAGAGCAAAAATGTGTATTTATTACAGAATAATCCAAAACGTGATGCAAGGGAAAAAAGGCATAAATCACCATAAAGTCCCAATACAGTTATAAAGAAATAATGAAAAATCCTAAATCCCTAATTAGGCATATTCTAAACAAGTGTCAGACTCATGAAGAGCACTGACAGCATGCCATGTCACCTACAAGGACAAATGGCAAAATCATCCCATGAAACACAAGATCCCAGAGGTTTTATAGGAAAATCCCACAAGCTATTACACCACTGGAAGCTCCATTGAAGACAGTGGAGTTGTCCGGGCTTCTATTGACTGGTAAAAGCTCAGAGCTCCAACATTCCAATGTTTGTTGTTCACAGTATGAAGCACAAGGTTTTATAGTATTTTTTTTTTTTAACATTTCCATCTGTATTCATCCATATTTATTTTTTAGCCATCCTATTAGTATTTATCCATATTTATGTTGTGTTTTGAGAATAGGTATAGAATGGTATAATTTGTACGAGTAAACTAGTAAAGAAACACTTCGATACCTGTCATGTGTTAGTAAATTAAGCAGACAAATTTAACAAAACACTACATCCACAGGCACATATTAGCATTATACTACAAATAAATGTTGACATATGCCTGCATTTAATGAAAACTCAGCCTTTCTTTGACTCTCCATGATGTCTATATGCTTATCTGTTCACTTTGAATTAATCAAAAACAGGATTTAGCGTACTGTATGAGGCTAGTTAGGGTCACCTTTGGCAAATCAAGAACAGCAACAGTGGAAGTCCATAAAAACTGCCTTTTAGGTGCATCATGAAAGCCTCTTTCACAAAATATTCTTTATAGCCAGATATTAAACAATGTTAGTATACTGACGTCATTCACTTGATGCTCCATAGATCAAGTGGAGAAACACCTTTGCAGCTGACTGGGAGGGGGAAATGAGCAAGAGTAGATGTACAGAACACAAGAAACTGGATCAATTTACAAAATAATGGTGTACTGCCTTGAAATGGGGAAATAACTATCCAATACATTCTCAAGACTTCAAAAGGACCTAGGTTACTGACTTCAGGTGCAAGTTCATCAAGTTTGGTTCTATGTGGGATTAAAACTAAAACATTTTGAAAATAATTTTCACATAATAATTGCACATTTCGCATATTTTGAAAAACACTATAGCAAATGTCATTGTAAATGTTCATGGAAATTTGACAAGATTATGCAAAATGATCCTTTTAGGGTGCTTGTCTGCCCAATATGAGTGATTTTTTTTCAAATAAAATAGATCCTAAGTTCTGCAAATTGAAACTTCCAATTTCTTCTTCAAAACCAACCATCTCTGCTGTTGAATTTTTGTAGCAGGCACAAATGAATGAATTTGTTATTATTCAGTTGCATTGTAAGTGCAATTAAGTAGCTATGTTAAATGTTGTGTATAACCAATGTTAGAATTGGGGGTCTCTAGTTGGCAAAGGTAGATATCCTTCAGACTCCCCTGCACTATGTTGCAAGGGTATATGTATTGGAGCGAAGCAGCCTAAAGTGCACCAGAGCTGGATGACAGAGCAAAGATATAGCACTGCCTGCATGCTACACTGATTTGCATGATGTTTTTTGTAAATTTGCTCCTACATTTTTCATGGCTTAGACACATTGACCAGTATTAGTATTTTTTTTGTTTTTTAATTCTAGATTCCTGTGTACCATAAAGGAATCTATGTTATTCATTTTTTCATCTGCATTTCGCTCAGAAAAAGTTCTATCTCATCTGCAGGGACTTCAGAAATCCTCCCCTCGAATGCAAAATTAAAATACCCATTTTTGTATTCTAGCTGCATTATGAAGGAAGAGTAGATTACACTTGAATCTCAGCCCCTATGCAGTTTCTAACATCCCAAAGTTACCCTACATTCTTCCTGGTCTATAGAGCCATTCTGGAAAGGCGACACATGCATCAGACAATCTGATGTGTGTCCTGCAACACATCAGATTGGCCTAAATTCAGAGGCAACCTCTTTTGAGTTTTTAAGGCAATGTCATCAGCTACTAGTTCAACAATCAAATTGTCTGAAACACCTTTAAGATTCATGGACTAGGGGAACAACCTTTACAACGCAACTTTTACAACGCACTACACTTACAACGCAACATCCACTACAACGCATTCCATTACATTGCATGACACTACAACGCATTTTTAAAAACTACCTTTACAACGCATTCCATTACATCGCATACTACCTTTACAACGCATACCATTACAACGCATAATATTACATTAAAAACCCTACACTATCCAACACTTACCCTACTGTTGCACCCCCTGGAGTTAGAATAGTAATTTTTACCCCCATACTATCCAACACTTACCCTACTGTTGCACCCCCTGGAGTTAGAATAGTAATTTTTACCCCTATACTATCCATCACTTACCCTACTGTTGTACCCCCTGGAGTTAGAATAGTAATTTTTACCCCCATACTATCCAACACTATCCAACACTTACCCTACTGTTGCACCCCCTGGAGATAGAATAGTAATTTTTACCCCCATACTATCCAACACTTACCCTACTGTTGAACCCCCTGGAGTAAGAATAGTAATTTTTACCCCTATACTAACCAACACTTACCCTACTGTTGCACCCCCTGGAGTACGAATAGTAATTGTTACCCCTATACTATCCAATACTTACCTTAAATGCAATGTAATATTATGCGTTGTAATGGTATGCGTTGTAAAGGTAGTATGCGATGTAATGGAATGCGTTGTAAAGGTAGTTTTTAAAAATGCGTTGTAGTGTCATGCGATGTAATGGAATGCCTTGTAGTGGATGTTGCATTGTAAAAAATGCGTTGTAAGTGCATGTGTTGTAAAAGTGTGCGTTGTAACGACATACATCCCATGGACTAGCTTTGAGGTTTAGGAGCCTGCAGTTGATTTCTTTGAGCGAAGTAGTGCATGAGCTTCTATTATAGTTTGTGGCATCAAATGGACACAATTAACATGAGGGCAGGCTACGGAATGGAAATGATAGGCATCACTATTTGCATTAGTCAAATGAGTGCCATGAGCAATGTGTTAGTTGGACTGATACTGTTCAGTAGACAATCCATCACTGAAATCCATCTTACAAGAAGTGAATGTCCACTTTGGGGATGCTGAAATGGGGTCACCTGAAGCTATTGTCCTGTTCATTTTTCGTCTGATATTATTGGTCTCAGGGTTGCTAGGAAACATGTTCGTCCTTGGAGTGAATTTCATGAATTGGATAAAAAGAAGCGGTGTCCTTGACTTGTGTGATGTCATACACTCCTGCCTCACCATCTCAAACATTGGTATTCTCAGTTTCACCTGTGTGCTCCAGAACTATCAAAGAAGTGTTCCTCAAGCAATCTTCTCTACGGACAGAGCTGGACAGGGGCTTTTTGCCGCGGTGTTGTGCCTACGCTGCTGTAGCCTCTGGTTCGCTACCTGGTTTTCTGTCTACTGCTTTGTGAAGATTGTCAGGTTTGGCCATTCATTACTACTTCGAATGGTAAAAGTAGTTCTGGAAAAGCTCCCTTGGCTGCTTCTGAGTTCAACATTGCTGTCCGTGGCCACATGTCTCCCCATGGTCTTTAAATCCGATGTTCGCCCTTTAGCCAGTCTTGTTTGTAATAGTTCCAATTGCACAAATTATACTGTTTCAGTAAATGATTCCAGACATGTTGTGTTGGGCCTTGTGAACTTTGACAAAGAGTTTGCAACATTTTTTCTTCATATTCTGTCGGTCTTTGGAATATTCATCTTCTCTTCTGTCTCCATCATCATCATCCTCTGCAGGCACATGAAGCTCATGGCAGAGAATGCAGAAGGCTTCAGGAACCCAAGCCTGGATGGCCACTTGAGCGCAGTCCAGACTGTGGCCTCCATTCTTGTCCTTTATTGTCTGTACCTTTTGGCCTATTTCATCAGATATTTTGCAAACAGATTTTTCTCCAGCACCCACTGGACATTGGCATGTGACATTGTGATAGACTCCTTCCCAGTGCTTAGTGCCATAATGTTATTCCTCCGTATTCCCAAACTGAAGAAAACACTCTTTGATGTTGTTTTTCTAGCTGTCAGCTGTGTGAGAGCTTGAATCTGAAGCCACTGCTGCAGTACCTCAGGCACGGTGCCAGGCTATCATTGTCAGAATAGTGCATGCCCTATGCATCATCTTCAAAACCTTTTCAGATGCATTATTTATTAGACCTGACAGACTTTGGTGTGGTCTTTCCCAAAACATTTAGACCTTCTCCCCTCCTGATTGATGAAATTCATTTTTGTTGGCTTTAGGACTCCGTGCACTTTACCGCTGCTAATCAGTGCTAAAGTGTTTGTGATGTTTCCTCTAAAGATGGGAAAATTGTCTTACACTCAATTGTCACTTGTGAATTATAAGTCCAGTGTAGAGTGGTACTGCATGCACCCAGGGCTTGTAAATGAGTGCTACGAGTGGACCTGCAGGACTCATTGTGAGACAAATTTAAGTTGCATTTTAAAACATGTCTCTGGCCATCCATTGTAGGCTGTGTGCACATTTAAACAGCAATTTCGACCTGGCAAAATATACATTTCACTAGGCCTTCACCTCCCTTTTTAACACATATAAGTTATCTCTAAGGTACAACTTAACCAGTTCATATGGATGGTGCATTGCATTCAAAAGGTAGGACGTGTTTTTAAGTTGCACATTTCCTGAATGTCCAAAGTGTTTGGGGCGAAAGGGTGGGGCGGCTGGTTGGGGTGAAAATTGCCGTGTGGAGGCAAGTGAATACTTTGACTTCCGGGACCGCTCGATGATGCACCATCACAGACAGCTCCAGGCATTCACCCGGGCTGCGGGACGGCACTTTGAAGCCAGAAGCCGAGACTCTCCCGGGCACCGTAATCGTGGAGATCGCGACCGCGGCTCCATCTTGATTTATGTTATTTTCTACATTACGGCTTGTATTATTATCGGGCGGTTCCAGAAGTCAAAGTATTCACTTGACTCCACATTGCAAATTTCAGCCCAACCAGCCGCCACCCCTTTCGCCCAAACCAATTTGGACATTCTGTTCCTTGGTTTCGTATTTATGTATACAGGCATGCCATTTTAATGTCCTGAAGATGATCCCACAATTTATTTAAGGGATCGAAACGCCTTCGACACAATGTACACCATATGCATTCACTCTACTGTTATCTGAAATATGTAATGGTGTCCATACGCTATTCTGTCTGTTTTATATTTAACCTCATATGCAGACACGTTTCCTTTGCCTGAACCCTTTCCTTAATGTTATTTGTTTCTATATGTTAGTGTCCCACTTGGATTTTTTCCCATACTTTTTGTTATACATTTATTGCATATTAAAAACCTGCCCTGCTGGACAGATAATATTTCACTGATTGGGTCTATATTGATTCATACTGCACTAGAACTGTCTAGGGACCATTGTCTTTAGAAATAGTTACGTACCCAAGATCCCTGACCAATTGCATATTGGGTTCCCTTGTTTCTTTCAACAAATTATAGAATGTTGGCATTTTCTATGCCAAATTATTTGGTGCTTGCAGTTTATGTCTTTGGTCATATGACTATAAATAGTTGGCAGTTGACCTTTGTATTTTCCTCCCACACAGTGAGACAAAGGGGACTAGATGTTGGCAGAATGGGTCATCCTGCCATGATAAGTGTGGCAGAGCTATTCCCTGCCCCACTTAAAATTTAAAGGGGTGCCTCCAGCACACACAATACTGTTTTCACTTTACACCACTTTGAGCTGGGCAAGAACATTTCCAGAACCAGATGTGGGATAGTCCAGAGATTTGCTCCACTTCAAAGGATGGCACCGGGTAGAAATATTGGACCTTCTGACCAACTCTTCAGTAAACACTTGGACCTAAAGAGGGACCTGAACATCAGAGGAACTTCGGAAGACTGCTTCTTGAGGTGTGTTCTGTACCGCAGAGGACTGCACTGCTATTACCAGAGGAATGCCATGGTGCTTGAAGCTTGCCATGTACCAACAGAAGACTGCCTTGCTACTTTAGGCCTGCCTTGCCAATTCATCACAGGAATACCAGAGTGTCTCCAAGGGCTAGTTGACTAACCTCCTCCTCTTAGCTACAAAGCATGCTCCAGAGACCTTGAACACTGTCCTGGCCTCTTCCCGGAGGGAGCCCTGGCCCCAAGTTGGGCCCAAACAGTCCTAGACCCTTGGAAGTTGTGCTAGAGCTGCTCCACAAGGCAAAACTTGAAACCTGAGAAATGAGACTGGGACCTACCTAATTGGTGAGCCCCCCAAAGTACATTGCCGGTCAGCCTGACTTCACAGTAGCTCTCCCTACATTCTTCTTCGCACAGGCAAATCATGTTTAGTGGGACCAATCGAAAAGAGTATTCTACCTTGTGGCGCCCTAGTTGGCTAAAGCCTGCAGCTTACTCCTACTGTTGATTTTCATCTTCCAAAAAAGTGACTTTATCCGAATGTAGTAATCTTCAGGGCGACTTCGTAAATTGGCTCCTAACCGCCAGCTGCCTTGCCCTGCTGAACTTCACCTTCCCAGGAACGTCTCTTCATAATTTCTTCTATGTCTAAAGGTAAACCAAGACCGGGTGTAATCCACCTCATGTATTCTAGCTGTGTTCTTGACCAAAACATTTGACTTTGCCCTGGCCTCGCACTGCTTTGCTCCTTTAGATGCCAATTTTCATTTGATGCTTTGGTTCTACCGCTTGGATTTCATTTGCTTTGATGTCTTATCATTTATTATATTTTACTTTATTGTTCTTAATTGGCGTAAGATTTTTCTTCTGCTATGTTTTATCTTTACTAGTGCTTGAGTGCCACCTAAATACTTTACACATTGACTCTATGTTAAGCCTCACTGCTTTTGTGCCAAGCTACAAGAATGTTAAGCATAGATTAATATAGTGACTTTTGTTGTTCACTCTGACAAGGATTGTGTTGTTGCTTAAGCTGGGTTTTCATTGCCTCAATCAATAAACAGATTCCTTCCAATATCATCTGAAATTTATGTATACTATATGCTGACATAAAATATATAAAAGGTATTTTCTATTCATTTAAGAGAAAGTTTTCTCAGCTACTTACTCAAACTGCTACATCAGTTTTAATTTTTTTTTTTAAATCATAAACCCGGATGCTATTTTTGAACACACATTTTTTATCATAGAATCCAGAACTTTTCATTTGAAAAACATACACAGAGCAGAGACTTTCACGCTGAGCAAAGGTCACGAGACACGAAGGATGCGCCAGCTGCGAGGTACAGCTATCTATCTATGCCGAGGTATGGGGGTCACCTCAGGGTTATCATTGTCATTCTCTGGGATAATCTTGCAGCAGGGGGCACCGATCTTGGTGCACACCACTCTCTCCATCGTGGTCATTAAGTCTAACACATACCTATGCTGCACCATCATATGGCAGATTGCTCTCAGTTCTTCCTTTACTGTTATAAGGCTGAGCTCAGTGCTGTTAATCATTTTAAGCATTTCCCACCTGGTTATTTGGAGCCAGTGTGCATTTTCTTTTGTCTGCAAGGAAAAGAAGGGTATAGAACCGCCTGCAAATACTTGTGTGTCCATGAGCAGTTTGAACTCTTCTGGAATGTCCTTGTACTGAGTCCAGCCAAAATAATCTGCACTTTTTTTTATGAGCCTGATGCAGCAATGATGCCTTCTTCTTTAGCGGGTGCTGGTACAAATCCGACAGTTCTTTTCTGGGAATGATCAGGGTAGGGCTGTCTATGGTGGCAAAGTATGTGCAGGGATGATTTGAATGTAGACAAACGTGTTGCTCTGCCTGCAAATATCCCTCAGCACGCATATGCCCCATTTCTTATCCGGAATGTACACGATTGCGTTACAGTTCTGATTCATGCCCAGTGAAAGAGTTCCTTTACCTTCGAAACACAAGGAATAGAGCATACATTTCCATTCAATTACAGGTTGTCCCTTCCCTTCTAGCCCAGATTTCCTAACAAAGGGTGGGCATACTGTTGTCCAACTCCCCCTTTGTAACGCATTACCCTTTGTATCGTCAAGTAGGATCGCCCTACACAGGAACTTCCTGTCGAGGGTCCACTTGATGTTAAAGTAGACTGTTCCAGATACACTAAGGGTCTCCCTTGGACCACAAAGAGATGTAGGAGCAGATGTGTCTGTGCATTGAGTGGTGGGTTTCAACTACCTCCAAGAATTTCTTCTCTGGTATGTCTTGGGGTCAAACAGTATCCTTCCCTATGGTGCCCTTGGTGCGCATCCTGTCTACCTCAGTTTGGATATCGCTAGGTTCAGTAAAAAGGTATAGCGCCATTGGCTTGGGCTTGTGTTGGGACAGATTCAGTACTACTCTGTGGGGGTTCTTCCTTGGTGGGCTCGATTTTGCCCCTAATTTTGTATAGGTATAAGTGGAGAAGGCATTATAATTTTTCAGGGGCTACCTCTTGGGCAAGTGGTGAATTGTGACCCTCCCTTGTGGTGCCAGATATCCCGACTCTGCCCTTTTTCTGGAGGTTTCTTTTGGGGTAATTTTGGGCTTCTTTGTTGGTTTGGGGCATTTCCTCTAGGTCTTGCTCAAACTGCTACCTTATATATCTGGAGGCAAAGGGGGTCAGAAAGGTAATCCGTGGCCTCTGTGTACTACTGAATATGCCGTCTCTTCGTGTCGGAAGTCGGGGCCTGCTGATTTTCCTGCCTGGTGCCTTGATGTGTTGTTTAGTTGCCAGGCGTGGTACACCGCTGAGCCCATTCACCATTCTACTCTCATCTAGAGCTATGAAGGACACTGGGGATTCCCCCCTCCCTGGCAAACCCCTCTCCCTCGGATCACATCCTGCTTCCTTTCAGATCATTTGGACCTGCTATTCCTGGCGTGGCTAGGGACTTCTAATGAGTGGGCATGTTTCTTTCACTATTTTGGAGGAATAAAGTACTGTGACCAGACTTTGAAGATTTGGAAGACTTGAGAGAAAAAAAAAGTTGGGATCATAATAACTTAAAGAGTCCGGGGCTAAGGACAAGAACTCTTGCGGAATTCTAACTAGTGATAATGATGATGAACCCGGACTGCCTCAGCTGTTCTGAGATGCCTGGTTACTCTGGCGAACCTCCTGACTGACTCAAAGTCATCTGGGTGCCTTGCAACCTTTTTGGTCTTTTGCCTATGTTGTGGAGGGTATGGAGTCTTCTCTATCCTGGGCATAAGGGAGTCCTGGCCCCCGCCACTGGAGGACAGCTTCGTTGCAGAACTTAAAGGAGGTTGAGTGGAGGCCTCTGGTTTAGGTGGTGCTGTTGGGGCTATAAGTCACAAATAAAAGATCAGTCCTGGGCTGGGTCCCAGAGAATGGGGGCTTTTCGACCTTGTTATATAAACCTGTCTCCAGTGACTTGGGACAAGGGGACCTGGGGGACTGTTTTGAGTACTTTGTCTGAGAGTAACCTCAACCCCTTGTCAGACTTCTCTTTCTCTTTCTCTGGGGTGTAGCCAGCCAACAACTCCCTTAGAATCAGTAGCAGAATTGGGCCTTGCATTCCACAGTCACCCTTGATGGCGGACTTTAGTGACAACAACACACACACAATATCCCCTCATTCCAAACTAAGCAACACAATCAAGTCATTCTCTAGTGTCAGCGTAAAATTTAAGATGTCATGGCAGACATGCCATTGAGGAGAGGAAAGGTGTGGTATCTTTTTTGTCAGAATCCATTATGAACATTAGGTGAAATGGTAAATCATGGTAATGATAAATAAATGTGTATTGTTTTAGTTAAATAAAACCATAACAATTTGTCACCCGAATAAATAAGATCAACAATATAGGTGCCGATTCCGATCCGTTAAAAATAATTTGCGTACGACCCGTATCCGTATTTGTTTACGTACGAGTCGGACAAGTACCGTACACATATCTACGATTAGCGTCGGGAAAAGTCTACGAGAGTGCGTCGGAAAGTTTTTACGTCCGAATCTCGTCGGGAAAAGTGTACGAGAGTGAGCCGGACATTTTTACGTGCAGATCGTAAAACACAAGTCCGAGCACGCAAGTACAATCCCGACCGTCCGTCCGAATACACAATCGCACGGAAAATGGCCCGTACGGAGCCAACGCAGTAGCACACATGTACACGGGTAAACCCATGCCCGTGTACGAGCCGTACAGCCCCCCCCCCCAAATATGTCAGCGCCGTACACCAACCTGTCCGCACTGTACCCCAGCCCCGCAACTGTATGTGCCGTACCCCCCCATGTACGCACTGCACCCCCCCATGTACGCACCTTCCCCCCCATGTATGCGCATCACCCCCGCATGTACGCGCCGTACCTCCGCATGTACGTGCCGTACCCCAGGGCTGCACGTGTACGCACCGTACCCCCACCGCATGTACGCACTGTCCCCCAGCCCCCCCACCGCATGTACGCACCGTACCCCCTGCCCCCCCTGCATGTACGCACAATAGCCCCTGCCCCCTCCATCGCATGGACGCACCGTACCCCCTGCCCCCCACCGCATGTACGCACCGTACCCCAGCACCGCATGTACGCACCGTACCCCAGCACTGCATGTACGCACCGTACCCCAGCACCGCATGTACGCATCATACCCCAGCACCACATGTACGCACCGTACCCCCTGCCCCCCCACTGCATGTACGCACCGTACCCCCTGCCCCCCACCGCATGTACGCACCGCACCCCAGCACCGCATGTACGCGCCGTACCCCAGCACCGCATGTACACGCAGTACCCCCCATGTACGCGCCGCACTCCAACACCGTACCCCAGCACCCTCACCCAGCATCTCATATGTACGGATCGTACCTACGCGAAAAAGGCCCCATACAGAACCAGGCCACTGTAAAACAGCACAAGGAGGGTCAATTCGACTCGCACAACACCACAAAACACGTGTACAAGACAAAATACATCTCAATGACTGACCTGGCACATCCAAACAGGCAAACAGAGGCCCCAAATCACAACCACCTCTTATAACAATCCCACCAAAATTCAAACACAGCCACACCCAAAAATTGACCAATAAAAAGGGCCCACACACACAACCCATGAGCCTTTGCAACAGACCCACTGCTGACAGAGCCCACAGAGAAACAACTCCACATTACTCATACCTCCACTACACCTTCACTCACACACCTTCACACAACCTCCTCCACAAACATCCCCCTCTTCACATTCACACACACAACGTCACATTCACACCCACACACCCACAACCATCCACACCCACACCCACACCCCACACCATGCCCACAGACAAGAATCCAAAGTTCACAACGGCGGAGCTCGACCTCCTTGTCAACGAAGTCATCAGAGTCGAGCCACAGCTGTTTGGAACATTGGTCAGACAGACCAGCATATCTGAAAAATCTGCCATGTGGCAGAGGATTGTCGATAAGGTGAATGCTGTTGCGCCCATCCGAAGGACCAGGTATGAATGCCAAGCCAGGTGGTACGATCTGCGCAGGGCGGTCAAGAGGTAAATGAATGAAGAATATGCCCAGAGTAACATCACTGGAGGTGGGCCGCCCCGCAGACCCATACACTACCATCCCTGGGAGGAGAAGGTGATGGCCCTGCTACCGCCGGTGGGAGTACACGGAGTCGAAGGAGTCGCAGAGCCTGGTGAGTACACAAACAACTTATGTAACATGGGGGCAATGAGATCCACACCACATATACACCAAATTCACACAACTTCCCCCAAGCACTCACCACACACCACCACACTCAAAAACCACGCTCATGCCACTAACGTCTCCATGCACCCTTCACAAATCAAGGCAAGGCCATGTCCAAGGCTACAACAACCACAAACACAAGACTGGATGTCCGGGAGGCTGGGAGGGTGTGCCCCACACAACACGTTGTGGAAATGAGACGCAGACACCAATGCCCTCAGCCCATATGGCATAGGTACATACCCATGCACAATGCACAGGGACTGGCAAACTACTGACAAGGTAGCTGACACTGGGCCCTGCTGTATGCAGCACAAGGCCCTCCTGGGACCACTGTACACTCAAACACCAACTCCACAAGCACAGGTATCTAGCACATGAACTCACACTCACTGTCATGCCAGCATTCACCATGAGGGGACAGACACATCACCTGGGAGACCCAATGACAACTCACACTACACACAACAGCAGGCAAGGTCACACCCCCCCTAACACAAGCACACCCCCCCCGGGGCAGGCAACGTATTTATACACTCTCACAATGGACATGTTACACAACAAGACCAATCCTGAGCCAAATAAGCATCAGAGCCAACAATCTACAAGTAAAACACTCAGGAGAACATCCCAATCTGTCCCCCGCAACATACCCATCCCCAAGTGGACATTAAGAGGAATGCTAGGCACATCCAACTACCTGGAGGAACTGTGTCAACTTGAATATGTATGAAACATAGATGTCGCATGAAACACCATTAACATTGTCTCTCTCTCACACACAGGGCAACGTCGTCGATCTCCCCCCAACACTGGGGGGGAAGAATCACAGTCCCAGGCTCCGTGTGAAGACGATCCCACCGGCAGCGACGACTCTCACCACTCCGTGGATGACCCCGACCAACCTGGACCCTCTGGTGCCCAAGCCCCTGCAGCACCTGCGTCAGGTACATCTGTGCCAACCACCCCCCCATTCCGGCCACATACCAAGACACACCCAGGAGCCCCGCTCACACTGAACAACAGAGCCAGTCTGACCAGGAGGGACAAGGTTCTCCGGGCACCCAGGAGGAGGCAGGCAACCCTGCAAATGCCATCCCTCATGGGTCCCGTAGACCCGATGTGCCCACAAGAGCAGGCCAGGCTCAAGTGGGCAGGGGTGGTGGGAGTGGAGGCAGGCAGAGGCGCGAACCTGACCAGCCAGCTCAGGACACCGGTATGTCACACATACGCAACATCCTGGACTCATACCGGCGTGACACCAGAGGCATCAACCAGGTCGTGTCAAGACTCTCAGAGATGCAGGGGACCCTCGATGAGATTAAGAACCTGCAGGTCGAGCATCATGCCAGTCATCAACAACACCAAGGACGGATGGAGGCAAGACTGGCTGAGCTCCTGGCGGTGCACAGGGGCATGAGCCAATCACTCCATCAGATCGCCCAAAGCATCGGCAACGGAGGGAGGGAGGAGGAGGAGGAGGATTCGTCTGACGGAGCGTCCCAAACATCATCAAGGCCTGCATCTGAGGGTCCCCGGAGGAAGGTGGGTCATCCACGGAAAAGACCGTGAGAGGCAGCGGACCATCCGCATCTCTCATGTCACCTGGCCTGGCACCTGGCCCTCAGGTGCAACAGCAGCACCTCATCCAATGACATTCTCTGCCACATGGACTTGCTGGTCACAGTCTGACCAATGATGACCAACACTGTGCCCTGGACTCTGATGACTTCCAATGCCAAGGATGCCATCTCCCCCTGTGAACTTTGGATTCTATTCCCCCGGTAGAGCACCTAATTGCATCTACCAAACCACTTACCCCACCGCTAATAAATATATCACTTTGGACATGAGCCATTCCTGTCATTTTGCATTATTCAACGACATATGTGTGTGGAAATGTCAAACTATGCCTGAGTGTTGAACTAACTCCAGCCAGCCATACCCTGGGATCAGAGTCTGGTACAGGACACACATGGGTCACAAGGTATCATTCAATGTAGGCATGGAGCACAACACTCACCTGTGATGGCCTCTGGCTGCTGAGGGGGGGCTTGCTAAACTGTGTGGACAGACCTATTTGGGAGATCATCATCAAGGCGTAGAGGTCATGGCTCATGTGGAGGTTCCCGGGGAGGGAGTCCCAGGTATGTGTGGCCAGGTGGGAGAACATTGTCCTGTATGCTGGAGTACGGTGGATGTGAAGAACGGTGGCCAGGGCAAGATTGGATGCACGGAGATGGCTTAACGGAATATAGGATGACAGATGTACAAGGTTGGTTGGGGTCGGGGTTGTGGACTGCCTCCTGAGTGTGGGTGGGGAGTGTGGAGGTCATCCTGCAGCAGACAGTGATCCATTGCAGCTATCTATGGTGGACGGTGAGGTGGCTGGGGCGCAGGGTGTTGAATCTGAGGTGTGCAGATGCACCCTGGAAGTGGACAAGTTTCCTGGGAGTTTGGATGTACTTGCTCCGTAGAGGGCAGGGCAGTATTTGACACGGATGTTGTCATGGACCTGGGGGATGGTCTGTCTTTTCTTGGAGTGGATCTATCTGTGGATCATGTGCATAATGCAGAGGGCGTTGCAGCATGAGGTACAGATGGTGTGCACTAGCATGGCACATGTGAGCGAGCCAAACATGATGCACACCAAATTGTGTGAATGGCCACTGGGTGCTTGTGCAGGGCTCTTGCGGGTGGGACACAGGCACTTGACCCAGCTGGAAGGGGACAATCCTCAGATGACCACCTCAGTCCTGTACAAGTCCAGCCTCAGGTGGCTCGTGTTCAGCCATTCATCGTTAGATGTGCGGATGGACATAGCTCGGAGTGTGGCTGATACATCAGACTGTAGTGTGATGTGGGTTATGCAAGGACAGGATGGTGGTGCAATGTGCACCTTGCATGTGCTGATGGTCCAGCCTGTGGCACCGCGTGGCAGCAACAGTGGCATAGGACAGCCAAATGAATGGGTGGAGGGAGGAAGTGAGGAGCATCTTGGAGGCGTGTGTGTTGCCAAATCTGGATACTCTGCGGGCCCTTGCTGCAGGGGCCGCAGCAGCAGGCGGCATCTCCTTGCAAAATGACAGAATATGCACACAAAGACTAGGATGTCAGAAGGACAACTGCAACAGGCGCGTGTGTAAAGTAAGGAGTGTCCAGTGTCACATGGCACACCCAGAGACAATGCATGCACAATCGCCAAAGAAGCATGACACCGGATCAGGAAACTGAAGGCCGACCTGCGCACAGGAGACACACCCTCAGCAGCTGTTGATGGCCCATTGTGTGGACCAACATGCCAAAATACATACACGACCATGTACTTCATGCCCAATAGGGAGCCTAATCCATGAGCTACTGCATGCATGTTGCTAAACTACACATGGACTCCTATGCATAATCTTCCACAACTATGCCAGATATGCCGCATGCATAGTTGCAAGAGACCTGCATTGACAGAGATGAGGCACCTTGGAGTGTGACGAACACCTTTATTACTCATCCTCACACTAATGGAAATGCATCCATTGGAACAGACTCACAGGTCATTTGGCTGACCATGTGTAAACCTACACTGGACACCCTCATCAACACACAGATGTGGTAAATCCTACTGAGCTGGCACACAAGTGAAGGGGTTGAGCCTAACACCCCTTGCTGCACCCAGAGAGTCTACAATTCCCCATTGAGCCTCATATGGGGATGTTCCACACTATGTCCACTATTAGCATCCCGTATGTGCCTGAGGGACGTTATACACACATTGATGCCTTCATCAGAATCCACAAACCATTACAGATGACTGTCAGGAAGAGTGACTATCAATTCATGGGAGCCATGCAACACGTCATGTGGCCCATGGTGAGTCGACATGTATGCATGGTAACACAACATGCACAGGAGCAGTCCCCACATATCACAAACACGTACCACCCACAAAATGCCTTGCTGCACTCCTTACCCAAAATGACTTTTCACCATGTCTGTGCATGTAACTCCGATCCAGCACACGTTGAAATACTCATGAGGAATAGCAGGAGGGCAATGATGACATGAGCAGACGACAGCCGCAAGAACCTGGGGAGGCCAGACACACAACAAGTCAGCGAAGAGCTAGTAATCCTCAGACATGTACATGTACTCTACAGGAATGATGTTGTCACCATGCCCTTAATAAATATAGTGTCCCAGCTAAAATGTGTGGAATAACATCATCACTTGAATTACACATCAGAACACACCTCCAAGTCTGATTTGCATATGGCCATGTCTGAACTGGGGTGGCGTAGTGGGCAAAAGAACGATGGATTCAACCCAGATCTCTTGACTGGGGGAGAATGTCTGCATTGTCAGCATTCCGTCCATCATTTGTTTGTTGTAACGCTTTTCGCCCTAAGTGAGATGGTTATTCCCAGACGTGAGACCCGTGCTCACTACGCCACTGGAGTCAAGCTATCCTGGCTGATGACGGCTGATAGCCAGAAACCGGTCCTAGGATGCTTGATTCCGGTCCAGGGAAGACATGGCTTGGCAGTTCGGGCTGGACTGTTCCCATGAGGCACAGGGTCAAGACTGATTTGCATATGGCCATGTCTGAACTGGGGTGGCGTAGTGGGCAAAAGAACGATGGATTCAACCCAGATCTCTTGACTGGGGGAGAATGTCTGCATTGTCAGCATTCCGTCCATCATTTGTTTGTTGTAACGCTTTTCGCCCTAAGTGAGATGGGTATTCCCAGACGTGGGACCCGTGCTCACTACGCCACTGGAGTCAAGCTATCCTGGCTGATGACGGCTGATAGACAGAAACCGGTCCTAGGATGCTTGATTCCGGTCCAGGGAAGACATGGCTTGGCAGTTCGGGCTGGACTGTTCCCATGAGGCACAGGGTCAAGACTGATTTGCATATGGCCATGTCTGAACTGGGGTGGCGTAGTGGGCAAAAGAACGATGGATTCAACCCAGATCTCTTGACTGGGGGAGAATGTCTGCATTGTCAGCATTCCGTCCATCATTTGTTTGTTGTAACACTTAGCACACAGTCAGCTCGACACACACATTGCAACACATGCCACACAAGGCTCAAAGCGTGCACACTCAGAAACAGGGACTCACCATCATGAGAAGAAGTTGTGGATAAGCTGACTCTGGATGTCCTCATCCTCATCCTCACTTGCCCCGTGCCCGAGCCCTTCATCCTCCATGGGTGGATGATCCTGCTCATCCGGATCAAGGATGAGTGGCACGGCCTTCTCCACTGCCATGCTGTGCAGCATGCAGCACACAATGAAGATTTTGCAGACCTTCACCGGGGTATATGGGAGTGCGCCGCCGGTGTTGTGGAGGCACCGGAATCTGCTCTTCACGAGTGCAAACGTCCTCTCAATCACGCGCCTCATCTGCCCATGGGTGTCGTTGTACCGGTGTTCTGCGGCTGTTCTGGGGTTGCGGAGAGGTGTCATCAGCCATGGCATGTTGGGATAGCCAGAGTCCCCTACATGGAAACATCATGTGAAGAAATGGGTCAGGAGATGCCGTAAGATACAAAGATAGGGCTGAACACAGGACTAACAGAGTATACCCACCAACAAGACATGCTCATTCCCCGTGCAGCTGCAGCATCATTTCTGACACCCTGCTACGCCTCATGATGTATGCATCGTGTGCGGACCCTGGAAAACGGGCACACACATGGGAAATCAGCATGTTAGTAAGACACACCACAAGGGCATTAATGGAGTGGTAATGTTTTCTGTTTCTATAGGCTACCTCCTGTGCCTGTGGTGGTACCAAAGCCACATGTGTCCCATCAATGGCCCCAATTACATGAGGCATGCCTCCCAGGGCATAGAACTCACCCTTGACACCTGTCAACTGCTCACGAGTGGGGAAATGGATGAAGTCATCCAGGTGCACCAACATGGCTTCTATAACATCATGCAGGACACGGCTGAACATTGTCTGGGACATGCCACCGACATCAGCTATGGTCAATTGAAACGTGCCGGTGGCAAAAAAATGTAGGGCTGCCATCACCTTTATCTTGGGGGTCAGAGCTGTAGGATACCTGTGTTGTGGTTGGAGGTGTGGTGCAAGCCGGCGGGTCAAGTCCTCTATCAACTCTTGGGAGAAGCGGCATCTGCGTATGCAGTCATGTTCACGCATGGCATCCAGGTCTGGCATTCGTCTGGGGGAGGCGGTGCCCTGCAGAGATTTGGATGGAATAACGAAGTGTGAGTACATCACCACACCAATTTCACTGAGGTGAGCACATGTTCAACAGCTAATACACATCTGCTTAATACAGAGTCTGTGCTGTACAATACATCCAGGACACGTAGGCCAGCCAGGTGATACTCCTACAAAGAGCCAGCCACAATAGTTGCATGGCAATGTTGACATGACATGCCATTAAAATAGCTGTGGGCCATTGTAAGTGAAAAGCCAGACACATTACATGGGTGACAGACATCAACATATCAGCATTTGAAGGATGTCATCTCATACAGACAGCTGGCGGGAGTCTAGACGCACAGGTCACATGTCATCTGGAAAAGGACTGATAACACACATTTCCATGAAGGGGTACATGTCAAAAACTGATGACACAGACATTGAGAGAACGCAGATATTGCCTCATGTCAGGAAGTCATCTTCGAACCATCATGACACATGTAACGTGTGAGTCCACATGTGGCATGGTGTGCGTATATGTGTGTCATGCACATATGCACACAGACACATGTTGGATGCTGCAACAGCAGATGGATTTGACGGAACACCAACGGAAAGCTCATGGGAACACATGACACACACATGACATAGTCACATTGTGGCATGCTGGGAGTCACATGTCAGGTGTAATTATCCATGTACCTGGCATCAGGGGACAGTTGCGGGTGTTGCTGACCATACCAGTGATGCAGTGCTTGACACGTGTGTCGTACATGCACACATGTGCAAAGTGTGAACGGGAAGTGTGCCACGTAGTGCCCCATCACACATGACATGTGTAAACAGCTCATCACACATCTATTGTGCCACAACATGAGGAGACATGTGCCACATCACTGCCTGACACACCTAGGCCCAGCACATGAAGGACTGCACTGACAATGACTTGATGTAGAGCCTTGTGCGAGTCTAACACCTCCATTCCTTTCGTGTGCGCCTCCTATCAACAGTGTAAGCTGTGAAGGGCAGTACACACGCTCTGAGGGCGTGTGTAGGGCCAGTACACGCGTGAGTACAGTCCGTATCACTAGGCCCTACGGTACCCCCAACTATAGTGATAGGCACGTACTCACACGTGTACGGCCCGTACATGCGCGAGTAAGGGCCGTATCACTAGGACCTACGGTACCCCCAACCATAGTGATAGGCACATACTCACACGTGTATGGGCCGTACACGCGTGAGTACGTGCCGTATCACTAGGACCTACGGTACCCCCAACCATGGTGATAGGCACGTACTCACGCGTGTATGGGCCGTACACGAGTGAGTACGTGCCGTATCAATAGGACCTACGGTACCCCCAACTATAGTGATACAGCCCGTACTCACGCATGTACGGCCCGTACACGCTTGAGTACGGGCCGTATCACTAGGACCTACGGTACCCCCATCTATAGTGATAGGCACGCACTCACGCGTGTACGGGCCGTACACGCGTGAGTACGGCCCGTATCACTGTAGTGATGGTGCCCTAGGGGTACGTGTGAAATGCGCCGTACCTGTGTGGGGATTTAAGAATTACAGTGGGGACACATGAGGGACAAGTATTAGGGCCTAAATGCATGCTGGTTGTCATGGATACCGAGTTTCACGTTCAAAATTGAACATCATGTGGTCTGGAAAAAGCAGTTGGCCACATTTAACATTGTTGCAAAGTGGTTGTTGACTTGACATGCTGCTGCAAAATCGAAAGATGCAAAGGCTGTCACTGGTGTATGTTTAAAGGGATTGGAGGAAACGTAGGATGCTAATGAGTCTGACCAATCACTCTGTACTCCTGTAAATGAAATAGGCCAGCAAGGCAGATATAAGGCAGCCAGAACCCATGAGAGGGCACTTGCCTGCACAACATGTCAGTCGATACCACTGCTGCTGTATTGTCTCCCTCTGGCACCATGTCAAGGACTGTGGAGAGGGCCCAGCCTTTCACCCTGGAGGAGAACCAGGCCCTGCTGGATGTGATCCTCCCACAGTACCCCATGCTGTATGGTCGACCAGGGGAGCAGGTGAGTGCTGACTCTACTACCTTTGCCTGTGCACCTTTATTGTGTCTGTCACTTCTGGCATTGTGGCCAGGTGTGACAGACATGCAATGTTGGTTGCAGTGGGTCCCAGGGGGGGGGATGGCTTATGTCTCTCATGCAGGGCTTGATGTAGTTCATGTGTGCACTCCTCACTTGCATTGTGCTTACTGTGACATTCACTGCATAGTGCATGGCACATTCCGCCAGCCTAATCCTCTTGGGCATTCTTGTTCTATTATCCTGCGGTGATTCAGTGGTCACCCCGGTGTGACAGGTGACTGCACCCACAGATGTGTGTGAGAGTTGAGTGGAGCTGTGGTGAAAGTGGTGAGAGTGTCCAAATGATGTGTACGTCCCCTGGACATTGATGTGTGTGAATGTTTCTTGTCATGTGGGTGAGTGTCTATGTGGAGTGTTGCACCACAGCTGCATGGAGGAGGCAACTGCTCAATCCATCTGATGTGTGAAGTAAGCCATGCTGTGTGTCTGACTTGCTGAGCTAGCCCCACACCTGTGACCCCCCCCTGGCAAGTGGCGCATGTGCAGAGTGAGGTGTGCATTCGCTGTTGCCAATGGCAGGTGATTGATGTGTGCCAGTGTGTGTCTGTGTACTCTGCTGAGGTTTTGCCAGTGGCCTGGGGCATGTGACTGATTTGCGGTGCTGTCCATCAGCCTTGTGTTGCTTGGGATGCACAGTGTGTGCCATGATCAGGGATTGTTTCGCACCCCTCATACCACCTGTGCACTTACTATGCCATGTAGTGCATTGGTGCGCCCACAGTGGAAAAACTCCCTATGACTAAGGTGCTATTACTTGCCAGCATACTATGCCCTGTTCAACAAATTAAAGATGTTTAAATGTGTGTCTCTGTGACATGGTGCAGGTGTAGTGATGTTGTCCCACTTTGTCATACACATAGGTATCCCCCTACCACAAGGGGAAGATCTGGAAGGATGCCGTCAAGGCCGTGCAATCGGTGGAGGGTCGCAGGCGGCGCCTGCCACAAGTGAGGAAGAGATGGCAGGACATCCGGTACTGGACCCAGAGGATCGCCCGGGTCATGCTGAAGGACTCACCTCCTCGCAAGCATGGCGGGCGCCGGCGCCTGACCCACCAGATGCGGCGTGTCCTGGCGGTGGTCTTCCCTGACCTGGATAGGTGGATACAGGAGTTACAGCAGCAGGAAGGGGGTAGGTACATGTGTGTTTGTTGTGTGTCGCCAGCTTTTGGATCTGCTCAGTTGCCTGGATACACTGCCAGGCTATATATGTGCAGTGCATATCCTCTTCCCCAAAGTCAACCTGTGCTGTTCTTCCTCCCTTCCCCTCCTTGACATGTGTTACCTGGTCTGTGTGCCATCACTATTGCACATGGTCATCTAGGCTGCCAGTTTATCAAGGTGCACACTGCTTTCAGCATCATGTGTGGGGGTGGTCTGCCTGTGCCCTGTCCTGTTCGGTCCTTTGGGGGTGCATAATTGTTGGCACTGATGCTGAGTCTCAACATAGGAGTGTGAGGGTTCAAATGAACAGACTTGCAGCATGCATTACCAATGTTGTGGCCTCAGACATGATGTGCATGAGTGGGACATATGCATAGTGCCGGGACGGTTGCTCCTGTAACAGTCAGCTCATTCCCGGATCATGGAGCAGTGTGCACACTACAGTCCCCTGACACAGCCTGCCCTCCTACTCATGTGTGTCATCCAACACTGTGCACATTCACTGTGGGTACATCATGGCTCTGCCTCTGTGGCATTGTTCCCTGGCCTAGGTAGTAGTTTTCACATGTGTGATACATTTGCCCACTGGACAGGGATACACCAGTTTGCTTGTGCATACTCACACTGGGAAGTGCCTGTGTGGCTATTCACAACTAGGGGTGGGCGGAATTTGCGAAATCCACTTTCGCAAATTATCGCGAAAATGTTTAAAATTATCGCAAACAAGCGGAAATATTGCGAAGATGCCAAATTTTTTTGCCCGCATGTTCGCAAGATTTTCTGCATGGTTGCGGGTCGCCAACTTACCCATGTGGTTGCTCACGGGCGCGGCCATCTTGTTTTGAGTTGTCTCACGGTGCATGATTGCGAGAAGAAAGACGTGATCGCGCGACGCATGACGTCACTGCGGGCGCGAACTGTCGCGAGACAGCACAAATGGCTAAAAACAATCCAACATCTCATGGAGGACGCAACCGGATCAAGAAAACTTGTCGGCGAACGCAGGGATTCAGGTTAGGCGATCGCGCGCGAGCGAGAATGTATTATTTTAAAGCGCGAGCAAGAAACAAATTATCGCCAAGCTGTGGAAAGCGGAAATTTTGACATTTTCGCGCTCTCCGCGGAACGCAAAAATGTCAAATTATCCCAATTTCCGCGAACGGAACGAAATTTTCGCCCAGGCCTATTCACAACAATCTGTTGATGTGTGTTTGTGACCAATATGTTTTGCCAGCCCTACAAGGTGATGTTGTGTTAATGAAGCTAGTTTTCAAGCACAGTTATTGTAACCCTGAATAAGAGGTTTAACTTCTTGATCGGTCAGTCACATTGACTCAGGTATTTGTGGGTGTGTGCGGGAGGGGCGTACATGTTCAACCCTGATGGTTCATTGCCAGTTCTGACTTGTGTGTGATGAGTCACAGTACAGAAAGTCATCGTGCAGTGCCCCCGTGATGTTGGCTAGTGCTTAATGTTCGTGAGTCATTGCCAGTGTCAGTTTTTGACAATCATGTATCCTGGTTGTACATTTTTGCCACCTGTGTGTGGTTCAGATGCTACACAGTTGTGACTTTGTGTGCTGACATCTGTGGGTACATTCTGGCTTGCCATGAGGGGGAACCCACAGTACAGCTAGGCTTTTTTGCTAAACAATTGCAGGCCCATTAGCTTATGCATAGTCCTGGGTGTGGACATGTGTGCCACTCCAGATGACAGTCAGTAGGTCATATGTGTAGCCAACTGTGTGATCAGGTGACGGATAGCCATGTGACAAATGACATTATTCAAGTTGTTACTCAGAGAAAATGTCCATTGGCACTCACTACACCTGTCAACATGTCTCAATGTTTCATATGCGTGACCTTGTTGTTTTGTTGTGAAGGACAATGATGTGCCTGCATGACAGATGTCTCCCAAGGAAGTGCACAAGACACCACCTTTACACTTTCCAGGGACACGCTGGCACATTTTAAAGTAAGGCACAGTTTGAACAAAACTTGTTTGGAGTTCATACATATACATGTTCCCACAGTGTGCTAGCATTCGGGTTAGTCCTTGGTTGTTGCTGATACCAACTTACTGGTGTCAAGTCATCCAGACCACCCTGGTGCCATTTATATGTACTTACTGATACGCCATTTCTGCCTAACAGTGGCTGATTTGAATGAGTCTGGCAGCTCAGACAATGACTGTGTACATGTAGTTTGGTGTGCACCTCCTTGTGTGACTTCTGCTATACAGACACATATGTGTTGTGTTCACAGAGTGCCACATTCACACATGCTAGACATGTCCATTCTGTAAAGGGTTGTGATTCTCCAGGAGTCACAATGTATTGCTTTGGGGTGCCAAAAGTACTCACAGGTCTCTGAGTGTGGGGACACCTTCTGCATTGGCATGTGGTATTTGGCCTTGGTTGCGACAATACTGTTTGTTCCACAGTGAACAAGAGGTGGCATGCCTTCATAGTCTCGCTGTGCTCAACTGATCCCAGACACTAGCTTCTCATGATCTTGTGATTTCAAGTTATTTGTTGTTGTGTCCTAATTTTCTTTTCTTCCAAGTGGCATGGTGGGTCAACCAACTGGGGAGTGCAGGGCTTACATATGTGGGGAGTATCCTAGATGTTACTCATGATGCCTTTCCTGATATGCAGTGTTGCCTATTTTGTTTGGACTCATGTGTCAGATGATTACAGGTGACTGATTTTTTCCTGTCTCTTCACCTTGCCCACAGCATCATCGCAGGACACCGAGGGAGAAACTGGCACGGACGTGGAGGAGGGATCGAGCAGTGATGCCACCACTGCTGAGGAGTCAGTGGAATCTAGTGGCACGGAGGGCGAGGGGAGTGAGGCGGAGGACCTGCCCAGTACCAACACTGACTACGAGGCAGACGGGTCTGAGGCTGAGCTCCCAATGGGGGCGGAGGCTGCTCCCACAGCTGAAAGCAGCAGTACATCTCTCGCTGCCCCCTCCATTCCCATCACCGCCCTCCCACTTGCTCGGGTCCCTTCTGTCTGTGCTAGGCCACACCATGTCTCCTTCGTGCCAGGCACCACACACCCTGCCCCTGTCCCCCCTGCTGCCCTCAATGCCGAGTCTGTGGATATTCAGTGGCAGTTGCAAGTCGGGCAGACATCGATCCTGACTGTCCTCCATGGCCACACCAGACTGCTGACCCAGATGGTGTCGTACATGGAGGGCATGTCATCAGCGATGTCTGACCAACGGATGTTGCTGAGGTCCCTGGACACGACACTGACGGCAGTAGCGAGTCACCTGCAGTGCTGCATCCCACCCTACCCCTGCCCCATCCACAAGTCCCACACCCATGCCTGTCCCAAGCACACCAAGACATCCACACACACGCACCCCACCAGACAGAAGCAGCACACCACCATATAAGGGCAAGCGCACACCTCCTGACACACCCACTGGGTCTGGGGCACACAGGCAGGCACGCAGCCACAGACCTCGTCCACATGACTCACTCCCCAGTCCCTCCGATGTCACTCCCCTTGGCTCCCCTGCCCCAGATTCGGAGAAGGAGGCCTACTTTGCTGGGCTGGGCCTCAGCCCCACTAGTTCACCTGGACGCAAACGGTCAAGGCACTCGATGGGTAGGGGGGTTAAGTCCCCCAGCCCGTCCACCACCTCCCCCAGTAGCGCTGCAACCCATCCCTCCGACCCCCCCCTCCTTGGGGCCTGTTGTTTCTCCGGGTGCAGGGGAGATGCTTGAAGAACTGGCAGAAGTGTGCAGCACCGAGCTCGCCTCCTCCAGGAAAGAAAGCTGCACCCAGGTGAATCGATGCAACCCTTGCATCACATGGATATATCAGTAGGATACTCACCCATTAGTACCACCAGTAGCACGCATCATCATTGGATCCTCACCCACTGCACCTAGTGTGAGTGGGTGGGCTCAGTGCGGTTTGTAAGCAGAGCTCCTACTAAAACTAAGTGCAAGTTAAAAAAGCCTTCTGGATCCTAATTCATGTTTATTAATAAGGTCATTTAGCTGGGATAAAAACAGTGTGATGTTCTATGAGTGCAATGACCCTGAACATCTATAACTCAGTAAGGTCGACGTGTTTCAGCCTATTACAAGGCTGAAACAGTAGGCTTTCTTCAGGACCAACACAATGCATAGATTTTCGACAGATTGTGTTAAATACCAACTCCTAATGCTGGTTTACACAGTACGCTAAATATGAAGCATGCAGTCATGAAGATCATATGGGACATTTTCCGTCTAGTGGTCACTGAAATAGAAAACACAAAAGCATTTGTATTAAGGGGTGAATCACACCCCTGATGATGTAATTGTCTCATGCTTGTGCATACTTAGATTATCGTGTGTGAAACGGGGCATGCAGACACATGAGTTTGCTCCCAGAAGACAGACAAGACATATTTATACACACGCATAAAACACACATAAATAGTAAATACAATCAAATTATAATAGCCAGTAGTGTTAGCATGCACAAGCTGGTATATTTCCAAAAAGGTTTGTCTTGTTTATGACACCTACATGACTCCTAAAAATTCAGTCTCCATGAGGTAGTGTGGGAGGGGAGATCCCTGTTTTCCCTGCTGTCACACTCTTTAAGAGAATAAAAAACACAGTATTGACCCTTTTTGTTTCCTAGAGAGGACTCAATTATCCTCTTTCCCAGCACTTACAACACCGAGGGACATCATCCTCTATTGCACATATTCAGCTCCCCGCACCCCTCCAATGATGGCTGGCCCTGAATTGAGCTGTCTTTTATGTTTAGGGAGGAAGTCATGTGACTAGGGTCACACGGTCCCTTAAGGAGGAATGATTGGTGCTGGCATGCGGACTGCTGGGAAATGTAGTCCCAATTCCAATCGTCCCTTGGTTCCGAAAGGTAATCCAAAGCTCACCTATTGGTGGAAAAGGGGTCACATGTGTTTGGGGGGCAGAGGTAGATGGGAAATGTAGTCCCATCTCCTGTATCTGTGGTCTTGTAGTCAATGAGAAAAAGAGGGGAAGAGAAAAGGAAAAAACCCTGTGCTATGGGGAAAGATAAAAATATAAAAATAATTACAAAAATATATATATATTTTTGCGATGCAATAATGTATGATGATGATAATATTGTGATAATATTGTGAAAAACACTGCTTTTTAAAGAGGCAGTGTCAGACAGCAGTCTGTATTCATTAATGTTAGTTATTGGATGGTGAGCTGCAATAAATATTATTGTAGCACATTCCACCATGGGATGTCATCATTCAGTCCTTTTTTCTGTGTGGATAATTTATAAATCCAACACTGTTCCTTTTCAAATAGAATTATTTCCAGATTTCTTGTCTCCGCTATGACATGTCCTAGAATGACCCATTTGAGGTCTTTTACAGAGTGTCCACCGATGATGTAGTGTTCCAATATTTTGGTGGTATTGCATCTAAACCTGTTGTTACTCATATGTTCGCAGATGCTTGTGCTTATTTTTCTATTCTTTATGCCTGCATATCTGAGTTTGCATGGCTATGTTATCAGGTATATAACCTAATTAGTGTTGCTGTTTGTATGTCTTTGTAAATGTCAAACAGTGTAAGCCTAAGTCAATTTCTTTTGCCGGTGCGGTCAGGAGGCAGATGATCCATTGACTTCTTAAAGGCCAGGTGCACTGTGAATCATATTCCCAGATTTAAATTTTGCTCTGGGTCTGGTGTGGACAAGTGTAACCCGTAGGTTTTTTGCTCTTTTGTTAGAAAAGAGGGAATAGTTCCACTGTCTGTGTCCTGTGTTTATAATGTGCCAATTGCGTTGAATGATCTTTTTAACGCAGTCTGAGGCGATGCTGTATGTGGTGACACATAACAGAGGATGTTCTGTTTTTTCTTTTGCTGGTGTTTCTACTATCAATCAATCAATCAATCATGTCATTTATAAAGCGCGCTACTTACCCTTGAGGGTCTCAATGCGCTAGGGTTTTGGGGGTGGGGGGTGCCGCTACTGCTTGAAAAGCCAGGTCTTGAGGAGTCTTCTGAAGGTCATCAGGTCTTGGGTCTGCCGTAGGTGGATGGGGAAGGTGCTCCAGGTCTAGGTGGCAAGGTGGGAGAACGATCTGCCGCCGGAGGTCACTCTTCGAATGTGGGGGACTGTGGTGAGGTCGTTGGAGCGGAGCTGGCGGGTGGGGGTGTAGAAGCTGAGTCGTCTGTTGAGGTACGCTGATCCGGGGTTGTGGAGTGCCTTGTGTGCGTGGTTGAGGAGCTTGAAGGTTATCCTCTTGTTGATGGGGAGCCAGTGCAGGTCTCTCAGGTGGGGTGTGTGTGGCTGCGGTGAGGGATGTCAAGGAAAAGGCATGTCGGGGCATTCTGGATGCGTTGAAGCCGCCTCAGGAGTTTGGCCGAGGCTCCTGCATAGAGGGCGTTTCCGTAGTCTAACCTGCTGCTGACGAGGGCGTGGGTGACCGTTCTTCTTGTTTCGGTGGGGATCCACTTGTAGATCCTGCGGAGCATGTGGAGGGTTTTGAAACAGTAGGAAGAGACGGCGTTGACCTGCTTAGTCATGGAGAGGGTGGAGTCGAGGATTACCCCTAGGTTGCGTGCATGGTCGGTGGGTGTTGGAGCAGCTCCCAGTGCGGTCGGCCACCAGGAATCATCCCAGGCTGACGGGGTGGATCCGAGGATGAGGACCTCCGTCTTGTCCGAGTTCAGCTTCAGTCGGCTGTTCCTCATTCATTTGGCAACGGCCTTCATTCCTTCGTGGAGGTTGGTTTTGGCGGTGTGGGGGGTCTTTGGTGAGGGAGAGGATCAGCTGGGTGTCATCGGCATAGGAGATGATGTTGAGGTCGTACAGTCTGGCGACATGGGCAAGCGGTGCGATGTAGAGGTTAAACAGCGTAGCACTGAGCCCTGGGATGTGCCACAGATGATCTTGGTGGCTTCGGAGCGGAAGGGGGAAGGCGGACGCTCTGTGTTCTGCCTGAGAGGAAGGAGGTGGTCCAGTCCAGGGCCTTCTCTTGGATCCCGGCGTCGTGGAGGCGTGTTCGTAGTGTGCGGTGGCAGACCGTGTCGAAGGTGACTGACAGGTCCAGGAGGATGAGGGCTGCTGTTTCTCCCTTGTCCAGCAGGGCCCTGATGTCATCTGTGGCGGCCATGAGGGCAGTTTGAGTGCTGTGGTTGCTGCAGAACCCGGACTGGGAAGTGTCCAGGATGCTCTTCTGCTCGAGGTAGAGGGTCAGTTGTTTGTTGATGGTCTTCTCGATGACCTTCGCTGGGAACGGGAGCAGGGAGATGGGCCGGAAATTCTTGAGGTCCTTGAGGTCCACCTTGGGTTTCTTGAGTAAGGCGTTGATCTCGGCGTGCTTCCAGCTCTCTGGGAAGGTTGCTGTCTCGAAGGAGATGTTGATGACTTTCCTGAGATGGGGTGCAATGGCTGTGTTGGCTTTGTTGAAGATGTTGTGTAGGCATGGGTCTGATGGAGATCCGGAGTGGATGGTGTTCATGATCTTGATCGAGTCGTCGTCGTCGATGTTGGTCCAGGAGAGTATGCGGTCAGGGCGTGTGGTGGTTGTGGGGGCGGAGGTCCTAGTGGTTGTACTAGTGCATCTCGATTCTGATTTCTCGCATGTGTTTTCGTTTTCTGAATAATTTTCTCAGGGTAATTACGTGCACTTAGTTTGACTGACAGATAGTCTGCTTGTTGTTTAAAGTCATTTATATGGCTTCAGTTCCGTCGCAGGGGGAGGAATAGGCCATACTGAAGATTTTACTGCAATGGACGCGGGTGAAAACTGTCTAAGCGAAACAAACTGTTCTCAGCAGTGGGTTTCTGATGGGTATCTGTCTGTAGTGTCCATCTCTCTGGGAAGATATGCACATCTAGGAATGTATGTGATTCTCTACTAATAGTATGTGTTCCTATCCTGGTTTGTGAGTCAGAGGCAGTCTGTATGTCCCCTCTCCAGATTACCAGAATGTCATCTATATATCGTTGTATACATATAACCCTGCCACAGTAGGGGTGAAAGTACTCCCCATTAAAGTACTGTGGGTTTGTAGAAAAATGGTATCTTCAAACTCAAAGTAGTTTCTTATCAGAGCTAGTCGTGCGCAGTCCATCACAAAATTTGTGTGGGTGGAATAGGCCCATTCTGTACTCTCAAGTACCCCATTAATGACCTCTAGAGTTTCTTCTTGGGGAGGCTGGCGACAGACTCTCTACATCTAATCTCATTAGGAGGTCTAGTTGGTCATTACGAATTCAAGTTTCTGATATGGACCAGTGGGTCCTTTGTGTCTTTTATGTAGGTCTCCTTCTACTTCTACTTCTCAGGGACACAAGACTTCTCCACCAGCTCCCCTGAGTTCCCTTGCTGGGAATTCAACCTGCAGAGAGGTGCCTACTGTTGTTTGGGCCCTCTGAGAAGACTGCGAGTCGCTGGGAGCTGGAAGCATGATGCAACAAGAAGTGTGTTGCTGTCACAGCAGTTGCCATCCCATCGTTGAAGAAGCGTGCCACCACCGCAGCTGTTCGCCTTCGCATCATCGACGAGGCGTTTAGCATCACCTGAGAAGCGTGTCTCCGCTGCGGAGGTTGCCGTCACATCACCGGAGAAGCGTGTCGCAGGGCCTGTTACGGCTCAGAAGTTACCAAGTTCGCGCACTGCCGTCAGGCGTGCACGCATCACATCCAAGTTGTTACATCACATCAAAGACACCATTTTGTCGCATCGCACAAGATCGTCACATCGCATCGAGGCGCCATCAACTCCCCACACAGTAAGAAAGCAACGCATCACCTCCCCTGCACTGCTGTAAAGAACCGACACATCCACTCTCCTGAGTGTAAGGTACAGCGCATCAACTTCCCTGCGACCCTTTTGTTTGTATTGCGTGACGCGTCCCAGGTACTTTGAGAGTAAAGTGTTGCATTTACGATCTACATTGAACTAAGCTATTTTCTACCATTTTAAAATCTATTTTTGATCACAGTATTGTGGATTTTTGTTGTTTGCTCTTGTATTAAGTCTAGTAAAGATTACTTATTTTTCTAAACTGGTGTGGTGTCCATTTGTAGTGTTTTCACTGTATTACTTTATGTATTACTGTATGTATTACTGTATGTGTTCACAAATGCTTTACACACTGCATCTGAGAAAAGCCTGTCTGCTTGTGCCAAGCTACCAAGGGCGTGAGCAGGGGTTATCCAGGAGTGTACCCCCCCTTCCCTGACTAGAAGTAAGGGCCCCTACTTGGTCAAAGGTACCTACCTTTGCCAACTAGAGACCCCCAATTCTAACATTGGTTATACACAACTTTTGACATAGCTACTTAATTGCACTTACAATGCAACTGAAAAATACCAAATTCATTCATTCATGCCTGCTACAAAAATTCAACAGCAGAGATGGTTGGTTTTGAAGAAGAAATTGGAAGTTTCAATTTGCAGAACTTAGGATGCTGGGTATTCAGGTTTAATAGATAAAATGAAACACATGAGTGTAAAATTTACCATGACTTTTTGCACAAACTTCAACTCTTTTCAAGTTACTTCCATAGTCACAATTGCACTTTGTATTAAACATTTTTCAAATAAAGTTATTATTTAACCATCATATCTTACCTGACACCATAATAAGGTTGTCAGTCACAGACAGACCATGCAGCGGGGTTCAAGGTGGAGAGGGTATCCTTCTCACGTAGTGTGCGATGAAGACGTATTCCTGCTTGTCCACCACAAAGACGTCTGGCCACCTGTATCCAGGTGACCTTCTCCCTCAACCATCTCCTCTCATTATGCAATTGTTTTGATGTCAGTGATGGTCCAGACATCCTCCCCAATGGAATGACTGCATTAGCCAACTGCTGTCATGGAGCTGCCTTCTTTGTTGCACTTGTTTGGAGGAAGGCCATGAAGCTTTTCATCATTTAGGTCTCCTTATTGCAGTCAACATGCTGACAGAGTGATGGACAAGGCAAGGGACAGAGCAGCCAGGTAGAAAAATGTTTTTGGAAAAAAGCAGTCTTGTGTGCTGCTAGTATATGGTTTGCTGTGCATGGGTTGCAGGTCACATTAATTGTCTGCAAGTGTATGCAATTACACTCTCCCTGCCTCGAGTGTGGAGGTTCCTCCCTGAGTGCGGAGGTTCTGCCCTAAGTGCAGAATCTCTGCTGGCGTAAATATGCTACTCAGAAGTCCCTTTGTGAATACCAAAAAGAATAGTAAACTTAGACTTTTGGTCTAAGGTAAAGTTTAGATCTAATGTTACCTTTGTGAATATGGCCGATCAAGTGGATCAGACAGAGAGCAGACTGAGTTCTACAGGAACTTGCACCTGGTTGATCACTTGAACGCAGTGATAACAGTGACCTCCCTCTTCATCCTCTGTTGCCTATATTATTTGGCTTACGGCACCAGTATTTTTGTACAAGCTTGAATAATACCAATTTGACCTTAGCCTGTGAACGTGTGATACATTATTTCTGAGCCCTGAATGACATAGTTTAAACCTGCTAATTCCCAAACTGAAGAAGATAGTGGTCAATATGTTCTTACCTGCTGTACTCTTTTTGGGAGAACCCTGAAAACCCTGGCACAGTGCTTCAAGCATCCTATTACAATGCAAGACATAACTATAAAAAATATATGGTGCAGCTATAGTTGAAGTGATCTCTCAGATGTTGTTGAGGCTGCTATATTTTGCCTAGGTGAGGAACCACAAACCATGATAATCTCTAACAGTACTTACACAATATAGATCTACATAGTTTGACATGTAGAGAGAATAAATAATTAACAATAGTAGAATTTTGAAGTGATGAGTATAGCAAAGATATTAAGTTAATGTTTTATTCAAAGGCAAACCAAATCCATGTGTTTTTATTTGTTTTGGAAATATAATAGACAACTTGGGACACATGGCCTACATTAAACATTAACTTAACTGAAAAGAAGAGAGAAACAGAAACATTAAAAAATGCCTGCCCATTAATATAACCCTCTCCCACACCCATTGCACGCTTTGCTTTTTCTAATCAAATTAACAGCTTTGCATATTTCATATGAGGAGATGTCAATGACAAAAGATGAAATATCAATAGTAACAACTTGTGTTTTGATATAAAAGCTAGCAGAGGTTACACTTCATTACAAACATCATGGATATCCCATCCACTTTATTATAAGTGTGTTATATCCTAATGCACTTGTAATAGGGCAGAGAGTTAGCCATAATATTTGTTGAGGAGCAACCATTTGCCAACCTTTGAACCAGGCCCTTGGTCTTTTCTCTGTTAGTATGCTTTCAGGGATTATAAAGCATCATAGTATTTTGCAAATGTATCTAAGATTTAGGAATTTTTAAACATTTATTTTTTGTTTTCATTAGTGCAAATAGATTCAGTTCTAACATGCCCCTTTTGCTTTTGAATTAGCTAAAAGGATACCTGTTTTGTATTGGAAACTGTAATACCTCACACTAGATTTAAGCAAATATAAATGTGTATTCTTGTTAGATCTATTATTAAATTTGAAAATATCTCTGATCTAGATACTTTTTGGAACTTGTTGAATAATAAGCATATTCCAATTTTTTAAAACTAGCCATTGTGTTTTTTTTATTTGCCACTCTTCTTTTTTCAAAACAGAATGAATGATGAAATCTTTGACAGTTGATTTAAATGTGTCCCTGATTTTTAGCATGGAGGCTTTCTCGATACCATTAAGTAAAAGTCATCCGCAGTATATATTTCAAATGCATGAGTGATGATGTTGTCCACAAAATGTTTACTAGAAAACCTTTACCTTTTATCACCTTTAGTAACGAGCAACAACTCAAGATCAAAGGTTACGGGAGCATGATCAGAAATCAATATCAAGACAGACACATTCTGCATTAATAATCTATTGTGATAAACATTTTGTAACAAACAAATGATCTTTCCCACATTGTGAAAAATGGACCACTAAAACAAAAATGTATTCTCTTAAAATGGGATTGCAAAGTTTCCAGATATCAATGAGGGATCTTTGAGTTAATGCACCATGTGCTCTATAAATATAAGGGCATTTACAAACAGTGATATCAGTTTGTTTTTTAAAGTCAGTAATTATATGTGAATTCTGTCATAAGAGCCTGTGATAATGACAAAAACAAGCGGGCATGTGTTTTAATTGTCTGTGCAATGCTCTAATTAAGCCATAAATAGAATTCTCAAAGCAATTGCTTTGTATAATAAAACATAAATCAAAGGCATTGTAAAATGCCCATTTTCCTTGTTTAAGGAGCACATAATTGTTTTTTCAACAACCGGTCTTAAGAAACAAAAATGATGGGACAGCTTGGACAGTGGACCTGTGTGGTTGAATGGATATCAGACTATGGGCTGACTCAAAAGAGACCAGAATGCAACTATCTTATGTACTCATCTCTACTTTGCAACAATACAAAGAGATATGCAAGTGGTCTATGTAAGTCCAAACCAGCATAGATAGATTCCCATTTACTACTCACCCTTATTGGTTAAACCTTGATAGCGTGGGACCCTGCACCAATTTTACAATAAATGAAATAAATAAATGAAATCTGTTCCATCAGGACAAACACAAGTTCTGTGACCTTCTGCATGCACTGGAGATAAGGAAGCTTGCAAACCGAAAGCTGTGGATCAAAGTACTACTGTTTCACTCTCTGTAGGAGTTCCTTCAACCCTGGGGGGGCAGATAAAAGGTTCCCACTAGGATGGATGCAGTCATAAAATCAAAATTTGTATCGAGCGTCAAAGCCTTCTTCAAACTGTGTTGTGCAAGGTTCTCACACAGTGTGGGACTCATATATGGTGTCATTGTCTTTACCTACATGTGTTACTCTGCCTGTGGATTAAGCCACAGGCACATCACAGTGGGATGCAGACTGTGATTGAGCATTCCTTTGCTAGTTTTGTGTAAATGTAATGTTTCTTCTCCTCTCAAAAACGGTGACCTCCATGGGTAAATGTGAACCAACATGTGGTGGAATTAACTTAGCAGATCTTCAAGACCCTTTCATCCAGGCATTCTTGGCACTAATATGAAATAGGGCCATGAGCAAAGACCTAAACTCATTTACTTGAAACAATGTCTAAAGTCAACGATGGTACACTCTCTTCCCACATGCATTGGAGCAAGAAGCACATCCAGTCAGTGTGACAGTCCAGTTACTACGACAGAAGTGGGCCCACAATTGTCTGTGACTGCCTCTCTGATACAGACATGTACACTTCCTTGTGACTTCATCGTATGAAAAGAAACTGTTAATAAAGATCAGTATTTATTATATTTGTCAAAAAGTATAAAGTGAGTAAACTATTTTGAAACATGTTTCTGTGTATTACAAGCAGAAGTTGCAACTTTTGCTTTTGGAGGATTAGGGACATCACCACAATCAACAAAAGCACACAGCAGCAAAATCACGCAAAGTAACAAAATATAAAACACAATGGAGCACAATAGAGTTGTAAACACTGTTTCACTCTTATTGCTTATCACTCCACTCCACAATCTGATGTTGTTAGAAATTCCTGAGGTGTTCTCTAGAAACTTCTCTCCACCTCTATCATGCTCTGTTTGTAACAATTGTAGGTGGTTGTGGAATGAGGAAATACAAAAAAAAAGTCATTTAATTAAAAAATAGATCTGTGTTAACTGGTAGTTGGCTAATTCAAACCAATGTTTAATGTTTTTTTTCTATGGGCATTAAATGTGTGTCTTTTTTGTGAAATGTGTGGGTGCCGAACCCCAATAATCATCTAAACCCCAACGGTCACCTTAATATTTACCAAACTAATAAGGCTCCGGAATCTCCAATATATCTAGTGGTTAGAGACTACACTCTTCATCAGGAAAAATACAATGTATCAGATTTAACACATTATAATTATTAGATGTATAATGGACTGAGTTCCAGAGCAAAAATGTGTATTTATTACAGAATAATCCAAAACGTGATGCAAGGGAAAAAAGGCATAAATCACCATAAAGTCCCAATACAGTTATAAAGAAATAATGAAAAATCCTAAATCCCTAATTAGGCATATTCTAAACAAGTGTCAGACTCATGAAGAGCACTGACAGCATGCCATGTCACCTACAAGGACAAATGGCAAAATCATCCCATGAAACACAAGATCCCAGAGGTTTTATAGGAAAATCCCACACGCTATTACACCACTGGAAGCTCCATTGAAGACAGTGGAGTTGTCCGGGCTTCTATTGACTGGTAAAAGCTCAGAGCTCCAACATTCCAATGTTTGTTGTTCACAGTATGAAGCACAAGGTTTTATAGTATTTTTTTTTTTAACATTTCCATCTGTATTCATCCATATTTATTTTTTAGCCATCCTATTAGTATTTATCCATATTTATGTTGTGTTTTGAGAATAGGTATAGAATGGTATAATTTGTACGAGTAAACTAGTAAAGAAACACTTCGATACCTGTCATGTGTTAGTAAATTAAGCAGACAAATTTAACAAAACACTACATCCACAGGCACATATTAGCATTATACTACAAATAAATGTTGACATATGCCTGCATTTAATGAAAACTCAGCCTTTCTTTGACTCTCCATGATGTCTATATGCTTATCTGTTCACTTTGAATTAATCAAAAACAGGATTTAGCGTACTGTATGAGGCTAGTTAGGGTCACCTTTGGCAAATCAAGAACAGCAACAGTGGAAGTCCATAAAAACTGCCTTTTAGGTGCATCATGAAAGCCTCTTTCACAAAATATTCTTTATAGCCAGATATTAAACAATGTTAGTATACTGACGTCATTCACTTGATGCTCCATAGATCAAGTGGAGAAACACCTTTGCAGCTGACTGGGAGGGGGAAATGAGCAAGAGTAGATGTACAGAACACAAGAAACTGGATCAATTTACAAAATAATGGTGTACTGCCTTGAAATGGGGAAATAACTATCCAATACATTCTCAAGACTTCAAAAGGACCTAGGTTACTGACTTCAGGTGCAAGTTCATCAAGTTTGGTTCTATGTGGGATTAAAACTAAAACATTTTGAAAATAATTTTCACATAATAATTGCACATTTCGCATATTTTGAAAAACACTATAGCAAATGTCATTGTAAATGTTCATGGAAATTTGACAAGATTATACAAAATGATCCTTTTAGGGTGCTTGTCTGCCCAATATGAGTGATTTTTTTTCAAATAATATAGATCCTAAGTTCTGCAAATTGAAACTTCCAATTTCTTCTTCAAAACCAACCATCTCTGCTGTTGAATTTTTGTAGCAGGCGCAAATGAATGAATTTGTTATTATTCAGTTGCATTGTAAGTGCAATTAAGTAGCTATGTTAAACGTTGTGTATAACCAATGTTAGAATTGGGGGTCTCTAGTTGGCAAAGGTAGATATCCTTCAGACTCCCCTGCACTATGTTGCAAGGGTATATGTATTGGAGCGAAGCAGCCTAAAGTGCACCAGAGCTGGATGACAGAGCAAAGATATAGCACTGCCTGCATGCTACACTGATTTGCATGATGTTTTTAGTAAATTTGCTCCTACATTTTTCATGGCTTGGACACATTGACCAGTATTAGTATTTTTGTTTTTTAATTCTAGATTCCTGTGTACCATAAAGGAATCTATGTTATTAATTTTTTCATCTGCATTTCGCTCAGAAAAAGTTCTATCTCATCTGCAGGGACTTCAGAAATCCTCCCCTCGAATGCAAAATTAAAATACCCATTTTTGTATTCTAGCTGCATTATGAAGGAAGAGTAGATTACACTTGAATCTCAGCCCCTATGCAGTTTCTAACATCCCAAAGTTACCCTACATTCTTCCTGGTCTATAGAGCCATTCTGGAAAGGCGACACATGCATCAGACAATCTGATGTGTGTCCTGCAACACATCAGATTGGCCTAAATTCAGAGGCAACCTCTTTTGAGTTTTTAAGGCAATGTCATCAGCTACTAGTTCAACAATCAAATTGTCTGAAACACCTTTAAGATTCATGGACTAGCTTTGAGGTTTAGGAGCCTGCAGTTGACTTCTTTAGGCGATGGAGTGCATGAGCTTCTATTATAGTTTGTGGCATCAAGTGGACACAATTAACATGAGGGCAGGCTACGGAATGGAAATGATAGGCATCACTATTTGCATTAGTCAAATTAGTGCCATGAGCAATGTGTTAGTTGTGCTGATACTGTTCAGTAGACAATCCATCACTGAAATCCATCTTACAAGAAGTGAATGTCCACTTTGGGGATGCTGAAATGATGTCACCTGAAGCTATTGTCCTGTTCATTTTTCGTCTGATATTATTGGTCTCAGGGTTGCTAGGAAACATATTCGTCCTTGGAGTGAATTTCATGAATTGGATAAAAAGAAGCGGTGTCCTTGACTTGTGTGATGTCATACACTCCTGCCTCACCATCGCAAACATAGGTATTCTCAGTATAACCTGTGTGCTCCAGAGCTTTCAAAGTGTTCCTCAAGCAATCTTCTCTACGGACAGAGCTGGACAGGGGCTTTTTGCCGCGGTGTTGTGCCTACGCTGCTGTAGCCTCTGGTTCGCTACCTGGTTTTCTGTCTACTGCTTTGTGAAGATTGTCAGGTTTGGCCATTCATTACTACTTCGAATGGTAAAAGTAGTTCTGGAAAAGCTCCCTTGGCTGCTTCTGAGTTCAACATTGCTGTCCGTGGCCACATGTCTCCCCATGGTCTTTAAATCCGATGTTCGGCCATCAGCCAGTCTTGGTTGTAATAGTTCCAATTGCACAAATTATACTGTTTCAGTAAATGATTCCAGACATGTTGTGTTGGGCCTTGTGAACTTTGACAAAGAGTTTGCAACATTTTTTCTTCATATTCTGTTGGTCTTTGGAATATTCATCTTCTCTTCTGTCTCCATCATCATCATCCTCTGCAGGCACATGAAGCTCATGGCAGAGAATGCAGAAGGCTTCAGGAACCCAAGCCTGGATGGCCACTTGAGCGCAGTCCAGACTGTGGCCTCCATTCTTGTCCTTTATTCTCTGTACCTTTTGGCCTATTTCATCAGATATTTTGCAAACAGATTTTTCTCCAGCACCCTCTGGACATTGGCATGTGACATTGTGGTAGACTCCTTCCCAGTTCTTAGTGCCATAATGTTAATCCTCCGAATTCCCAAACTGAAGAAAACACTCTTTGATGTTGTTTTTCTTGCTGTCAACTGTGTGAGAGCTTGAATCTGAAGCCACTGCTGCAGTACCTCAGGCACGTGCCAGGCTATCATTGTCAGAATAGCGCATGTCCTATGCATCATCTTCAAAACGTTTTCAGACGCATTATTTATTAGACCTGACAGACTTTGGTGTGGTCTTTCCAAAAACATTTAGCCTTTTCCCCTCCTGATTGATGAAATTCATTTTTGTTGGCTTTAGGGCTCCGTGCACTTTACGGCTGCTAATCAGTGCTAAAGTGTTTGTGGTGTTTCCTCTAAAAATGGTAAAATTGTCTTACACTCAATTGTCACTTGTGAATTATAAGTCCCGTGTAGAGTGGTACTGCATGCACCCAGGGCTTGTAAATGAGTGCTACTAGTGGGCCTGCAGGACTCATTGTGAGACAAACTTAAGTCACATTTTAAAACATGTCTCTGGCCATCCATTGCAGGCTGTGTGCACTTTTAAACAGCAATTTCGACCTGGCAAAATATACATTTTACTAGGCCTTCACCCCCCTTTTTAACACATATAAGTTATCTCTAAGGTACAACTTAACCAGTTCATATGGATGGTGCATTGCATTCAAAAGGTAGGACATGTGTTTTTAAGTTGCAGATTTCCTGAATGTCCAAAGTGGTTGGGGTGAAAGGGGGGGGCGGCTGGTTGGGGTGAAAATTGCCGTGTGGAGTCAAGTGAATACTTTGACTTCCGGGACCGCTCGATGATGCACCATCACAGACAACTCCAGGTATTCACTCGGGCTGCGGGACGGCACTTTGAAGCCAGAAGCCGAGACTCTCCCGGGCACCGTAATCATGGAGATCGCCACCGCGGCTCCATCTTGATTTATGTTATTTTCTACATTACGGCTTGTATTATTATCGGGCGGTTCCAGAAGTCAAAGTATTCACTTGACTCCACATTGCAAATTTCAGCCCAACCAGCTGCCACCCCTTTCGCCCCAACCACTTTGGACATTCTGTTCCTTGGTTTCGGATTTATGTATACAGGCATGCCATTTTAATGTCCTGAAGATGATCCCACAATTTATTTAAGGGATCGAAACGCCTTCAACACAATGTACACCATATACATTCACTCTACTGTTATCTGAAATATGTAATGGTGTCCCTACGCTATTCTGTCTGTTTTATATTTAACCTCATATGCAGACACTTTTCCTTTGCCTGAACCCTTTCCTTAATGTTGTTTGTTTCTATATGTTAGTAGGACGCAGGCTGTGTCCCACTTGGATTTTTTCCCATACTTTTTGTTATACATTTATTGCATATTAAAAACCTGCCCTGCTGGACAGATAATATTGCACTGATTGGGTCTATATTGATTCATACTGCACTAGAACTGTCTAGGGACCATTGTCTTTAGAAATAGTTACGTACCCAAGGTCCCTGACCAATTGCATATTGGGTTCCCTTGTTTCTTTCAACAAATTATAGAATGTTGGCATTTTCTACGCCAAACTATTTGGTGCTTGCAGTTTATGTCTTTGGTCATATGACTATAAATAGTTGGCAGTTGGCCTTTGTATATTCCTCCCACACAGTGAGACAAAGGGGACTAGATGTTGGCAGAATGGACCATCCTGCCATGATAAGTGTGGCAGAGCTATTCCCTGCCCCACTTAAAATTCAAAGGGGTGCCTCCAGCACACACAATACTGTTTTCACTTTACACCACTTTGAGCTGGGCAAGGAAATTTCCTGAACCAGATAGGAATGCCCTGGTGCTTGAAGCTTGCCATGTACCAACAGAAGACTGCCTTGCTACTTCAGGCCTGCCTTGCCAGTTCATCACAGGAATACCAGAGTGTCTCCAAGGGCTAGTTGACTAACTTCCTCTTCCGAGCTACAAAGCATGCTCCAGAGACCTTGAACACTGTCCTGGCCTCTTCCTGGAGGGAGTCCTGGCCCCAAGTTGGGCCCAAACAGTCCTAGACCCTTGGAAGTTGTGCTAGAGCTGCTCCACAAGGCAAAACTTGAAACCTGAGAAATGAGACTGGGACCTACCTAATTGGTGAGCCCCCCCAAAGTACATTGCCGGTCAGCCTGACTTCACAGTAGCTCTCCCTACATTCTTCTTCGCACAGGCAAATCATGTTTAGTAGGACCAATCGAAAAGAGTATTCAACCTTGTGGCGCCCTAGTTGGCTAAAGCCTGCAGCTTACTCCTACTGTTGATTTTCATCTTCCAAAAAAGTGACTTTATCCGAATGTAGTAATCTTCAGGGTGACTTCGTAAATTGGCTCCTAAACAATGATACCTCCTCCTCGGACACCGCCAGCTGCCTTGCACTGCTGAACTTCACCTTCCCAGGAACATCTCTTCATAATTTCTTCTATGTCTAAAGGTAAACCAAGACCAGGTGTAATCCACCTCATGTATTCTAGCTGTGTTGTTGACCAAAACATTTGACTTTGCCCTCGCCTCGCACGGCTTTGCTCCTTTAGATGCCAACTTTCATTTGATGATTTGGCTCTACTGCTTGGATTTCATTTGCTTTGGTGTCTTATTATTTATTATATTTTACTCTATTGTTCTTAATTGGTGTGAGATTTTTCTTGTGCTGTGTTTTATCTTTACTAGTGTTTGAGTGCCACATAAATACTTTACACATTGACTGCTTTTGTGCCAAGCTACAAGAATGTTAAGCATAGATTAATATAGTGACTTTTGTTGTTCACTCTGACAAGGATTGTGTTGTTGCTTAAGCTGGGTTTCATTGCCTCAATCAATAAACAGATTCCTTCCAATATCATATGATATTTATGTATACGATATTCTGACATAAAATATATAAAAGGTATTTTCTATTCATTTAAGAGAAAGTTTTCTCAGCTACTTACTCAAACTGCTACTTCAGTTTTAATTTTTTTTTAAATCACAAACCTGGATGCTGTTTTTGAACACACATTTTTTTATCATAGAATCCAGGACTTTTCATTTGAAAAACATACACAGAGCAGAGACTTTCACGCTGAGCAAAGGTCACGAGACGCGAAGGCTGCGCCAGCTGCGAGGTACAGCTATCATCTATGCCGTGGTATTGAGGAAAATAAAAATCTATGAGGCCTATGTGTCCCCATGTGCCCCCCCCAAACGCTTATATGCACATACATGTAACCTATGTATTTCCCCTCCATGGCCTTTCTATCATGATGCTTATGCTATAACGTGGCCTGCCATCATCCAGTCTCCCATGAGAGAAACGACAAATCTGTATTGAGGCCTACACGTTTTTCATCATGTTTTCCTGCATTTTCATGAAGCCCATGTTTATGGCTCAGCCAGAGCCGAAAAGAGGTTTCATGCCTCAGAACGCTCTGAAAGCTGCAGCTACGTATCCTTGGCCTTGCACACTTGGGCCTCAGCCAAAGGGGCCCCGACCGAGGTGCCGAGACAGTATTGAGCACGGTTATCTGCTTACTCTTACTGAAACCACATTCTTGCCTGGTGAAGGAGGAATGAACGCGACCCATCTGCAAGGAGGGAGCCCAGCCTTACTGTCTCTCTTTGTGAGATTGCAAAGCTCACGTCAGTAAAAAGCCCATAGCCCCCATGTAAGGCCTCTGCAGTAAATGAAGTAAACAAAGAAATAGATGCCACATCGGCTCTTGGTGATGAGCAACTTATGTCACAAATCAGTCCCTGCTCCAGACATCGGATATCAGATAATACAAGATGTGCTGGTTGTCCTGACACTGAAGGCCTCACTCACTGAAGGCCTCACTTCCAGACTTGTCCGGTTGCATAGCAACCCTCCCCACGTCAGTTACACGTCATGCTCGAGTTGAGCACAAGTAAGGCAAAGTTCCAGTACAATTCCAGCAGATGACGCAACCCCCTCCAGGTATCCACCCACACATGACAAATTACCCATTATCATCAAGTGGACGCCCACATGGACGCCCACCTTCACGCCTACTTACACGCCCACATGCTCTTATCTCATTCTCTCTTGCTCTTTTGCTTACGTACAATTGAGAAATGTATATATACTGTACTCTGTGAATAATGTTTTGAGAATATTGAGAATACTTTTGAGTCCCTTTCCAGATCCTTTTTGGTGATGGTAATATTCTCCCTTTGACTCGAGTTATTGGAATAAAGCCCTTTATGAACCTGATACCACAGACTCAGCCTCTTGCTTTATGCATGATCTTATTTATATTTTAAAATTCTGAGAGCGTAATATTTTATTTACCACATAATGGCGCCCGAACAGGGACATCTCTTTCCCCACACGCCGGAGATGAAGGTCCAGTTTTGTCCCCTTCCATAGCCGTGACGGACTTCAAGCGCGCACGTCGCGGGTCTTCCCGCCAACTCCCTCAGGCCAACGAAGGGGACAGACTGCGACCAGGCATCCATACGAGGCGGTGAGGAACGCAGATTGTCCTACCCAGAGCCCACCTGCGAGAGAGCTGTGTCCGAGGTATACAGAGGCCCACCAGATTCCGAAGTTCCGAAGTATCCAAGTCACGAGTCGAGTCCAGTCCAGTCCAGTTTGGTCTAGTCCAGTTCAGTTCCGAGGCCTTCCGTTCCGTGCTACCCGGTGAGTACCGTTGCTGGGGAGGCAGTTAGACGTGCACATTAGGTTGTGCCGGTCAAGACGGGTTTGGGTACACAAATCCGGTCTGCACTGTTTCAGCAGTGTATCTGTACTGTTTAGCAGTATATCTAGTATGTCTTGCATATAATTCAGTATTCTCTAGTGTTAGTATTATGTCAGTAACTAGTTTCCTATTAGTTATCATCGTTCGTTAAATGTTAAATGTTAAATGTTTTAATATGTTTTAAAAATTGTGCTATGAATGAGTGTTCATTATTGTGTTTATTGTAATTTATTGTGTTCAAAATCAAGTAGCAAAGTTTAAAGATGCCGTTCTTTTCAAAATTAAGACAGATCAAAACTAGAAAAGGGGTACTCGAGGAAGCTGTTCCCATTCCACCTAGGGACACTCCAGGGTACTTTTTGTATCATAAACCTAGATGCCCTATTATATCTCGATTTGTGGGTGGACTACACCAAGGATTTAGCAGAGAATCAGAGATGGCCCGCTGTTGGGACATGGGATGCAGTTGCATCATGAGAGTAGAAGAAGCATTATGGAAAAAGAAAGCCAGACAGTCACAGAAAAATGCCATTGAATTATGGCGTAAAGAATGGCATAGATGCACAGAGAAAGCGCTCAGAAAAGAAGAGAAAAGTAGGGAGGATTCAGACAAAGTCCGAGAAAACGTATTAGTTGAGGAAGGTATCCGAGTAAAAGCAGAACAAGTAGACAGACAACGAAACACTCTTATGAAAGAGAAAATGTAGACCAGCTCGGAAGGATGCCGTTGAGTTTTGGCGCAAGGAGTCACATAGGAGGACAGAGTAAGTGTTTCACGAAGCAGAGAGAAGTAGACTGGAGTCTGGAAAAGCCAAGGAAAAGATGTTACAGGAGGAAGTGGAGCAGGTAAAATGAGCGCAGGCTGACAGAGGAAGAAATACTGACGTTGCTGGTATTTATCCCGTCCTTTCAGAGGACCTAGCAAGAGTGGCCCCAGTAGAAAGACCAGTTAGAGTGCCACCGCAAGTACCACGATACATATAATAATGAAATAGTAGCCCAAAGGTTCTTGAGCCTCCCACCAAACGAACAGCGCATAGCTGGTGTTTTCATGGTCCAACATTTGATTACGTTGTTAAAAGGGACTTGAGAGGGGTGTATCTAGGGTAATAGCAACACCTGTGATTTGATGACACCCCTAATGTACAAAGTGTTAACGAAAAAATAATTAGTGAAAAGTTTAGCTTGAAAAAAGAATTGTGGGTATTTCGAATTTGCAAATTGTTCAAGAATACAGGTTTGTGTTCTTGGTGGTCCAGTGAGCCAATGTGCTGGGTCAAGTCGGTGAGATTGTGACCCCCTGAGTGCAAATTGTATGTAAAAATAATTTTTCAATTGGGCGAATTATTGCAGTTTTTATGGAATTGAGTAGTCTTTTTGTCTTTGACAGCTTCAGAGTGAGGAGAAGGTGGGGGCTGTGTAGAGCAGTATGTGATACAGAAATCGGAGACAGATTCTGACCTTGTAGCCAGTGTAGGTGGGGGCCGGTGAGAGGAGCAGAACAGAGGCACTGCTTAGAAAGCTTCTCTGACATCGCATCTGTGTAATGCCTGCAGCCGGAGAGCCTTGGGGGCCAGGAGTAGGAACAACAAAAAAGTTGGCTGGCAGCCCAGGCTCAGGCCGCGCTGAGGGGCTATTTTTAGCTTCTCTGATAAGACAGGGCAGCTGAGAAATGTAAGTCGAGAAAGATTCCCTTGGTCTATTCTGTGCTAAACCAGTGCCCCGGGGAAATGTCTATGGAGAAGATTTGTTTAATTTTTTAGCAAATGTTATATTGCTTCTGGCCAGAAAGTAAAATGTTGCTCTTGCTTGGAATTTTAAGGGCTATATGCCTATATAAAAACGATTTTCAAATTCAGACATTTTTTAATTGTGGCCACAAGCTGCCACCAGTTGCATTGGATAAATGATCCAGTGGTTAAAAGTCTGTGAGGAGAGATGAGAGGTGCGTCTTCGTCTGGGACATTAGGGTACATTGTGTTGACGAAGATGCATAGCTCATTTTTATAAAAGAAAACAAACAGGTTCGTGTGTTCTTCGTTTTTGATTATTATTGCTGATTCTGTGTGTCAGACTTGACACGGTGATTTCAGATGGGGGTGTATAGGGCAGGTAAATCAGTTATTGATTATAAGCCTGACAAATTAAGCAGGCCAGAATGTTCGCCTCTGAGCTGTAGGTACTGTAATTGCGCATCACTGCTCATTTATATATGTTAGTGTAATTGTCTATGCTTTCTGTGCTTGGTATACTGATGGCTTGGCATATGTATTTTATGTATGTTTTGTTTTTGTGTTGTATTGACCAGTATGTTTGGCATTGATACAAGTTCTCCTGGGCGTCAAAGAGATGGACGTGACGACGTAAATCTTTGCGCAGCGCTTGGCTGGAACTTGTTCACAATTACTAAATTTCACAGACATGATATTTCCTTTATCATGCTGTCAAAATAGCAGACAACACGTTATCAGTGTATGTCTAATTGGTATTGGTGATGAATAAAAGAAGAAAATAGTTATGCAAGACTTAAATATGTATCACATGACTGCCTTTCTCTTATAGACAGGCAGCCTCGGTCATATGTTTCCAGATTGGACATTAAGGAACCATTATGATCTGTGCACTCGCATCTTACCTCTTGAAAGGCCTGTTTTAAATAAGGACTGCCACCCCAGAGTGACAAATGAGGCTCGGTATTTAGGGTAATGAGAAAATATCTGACAGGATTTCCTTTTTAAAGTTTGCTTTAGTAAGCTCATTCTTGTAAGTGGTGGCCCCAAAAGTTGACTTGTTTTTAAATTAGGCTGTTTATTGTATAGGTGGAAATTATTGCAAAATGACTGATTTTTTTAGCAGATGAATTATTAATTATCAACATTAACAACTGTTCTTAAACTTGGTTTTCCGAATATTTAGGTAATTTAGCATTCCTATTAGGGCCTCCTAGCATTAATATTGACTTCAGGTTGGTGTAGGTTCATGTAATAGGGACATTTGCATATGAGATGTCATTTGGCCAGCTTATGAGCTAACACAATGAGGTTTGTACATTAATTTGAAGGATTTCTCGCCGTTTCAAATACGCTGTGTATCTCCTATAATTTTGCTTACGCCCAGTAGCTACACACAGGGATTAATAGTGTTGACAAGACACAGGGTTTGATAGTGTTTGACAGCAGTGAAATCTGTTTCGGATTTCCTCCTGTCAAAAAGGGGGGGAAGGAGGAGAATATTGGCTTTCTGCTGGCCCCTGAGGAGGTTCGCTTCCCGCTAGCCCCTTAAGAAATTAAGCCCCTTAGAAATTAGCCCCCTTAGAAATTAAGCCGAGGAAATAGGTATGGTGCTTTCCCCTTTTTCTCATGTTTTATTGTGATCTTTCAGGGGAATTAGTCCAAGCCCCTAATACAGCTTCTACTAAAGTCCTCCCTTGGACACAAGAACACACTGTGGCATTTGAAGAATTAAAGAGAGCTTTATGTCAAGCACCAGTTTTAGCAAACCCTGATTACAACAAATCGTTTATGCTTTTTGTGACAGAGCGGGATGGAACAGCACTATCTGTCCTAACACAAGATCATGCAGGAAAACACGAGCCCTGTGCTTATTTTTCTAGTACATTAGACCCAGTAGCACTGGCTTTGCCTGCGTGCCTAAAATCAGTTGCAGCAACGGCCTTAGCCATAAGACAAAGTGACTCGATAGTGCTGGGCCACCCTCTGACAGTACAAGTACCACACGCAGTAGAGGTTCTCTTGAACCGGACACAAACACAACACCTGACTGTAGCTAGACTGACAGGCTATGAGCCAACGTTATTTCAACCACACATAGAGATCAGACGATGCAACATACTGAATCCTGCTACCCTTTTGCCCTCCAGTACAGAAAGCGTTTCACCACACGACTGTGTTGAAGTAATACATACCGTGACTAAACCAAGACAAGACTTGACAGACGTTGCACTCCCAGACCCCGACCTAACACTATAAGTTGACGGCTCATGCATGAGGACAGGGGCGGGAGAATTAGTGGCAGCATATGCAGTGACTACTGATACTGTAATAATAGAGACTAAAAGAATAGACATATTGTCAGCACAAGCAGCAGAGCTCATCGCCCTGACACAAGCGTGCATAAGAGCTAAGCACCTGAGAGTAAACATTTACACCGATTCTGTGGCGAGAAAGAGGTTTCTTGACCTCTCATGGGGCCAAGATACAGCATGGCCCCCTTATTCAAGCCCTACTGGAAGCAATACATTTACCAACATCCATAGCTATCCTAAAATGTAAAGCACATACTAGAGCCACAGATACCATTTCCCAAGGCAATGATCTGGCAGACCGAACAGCTAAACAGACAGCTCAGACCCCACTAGACATGACAAAATCACAGATACTATCACTGTCCAAAGCCATGACAGTTAGGGATCCTTCCAAGGATGTACAAGACATACAGACACATGCTACTATGGACGAATTAAAGAAATGGTCGGAACAAGGAGGGGTACTGACTGATCAGGGTTGGATGAATAAGGGCAAATCCACATGGTTTCTTCCTGATTCGATGGTACAAGTGATTATAAATACCGCACATAGTCCTGCACACTTAGGAGAGAAAGCAATGATAGATAGCTTACAGAATATATGGTTCAACAAGCACCTGCGTGCAGCAGCGAAACAAAAGGTCAGAACATGTATGATCTGTTGCCAATTCAATCCAGGTAAAGGCATTCCGATGGAACAAGGTGGATTCCATCCACCTGACCACCCTTTTGAAGTGCTCCAAATGGATTATATCCAAATAAACAGATGTAGAGGTTACAAATATGTCCTGGTACTAATGAAGCAGGTGTCCCTTCTGTTAGGGTATACCTGGAAATTCCATTGTGTGCGACATCCTGAAGCAGCAGGCCTTGTAGAAAGACATAATCGGACATCAAAAATTTGCGCAGACAAAGGTGTAGATTGGATGGTAGCCCTGCCGGTTGCCCTCTTTTACATGCGAATGGTAGCTCATTCTAGAACAGGCTTATCTCCCTATGAAGTGGTCTTTGGTAGACCACCAAATATGTGGGGCACTCCAATGCCTAAAAGATTACTGATGTTGATAGTAACATGCTGACAGATTACCTGGCTTCCTTGATGTCTGCACTACTCTCTTGTTGTTCGCAGGTTGCTGCCGCCTTCCCTGACAACACCCAGGTCAAAGAATACTCCATCGCTCCTGGATGGAAGGCGCCAAAGTCAGTGCTCTGGACCACGGGGACGGCCGTTAAAGTCAAAGGGCGGAAAGGATGGTTGCACCTTCACCACTCTTTTACAAAGGAAAGACTTTGAACACCATTTTCTAGAGGAGACTCCCCAGAAGTTTCCACAAAGCTAAACTTTGATCTAAAAAGTCAGAACCCGTTTGATCAATTAAGTCCACTAGGTGGTGAAGCGGTTGAACATGTATTCTGGCTCACACAAGATCTTGGACAATAACATAAAGCAAAAATAAGAGAGCAAGATAAAAGGCAAATACTGTAAAATATTACGTGGTAGATGTATAGTGACTGTAATTTTTCTATCTCTTCTGTGCATCACGATAATATGTATCAGCTTAATACTACATGCTATTTTTCCTCCTATTGCCTCACTTTTACACTCCTCCACTAATGATGCCACAAAACACACGTTTAGTGATCTGCCATCCCATGAGTTATCATATCGACTTGCCTTACGCAACAATACCTTTATTCAGATACTGCACCATTCACATCAGACTAGCAATGCTACAGACTGCTGGGTCTGTGTCCGATTTCCCCCGTATCAGAAGGTAAAGGGAGTGTTGCCTCTTTTTCCTTTTCCGTTCTCCCATAATGGTTCTTGCGGAGCATGGTTTGCCTTCATTACATCCATCAACGGTGATGCCAAAGAATACAAAGCAATAACAAGGCTCCACAAGATTGCCCAAAACATACATCAAGACCCAGGCACGTGGACATGGTCCGGTTGGCTCTGGGGATTAATATCGGCTTGGGGATGGAAAGTGTTGACCGTCTGTGGGATGATACTATTAAGGATATTCAGTTGTTGCCTATGTCTGCAGTGTGGCCCGGCCATTTGTGGCCTGTGTGCTACTGCATGTGTTCCACATCCCCATTTACAAAGCATTGAAAATGGAAAAATAATGCTGCAAGAACAGATCGACTGTCTCATGAAAATAGACGTTACATAGGGGGTTCACTAGGGTACAAGGAGGGAATGAGGAAAATAAAAATCTATGAGGCCTATGTGTCCCCATGTGCCCCCCCCAAACGCTTATATGCACATACATGTAACCTATGTATTTCCCCTCCATGGCCTTTCTATCATGATGCTTATGCTATAACGTGGCCTGCCATCATCCAGTCTCCCATGAGAGAAACGACAAATCTGTATTGAGGCCTACACGTTTTTCATCATGTTTTCCTGCATTTTCATGAAGCCCATGTTTATGGCTCAGCCAGAGCCGAAAAGAGGTTTCATGCCTCAGAACGCTCTGAAAGCTGCAGCTACGTATCCTTGGCCTTGCACACTTGGGCCTCAGCCAAAGGGGCCCCGACCGAGGTGCCGAGACAGTATTGAGCACGGTTATCTGCTTACTCTTACTGAAACCACATTCTTGCCTGGTGAAGGAGGAATGAACGCGACCCATCTGCAAGGAGGGAGCCCAGCCTTACTGTCTCTCTTTGTGAGATTGCAAAGCTCACGTCAGTAAAAAGCCCATAGCCCCCATGTAAGGCCTCTGCAGTAAATGAAGTAAACGAAGAAATAGATGCCACATCGGCTCTTGGTGATGAGCAACCTATGTCACAAATCAGTCCCTGCTCCAGACATCGGATATCAGATAATACAAGATGTGCTGGTCGTCCTGACACTGAAGGCCTCACTCACTGAAGGCCTCACTTCCAGACTTGTCCGGTTGCATAGCAACCCTCCCCACGTCAGTTACACGTCATGCTCGAGTTGAGCACAAGTAAGGCAAAGTTCCAGTACAATTCCAGCAGATGACGCAACCCCCTCCAGGTATCCACCCACACATGACAAATTACCCATTATCATCAAGTGGACGCCCACATGGACGCCCACCTTCACGCCTACTTACACGCCCACATGCTCTTATCTCATTCTCTCTTGCTCTTTTGCTTACGTACAATTGAGAAATGTATATATACTGTACTCTGTGAATAATGTTTTGAGAATATTGAGAATACTTTTGAGTCCCTTTCCAGATCCTTTTTGGTGATGGTAATATTCTCCCTTTGACTCGAGTTATTGGAATAAAGCCCTTTATGAACCTGTTACCACAGACTCAGCCTCTTGCTTTATGCATGATCTTATTTATATTTTAAAATTCTGAGAGCGTAATATTTTATTTACCACAGTATGGGGGTCACCTCAGGGTTTTCATTGTCATTCTCTGGGATAATCTTGCAGCAGGGTAAACCGATCTTGGTGCACACCACTCTCTCCATCGTGGTCATTAAGTCTAACACATACCTATGCTGCACCATCATATGGCAGATTGCTCTCAGTTCTTCCTTTACTGTTATAAGGCTGAGCTCAGTGCTGTTAATCATTTTAAGCATTTCCCACCTGGTTATTTGGAGCCAGTGCGCATTTTCTTTTGTCTGCAAGGAAAAAAAGGGTATAGAACCTCCTGCCAATACTTGTGTGTCCATGAGCAGTTTGAACTCTTCTGGAATGTCTTTGTACTGAGTCCAGCCAAAATAATCTGCACTTTTCATTATGAGCCTGATGCAGCAATGTTGTCTTCTTCTTTAGCGGGTGCTGGTACAAATCCAACAGTTCTTTTCTGGGAATGGTCAGGGTAGGGCTGTATATGGTGGGCAGGTAGCAAATTATGTGCCATACAGGGATGATTTTAATGTAGAAAAACTTGTTGCTCTGCCTGCAAATATCCATCAGCATGCAGATGCCCCATTTCCTATCCGGAATGTACACGATTGCGCTACAGTTCTGATTCATGCCCAGTGAGAGAGTTCCTTTACCTTCGAAACACAAGGAATAGAGCATACATTTCCGTTCAACTATAGCTTGTCCCTTCCCTTGTAGCCCAGATTTCCTAACAAAGGGTGGGCATACTGTTGTCCAACTCCCCCTTTGTAACTCATTACCCTTTGTATCGTCAAGTAGGATCACCCTACACAGGAACTTCATGTCGAATGGCCACTTGATGTTAAAGTAGACTGTTCCAGATACACTAAGTGTCTCCCTTGGACCACAAAGAGATGTAGGAGCAGATGTGTCTGTGCATTGAGTGGTGGGTTTCAACTACCTCCAAGAATTTCTTCTCTGGTATGTCTTGGGGTCAAACAGTATCCTTCCCTATGGTGCCCTTTGTGCGCATCCTGTCTACCTCAGTTTGGATATCGCTAGGTTCAGTAAAAAGGTATAGCGCCATTGGCTTGGGCTTGTGTCGGGATAGATTCACTATTACTCTGTGGGGGTTCTACCTTGGTGAGCTCGATTTTGCCCCTAATTTTGTATAGGTATAAGTGGAGAAGGCATTATAATTTTTCAGGGGCTACCTCTTGGGCAAGTGGTGAATTGTGACCCTCCCTTGTGGTGCCAGATATCCTGACTCTGCCCTTTCTCTGGAGGCTTATTTTGGGGTAATTTTGGGCTTCTTTGTTGGTTTGGGGCATTTCCTCTAGGTCTTGCTCAAACTGCTACCTTATATTCTGGAGGTAAAGGGGGTCAGAAAGGTCGTCCGTGGCCCCTGTGTACCCCTGAATATGCCGTCTCTTGGTGTCGGACGTCGGGGCCTGCTGATTTTCCTGCCAGGTGCCTTGATGTGTTGTTTAGTTGCTAGGCGTGGTACACCGCTGAGCCCATTCACCATTCTACTCTCACCTAGAGCTGTGAAGGACACTGGGGATTCCCCCCTCCCTGGCAACCCCCTCTCCCTCGGATCACATCCTGCTTCCTTTCAGATCATTTCGACCTGCTATTCCTGGCGTGGCTAGGGACTTCTAATGAGTACTGTGACCAGACTTTGAAGATTTGGAAGACTTGAGAGAAAAAAAAAAGTTGGGATCATAATAACTTAAAGAGTCCGGGACTAAGGACAAGAACTCTTGCGAAATTCTAACTAGTGATAATGATGAGGAACCCGGACTGCCTCAGCTGTTCTGAGATACCTGGCTACTCTGGCGAACCTCCTGACTGACTCAAAGTCATCTGGGTGCCTTGCAACCTTTTGGGTCTTTTGTCTATGTTGTGGAGGGTATGGAGTCTTCTCTATCCTGGGCATACGGGAGTTCTGGCCCCCGCCACTGGAGGACAGCTTTGTTGCAGATCTTAAAGGGGGGTTTCCATTGAGTGGAGACCTCTGGTTTAGGTGGTGCTTTTGGGGCTATAAGTCACAAAGAAAAGATCAGTCCTGGGCCGGGTCCCAGAGAATGGGGACTTTTTGACCTTGTTATATAAACCCGTCTCCAGTGACTTGAGACACGTGGACCTGGGGGACTGTTTTGAGTACTTTGTCTGAGAGTAACCTCAACCCCTTGTCAGACTTCTCTTTCTCTGGCGTGTAGCCAGCCAACAACTCCCTTGGAATCAGCAGCAGAATTGGGCCTTGCATTCCACAGTCACCCTTGATGGCGGACTTTAGTGACAACAACACGCACACAATATCCCCTCATTCCAAACTAAGCAACACAATCAGGTCATTCTCTAGTGTCAGTGTAAAATTTAAGATGTCATGGCAGACATGTCATTGAGGAGAGGAAAGTAGTGGTATCTTTTTTGTCAGAACCCATTATGAACATTAGGTGAAATGGTAAATCATGGTGATGATAAATAAATGTGTATTGTTTTACTTAAATAACACCATAACAATTTGTCACCCGAATAAAAAAGATCTTAAAAGCTTTACATTCTCAGTTAATAATATTCAAGTATATACAAGAGTATGTAACATACAATTAATGGGTTCTAAACATTAGTTAATCCATGCTCCACTGTACAATCAAAAAGGTTACATTCCAGGCGTAATTCTGAATTGACAGACGATCTCACTTAAGTTCACTGTGACGTTGAGTTTTTAGCATTCCCGGGCAATAGCTAGCTGTTCTGTTTTTAATGCCCCCTCGTGAGAGTCAAGGAACTTTATCAATGGACAGTTCATTAAGGTATCAGTGGGGACCAGCCCTGCTTTTATAGGAGATCTGAAGGTCCTTATTCTTCTGGTGTTGTTTTCCTCAATAAAGTGACTAGTGCTTTTAGAAGTTTGGGACATACACAGATTAAGTGGATGAAGTCTTCTTTTTTGCTGCCGCATAGTCGGCATTCCATTGGCCCTTTATGGACACAGGTTGGCTGATCAGAGATGGAAGGTAGTTTGGTGAAAAGAAGGGCCATCAGTTTCTGCTTTCGATAGACCAAGAATGTGATGTTTAGATATGGTGCTGGCGCAAGAGTCTTATAGTTGTTGATCACCATCCAAGCATGCGTTCTCTTGATGAAGATGTTTTTTTCAATTAGCAAGGAGTGGAATTTTGCAGTTTTATTAATGGCTTGTTTGAAGGATGGGTAGGTCAGGTTAGTGTTCCAAAGCTCACCTGTGCAAGTTTTTAATAATGCTTTTTGGAGATATTGGTTGTATAGAGATTTTTTTTCCCTTGCTAGTTCTGCCCACAGAGCTATATTTAATACGGAATCTGCTTTATTTTGTTGCAGTCGGTAGCATTGCTTAATGGTTGCATACATCCTCACTAGGGTTTCGTTTGTTAAGACAACCTGAGCTGGAGATGCGGACTTGTGTATCTGGAAAACCTTCTTATATGTTGAAACTAGCAATTTGTTTAAACGTTCAGAGTCTTTCCCATGTAGAGCAATTCTGCCATATGTTAACGTTGAAAGCATTTAAGCCGCTATCACTGCTAGCAAGGGTTTGTACGATGGCCCCTTCAGTTTTTTTTGCTAGAGTCCTTAAGGCAAACGTTAGTGCACTTGTTCTTTGCAGCATGTATGCTTTTTGCTCTTGATGGTTCTGCCTGTTGTCCATATAAAAACACAGGTATTTGTAGTTAGAAACTTCCTCTAGCAGGTTGTCCTCAAATTGTTTGTTCTGCTTGGCCATTGGGTAGTTGCTAATTAGCATTGTCTTGCTTTTCGATGTGTTTATTTCTATCCTATTAGCTGTTATATTAGCTGTTATATATTCCAGTATGCCTGTGAGTTACCTGATGCTTGGTTAGGCTCATCAGGACTACGTCATCCGCATATGAAAGGTGCAATAGAGATAACGTTCCCAGTTGAGGTGGATGGGAGTTCATCTTATTGAGCTTCTGTGCAAAGTCTGCAATAAAAAGATTATAAAGTTGCGGTGCCAGCACACACCCTTTTTTCAGCCCTTTTGTGGTAGTCAGCTTTCTGGTTAGTCTTGAACCATCTCCCAGCTTTGCTCTCATCCATGTGTTGGAGTAAAGAAGCAATATTCTTCTGAAGATTTTCTCGGGAATGTTCCAAGCGTTCAGCTTTCCCCATAGGATGTGACGATCCACACTGTTGGATGCAGCGTTAAGGTCTATAAAACAAAGATGCAGATGTTGTTTTCTCCATTTGGAGCATATCAACAAGGGCTTTATCTCTGCTTTTTTGGTTTTAAAAGCCAAAAAAGCAGAGATAAAACTAGCACCCTATCAACAACAGGGTGCTAACACGCAAATTCACATGTTAGCACCCTTTTACTCGACGCTTCCCTTTGCATCTCTAATGAGATTCAAAGGGGGCGTTCCAGAGTAAAATAATAGGAGAAATGTCGCTAAGCGACATTTGTCCTATTATCAAGAATATCGCTAACCCTGTTAGAGACAAAAAAAGCAGCGCTAACCGTGGTTAACGCTGCTTTTTTACGTCTGGTATTTTTCTGACTTATATCAAAGGTAGGGACTGGGGGTGTTGTTATTTAGAGAGGTCCAGTGTACATACCCCATGCGACTAGTTACAAAAGAAGGGTACAAAGTTCCTCATGTCCAGTGAAGGAGAAGAGCAGATAGGTGAATATCACAAGTGGTCAATCATTAGAGGATCAACCAGATGAAAGCAAAGAAATTTCTTTAATTTGAACTAGTGCTCTCACACACCCAGCAAGCTAGGTGTCATGCTTCATCATATGAGCACTGCCCCTCGTCAAGTCGGCGCTGCAATCCTTGACGGGCTCCCGAAATCGGGGCTCTTTGTCGGGGATCTTTTGTTCCAGCCGAGGGTGCTTGGGGGTGAGGGGCCTAGTGAAAGAAAATGTAGCAGAGAAGTGAGATTTAAAAAGGGTCAGTTGGTCCTATTTAAATTTTATTCCAAAGGTCAACTACCCTAATAAAAATATGTAGAGTGGCTAATAGCTAGGATTAAGGTATCTAGGCAAGAGCTCTACTCTATGTGATCGACATGTTTCTTGCCGCTGGAGTCAGGAGGATCAGGGCAATTCTTCAGGATCAAAATACTGCTGTCTACAAAATTGTGGTCAGGTGATTACTACATACCACTACTTAGGGTTTCTTCCTGTTAGGAGAAAAAAGGAAATTTTTATAACAAATAAAATAGGATATTCACACTGTACAACGCTTTTGATATAGTGTCTAGAGTGATCACCGTGCTCTGTCGTGCAACACGCAGTATCAATGTCTGGTGGTGTTTCGAACGCCATTCGGGAGTGCGAGGAAGGGGGGGATAAATTAATATCCAAGGGTAGAAAGAAAAAACTATGGAAGGAGAAAGGGACTCACCTACAAAAGTTGCTACTCATGTTAGCAACGGTGCTGGCGGCTAAAAGGAACCCAGTTGGGTCCTACAGGAGGGGACAAGAAGTGGCCAGAACACCAATATATTAGTGTCTGAGTTGTGGAGGAATAAACATAAAAATTGTGAAAATAGTAAAAAATCACAACATCTGTATTAAACAGAAGAGAGCCACCAATAGAGGATAAAAATTAAAAGAGGCAACCAGGCCGGGCCTCAGTAACCAGGCCCCGGACTGATACAACAGGACTGAATCCAAAGTCAAGTTACATTGCACTGGCCACAATACAGCGGGTCCGTAGGGACAGACCGGAAGATTCCGGTAGACATCGGTCAGAAGTGACTCGTACAAAGTGCACGGCTCAACAATGTAGGAGATAAATGCTGTACTCACCGACGTGTATACACGTTCAGGAAAAGTGACCTACCCAAACCGCCAGGAACCGGGGTGGTAGGTTCCGGCGGGGAGTGAGAGCAGATATGCATCTGTTCCGGGTACGTCATCACGTGGGTGACGCGTCACGGCGGTGCGCGTAAGGGAAAACGCAGTAAAATGATTGGTCCCAGGTCGAACGGGAGCGTTGTCGTTGCTAGGCAACCAGGTGACGTGTTTATGGGCCGATGGAAGTGCCTCGATAATAGGTTGTGAGGCGTAAATCATAAAGTATGCTGCCCCCTAAGTGTGACATGTTAATTAGAAGAGCAGAAGTCTGTTCAGAGGTATAGTGATGCGTAGTTTTAACTAGGTGACTACATAATGTAGTTGCTTGAACTAATGGTTTCTCTCGATGCTGGCGTGGCCATGCGTCTGATTGGTCCCAGGTAGAACGGGAGCGTTGCCGTTGCTAGGCAACCAGGTGACGTGTTTATGGGCCAATGGAAATGCCTAGATAATAGGTTGTGAGGCGTAAATCACAAAGTATGCTGCCCCCTAAGTGTGACGTGTTAATTAGAAGAGCAGAAGTCTGTTCAAAGGTATAGTGATGCGTAGTTTTAACTAAGTGACTACATGACGTAGTTGCTTGAACTAATGGTTTCTCTCGATGCTGGCGTGGCCATGCGTCTAGTGTTATGTAACGTGACAGGCTCAGCAGCTAAGAGGTTAAGAGGCCAGAGTAATATATGTGGTGGGAGTGCACATATACGGGAATGTTCGTTTCAACAGTGATAGTCATACACTGTGGAGTTGCTACCGATAAATACACCACTCCCGAATGGCGTCAGAAGTGAAACTCAAATGTACTATATTAGGTTCATGACAGTTGTATATCGATCATGACGGTGGGCGCTCATAATATGAGGTTATCACTTGGTTAATGGGCCAGAATTCACACTGGACTGGATCCAGGCAGGAAGAGTGTACAATCCCCAGTTACGAAACAGTGCTCCAAGGTATCTCATCATTGAGACCATCAATATGACTGGAAAGTCTATATACCCATCTTTGCTCAAGTCTAAATAGAGATGATTTGGATATCTGGGCATGGGATTCCAATATGACCCAATGTAGTGAGTCAGAAGTGTGTTGTGTCTCCATGAAATGTCTGTACAGTTTTGTCGTTGTCCTTTGGCAACGTATGTTGCTCCTGTGTTCAGTTATGCGAGTTTTCACAGGACGCATGGTCATCCCTATGTACTGTAACTCACATGGGCAAGTAATCAGATAAATACACTGTTTAGTGTTACAGTTCGTATGTTTTAGTATGTTCCATTTGAAATTAGGTCTTAACGTAATTACTTTAGTGGCTGTTGTGAATCTACACACTGTACACGTGCCGCAAGGAAAATGTCCTTTGACCGGAGGGAGGCCCCACAAGGTGGTTTGTGATGGGGTAGTGTGCTTCCTTGGTCTTGTTTGAATCAGAATGTCTATTAGGCTACTGGTCCTAGTATAGGCAAACCTGGGTGTGGGTATCTGCAGGTCGCCAGTATTTAAAATCCCCCAGTGTTTCAGGATGATCTTTTTAGTGGACGTGGAATTGGGTGTAAACGAAGTCACACACGTGATGATGTCCTCAGGTTCTTTATGATGTACTTCTAAAAGTGCCTCCCTAGGACAATTTAAGGCTCTCTTCATTGAGTTTGTTATTACCTTCTGTGGGTAGCCTCTAGTCTTAAGGTTGTGAGCTAAAGTGGAGGCTTCTAGTTTGTAGTCATTCGTGGAGGTACAATTGCGCCTGATACGTAGGAATTGTCCCACGGGAAGGTTATCTTTAAGCGCTTTGGGGTGATGGCTCTGGTACAGGAGAAGGCTATTCCGATCTGTGGATTTTTTATAGAGGCTAGTAGACAGTTGTTCGCCTGATAGTCTGATGTTTAGATCGAGGAAGGCGATGTGTGTGTCTGAGATGGTGTGGGAGAATTTCAGAAATGGATTTTGTTGATTAATCCATTGAACAAATCTATTGCAAGTGTCGATTGGACCACGCCAAAAGATCAAAATATCATCAATAAACCTCTTCCAAAAAATAAGGTGTTGTTGGAATGGGTTGTGTGCAGTGTTGATGACTTCTTTCTCAAATGTAGCCATATAGAGGCAGGCTAGGCTCGGCGCAAAGGTGCTGCCCATTGATGTGCCTTGGCATTGATGGTATAGTTGCCCATTATACTCAAAGAAGTTCTCAGTTAGGGCTAGGGACGCACACTCCATAATGAATGTGACTGGTGTAGGTGAATTCCACTCTAATGCGTTCAACGCTGTTTCAACAACTGTCAATGTATCTCCTTGAGGGATGTTAGTGTATAACGCCTCAACGTCAAGTGTGATGAGGAGGTCGATACCGGATGAATCTTCTATAGAGTCTATGATTCTTAGGACATCAGTGGTATCCCTGATGAAGGACGGGATATCTCTCACTAAAGGCTGTAGGAAATGGTCTACGAATTTGGAAAGTGGTTCCAGAATCGAGCCAATCCCCGACACTATAGGGCGTCCAGGGACCGGTGTCGTGCCTTTGTGTATCTTAGGTAGAGTGTAAAAATAAGGTGTCCTTGGCTCTGTGGCAATCAGAAAGTCTGCCTCTTTTTTGTTAATCCATCCATTTGTTAAAGCCTCGTTGACTAACATGGATATGGTGTTAGAGAGGCGAGGGGTGGGATCAGTGGCGATGGGGGCATAGTAACGGTTGTTATTCAATTGTCGTTTACATTCCCCATCATAATCAACAATTGACTGTATGACAGTCGCTCCGCCTTTGTCGGCTTGTTTAATGATTATTGAGTCATCTCTCGCGAGAGCATTAGCTGTTTCTGTTTCAGATTTAGACAGATTGTAAAACGGTCTAGGGGACGGTAATGCTGCCAGATCTTTAAGAACTGCCTTCTCAAAGGTTAGAACCTCAACCGGGGTCATCCCGTTGTGAGGAGTGAAGGTAGATGGTTTGCTGAGTCCGGAACCATCCATAGGTGTAGGTGGTTCATTCATAAAGTAAGACCGTAGTCTTATCTTGCGAAAAAGTTTCTGGACCTCGCAGACATCCCTGAATTTATCCGCTTTAGGTGTAGGTACGAAACCTAGTCCTTTTTGTAATATTGATATTTCGGGGTCCGTGAGGACACGTGATGATAAATTTACAACTAGTTTCTTTTGTTCACTGTTTTGCTCCTCGTGTCCATCCCCGTGGGGGGTTGGTCTTGCCAATGAACCTGTTTGCGTGCGTTCCTTCTGTTTCGACCTCTTCCTCTGCCCCAACCTCTGTCTAAAAAAGTAGGCGGAGGACCGTTGTTGAAGAACTGAGGAGGTCCCTGGGGAAATGGTTGGTATTGCCAATAGGGGGGTGGCTGAGGCGGTCCTTGAAACATGGGAGGACCGTGAAAGGTTGGTGCATTGTAGTTATAATTTGCACGTGGGTTGCGGCGACCGCTAAAACTACCCCAACTCCCCGTGCTAGAATTACTGTCGGCAGAACTTCTTCTGTCGGAACTTTCATCAGAAGAATAACTGTTCTTAACCGATGTGTAGTCAGCCTTCAAATAGGGGTATACCTTTTCTTTATCGAATTTATCGATATCTCTTTGCAGTTTCGTGATCTTTTGTTTCATGAGATATTCCTTGTTATCGGTAATCTCAGCGTTGATCTCAGCAAGTTTGTTCTTGTAAGCTGTGATCTGAATGGTGGATTTCAAAGCGCCTTCCGCAATCTGTATCCTAATGAGGAGAGCATCTGCTAGGCGTTTCGCTGTATTAATGATAAGGACCAGCAGGTCTCTGGTGCATTTCCATGCGATGAGCGACCATTCCTTTTTAAAGGTGGCATCGTCCAAGAATAATCTTGGAAAATTATTCACAATCAGCCCTGCAGGGGCGATGTTGGCACGTAAGTATTCCGTCATGAGGGCGCCATGGAGTGTGATCTTCAACCACTCCCTTTTTAATTGTGTTAGTGAGGTCCAGTCATCTGACTGAGAACCTGATGCGGCATTACCATCGTGGCCTAGAAGTGAGGGTGTTCTTTCCAGTATGTCAGACACTACTTCGTCCCCGAAGCTGAGTCCTTGGTTATCCATAGGGGAGAGGGGGGGGTTATTTTGGAGAGGGGGAGATGGTAGGAGTCAATAGTTGACCCCGGTATGGACCAGTCTGGCTAGAAATTACTAGACCGCTGGTATCCTTTATCGAAGCCCCACGGGAAAACCCGTGCACAATCTTATATCAAAGGTAGGGACTGGGGGTGTTGTTATTTAGAGAGGTCCAGTGTACATACCCCATGCGACTAGTTACAAAAGAAGGGTACAAAGTTCCTCATGTCCAGTGAAGGAGAAGAGCAGATAGGTGAATATCACAAGTGGTCAATCATTAGAGGATCAACCAGATGAAAGCAAAGAAATTTCTTTAATTTGAACTAGTGCTCTCACACACCCAGCAAGCTAGGTGTCATGCTTCATCATATGAGCACTGCCCCTCGTCAAGTCGGCGCTGCAATCCTTGACGGGCTCCCGAAATCGGGGCTCTTTGTCGGGGATCTTTTGTTCCAGCCGAGGGTGCTTGGGGGTGAGGGGCCTAGTGAAAGAAAATGTAGCAGAGAAGTGAGATTTAAAAAGGGTCAGTTGGTCCTATTTAAATTTTATTCCAAAGGTCAACTACCCTAATAAAAATATGTAGAGTGGCTAATAGCTAGGATTAAGGTATCTAGGCAAGAGCTCTACTCTATGTGATCGACATGTTTCTTGCCGCTGGAGTCAGGAGGATCAGGGCAATTCTTCAGGATCAAAATACTGCTGTCTACAAAATTGTGGTCAGGTGATTACTACATACCACTACTTAGGGTTTCTTCCTGTTAGGAGAAAAAAGGAAATTTTTATAACAAATAAAATAGGATATTCACACTGTACAACGCTTTTGATATAGTGTCTAGAGTGATCACCGTGCTCTGTCGTGCAACACGCAGTATCAATGTCTGGTGGTGTTTCGAACGCCATTCGGGAGTGCGAGGAAGGGGGGGATAAATTAATATCCAAGGGTAGAAAGAAAAAACTATGGAAGGAGAAAGGGACTCACCTACAAAAGTTGCTACTCATGTTAGCAACGGTGCTGGCGGCTAAAAGGAACCCAGTTGGGTCCTACAGGAGGGGACAAGAAGTGGCCAGAACACCAATATATTAGTGTCTGAGTTGTGGAGGAATAAACATAAAAATTGTGAAAATAGTAAAAAATCACAACATCTGTATTAAACAGAAGAGAGCCACCAATAGAGGATAAAAATTAAAAGAGGCAACCAGGCCGGGCCTCAGTAACCAGGCCCCGGACTGATACAACAGGACTGAATCCAAAGTCAAGTTACATTGCACTGGCCACAATACAGCGGGTCCGTAGGGACAGACCGGAAGATTCCGGTAGACATCGGTCAGAAGTGACTCGTACAAAGTGCACGGCTCAACAATGTAGGAGATAAATGCTGTACTCACCGACGTGTATACACGTTCAGGAAAAGTGACCTACCCAAACCGCCAGGAACCGGGGTGGTAGGTTCCGGCGGGGAGTGAGAGCAGATATGCATCTGTTCCGGGTACGTCATCACGTGGGTGACGCGTCACGGCGGTGCGCGTAAGGGAAAACGCAGTAAACAGATGCATATCTGCTCTCACTCCCCGCCGGAACCTACCACCCCGGTTCCTGGCGGTTTGGGTAGGTCACTTTTCCTGAACGTGTATACACGTCGGTGAGTACAGCATTTATCTCCTACATTGTTGAGCCGTGCACTTTGTACGAGTCACTTCTGACCGATGTCTACCGGAATCTTCCGGTCTGTCCCTACGGACCCGCTGTATTGTGGCCAGTGCAATGTAACTTGACTTTGGATTCAGTCCTGTTGTATCAGTCCGGGGCCTGGTTACTGAGGCCCGGCCTGGTTGCCTCTTTTAATTTTTATCCTCTATTGGTGGCTCTCTTCTGTTTAATACAGATGTTGTGATTTTTTACTATTTTCACAATTTTTATGTTTATTCCTCCACAACTCAGACACTAATATATTGGTGTTCTGGCCACTTCTTGTCCCCTCCTGTAGGACCCAACTGGGTTCCTTTTAGCCGCCAGCACCGTTGCTAACATGAGTAGCAACTTTTGTAGGTGAGTCCCTTTCTCCTTCCATAGTTTTTTCTTTCTACCCTTGGATATTAATTTATCCCCCCCTTCCTCGCACTCCCGAATGGCGTTCGAAACACCACCAGACATTGATACTGCGTGTTGCACGACAGAGCACGGTGATCACTCTAGACACTATATCAAAAGCGTTGTACAGTGTGAATATCCTATTTTATTTGTTATAAAAATTTCCTTTTTTCTCCTAACAGGAAGAAACCCTAAGTAGTGGTATGTAGTAATCACCTGACCACAATTTTGTAGACAGCAGTATTTTGATCCTGAAGAATTGCCCTGATCCTCCTGACTCCAGCGGCAAGAAACATGTCGATCACATAGAGTAGAGCTCTTGCCTAGATACCTTAATCCTAGCTATTAGCCACTCTACATATTTTTATTAGGGTAGTTGACCTTTGGAATAAAATTTAAATAGGACCAACTGACCCTTTTTAAATCTCACTTCTCTGCTACATTTTCTTTCACTAGGCCCCTCACCCCCAAGCACCCTCGGCTGGAACAAAAGATCCCCGACAAAGAGCCCCGATTTCGGGAGCCCGTCAAGGATTGCAGCGCCGACTTGACGAGGGGCAGTGCTCATATGATGAAGCATGACACCTAGCTTGCTGGGTGTGTGAGAGCACTAGTTCAAATTAAAGAAATTTCTTTGCTTTCATCTGGTTGATCCTCTAATGATTGACCACTTGTGATATTCACCTATCTGCTCTTCTCCTTCACTGGACATGAGGAACTTTGTACCCTTCTTTTGTAACTAGTCGCATGGGGTATGTACACTGGACCTCTCTAAATAACAACACCCCCAGTCCCTACCTTTGATATAAGATTGTGCACGGGTTTTCCCGTGGGGCTTCGATAAAGGATACCAGCGGTCTAGTAATTTCTAGCCAGACTGGTCCATACCGGGGTCAACTATTGACTCCTACCATCTCCCCCTCTCCAAAATAACCCCCCCCTCTCCCCTATGGATAACCAAGGACTCAGCTTCGGGGACGAAGTAGTGTCTGACATACTGGAAAGAACACCCTCACTTCTAGGCCACGATGGTAATGCCGCATCAGGTTCTCAGTCAGATGACTGGACCTCACTAACACAATTAAAAAGGGAGTGGTTGAAGATCACACTCCATGGCGCCCTCATGACGGAATACTTACGTGCCAACATCGCCCCTGCAGGGCTGATTGTGAATAATTTTCCAAGATTATTCTTGGACGATGCCACCTTTAAAAAGGAATGGTCGCTCATCGCATGGAAATGCACCAGAGACCTGCTGGTCCTTATCATTAATACAGCGAAACGCCTAGCAGATGCTCTCCTCATTAGGATACAGATTGCGGAAGGCGCTTTGAAATCCACCATTCAGATCACAGCTTACAAGAACAAACTTGCTGAGATCAACTCTGATATTACCGATAACAAGGAATATCTCATGAAACAAAAGATCACGAAACTGCAAAGAGATATCGATAAATTCGATAAAGAAAAGGTATACCCCTATTTGAAGGCTGACTACACATCGGTTAAGAACAGTTATTCTTCTGATGAAAGTTCCGACAGAAGAAGTTCTGCCGACAGTAATTCTAGCACGGGGAGTTGGGGTAGTTTTAGCGGTCGCCGCAACCCACGTGCAAATTATAACTACAATGCACCAACCTTTCACGGTCCTCCCATGTTTCAAGGACCGCCTCAGCCACCCCCCTATTGGCAATACCAACCATTTCCCCAGGGACCTCCTCAGTTCTTCAACAACGGTCCTCCGCCTACTTTTTTAGACAGAGGTTGGGGCAGAGGAAGAGGTCGAAACAGAAGGAACGCACGCAAACAGGTTCATTGGCAAGACCAACCCCCCACGGGGATGGACACGAGGAGCAAAACAGTGAACAAAAGAAACTAGTTGTAAATTTATCATCACGTGTCCTCACGGACCCCGAAATATCAATATTACAAAAAGGACTAGGTTTCGTACCTACACCTAAAGCGGATAAATTCAGGGATGTCTGCGAGGTCCAGAAACTTTTTCGCAAGATAAGACTACGGTCTTACTTTATGAATGAACCACCTACACCTATGGATGGTTCCGGACTCAGCAAACCATCTACCTTCACTCCTCACAACGGGATGACCCCGGTTGAGGTTCTAACCTTTGAGAAGGCAGTTCTTAAAGATCTGGCAGCATTACCGTCCCCTAGACCGTTTTACAATCTGTCTAAATCTGAAACAGAAACAGCTAATGCTCTCGCGAGAGATGACTCAATAATCATTAAACAAGCCGACAAAGGCGGAGCGACTGTCATACAGTCAATTGTTGATTATGATGGGGAATGTAAACGACAATTGAATAACAACCGTTACTATGCCCCCATCGCCACTGATCCCACCCCTCGCCTCTCTAACACCATATCCATGTTAGTCAACGAGGCTTTAACAAATGGATGGATTAACAAAAAAGAGGCAGACTTTCTGATTGCCACAGAGCCAAGGACACCTTATTTTTACACTCTACCTAAGATACACAAAGGCACGACACCGGTCCCTGGACGCCCTATAGTGTCGGGGATTGGCTCGATTCTGGAACCACTTTCCAAATTCGTAGACCATTTCCTACAGCCTTTAGTGAGAGATATCCCGTCCTTCATCAGGGATACCACTGATGTCCTAAGAATCATAGACTCTATAGAAGATTCATCCGGTATCGACCTCCTCATCACACTTGACGTTGAGGCGTTATACACTAACATCCCTCAAGGAGATACATTGACAGTTGTTGAAACAGCGTTGAACGCATTAGAGTGGAATTCACCTACACCAGTCACATTCATTATGGAGTGTGCGTCCCTAGCCCTAACTGAGAACTTCTTTGAGTATAATGGGCAACTATACCATCAATGCCAAGGCACATCAATGGGCAGCACCTTTGCGCCGAGCCTAGCCTGCCTCTATATGGCTACATTTGAGAAAGAAGTCATCAACACTGCACACAACCCATTCCAACAACACCTTATTTTTTGGAAGAGGTTTATTGATGATATTTTGATCTTTTGGCGTGGTCCAATCGACACTTGCAATAGATTTGTTCAATGGATTAATCAACAAAATCCATTTCTGAAATTCTCCCACACCATCTCAGACACACACATCGCCTTCCTCGATCTAAACATCAGACTATCAGGCGAACAACTGTCTACTAGCCTCTATAAAAAATCCACAGATCGGAATAGCCTTCTCCTGTACCAGAGCCATCACCCCAAAGCGCTTAAAGATAACCTTCCCGTGGGACAATTCCTACGTATCAGGCGCAATTGTACCTCCACGAATGACTACAAACTAGAAGCCTCCACTTTAGCTCACAACCTTAAGACTAGAGGCTACCCACAGAAGGTAATAACAAACTCAATGAAGAGAGCCTTAAATTGTCCTAGGGAGGCACTTTTAGAAGTACATCATAAAGAACCTGAGGACATCATCACGTGTGTGACTTCGTTTACACCCAATTCCACGTCCACTAAAAAGATCATCCTGAAACACTGGGGGATTTTAAATACTGGCGACCTGCAGATACCCACACCCAGGTTTGCCTATACTAGGACCAGTAGCCTGAGAGACATTCTGATTCAAACAAGACCAAGGAAGCACACTACCCCATCACAAACCACCTTGTGGGGCCTCCCTCCGGTCAAAGGACATTTTCCTTGCGGCACGTGTACAGTGTGTAGATTCACAACAGCCACTAAAGTAATTACGTTAAGACCTAATTTCAAATGGAACATACTAAAACATACGAACTGTAACACTAAACAGTGTATTTATCTGATTACTTGCCCATGTGAGTTACAGTACATAGGGATGACCATGCGTCCTGTGAAAACTCGCATAACTGAACACAGGAGCAACATACGTTGCCAAAGGACAACGACAAAACTGTACAGACATTTCATGGAGACACAACACACTTCTGACTCACTACATTGGGTCATATTGGAATCCCATGCCCAGATATCCAAATCATCTCTATTTAGACTTGAGCAAAGATGGGTATATAGACTTTCCAGTCATATTGATGGTCTCAATGATGAGATACCTTGGAGCACTGTTTCGTAACTGGGGATTGTACACTCTTCCTGCCTGGATCCAGTCCAGTGTGAATTCTGGCCCATTAACCAAGTGATAACCTCATATTATGAGCGCCCACCGTCATGATCGATATACAACTGTCATGAACCTAATATAGTACATTTGAGTTTCACTTCTGACGCCATTCGGGAGTGGTGTATTTATCGGTAGCAACTCCACAGTGTATGACTATCACTGTTGAAACGAACATTCCCGTATATGTGCACTCCCACCACATATATTACTCTGGCCTCTTAACCTCTTAGCTGCTGAGCCTGTCACGTTACATAACACTAGACGCATGGCCACGCCAGCATCGAGAGAAACCATTAGTTCAAGCAACTACGTCATGTAGTCACTTAGTTAAAACTACGCATCACTATACCTTTGAACAGACTTCTGCTCTTCTAATTAACACGTCACACTTAGGGGGCAGCATACTTTGTGATTTACGCCTCACAACCTATTATCTAGGCATTTCCATTGGCCCATAAACACGTCACCTGGTTGCCTAGCAACGGCAACGCTCCCGTTCTACCTGGGACCAATCAGACGCATGGCCACGCCAGCATCGAGAGAAACCATTAGTTCAAGCAACTACATTATGTAGTCACCTAGTTAAAACTACGCATCACTATACCTCTGAACAGACTTCTGCTCTTCTAATTAACATGTCACACTTAGGGGGCAGCATACTTTATGATTTACGCCTCACAACCTATTATCGAGGCACTTCCATCGGCCCATAAACACGTCACCTGGTTGCCTAGCAACGACAACGCTCCCGTTCGACCTGGGACCAATCATTTTACTGCGTTTTCCCTTACGCGCACCGCCGTGACGCGTCACCCACGTGATGACGTACCCGGAACAGATGCATATCTGCTCTCACTCCCCGCCGGAACCTACCACCCCGGTTCCTGGCGGTTTGGGTAGGTCACTTTTCCTGAACGTGTATACACGTCGGTGAGTACAGCATTTATCTCCTACATTGTTGAGCCGTGCACTTTGTACGAGTCACTTCTGACCGATGTCTACCGGAATCTTCCGGTCTGTCCCTACGGACCCGCTGTATTGTGGCCAGTGCAATGTAACTTGACTTTGGATTCAGTCCTGTTGTATCAGTCCGGGGCCTGGTTACTGAGGCCCGGCCTGGTTGCCTCTTTTAATTTTTATCCTCTATTGGTGGCTCTCTTCTGTTTAATACAGATGTTGTGATTTTTTACTATTTTCACAATTTTTATGTTTATTCCTCCACAACTCAGACACTAATATATTGGTGTTCTGGCCACTTCTTGTCCCCTCCTGTAGGACCCAACTGGGTTCCTTTTAGCCGCCAGCACCGTTGCTAACATGAGTAGCAACTTTTGTAGGTGAGTCCCTTTCTCCTTCCATAGTTTTTTCTTTCTACCCTTGGATATTAATTTATCCCCCCCTTCCTCGCACTCCCGAATGGCGTTCGAAACACCACCAGACATTGATACTGCGTGTTGCACGACAGAGCACGGTGATCACTCTAGACACTATATCAAAAGCGTTGTACAGTGTGAATATCCTATTTTATTTGTTATAAAAATTTCCTTTTTTCTCCTAACAGGAAGAAACCCTAAGTAGTGGTATGTAGTAATCACCTGACCACAATTTTGTAGACAGCAGTATTTTGATCCTGAAGAATTGCCCTGATCCTCCTGACTCCAGCGGCAAGAAACATGTCGATCACATAGAGTAGAGCTCTTGCCTAGATACCTTAATCCTAGCTATTAGCCACTCTACATATTTTTATTAGGGTAGTTGACCTTTGGAATAAAATTTAAATAGGACCAACTGACCCTTTTTAAATCTCACTTCTCTGCTACATTTTCTTTCACTAGGCCCCTCACCCCCAAGCACCCTCGGCTGGAACAAAAGATCCCCGACAAAGAGCCCCGATTTCGGGAGCCCGTCAAGGATTGCAGCGCCGACTTGACGAGGGGCAGTGCTCATATGATGAAGCATGACACCTAGCTTGCTGGGTGTGTGAGAGCACTAGTTCAAATTAAAGAAATTTCTTTGCTTTCATCTGGTTGATCCTCTAATGATTGACCACTTGTGATATTCACCTATCTGCTCTTCTCCTTCACTGGACATGAGGAACTTTGTACCCTTCTTTTGTAACTATTTTTCTGACTTAGCCATAATATCCTATGGAAGGAGGATATCATGGCTAAGTTTGTCTGTCCCTATCAAGGTAACGTGAGATTATCGCTGGCTTTTCAGCGATAATCTCACGTTAGCCTGTTAGCGTGAGGATTTTTATCGCTAATGAGATAAGCGTTGCTAATAGCACGCTATCTCAGCGATAAAAATTCACGCTAGCCGGCGATAATTATCCTGGCGCTAAGTGCGCTTAGAGATAATTATCGCCGGTTGTTGTTGATATGCCCCTTTGTACTTGTCAGCAATTAAGGAAAGTGTTAAGATATTTGTAGTTGTCCTCATTCCTTTTCTGAAACCTGTCTGATTGACAGGTATCAAGTTAAGCTTATTTGACCAGGACCAGGGAAGAATAGTACTTTGCTTCTACGTCCAGTAAAGCGATTAACCTGTAATTTGACAGGCATGTTCTATTGCCACATATATAGATTGGTGACATTATAGAACCTTGCCAGCTCTAAGGAATTTGATTTAAATTCTCAAGTTCTTTAAACAAGTACATTATTCTCCTACACCAGAAATCTGGGGCAAGTTTAAAGATTACTTTAGGGATGCCATTTGGTCCTTGAGACCCATTTCCTCGCCATTTCTTTAATATTTTATTTACATCATCTGATACATAGGCGGGCCAGTCAGGTCTTGCCCTAAAGACAAAAGCACTGATCTCAGATCAATTCCTGTGTGCTTTGTCCGCTCTCAGCACAGTAGTTAAGTGTCAATACTTAGAGCTGTTTTTTTCTGTCTGAAGGCAATGTCATTGTTCTTTAGTTCCACTTGATCCTGATGATGTACGCATTCTTTTTCCTTGCCATCTGGGAGTTCTGGGGATTTGGTACCTGTAAATCTTTTTGTAAGAAACATTTCCCAGTCATATTCTTGTACATTTGTGGCTAGGGAGTTTACGGGTCGATTCTGATTGTTTATTGTTTCCCAAAATGTACTTGAATTGGTTTTTATTGCGTTATATATAGTTTTGCCCAAAAATTGTCCTCACATCTTTTGTGTTCCCATGGATTCTTTTGCATAACTTCCTTGGGTAACATGTGACTTCCTAACCTGTGGGGCTCTGCTCTGTTCTTTTGAGTCTCCTGACAGCTTTTTTCAGTTCTCGTTTCAGTGTGAGGACCTCGATCGGTAATGGTGTGTTGTTATTGTATTGTGACGCCTGCTTTGGTTTGCAAGTCAGGAGTGTTGTTAGTTTCTCTGTGAAGTTTACCCAATCTTGTATCTTAGTTAGACCAATGTTTTCACTTTCTATTTGAGCCTCTATAAATTGGTTTGGAACTCCTCGATGTTTGTCCATTTCAACCGTTTCAGGTCGATTGAGAAAATGTATTCCTCTGTTGCTTGACCCGTCTGGTGTTTTGGTAAGTTTAAGATAAAATAAATATGATTTTAGGAGTGGTCACTTCTGGTGGTAAATTCGATAACTAATCTAGTAAGAAAAGGCATTATTGGTAATGATATTGCTGTGTAGTCAAGCCATGATCGCAACTTCCCTCTGAAAAAAGTGTGGTTTTGGGGTGTGTCTTCCAATGTTCTGACATTTATGACTCTTAAGCCCAGGTATTCAAGATTTTTCACCAGGTGTTACCATTCAAGATCAAAGGGAGCCGCCTTCAATTGGAATTGAGTTTGTACAATCCAGAACTTGTTGTCTGCAAGCTAGTTTCTCATCTTCTTCCGGTGTGTAAATTAAATTTGAGTTGAAATCTCCTGTTATGGCAATATCCCGGAAAGGGTTGTTGCTTCTTATGGCGATGATTATGGTTTTTAACAAGGCGTTATTAGCTTTCTTCCTTTGTGCCGACGGATTTGCGTAGGTGTTAATAAGTAGTACGACTCTTGGTTACTCTTTGGCTGGTAGCGAGAATTGTATTAACTGCATGTTTGGTCCAAAGGGGGCTATCTGCTCTGATTAAATGTTGATAGCTGTTGACACATAAACTGCTAGGCTAACTTTCGGATGTCTGTGTCTCCTATTTTTCTCACCTGGTGTGCTGAAATGTGTATATACTACAAGAGGCCCCTCCTCCAGTGCCCACTACTCCTGGAGGGCAATTATATCGCATGTAAGTCATTTCTTCGCTCCAGCTATGTTCCACAAGAGAAGGTGAGATAGTAATACCACAGGAACTGTTTCAGTATCTTGTGGAGAGTTCCTCTAGAATGGAAGACTGTATAAGTGATCTGGGGGCATTCGAATTACATATTATTGGCCCTTGAATTCCCTGAATTGAAACTTCATGCTTCAGCCACTGAAATGACCACCTCTATAAGTTAGCACCTGATGAGCGGATCTTTCTGTCAGAGGTGTAGTGTGTAGTACCAATCAATCAATCAAGGCTTTATTTCGATAAAAACATATCATAAAAGCTTTACAATAAGGACAAGTTAATTACACTAAGCTTAAAAAACCAATTATTGCAATAAAAACAAGGCAAGTCATAAAGAAATATTTAAGAACAGATTAAACAATTTCTTTAAGCCTTTTACTTCTAATACGCCATGCCCAGGATAGGAATTTTGAAAGGGCACATACGTACAGCGAACGTGAGTCTGACATTAAGATGCGTAGCGCCACAGTATGCTGTCTGGTTCCTAAGGAACAACACAATTGCTTGAGCCATCTTCTCCTGGGCAGGGCATATTCCTGGCATTCAAATAAAAAATGAGCGGCGGACTCTCGTCTGGATATGCAAAAGGGACAATGATCTGAGGACTGAGCAGAAGATTTCCATCGTGATGTAAAAGCATAAAGTAGGAGAGTCCCGGTTCTAAATTTGAAATACAAGGCTCTGTCAAAAGGACTCTCAAAAATTTCCAGATATAGTTCCCGGATCGGCAGGTCTTTGAATTTCAGAAAGTCCTCTGTAAGTCTTCCCAGTGACGTGTTCGTGTTCCGTTTGGTCACAATCCAATTCCAATATAAGGACTTTAGTGTGGCTTTCGGAGGGGAAGATCTATTTTCCCATGCTGCACTTAGCCCCAAATTATACAAGAGGGCTTTCATGTCACTCAACCATTTTATCCTGTGCCATCCGGGAAGTGACATGATTTCAGCAAGGCCTTTTGCGTATTTGGCTAGTTCCGGGACTCGCCACAAACGAGCCCATAGCAATAAGGGGCGAAATTTCGCCAAATCACCTATAGGGCAACAACCCAGATCAAGCATCAGTGGGATCATGGGAGAACTTTGGGGAAGTGACATGATAATCCTAAAAAACTTCCTCTCGGCCCTTGATAGTTCACTGGTATCGCAAGAACCCCAAAGCTCTGCCCCATAAAGAGCAGAGCTAACTCCTCTTGCTGCATATATTTCGATAACAGGGGCTATGGGTCTAATGGCACAGGAGCGCTGTTCCTTCACAAGGGCCCCTGTTACCCTTTTATGCGTTAACAACATCTTACATAAATGAGGACCCCACTGCATGTTATGGGATAAGCGGATCCCTAGGTAATCAAACACGTCGACCCTCCCCAAAGATTCGTCATTCAATTTCGGGGGGCGCACAGATTTTTTTTGGGGGTTCATCACAAGGTACTTAGTTTTGTCAGTGTTGATTACCAGGCCTCGTTCTGTGCAAAAAAGCTGGAAATTGCTTAAAAGTTTTTGGAGGCCCATAGGGGTTTTGGAGAGTAGGAGTGTATCATCAGCGAAGAGGAGAGTGGGGATACGTTCCCCCGCCAGGGATGGTTCATCTGATGGATCTTTAAGTAGATGCTCAACCACACTATTGATATATAGGGAAAAAAGAGTGGGAGCTAGGACACATCCCTGGCGAACCCCTCTCTCTACCGGAATTCTGCTGGTTTTCTCCCCATCCCTCCCCCACCTAACCTGAGCGAAGGTATTTTCATGCAACCTTACCATTAGCAAGAGAAGATATTGAGGCACCCCCATGCCAGCAAGGACTTTCCAAAGGGTCTCCCTAGGAACTAGGTCAAAGGCAGTTTTTAAGTCTATAAAAGCGAGATAAAGACTGCCTTTGCCCAGGATCACCACCTTCCAATACACAAGCAACAATCTGAACACTTGTTCGATTGTGCCGGTACCTGCTCTGAAGCCAGCCTGGTAGTTCGAGAGGATGTTGTTTTCGTCGATCCATTGTAGTAATCTGACCAACAACACCTTCCCAACTACCTTTTGGGTTATGTCTATCAGGCTTATGGGTCTGTAATTTGATGGGTCGTCCCTAGCCCCCTTTTTAAAGATGGGGACAACCTCCGCCCCTTTCCAGGATGCCGGAATCGGCGCTCCCCTGCTGATAGCATTAAGCAGGCATTTAATAAATTTACCCCATTTCGGGATGTCTGCTCTTAACAAATCCCCGGGTAAACCGTCTGGGCCAGCTGCTTTTTGGGGCCTGATGGTACTGATAGCATACTCCACTTCTTTAATCGAGAAAATGGAGTCTGTCGCCCAATCATTTAATGGCAGAGCTATATATAGCGTTCCGGTTGCTTGATCTGTGCTCCCTAATGGGGAATTGGGAATTGCTGGAGCCACCACCTTTATCTGTTTGTCATTAGAGGTGGTCGTAGGGATGACTGTGGAGATAGCGCCAGTTTGACTGGCATACAGTTCGGAAAAGTGAATGACCCAAGCTTGACTAGTGATATTGCACGTGATGAGGTCGGTATCAGGTCTGTTTTTGGTTCTGATTATGTCCCAAAATTGCCTTGAGTCTTTCCCCTGACTTGCCTCTTTTAAGGAACGCCAATGTTCATATTCCCACTCCTTTCTAGCGCTTGCCAGGGTTTTCTTGTAATTAAGCCTAGCTCCCTGTATAGCTCCTTGAGTTTTGCTTTTAACAGCTTTGATCAGAAGTGATTTGGCATGTCTACAGGCAGATGTATACCAATCATGCTTTCCCCTTGGGGGCCTAGTTGCCACATTTTTGCCCACGTAATTCTTTTTTAGAAATACGTTCCCAATTGACCTGATAGTTTCCTCAAAGATAGGAGTAACCCGATCGGGGTTTGGCACGCCCCGGTCTGAGCTGTCCAATTCCAACTCCAACTGTGAAGCCGTAAGTACTGCGTTGATTATGTTTAGTTTGGTTTCATCCTTAGAGACCCTATTCCATTCTAATTGTTTCCCACAAGCGGAAACAGAAATTTTGTGGACTGGATTAAGGGATATTGAGGTCTTTTCACAAGGCCATGGATTCCTAAGGGTCAGAGAAAGCGAGTTATGATCGCTTTCAACTGTAGGCTGGACTACCATATCCTGCACAAAACTCCAAAGGAAAAAATCTAACATAATGTAGTCGATCCTAGAGGTGTGGTTAGCTCTATTGAACGTGGCCGCACCCAAAGGGTCTGAACTTGTTCGGCCGTTGGTTGCTCTTAGCCCAAATTCCCACGTTAAGGCGTTCAACTGCATGGCAGTTTTGGACCATTTTTTAATCGGGGGAATGGTTAAGGTCGGGATGCCCCATCTTTCATCATCCTCACTCGGGTTGAAAAAGTCGTCCTGTATAAGGGGCTCATAAGTACAATTGAAATCACCTGCAATCAAGAATTGGGTTCCAACTAGGTTTTCTCTCAGTGCCGTTTCCAAACTAGACACTGTCAGAGATATAGAGCCATATTTGGTGCCCCTAGCGTATACATTGAATAAGTCGAGGATAAAACCTCTTGGGGGGCCTCTCAGAGAAATGCCTAAAATGTCTGGTGAGTCGATTTGCTTTCGCTCAATCCGGAGATTTAAGGCGATACTTACCCAAATCAATAGGCCTCCCGAAGGGCGGCCTAGCCCATTTCTGGGAAATGCTGCAGGGACAAAATAAGTAATATAGCCTACCCGATGTAAGGGTTCTAAACTCCAAGTCTCTTGGAATAGGCAAATCATGTGTGCCTCCACTAAGGTATTCCACTCAGGTAAACAAAGTTTCCTGTGGATGCCGGCTACATTCCAGCTAAGGATCTTTAAGGTATCACCATCATTAAAGCGAACAATTTTTTGGACACTTGGGCATTCAGTGCTGGGCAAGAAGGCGTCATAGGACGCAAGCTCAGTACAAGGTGTAAGTGGGACATTCCCCGACCCTAATTCAAGAGTGGAACCTAAACAGAGAGCAGGAGCCTGCAAGGCTTCTTGAGAAGTGGGCTTTAGGGGGGTTGGAATATGCATGACAGAAGAGCCAATTGCAGGCAGGGAGCTAACTACGAATTGGGGAGGCTTGGTGCTAATATGTTCTACATCCTCAGTGGAAAATCCTGAACCCAATAATGGTCAGTCCACTTCTTCCAAACAGCTAAATCTGTTAGCAAGTGGTATGCCACTCCAACTTTCAGAGAAAGCTATATCTCTGCCCTCATGGCCTAATCGAGCCTCCCTCTCCCTTCTTTTGTTCCAAGAACTTATTTGGAACAAACTCCTATCAGGAGTTTCAGCACAACAATTTATAGGAGGATAAAAGGAGGAGAGTCTTCTCACCTTTATTCCATCAAGCTTGGGCCACGTATCACGACGGCAAATGTAATCAGCCGTTCGTGGATTGTCAAAATTGACTATAATACAGTCTCCCTGAATCTTTTTCTCTTCACTACCTATCCAAGAGACCCTACGCACCATTAGGATCTTACTACTACAATTGGGGGGGAGCGGTCTGTTAGTAGTGAGCCAATGTTGTGTCTTATTTTTTAGGGACCACGTTGGTTCCTCTTTATGAGGCCTTAACTCGGGAACACCGGTCAGAATTACAACATATGGATCAGCTTCCACTGGTAAATGTATAAAGTGACCCTTTTTCCCCCTGGTTTTATCCTTGTGGTATGCTGGCCCCAAAGATATAGGTAATGTATTTTGGAGAACTAGCCCCGATAAATTGGGTAATGTATTTTTCGCAGTTTTGGTAGAGGCAGAGGGTTTAGAGGGCTCTCCAGCTTTCCTCAATATAGCTGGCACAGGCCTTGGCAATGGACTCAAGTTATCAGGGGGAGCACACGCCCCCACTCTGTTCGTCCTTAGAGTAGAGGGAGTGGCTTGCAACTCCTTATGATTAGCCAATCCCTCGCTCTTCAATGCATTGAGAGATAAGTTCATAGAGACCATGTGCTTTTCAATATTAGAAAGAGAGAGTACTATAGGTTGCACATAATCTCTAAAAAGTTCCCCAATGTGCATAAAAGTTGGTGTTTGGCCTCACAAACTTTGCAGCCCGTGGCCAAACTAGTTAAGTCGCTAGGAGCTGGGAGATTAGTCAAAGGGGCTGCTATATCAGTGGCTGTAGTGTGTAGTGCGCTCTGGGTAGAATTGTTATTATTTTTACTTTGCACTCGGCAGTCAGGATTTTTTTAATAGTTTTAGCGTTACATTTTTTCTGTGCCCTGGGTTTCTTCCGTTTAGGAATTGCACCCTCCCTACTCCCCCTTGAGGAATTGACGGTGGGGCCCTCCTGCCTTGGACTTAAAAACAGGTCAGGTGTCTTCTCAAGATCTTTGCTTGAATGTATATCAGAGAAAGCCAATGAGGCGGACAGGTCGACTGTGTTAGGTACACCATGGGTTTCAGCCTGGACCTCGATAAGAGGCCTAATGACATTTGGTAATGTAGGTGTCGTTGCTAAAGCCATAGGGCCTAACGAAGAACGTCTTGCTAGAGCTAAATCCTGTGAGACTCTACGCTCCAAGAGTGATATACCTTGGTTGATAGCTTCATTGGCCCTAGTAATGTATTGGTCAATTGGACCAGATGTAACGGCTGTCCCTTGTGCATTTTTGCTCCTAGAACCCCTCGTCATCCTATCAGACATGTATTTATCAATATATAGAGCCTACAAGCTGTTATGTTCTAGTACTTGGCAATTTACAAACAGAGCTGTATAATATATGTAACTAATAATAATAGCTGCAATATCACATCAAAGTGTACATATCAGTGGGGTGTCCCAGTCCAGTCTTACCCGGTCTTCAACGGTCTTAAACGGGCCCGCCCTTGGCCCGGGCTTCGCCCGGGCGCTGCCCGCGCGCGTCCCGCGCTGCGGGAGGCGCTCCGGTGATTTAAAGGCCTCCAGGTGCTGTTGTCCGGCGCGTCACCCTCGCTGGGGCCTCTGGGGGCTGTAGTTGTTGTGAAGCGAGTGCCGTTCCCCTCACGGCTTCGCTACTGCTGGTAAGTGGCAGAATCTATGTGGGGGCCACAGGACTTGAAATACAGCCTGCCGGTGAGCTTGTGGTGAAGCGAAAAACCTCAGGTGCCTCTGATGCGCGTCCCCGTGTGTAGTATAACAATCAGAATACAAATATTTATAGTAAAATCTAAGGAGATGTGAAGCCAGATTGGGTGTTTTACTCCTTTGAGCCAGGCCCTTTTGCCTTCAGGCCTGAAAGAGCTGCGTCCATGATTTTAACCAGGTCTCCTGTCATTTCGAGAAGGCTCTCTGCTCAGTGCATTTGACAGGTCATCTATCACCCAACAGCACTCCAATTTAAAAAAATAGTGGTATTAGCCATCCACAGCGTTCAGGGAAAAGAGCTGGGCAAGTGCAAGCCATAGGTATTGATGTTTCAAGTTTATAGTTACAAAGAAGACAACAGCATTTGAGGGAGCCTTTGTATGCTGACCCTACTTGCCTAAACTAAATTAAAGGAGTGCAGAAGAAGCGCACACAAAAGAAACCAAAGGACAGGAGAGATATTCACCAATTTCCTACCAGAGAGGCTCTCCGTGGTGTAATCTGCATTTTCTTGTCTTCAAACTCTCTATGCCCTGTGCAACAGATACAACCTTTCGACAACCTGTAGAGACATTTTAGTTCCACTACTGCTTCCAGGTGCAAAGTATGGAGGTTGATTTTTAAATAGTTTTTCCAAGCTAACGATCTCACATGACCGATTTAATGAGTTCACCAAATTATGTCTCTGAGGCTGAGTTCCTTTGCACGTTCCCAGTGGTGGATGGTAACTTGAAAATGGTGGGGAATAGGGCACTTGCTTGAAGTTTTTAAGTTTTAACTCTATCAACAGTATTGGAGCAATGCGCTTTTGTCATTACATGACACAAGACAAGGTGAGACATCATATTAAAAATAGACATAATACATAAACAATAATCAACTTAGCTCAGCAGGTCGTCTTCATGCCCTGGCCCAAATCATTGATTGAGTTGAGCAGTGCATGTGGGACCGTCAAAGTGAAATGAAAACAACATGCATCTTAGCCAATGAAAAAATTCCTCTCAGGCTGTTTATAACAGTAAACAGCATAAGAGCAGTGCAAGGATTGGCTGTGACCGGTAACCACAGCGCTCCATCTGAGACCAATGGGGCTGTGTCATTGCTTCCCCAGCTCCCTGACAGCTATGTATAGGAAAGCATACACTGCACATGTTAGATAAAATACCGGCTGACCTGACATTCACAGTTCCATCAAACAGACCTAGCTGCTGGTCACAATAAAGCCACGCCTACTGTCTGCTGCACACAGCACCTCTGTGTGATGGCATACATACAGTTTGTATGTATGGTATAGTGCATTGCCTAATGTAAGCAATGGATGCAGTCAGGGAATTAACGCCATTTGTAGAAACTACTGTGGTGTATTCCTCGCCTAACATGGGATAACAAAAATGGACACAAGTTTCCACAAAGGTTGCTGCAAGTTGAATTTCAAACTTATTTTTGATTGACAAGTGAGATTAGGAAATTGAAATAGTTGCCTGAGTGAATACTATGTGAAAATATTAGGACCCTCAAATTACAATAAAGGTGAAGGCGTGTTTAGTAAATACTGACAATTATACTGACCAAATTTGAATAATTCGTTTTTTTATTAATTTGGTGACATTAAACCTTTTTTATTCAAAACACATATTATTGGCTAGTGAGTTCAGGGAACTACAATGTCATCACTTGCCTTATATTGTCTCTACCTTTATTTGAAATTGTACTCCACCTACATAATTATTTCTTTTAACTTTCAATGCACTTGGATGGCCAAAGACCATCTGGACAGGATCAAGGGCATATCTTAATAGTTTTGGCACCTCAGTGGGCACGTCCACTAGGTACCAGCATGGAGGAGGAGCAGGGAGACCAAGCACCAAGCAGGGGTATTACACCAATCCGGACAGAAACATTACTATCAACTTCAACAATTCTTGGCGAAGGATGAGGAGGCTGAAGGGGGACATTGAGAGGAACACCACCTGCCATGAGATTATGAAATTGGGTCTCCACCTGGCCCACAAGAACTGGACCTGGAAATAGCGATGCTGTCCCCTGAGAAAGCCCCACAACCATATGGGCCTGACACCGACCCCTCTCCATATCCAATGGGTCCTCCAGCTACACCCACCACTACTCTTCCTCAAAGTGCCAGCCAAGAAGAGCTGATGGAGACATCTGCTCACCCCCACTTTACACGCCTCATGTATGACCCAAACCCCTCCATATGGATTTGCTCCTTTGGATGCACCTCAGGGATGATGAGGGCAGAAGATGATGCCCATACGTTGTACTCTCAGTGTTTACATGAGATCAGAGATGAGATCTGTGTGTTCTGAGAGACACAGTCTAGGCTTTTGGAGAATGTCAATAACTCCATCACTTCCTTAGGTGCTGCATATTACCTGCATTGTTCAAAAGTCCCATCCAGACTACTGTTGTTTTGTCCCCAAGTATGTCTTCCCTCTCTGTTTCCCCTGCTACCCCTTGAGTATTATCCTCTAGTGTGGTGACTGGTCTAGCCACAGTGAGTCCACAGGGGCAGAGGATCTTAATATTGCAATAAAAGATGAAAGTGCGGATAGCTAGAGATTGTGTCCATCAAAGCCTGTATACTCGCAAGAGCTGGCGAGAAAGGTTGTTCCAGGTTTTGGCTACAATGTAGGAGAAGGAGCAGCCACCCCTGTGACTGTGATGGTTGCGAAGGGTGTGTGCAAGGGCGAATGAAGAAGAGCACCTGTCTAGAGGGCTGGTTGAAGTTAAGCCAATGGTTGATGTATGCAGGCCCTAGGTCATGGAGAGTTTTGTAGGCATGGGTGAGGATGTTGAATTGGCATCTCTTCTGGATGGGGAGCCTGTGGAGATCTCTCAGGTGGAGGGCAATGTGGGTTAATTTGGGGAAGTCCATGACTAGCTGGCTGAAGCTTTCTGTATGGAGTCTTCTGAGTAGCTGGGTGGGGATGCCAGCATAGAGGGGGATGCCAGCATAGAGGGCGATGCCATGGTAGAGGGGAATGATGACGAGGGCCTGAGTGACCGTTTTTCTGGTATTGGATGGGATTCTGTTGAGTGTTGAAAGTGTGTGGAAGCAGGCGGAGTGGACTGCGTTGGCATGTCATTTCATGGTCAGTTGAATGATGAGAATGATGCAGAGGTTGCATGCATGGTCAGTTGTTGTGGGTGTAGGTCTTATTTCTGCAGGCCACCAGCTGTGGTCCCATGCGGAGTTGCTTTCTTCAAAGATCAGTACTTCAGTTTGTAGGAGTTGAGTTGAAGGCAGTTGACCATTTGGCTAGTTTGGGGTTGGCATTGCAGAAGTTGGTTTTAGTGTTAGAGGAGTCCTCAGTGAGCAAGAGGATTAGTTGAGTGTGATCTGCGTAGGAGATTACATTGAGTCTATGGCACCTGACAACATCTGCGAGGTGGGTCATGTAGATGTTAAACAGAGTAGGGCTAAAGGATGATCCTTGTGGAATGTCGTATTTCATGTCTTTGGGTGCAGAAGAGAAGGGAGGCAGTCGGATCCTCTGATGGACATTTTTTTATGTTGACCATGGACTCTTAGGACAATGTTTTGACTGTGGTCTTAATTTTGTTGTAACATTTGTACATAGACTGGTTCTCCTGATAAATCCTGACGGGATTTTATTATGTTGCCCAACCCCCTGCAAGTTCCCTTGCCAATTCTGCTAAAAGAATGTATTTTGTTTTCTTTCTTTTCATTGGATAGTATTTATTAAAAATTATATTTGCACCATTACTATTTAATTTAAGATTTGGAGCTTAAGAAAAATTATTTTTAAAATCCTTCATCTTGTGTTTCTCATTATGTATGTTGGATTCAAAGAGACTGCCGACCAATGTGTGTGTTTTTTATGCTTTCATAACTTGTAGGAGAGATGATCCAGAGTAACCATTTTGAGCATAATATAAATCAAATTAGGATAGAAGTTTTGACTGGTGCATAGTATTATGTTTATTTACATATCATTAGAGTAAAAACATATTTTCAGTAGTCACAGAGAATGCCTCTTATAACTTCGCAATGTGGTGAGGATCTCTGTGAGTCAGTGCACATTCTGTGTTGGTACGTATGTATGTGTGTGTGGTGTGTTAGGTCGCCTCCATGTATTGACTATGAAGGAAGACTTTGAAAAATTTTCAGAATACCCTCTGTCATCTTCATGGCCAAGGCATGGGGTCATGTACTCTCTTCCCTATGTATTGTTATCTGGTCTGGATGCATTCTTGACATGTTAACATTTCACAACACTCTTCAAGGCATGGGTCTGCCTATAAATCATCGGAGCGGTACAAAAGGGGGTGGTGATGGACGGAGCATCAGAACCAATCAAACACTCACACCCAGTCAACAGATCTGGGTTTGATCCATCACCGTTCTTTAGCCCACTCTGCCACCCCAGTTCAGACATGGCCATATGCAAATCAGTCTGACCCTGTGCCTCATGGGAACAGTCCAGCCCGAACTGCCAAGCCATGCCTTCCCTGGACCGGAAACAAGCTTCCTAGGACCGGTTTCTGGCATTTCAGCCGTCTTCAGCCAGGTTTGCTTGAATCCAGTGGCAAAGTGAGCAAGGGACTCACGTCTGAGCATACCCTGCCAACTTATGGCGAACAAAGCGGTACAAAAGGGGGTGGTGATGGACGGAGCATCAGAACCAATCAAACACTCACACCCAGTCAACAGATCCGGGTTTGATCCATCACCGTTCTTTAGCCCACTCTGCCACCCCAGTTCAGACATGGCCATATGCAAATCAGTCTGACCCTGTGCCTCATGGGAACAGTCCAGCCCGAACTGCCAAGCCATGCCTTCCCTGGACCGGAAACAAGCTTCCTAGGACCGGTTTCTGGCATTTCAGCCGTCTTCAGCCAGGCTTGCTTGAATCCAGTGGCAAAGTGAGCAAGGGACTCACGTCTGAGCATACCCTGCCAACTTATGGCGAACAAAGCGGTACAAAAGGGGGTGGTGATGGACAGAGCATCAGAACCAATCAAACACTCACACCCAGTCAACAGATCCATGTTTGATCCATCACCGTTCTTTAGCCCACTCTGCCACCCCAGTTCAGACATGGCCATATGCAAATCAGTCTGACCCTGTGCCTCCTGGGAACAGTCCAGCCCGAACTGCCAAGCCATGCCTTCCCTGAACCGGAAACAAGCTTCCTAGGACCGGTTTCTAGCATTTCAGCCGTCTTCAGCCAGGCTTGCTTGAATCCAGTGGCAAAGTGAGCAAGAGACTCATGTCTGAGCATACCCTGCCAACTTATGGCGAACAAAGCGGGACAAAAGGGGGTGGTGATGGACGGAGCATCAGAACCAATCAAACACTCACACCCAGTCAACAGATCCGGGTTTGATCCATCACCGTTCTTTAGCCCACTCTGCCACCGCAGTTCAGACATGGCCATATGCAAATCAGTCTGACCCTGTGCCTCTTGGGAACAGTCCAGCCCGAACTGCCAAGCCATGCCTTCCCTGGACCGGAAACAAGCTTCCTAGGACCGGTTTCTGGCATTTCAGCCGTCTAAAGCCAGGCTTGCTTGAATCCAGTGGCAAAGTGAGCAAGGGACTCACGTCTGAGCATACCCTGCCAACTTATGGCAAACAAAGTGGTACAAAAGGGGGTGGTGATAGACGGAGCTTCAGAACCAATCAAACACTCACACTCAGTCAACAGATCCGGGTTTGATCCATCACCGTTCTTTAGCCCACTCTGCCACCCCAGTTCAGACATGTCCATATGCAAATCAGTCTGACCCTGTGCCTCATGGGAACAGTCCAGCCCGAACTGCCAAGCCATGCCTTCCCTGGACCGGAAACAAGCTTCCTAGGACCGGTTTCTGGCATTTCAGCCGTCTTCAGCCAGGCTTGCTTGAATCCAGTAGCAAAGTGAGCAAGGGACTCACGTCTGAGCATACCCTGCCAACTTATGGCGAACAAAGCGGTACAAAAGGGGGTGGTGATGGACGGAGCATCAGAACCAATCAAACACTCACACCCAGTCAACAGATCCGGGTTTGATCCATCACCGTTCTTTAGCCCACTCTGCCACCCCAGTTCAGACATGGCCATATGCAAATCAGTCTGACCCTGTGCCTCATGGGAACAGTCCAGCCCGAACTGCCAAGCCATGCCTTCCCTGGACCGGAAACAAGCTTCCTAGGACCGGTTTCTGGCATTTCAGCCGTCTTCAGCCAGGCTTGCTTAAATCCAGTGGCAAAGTGAGCAAGGGACTCATGTCTGAGCATACCCTGTCAACTTATGGCGAACAAAGCGGTACAAAAGGGGGTAGTGATGGACGGAGCATCAGAACCAATCAAACACTCACACCCAGTCAACAGATCCGGGTTTGATCCATCACCGTTTTTTAGCCCGCTCTGCCACCCCAGTTCAGACATGGCCATATGCAAATCAGTCTGACCCTGTGACTCATGGGAACAGTCCAGCTCGAACTGCCAAGCCATGCCTTCCCTGGACCGGAAACAAGCTTCCTAGGACCGGTTTCTGGCATTTCAGCCGTCTTCAGCCAGGCTTGCTTGAATCCAGTGGCAAAGTGAGCAAGGGACTCACGTCTGAGCATACCCTGCCAACTTATGGCGAACAAAGCGGTACAAAAGGGGTTGGTGATGGACGGAGCATCAGAACCAATCAAACACTCACACCCAGTCAACAGATCCGGGTTTGATCCATCACCGTTCTTTAGCCCACTCTGCTACCCCAGTTCAGACATGGCCATATTCAAATCAGTCTGACCCTGTGACTCATGGGAACAGTCCAGCTCGAACTGCCAAGCCATGCCTTCCCTGGACCAGAAACAAGCTTCCTAGGACCGGTTTCTGGCATTTCAGCCGTCTTCAGCCAGGCTTGCTTGAATCCAGTGGCAAAGTGAGCAAGGGACTCACGTCTGAGCATACCCTGCCAACTTATGGCGAACAAAGCGGTACAAAAGGGGTTGGTGATGTACGGAGCATCAGAACCAATCAAAAACTCACACCCAGTCAACATATCCGGGTTTGATCCATCACCGTTCTTTAGCCCACTCTGCCACCCCAGTTCAGACATGGCCATATGCAAATCAGTCTGACCCTGTGACTCATGGGAACAGTCCAGCTCGAACTGCCAAGCCATGCCTTCCCTGGACCAGAAACAAGCTTCCTAGGACCGGTTTCTGGCATTTCAGCCATCTTCAGCCAGGCTTGCTTGAATCCAGTGGCAAAGTGAGCAAGGGACTCACGTCTGAGCATACCCTGCCAACTTAAGGTGAACAAAGCGGTACAAAAGCGGGTGGTGATGGACGGAGCATCAGAACTAATCAAACACTCACACCCAGTCAACAGATCCGGGTTTGATCCATCACCGTTCTTTAGCCCACTCTGCCACCCCAGTTCAGATATGGCCATATGCAAATCAGTCTGACCCTGTGCCTCATGGGAACAGTCCAGCCCGAACTGCCAAGCCATGCCTTCCCTGGACCGGAAACAAGCTTCCTAGGACGGGTTTCTGGCATTTCAGCCGTCTTCAGCCAGGCTTGCTTGAATCCAGTGGCAAAGTGAGCAAGGGACTCACGTCTGAGCATACCCTGCCAACTTATGGCGAACAAAGCGGTACAAAAGGGGTTGGTGATGGACGGAGCATCCGAACCAATCAAACACTCACACCCAGTCAACAGATCCGTGTTTGATCCATCACCGTTCTTTAACGCACTCTGCCACCCCAGTTCAGACATGGCCATATGCAAATCAGTCTGACCCTGTGCCTCCTGGGAACAGTCCAGCCCGAACTGCCAAGCCATGCCTTCCCTGGACCGGAAACAAGCTTCCTAGGACCGGTTTCTGGCATTTCAGCCATCTTCAGCCAGGCTTGCTTGAATCCAGTGGCAAAGTGAGCAAGTGACTCATGTCTGAGCATACCCTGCCAACTTATGGCGAACAAAGCGGTACAAAAGGGGGTGGTGATGGACGGAGCATCAGAACCAATCAAACACTCACACCCAGTCAACAGATCCGGGTTTGATCCATCACCGTTCTTTAGCCCACTCTGCCACCCCAGTTCAGACATGGCCATATGCAAATCAGTCTCACCCTGTGCATCATGGGAACAGTCCAGCCCGAACTGCCAAGCCATGCCTTCCCTGGCCTGGAAACAAGCTTCCTAGGACCGGTTTCTGGCATTTCAGCCGTCTTCAGCCAGGCTTGCTTGAATCCAGTGGCAAAGTGAGCAAGGGACTCACGTCTGAGCATACCCTGCCAACTTATGGCGAACAAAGCGGTACAAAAGGGGGTGGTGATGGACGGAGCATCAGAACCAATCAAACACTCACACCCAGTCAACAGATCCGGGTTTGATCCATCACCGTTCTTTAGCACACTCTGCCACCCCAGTTCAGACATGGCCATATGCAAATCAGTCTGACCCTGTTCCTCATGGGAACAGTCCAGCCCGAACTGCCAAGCCATGCCTTCCCTGGACCGGCAACAAGCTTCCTAGGACCGGTTTCTGGCATTTCAGCCGTCTTCAGCCAGACTTGCTTGAATCCAGTGGCAAAGTGAGCAAGGGACTCACGTCTGAGCATACCCTGCCAACTTATGGCGAACAAAGTGGTACAAAAGGGGGTGGTGATGGACGGAGCATCAGAACCAATCAAACACTCACACCCAGTCAACAGATCCGGGTTTGATCCATCACCGTTCTTTAGCCCACTCTGCCACCCCAGTTCAGACATGGCCATATGCAAATCAGTCTGACCCTGTGCCTCATGGGAACAGTCCAGCCCGAACTGCCAAGCCATGCCTTCCCTGGACCGGAAACAAGCTTCCTGGGACCGGTTTCTGGCATTTCAGCCGTCTTCAGCCAGGCTTGCTTGAATCCAGTGGCAAAGTGAGCAAGGGACTCACGTCTGAGCATACCCTGCCAACTTATGGCGAACAAAGCGGTACAAAAGGGGGTGGTGATGGATGGAGCATCAGAACCAATCAAACACTCACACCCAGTCAACAGATCCGGGTTTGATCCATCACCGTTCTTTAGCCCACTCTGCCACCCCAGTTCAGACATGGCCATATGCAAATCAGTCTGACCCTGTGCCTCATGGGAACAGTCCAGCCCGAACTGCCAAGCCATGCCTTCCCTGGACCGGAAACAAGCTTCCTAGGACCGGTTTCTGGCATTTCAGCCGTCTTCAGCCAGGCTTGCTTGAATCCAGTGGCAAAGTGAGCAAGGGACTCACGTCTGAGCATACCCTGCCAACTTATGGCGAACAAAGCGGTACAAAAGGGGGTGGTGATGGATGGAGCATCAGAACCAATCAAACACTCACACCCAGTCAACAGATCTGGGTTTGATCCATCACCGTTCTTTAGCCCACTCTGCCACCCCAGTTCAGACATGGCCATATGCAAATCAGTCTGACCCTGTGCCTCATGGGAACAGTCCAGCCCGAACTGCCAAGCCATGCCTTCCCTGGACCGGAAACAAGCTTCCTAGGACCGGTTTCTGGCATTTCAGCCGTCTTCAGCCAGGTTTGCTTGAATCCAGTGGCAAAGTGAGCAAGGGACTCATGTCTGAGCATACCCTGCCAACTTATGGTGAACAAAGCGGTACAAAAGGGGGTGGTGATGGACGGAGCATCAGAACCAATCAAACACTCACACCCAGTCAACAGATCCGGGTTTGATCCATCACCGTTCTTTAGCCCACTCTGCCACCCCAGTTCAGACATGGCCATATGCAAATCAGTCTGACCCTGTGCCTCATGGGAACAGTCCAGCTCGAACTGCCAAGCCATGCCTTCCCTGGACCAGAAACAAGCTTCCTAGGACCGGTTTCTGGCATTTCAGCCGTCTTCAGCCAGGCTTGCTTGAATCCAGTGGCAAAGTGAGCAAGGGACTCACGTCTGAGCATACCCTGCCAACTTATGGCGAACAAAGCGGTACAAAAGGGGGTGGTGATGGACGGAGCATCAGAACCAATCAAACACTCACACCCAGTCAACAGATCCGGGTTTGATCCATCACCGTTCTTTAGCCCACTCTGCCACCCCAGTTCAGACATGGCCATATGCAATTAGAGCCATGTTTGTTGGTTGAGGCCGTTAGACAGGGCAAACGCATAGGGGTAATCTATGGATGTCTTTTTGACATACAGAGAGATGATTTGGAAGCTCAAAATATAAAATGGAGAAATAGATTGGGAGAGCAGGAAATATGTATATAACAATCAATTGCTATGGCAGGGAGAATTTTAATATCAGCCAATTTAAGAACACAACACTTTAAAACTATTTTTGATTTTTATCATACTCCTGTCCTGCTAAGATGCTGAAATGGGGGGGGGAACAACGGTGGGAAATGTTTTAGATGTGGGACGGATGGGGCTGATATTATCCACATTTTTTTCACATGTAGGAAACTGACCCAATTTCTGGACTATATGGAAGGTTTTTAATCAGTAATTACGGGAGTTAAAATTAAAATCTCATCATCTGTTATGTTAATGGGAATAGGGGGGGATGTAAGGGAAGGACAATCGGCTTTTGATTTTAGATACCTAATCTTTATAGCAGTGGCGGTAGCCTGGCTTTGTATAGCTTCCTTGTGGCTTCAAAAAGAGGCTCCAACTTTTGAAATGTGGAGAGCCAAATTCTTGGCTATCTTTAATTTGGAGTATAGTTTATATGCTTTGAAGGGGGTACAGACGCAGAAACTTGGCTTGTCAATTTGGGGTCCAATAATTGAATACATGAAGGAATAATATGAATTTGATGTTGTTCTTCCCATCCTGTGGGGGCCTCTTTTTTTCTTTTTCTGTATTTCCCATGAACATGCGAGGAACTTTGTCGTAATGAATTGTAAGTTATTTCTGTAGGAATTTCTGCCGTTTTTTTTTCTTACCTCATCGAAATCCATATTATATGTTTGTATATGAAATGTGAGATTGCATCAATAAAATTATTTAAAAAAAAAAAAACAGAGTCTGAAATGTTGGACAGAGTAGCCCCTATTGCACAAATGTCCTGCCTCACATCAGACTTGTTTCTTCCTCCCACTGGCAAAAATGAGCATCTGCCTCCACATTGGACGCCCTCTGATATGACCATCAGTTCTGCCAGCGTGGGGAGGGATGTCACGCAAAAGGATGTAGGGAAGATATTCATGTCTTGGGCCTCGGATGCACTGCAATGGAGAGGTAAAGTCTGTGGCTGGTTGGTTGACTGCTCAGAACATGTAATCATCAGAAAGGAGGTGGGAAGTCCAGGTCTGGCTAGTCCTGATGCTGCTATGGGAAATAATAGTTTACAACACTTTATGGTACACTTAACTGACAGAAGCATAGTAGTGTGTGTGACTGCTCCAGTCAGAAGGTGTCCTGAATCCGTGCACAAGGCACTGGTAACACTTTGGATAGCTTAGGTAGTCCTCACAACAGCTGTAATGAAACAAACATATCCATATTGCAATACAAAGGATGATGTGCATTATTGTATATGTATGTGTTATTAATATACACTTTCAACACGGTTAGTGCTACTCCTCTTTAGATGAGACAACATAAGCAGTTAGGCAGATACTATATTATGTATATTTAAATGTTGAGTCATACTTCCATTAGCCAATATGTTATGAAGTAGTATATTCTTATGAAACATATACGAGCATAAGGAAATGGGTAATAACGGATATTTGAAACACACTACATACTGCTAACATGTCATGCAATATATTAGAGTATGAATGTTATCTTATGGTACATGTAAGTGCCCTCACCACAGTCCCCCGTCTGCCCAGTGTGTGTTCCCTGACCATTTCTGACACTCATATATGGGGCATAGGTCACTTTTACATGTGTTGTCCTGATCAATGTCACAGGGCTTAAAGTGTATGAGTATAACTTCATTATCATTCTATTCGACTCATGTGAAAACCAACATATACTAGTTAAGATAATATTTGTGAAACAAATGACAGAGTTTAATAAAAATATTCATTGGCTCTCAGATACTATTCTAGTACATGGAACTCACTTCTGGGCATTTTTGTGTACCAGTGTGTGCAGGAGGTAGTGGTTGATCTGCCCCATGACATTTATGTGGAAATTAAATTAAGATGTTAACAGACAAATACAATAAATGATGATTGTGTACAACGTTTATCATAGCTACTTAGTTTCACTTACAATGCAACTCCAATGTTTAAAAGTTCATGCACAATTTCATATGCCTGCTGAAAAACCTCAACAGCAGAGATGGTCAATTGTTTCTGAAGAAGAGACGGAAAGTTACAATTTGCAGAATTTAGGATCCTGGGACTTCTATTGTAATAGACAAAATTAAACACAAAAGTCTAGAACTCACCATGAATATTTGCATAAACGGCTGGTCATTTCAAGTCACTCCCTTAGGCACAATTGCACTTAACATTAACAACATTTCAAATAAAGTTATTGTTTAACCCTCATATCTTACCTGACACCATAATAAGGTCATCAGTCACTTGCAGGGGTGCACAGTGGAGAAGATGTCCTTCTCGAGTGGTGTGAGATGGAAACAGATTCTGGCTTGTCCATCAGGGAGGGGAGGGCTCTGGCCACCTCTATCCTGGGGAGATTCTCCTTCACTCAACTTGTCTCATCATGCCACTTTTCTGATGTCAGTGATGGTCCAGACATCCTCACTCACTGCAATGACTACATTAGCCAACTGCTGCTATAGGGCTGCCTTCCCTGTTGCACTGGTGAGGTATAGAGGAAGACCATGGAGCTGTTTGTAGTTTTCCACAATACATTTCACAATAATTTTGACCTCCTCCACTTTGGGAGTTCTCTTGTTTTATCATAAATACGCTTTTCTTTAATGAACCCATATTGGTCTTTGGTTGAAGGATTTGGTAAAGATGGTGCCACCCTGACAGGAATAATTGTGAATATATATTATAGTCTGTATACTTGAGAAATTATTCAATAATTTTTACATTGCTTAAGATCTTTATACTCTTTACAGATATGACAAATCAATGCATCTTAAAAAGTACTTTCAGCTGCTGTATGTCCCGATAAATAGTTTAATATTTCAAGCAATCTAGATATTAGGATGTAATGCTCTAATGTGAGACGCATCTTTCTTTTTCAGTAGTGGCTTAGCATAATCTTTGGGAAGAAAACAATTTGATTCCTAATGAAGAGGTTTCTTTTTTGATGTTAGGGTGACTTTAAGTAGAAGGGTATATTTGAGGAAAAGAATGATCTCTGCTCTATGTTTTACTGATGATGCTGAAAACTTACATATGTGACCTAGTCTGTGTGCTGTTTGAATGCTTAGTGAAACAGGGCTTGGCATGGCCAACATTTTAGGAATACACGAATGAAAGAAGGAAATGGGATTCACTCTAATCCTTTTGGCAAGCTCTAAAGGGATTATTTATGAGCCCTTGCATCACTTTTGTGTCACCGGTGAGTCACTTTTTGTGACGCACCAGCAGCATAAAAAATGCGCCATGTTGAGTAATATTTACAAAGTGACGCATCTAGGTAGATGCGTCACTTTGTAAACCCGTGCTCCACATTACACCTGCACCAGATATAATTTAAGCAGGGTGGACGTTTCAACGCAAGTAAGCCTCGTAGAAGTGACGCAGTGAAATCTATGAGATTTCACTGCGCCACTTCTAGGACTCAAATGAGTCAATATCTTACGCCTGCCTCACAGCAGGCGTAAGACTGACACAAGCACATTTGAAATGGGACTTGCCCATGTGAAACGACCCATTGATGGAGTTGCATCACTGTCTTGACACACCCCAGCAATACGTCATTTTTGCACCTATAGATACGTCAGAAATACTGACGTATCTGTAACTCCTTGCGACATGATGAGTCATACTGTAAATATGACGCATCCAGCATGTCGCAAGGAGGGCGCAATGAAAAGTGACGCATCAATGTTTTCACGCAGCAATGCGTCACTTTTCATAAATGAGGCCCTAAATCTTTAAATTGTTTCTTGTTTTGTGTTTTTGGAGGTCTTTTATCTTCTTTTTTTGAATTGATGCTGTTTTAAGTAAAGGTATCTGTCACAAAGAGGTCTGTAACTCTTCTACTAGTTGCTCAATTTAGAGAAGTCCTTCGGAACTTGAGATGTGATAAACAAAACTGTCCTAAAACATGAGTAATTAATGCACATAAGGTGTGTGTGAACATAAGGCTTTCCAGGTTGAAAAGATTGCACGAACATCCGATGTAGACTTGAAAATCATTCTTTATTCACAATTCATCTTCACAACACTTTGACTGTATCCTGAACAAAATAACATTTTAATGTAGCTGAAGAGTTTTGTTCTTTTGTACTTTTTCGGGGCTTTATAGTCAATATATTCTCACTTGAACCATTCATATATACACCTCAGGTACTCTGGTACTCATATCTGTTTCCTTGAGTATTTTGTTATCGTCCTCAGATAAGAGTTATTCAGGTACACACATACATTATTATCCTCAGCATTCAGAACGTTTTTGTTTTAGTGCCTTAGCTAGTACTTTGAAAATTATTAGTTGTTCGACCTCCTTCACTCTGGTATCAAAAGAGACCATTTTTCATCAAAAGTCTGCAAAATGTATTATGTCCTATTTCCCCCAATATTAACCCCTGGGGGAACGTAATGAGAAGACTTAACTGGTGAAAGAGGATTTTGTTTAGATGTTTATATTTAGGATTACCAGGACTGATTGCTGGTTTAGACATCTTCATTAGGTGAAGAAACAGAGGAAAAGGAAGGTTTTAGCATTGTTGAGTGAGAAGGTGGGGTATATTTACAAGGGGACAGTGCCACCAGAACATCACTTTTAGCGGCCTTCTGGTTCAGCTATGCCCTTCTCCATATTTACAAAATGGCGGTAAGCCACTCTTTGTGGCTTAACTCTGCCTTGTAAATACAGCTCATTTAAACGCACCACTTTTCGTGAAAGGGGCCTACAATGGGTAATGCTGTGGGCGTTCTACCGCAACACCCATTGCTTTTGGCGCTGCCCCAGATTTACAAGGATATGTAAATCTGTGACAGTGCCAAAGCCTAACGTCATGCAAAAGCAGGCTTCAGAGTGGTGAAACAAGGCAAAATGATTTCTTTTTCCTTGCTTTTATCTTTTCATGTGAGTGCAGCACACATAGAAAGAGCAAAACACCATTAATTATTGCTTAAGTGCAGGAAGGTGTCCCTTCAAGCACATAAACAATCATTACATATTGACGATGAACTACTCCTATGTGCGCTGCAGGGCGCAGTCCATGATTTGGTGCTCCATGGAAGGGTTTGCCCCACTCTGCCGCAGCTGAATCTCACCATGCACTTCAACAGCAGCCTATTACACCTCCTCAAAATCAAATCAAATATTTGCTTCTTTTATAAATAGAAACATAATATGGACAAAGGAAATAAGAGGGCAGGCTACAGATGGGAAATATTTGGCATCCCTATTTGCATTAGTCAAATTAGTGCCATGAGCAACATATTAGTTGAACTGATACTGTCCAGTAGACAATCCATCACTGGCATGCATCTTTCAAGAAGCTGGTATCCATTCAGGAGATGCTGCAATGATGTCACCTGAAGCCACTGTCTTCTTCATTCTTCATGTGATGTCATTGCTCTTAGGGTTGACAGAAAACATGTTCATCCTTGGAGTGAATTTCATGGATTGGATAAAAAGAAGCGGTGTCCTTGACTTGTGTGATGTCATACACTCCTGCCTCGCCGTCTCAAACATTGGTATTCTCTGTTTTACCTGTGTGCTCAAGAGCTGGCACAGTGTCTCTCAAGCAAGCATCTCTATGGACAGAGCCAAACTTGTTTTTGTTGCCGCGGTGTTTTGCCTACGCTGCTGTAGCCTCTGGTTCGCTACCTGGTTCTCTGTCTACTGCTTTGTGAAGATTGTCAGGTTTGGCCAATCATTACTACTTCGAATGGTAAAAGTAGTTCTGGAAAAGCTCCCTTGGCTGCTTCTGAGTTCAACATTGCTGTCTGTGGCCACATGTCTCCCCATGGTCTTTAAATCCGATGTTCGGCCATCAGCCAGCCTTGGTTGTAATAGTTCCAATTGCACAAATTATACTGTTTCAGTAAATGATTCCAGACATGTTGTGTTGGGCCTTGTGAACTTTGACAAAGAGTTTGCAACATTTTTTCTTCATATTCTGTCGGTCTTTGGAATATTCATCTTCTCTTCTGTCTCCATCATCATCATCCTCTGCAGGCACATGAAGCTCATGGCAGAGAATGCAGAAGGCTTCAGGAACCCAAGCCTGGATGGCCACTTGAGCGCAGTCCAGACTGTGGCCTCCATTCTTGTCCTTTATTGTCTGTACCTTTTGGCCTATTTCATCAGATATTTTGCAAACAGATTTTTCTCCAGCACCCACTGGACATTGGCATGTGACATTGTGATAGACTCCTTCCCAGTGCTTAGTGCCATAATGTTAATCCTCCGTATTCCCAAACTGAAGAAAACGCTCTTTGATGTTGTTTTTCTTGCTGTCAACTGTGTGAGAGCTTGAATCTGAAGCCACTGCTGCAGTACCTCAGGCACGTGCCAGGCTATCATTGTCAGAATAGCGCATGCCCTATGCATCATCTTCAAAACCTTTTCAGATGCATTATTTATTAGACCTGACAGACTTTGGTGTGGTCTTCCCCAAAACTGTTTTCCTTCTCTCCTCCTGATAGGTTACATTCGTTTTTATTGGCCTTAGGGTTCTACACATGTTACCACTGCTCATCAGTGCTAAAGTGTTTTTGCTGTCACCTCTAATGATGGTAAAATTGGCTTATGCTCAATTGTCTCATGTAGTTTATAATAAGTCACTCTTAAAGTGGTACTACGTGTACCCAGGGCTGGTAAATAAAGTGCTACTAGTGGGCTCGCAGCACGTATTCTTTCACAAACTTAAGTCACATTTAAAACATGTCTCTGGTCTTCCATTGCAGCCTGTTTGCAGTTTTAAACTGCCATTTAAACCTGGCAAAATATACCCTATGTTAGGCCTTAACCTCTCTTTGTAACACATATATGTTATCTCTAAGGTACGCCCTAACCAGCCCATAGGGATGGTGCATTGTAGTTAAAAGGTAGAACATGTTTTTTAAATTGTACATGTCCTGAGAGTGAAAGCTCCCAAATGTGTTTTTCACTACTGTTAGGCCTACCTCTCCCATAGGATAACATTAGGTTACATTATTACATTTAATAAGTGATCACTTCAAGTTTGAACAATTAGAAATATTATGCTTACTCAAAAGATTATAATTTAAAATCCTCTTTAATGGTAATGTTGCTTTTTTAAGTCACAATTCAAAAAATGCCACTTTTAGAAAGTCTACAAAGTTGGCATGTTCTTTACCTAACCATTTTGTGCCTGCAGCCTGTGTCTTCAGTCATCTGACTGTCAATAGCTGGCAGTTTACCTTGTTTTGTATTCCTCAAAGATAGTGAGACAAAGAGGACTAGATGTTGGCAGAATGAGCCATCCTGTCAGGATGAGTGTGGCAGAGTTGTTTCCCGCCCCACTTAAAATTCAAAGGCGTGCCTCGAGCACACAAAAATACTTTTTTCACTATAGACCTCTGTGAACCTGGGCAAAGGAAGGAAGGAAATGTTCAAAACCAGATGTGGGGATAGTCCAGATGTTTGCTACACTTCAAAGGATGGCACCAGGTTTGAATATTGGACCTCCCGACCCACTCTTCAGTAAACTCTAAGACTTAAAGAGGACCCTGGATGACAGAGGTACATCAGGGGACTTCTACTTGAGGCTTGTTCAGTACCTCAGAAGACTGCCCTGCCAAAAAAAGAGGAAATCCCTGCTGATTGAAGCATGCCTTGTACCCTCAAATGACTACCCTGCTACTTAAGGCTTGCCTTGCTGCTTGATCATAGGAATACCACAGGGACTCAAAGGGCTATTTGACTGACCTCCTGTCCTGAGATACAAGTACATAACATGCTCCAGAGACCTTGAACACTGACCTGGCCTTTGACAGGAGTGAGTCATGTCCCCCAAGAGGGGCCCAGTCAGTCCTGGACCCTTGGAAGTTGTGCTAAGGTTGCTCTACCAGCCAAAACCTGAAACTTGGGAAATGAGACTGGGACCTACCTCATTGGCGATTCCCCCAAAGTGCATTGCCAGTCAGCCTGACTTCACAGTAGCTCTCCCTACATTCTTCTTCACAGCAGCAAGTCCTGTTCAGCCAGACCTTTCAACCAGGGTATCCATCCTGTGGAAACCTCGTTGGCTACAGGCAGGCCTACAGGAAATGTTCAACTTCCAAAAAAGGGACTAAGTCCGAAAGAAGAAATCTTTAGGGCAACTTCTTCCATCGGCTCCCAGACAATGACACCTGCTCCTCGGACACCGCCAGCTGCCTTGCCCCGCTGAACTTCTCCTTACCAGGAGCTTCTTTTCATAAATTGTTCTATTTCCAAAAGTAACCCAAGACCGGGCACAGTCCACCTTGTGTATTCTAACTGCTCTTGGCCATAACTTTTGACTTGGCCCTGGTCTTGCACAACTAGATGTCCATCCACGATTGACACGTTGATACATTACATGCTTTCACTTGAGAATACAAAAATGCATAGCTCTAGCTCTACTAATAGTATTTCATTTGCTTTTGGTGTCATACTGTTTATTACAATGTTGTCTTTACTAGTCCTGCAATGCTGCATTATTGCATTATACATAGATTGTAAGATAAGTCTAACTGCTTTTGTGCCAAGCTATTAGAGGGTTAAGCACAGGTTATTTAGTTGATGTTTGTGATTCACTCTGACAAGGATTGTGGTTTTGCTTAAGCTGGGTTTTCCACTCCTCAACCAATAATTTAATTTCTTGCAATATCATATGATATTTATTGATACAATATTCTGACATACAAAATATATATAATGATTTTTCTTTCCTTTCAGAGTGAGAGGTTTAGATTTTTCTCAGCTACTTACTTAAACTGCAACATCAGTTTTAATATTTTTTCACATCAAAACCCAAACCACACACTTATTTTTTTTACTTTTCGAATGCCACTTTAATAGCCTATCACTTTTGGATTAATAATGTTCCCTATGGAGCCCACTGTTGTTTTTCCTATGTCAACCTAATGTGGGGTGAACCTTTCAGAGGCTCGCCGGTGCAGGGGTTTGCCCTTCTTTGCACACTAGTCCTTTAGACTGACAAAATAGAGATTGGCACAGAAGCTGTAATATTAAAGAAAACATATGTATTAACCTCTCATGAGGGAGACTACGTCAATACGGTACCCTCAGGCCACTGTATGTGGTAGTCCAAGGACTACAGAAACCATGGGCCTTTAATTTTGTGAAAGATGCAGTGTAAGCAGGGAAGCTCAAAAAGAGGCAGTACAAGTGTACACACAAATAACCATTTACATATAAGGGTACATGAGAACCGCTTAGTCAACAGAGTGGGAGGGGTTACATAGTTGCTGACATCAGTTAAAACAGCCTGACAGTTCTATTCTAAAACAGGTGTATTCTAGCAGCTACAGGCCTTTCTGGGCATGCGCAAGGCTCTGGCTCTGTGCTGAAGGAGTTAACTAACTGATGACTCAAGCAGAATAGAAGAGCAGACATCAGTAAAGAGACAAGAAGCACATGGCCAGCACATGGCTAACTAAAATGGCTGCCACAAACAAAATGGCTTCAGCTCTTGCTAACAGCGATCTCTGCTAGTTTCCACACTAACTATGCACCTTGTAGGCCGCATTTGTTTTGCACAAGTTACTGAATAGCATGCTTGTTTTTGTGCCACATTGTATTTTCAAACATAGGCAGCACATGTTTTAGTATTCTGTTCTCTTCCTGGGATTTAGTTGGACCAGCCAATACAAGGTCAAACAACATTGCTCCATGTTGTTCTTCTTGGTCGGACATGAGTGCCTAGACATAATATAGAAACCCAGCCGCTGTTTTTGAACACACGTTTTACAATATAACCCGGCACTTGAAGTTTGAAAACACACACAGAGTGGTGATTTTCATGCAGACCAAAGGTCCAGAGACACAAAGGCTGCACCAGCTGAGATGTAGAACAGCTATCTATTTATGGTGAGGTATGGGGATCGCCTTCTCCCAGCGATCCACAATATAACACTTTGCTTTTATATTGAGGGTGGGTTTAGGCAAATATGACAGGGCTGTTAATTGTATATGGTCTTTTAATCACGATAATGATATTATTGGCATGCATTTGATTTCTAATGTGGTGCAGTTATTACATATTAGAACAGAATAGTATCAATAAATATTGTAAGTTTCTTTTGTGTCTTTTTGTTTTATCTTTTGTGGACAAGTGGGAGCAGGGAAGGGGATGACCTGCTACCACGAATCCTGCGAGGGTCAAGAGTGTTGTGTTCCGGGGTGCCAAATCACTTGTCTCTCTTGCAAGGTTGGGAGGGCAAGTGAGGTACTATGAGCTAGTTGGATTTGGACCAATAGGCCCATAGGCATGGTATGGTGACTCAGTCCCTACACACTGATGTTCTATGGTTCCAACATAGTTCTGTTCCTGAGCAGAATCCCAGTGACATGGCACTGTAAAGGCTTGTTCTGGTAATAATTTGTATGTCTGCTAAGTAGTGTTTGTGCGTGTACACAATACCGTTACGCTTACTAGTGGAGATGTCTGTGGTGTTGTGGTTTAATAATCCACACTCTCAGGAAGCACCTAATGCTGTTTGTTTTCCAAGCTAGAATATTAAAAGGTTACACCCCATTTTGTGTTCCACGTTGAATCAATTTCTGTTTATCTACTGCGCAGCCTGTACCTATTTCGATTAACTACAGAACAGCAGTCTATGCACACTTAACACAACATGGACTTCCTAATGCAGGTGGTCCTATTATCTTTGTAGTAGAAAGGGATGCAGAATACCGCCTTAAAGTTTCATATTCTTGGGTGGCATTTCCAGATGTGGATGAGACAACTAACACATTCCATACATACACTAGGCCTGCAGTGCCAAATCTATATAGACCCTACGCACCTATAAAGATGACTCTTATTGGGAACACCAAAATTGGTTCCTTGGCATTCTCTCACATGTAGCCCGGCCTGCCCACTTGGGTCCCCTTAGTAATGATGGGGCGACCTGGCCAGCATTACCCGGATATACACCATATCCTGATATGGTTAATCAGAATCTTGTACAATCACAGGTTTTATACCATGGTCTAGGTTTTTTATACAGACGCATAACTGCACCTTTTTGACGCAGCCAGCAAGGATTGGCCTGAAAGGTAAAGCCTAGTTTCCTGCAGTGCCTACAATCAGTTCTGTAATTGTTCTTTCAATTAGAGGCAAAAGACCTACTTATTGTCAGGCAATTACATTTTAGATCGCCCGAAAAATTGATTAGGTTTAAGCTGTGTTTCCTATTAGAAGACAAGCACAGAATTTCAACAATGTGCTTACCCAATGAGATGGCTCCTGGTGAAAATAGAATGCTACAATGCATGCTTATTTATCACATTTCATTACAACACGGCCGTTACAACAACCGCATTGTTAGAACACAATACCTTTACAATGCAAGTCATTAGATCGACTTGCTCTAGATGGAACTCCATCCTTAGGAATAGTATAATTTACTATTCCAACTCTACCCTGCGCAACAGTATGGAAGGTGTTGGAATAGTAAATGATACTATTCCTTAGGTTGGAGCACCATCTAGAGCAAGTCAATCTAATGACTTGTGATGTAAAGGCATTTAGTTGCAATAACGGTCTCGTAATGACTACGTTGTAAAGGTAACGCGATGTAACAACAGCGTTGTACAGGCTTTTTCGCCTCCCAGACTGTAAAACCTAGGGGACAATTTTTGCCGTAGTCTATACTATCAGTCACAGCACGTCCTCCTTGTCCATCTTGCCAGACGTACTAAAACAGATAAAGAACAAACACAGGGCAACTGCTGCCCTAAATATGGGGAAGAAACGGATGGGTCATTTTCCTGTAGTGTCCTGGGAATGTATCAGGATTGCACACCTTCCTCCAAGAGGCGCAACAAAGAAAAATATACGTTTTTCTCTTTATTGTTTCCTCTTTCTAAGTGTGCTGTATTCTGCAGCACACATAGAAAGAAGAAAATACTTTTGGGGATTGTTTTTGTGCAGGAAGATGTTGTTGTCGATGCCACTAACCTGTAGTCCAGCGAGGCTCAATCCATAGGAGCGACGATAAGCTCCCAACTCTACTTAAATCAAAGTATGAATGTGAGAGATAAACAGCATCAACACCCATAAACTGACTGAAGGAGATGTGGGGAATAGAAACCTGGATGTGTCAATTCTAAATCCCCCAGCCAGTTCACTTAGGAGGGCTCTTGGAACAGGAAGAGTGATTACCTATAGAAAGATAAATATATCATTAGAATATCTCTTCACTCCCCTATTTCAGCCTAAACATACCAATCACTATGGCCTATGGAGTGCTTGCTCTATAGAAATAAGACAGTTCTCACCGGCTGGACATCTCTTGAGGCCACATGAAGACTCTTCACGTTGTCTGGAGAATCGCCAGTAAATGATTTCTTTACCAGCAGCGATGGCAGGTTTTAGCAAAGAAAAACACAAAAAAGGTGAAAGAATGAAGAGGAGGCTGGTAAGGTGCTTATGTAACCCAAAGCATAGCACAGCCTGACAGAAAAAAGCACTGCCTTAGTGTCTCTGTTTTAGTGCAGCTCACATAAAAATAACAGATAGCTTTAGAGGGCAGATGCGCCCGGTCGAGTGGAACAACAACAATACGCGTTTAAGACGCGTTACCACCGGAGATACCTTGTATCACATTGCTAGCACTTCAAAAAGCAGCCGCGTCTCTTATAGTCAGAGCGCGGCCGAAGAATGTAAACATAAAGGAACTCGAGTACAAAGTTTCATACGTGACTGCGTTTTTTAGATCCACAATGCGGTCACGTGAATAGTCTGCAGGGGATTAAAAACTCGGATTTCGAGACTCAGCAAAAACTCAAAAAGGCGGTTGCGTCATGCAAATATTATAACGCAACCTTTACTGGTTTCTTGGAGGCCGGACTCAGCTGGGGAAAATGGAGTGGGAAAGGATCTTTGAAAGGTTCCGTGTACTCACACAGAGTAGGAGCAGGAAACCGAGCAGGTTTGGAAAAAAGGAATGCAGTAACGTAAAAAATGAAACGCTATTGCACGGAGATCTTTTGCAGTTGGAGGCAAGGACTGGGAGCACAAGAAACAAGGTGGTCGGGAGAGCGAGGATACTCGTCAGGAACCGTAAGCCAAGCAACGGCTTATGCAGCTGGTGTGCTTTTGAAAGGTGGACAGATTAGGGAGTATCAGCAAACTCCACCTCGTATGGAGAGATTAGGGAGTATCAACAAACTCCACCTCGTGTGGAGAAATTAGGGAATATCAACAAGCTTTGCTTTATGTGTAGAGATTAGGGACTGTCTCAAAAGCGTGTCTAATGTCTAAAAGAGCAAGCACCTACACTTTCTCTATGCTACACCGAAGTATGCAAGAGGCTTGATGTCTAACAGTTCTCCCACCCAAAGGTCTTTTTACTGGACGGGGTTTTGTGGGATAGAGGGCATGGAACCTACGAACTAAAACAGGGGCATGTACGTTTTCTGCAGGTTCCCAAGACCTATCTTCGGGACCGTAACGCACCCAATCAATTAAATATTGGAGTTTTCCTCTGTATCTACGTGAATCCATGATTCTCCGTACTTCATGTTCTATTTCTCCATTCACCTGGACAGGGGGAGGCGGGTTTTTTTGGGTCAGATGGGGAAATGTACATCTTAAGTAAGGCAGTATGAAACACGAGATGGATCTGCATTTCTGCTGGTAATTTTAATTTCATTGTAACAGGAGTGATAACCTTGACGATGGTATATGGCCCTATATAACTGGGTTGTAACTTGCGGGGTCCTTCTAGTCTTAGATTCTAGTCTGCTTCAAGTGACCAAACAAATACAGCACCCTCACGAAGTAGTCGAGTAATGGGTGTGATTAGTTCTGAAAAATGATCAATAAATCGCCTATAAAAATTGGCAAAACCAAGAAATGATTGTACTTCCTTAACGTTACTCGGACTGGGCCATTTGACCAAGGCGCCGATCTTTTTGGGGTCCATGTGGATACCCTCTGGTGAAATGACAAATCCTAAAAAGTCCACTTTAGTAGTGTGGAATGTGCTTTTATCTAATTTAGCAAATAACTTATTGTCCTTTAGTCTTTGCAAAATCTTCCTGACGTGTTCAATATGTTCTTGTTCCGTTTGGGAGAAGATTAAAATATCATCAATGTAAACTATCACGGATACATCAAGATATTCACGCAAGACTTCATTAATAAAGAATTGGAAAGCCGCAGGGGCATTGGCATGACGCAATATTCGAATAATCCGAATTTAGTCCGAAAGGCAGTCTTCCATTCATCTCCTTCCTTTATTCGTATTAGATGATAGGCCCCTCTGAGATCTAACTTCGTGAATATCTTGGCTCCCCGCACTTGGTCTAGAAGAACTGATATGAGAGGGAGAGGATATTTGTTTTTAATGGTGACCTTATTCAGGGCACGGTAACCAAGGCACGCTCTTAACCCGCCTTCACGCTTAGGAATAAAAAAGATGGGGGAAGACACAAGAGAGGTGGAATGTCTGATAAATCCTTCTTTTAACATGTCTGTGATATATGTCTGTAAATAGTCTGTTTCTGGTTCAGTCGAGGCGTATATGCGGCTCACTGGCAATTCTGCCACCGGGATTAAATCTATGCAGCAATCATAACTCCTATGTGGAGGTAAAACAGTTGCCTTCACCTTGTCGAACACTTCTTTATAGTCAGTATGCATGAGAGGAAGGTTCTCTTGTGCCTGATCCATTGCACAACATAAGGAGGTTCCCCATTCTCTTGCTTCGCCATAACAGTGTGACAAGAAGTAAGAAGATTTCAAAGTGACCTGGCGGTAATTCCAATTTATATGGGGGTTGTGCACCTGCAACCAGGGAATTCCGAGTATTGCTCCAAAGTTAGGCGTGTCAATCAAATCAAAAACCAGTGTCTCTGAATGCCCGTTGCTACACACCATAGTCAGAGCTGGAGTATGATGGATTATTAATCCTGAGGATAATTCAGTTCCGTCTACAGCCCTTATCGGTTCCGGTTTTGTTTTAGGCACAAAGGGAATGCCTAAGGAGTGAGCAAGCTGGATATCTAGAAAATTCCCAGTAGCCCCTGAATCAAGAAGTATAGACAGCGCCTTTCTACGTTGAGTAGAAACGATTATCGTGACCGCTAGCGTGAAATGTCGAGCCACTGGAGCTACTATACTGGCTAAATTTTGTGAGACCAAGGGAGTCCAACAACTTGAAGAAGTGGCCTCTACTTTCTCCAAGTTCTCTAGTTTTCCGACAAGGAAGTGTACTCCTGACTTCCTGCAACTGTCTTAGGGAAGGGTGTAGATTTGACAGGACAGCCTCGGGCATAATGTCCTCCTTTACCGCAGTAAAGACAAAGATTGTTCTTTCTACGTATTTCCTTTTCATCGAGAGACAAGGGTGCTCTCATACCAACTATTTGCAGAGGTTCGCGAGGATCTTTGGTTTGTTTGTTTTCTTTATTCTCACCTCTAACCAAGAGGAAACGGGCCAAGTAACCACGTGATCTCTCTCCCTTTCTCTCACTCAGTCTATGATTCAATTTTACAACAAGGTAGATAAATGTGGAACAATCCTCAGCGGGATCCTCTATTTGAGAAAGGAGATCTTTAAGGTCGTCATTTAACCCTTGGTAAAACCTGGAGGTTCTCTTGTCCTCAGGCCACTGTGTTTCTACTATCAATCTATTGAATTCGGTGCTTGGGGGTGTAGAACTGACTATAGAGGAGGGGGTAGACGAGGGAACTGTGAAGTGAGCTGGTTGTATATAAGTACGTTTATTCCTTTGCATTGTATCGCTTCCGCTACTAGGGGCAGTCTGATGTCGAATGTGTACCAGTTCAGTATGAAGACGCTGATTTTCTATTCTAAGTCTTCCTACCCCTCCCTGGAGCTCTAGTAGAGCCGTGGCCAGTTCTTCAACCGTGGGACTATGGGGAGGGTTCTCCATTAAGGCGCAAGCCCCTTCGGTACTCATCGTCGCCCGGGTGGACTTAATTCATGGGCTTGGCTTTCTGTTGCCGGTGCCACTAACCTGTAGTCTAGCGAGGCTCAATCCACAGGAGCGACGATAAGCTCCCTACTCTCCTTAAATCAAAGTATGAATGTGAGAGATAAACAGCATCAACACCCATAAACTGACTGAAGGAGATGTGGGGAATAGAAACCTGGATGTGTCAATTCTAAATCCCCCATCCGGTTCACTTAGGAGGGCTCTTGGAACAGGAAGAGTGATTACCTATAGAAAGATAAATATATCATTAGAATATCTCTTCACTCCCCTAGTTCAGCCTAAACATACCAATCACTATGGCCTATGGAGTGCTTGCTCTATAGAAATAAAACAGTTCTCACCGGCTGGACATCTCTTGAGGCCACATGAAGACTCTTCACGTTGTCTGGAGAATCGCCAGTAAATGATTTCTTTACCATCAGCGATGGCAGGGTTTAGCAAAGAAAAACACAAAAAAGGTGAAAGAATGAAGAGGAGGCTGGTAAGGTGCTTATGTAACCCAAAGCATAGCACAGCCTGACAGAAATAAGCACTGCCTTAGTGTCTCTGTTTTAGTGCAGCTCACATAAAAATAACAGATAGCTTTAGAGGGCAGAGGCGCCCGGTCGAGTGGAACAACATCAATACGCTTTTAGGACGCGTTACCACCGGAGATACCTTGTATCACATAGCTAGCACTTCAAAAAGCGGCCGGGTCTTTTATAGGCAGAACGCGGCCGAAGAATGTAAACAAAAAGGAACTCGAGTTCAAAGATTCATACGTGACTGCGTTTTTAGATCCACAATGCGGTCACGTGAATAGTCTGCAGGGAATTAAAAACTCGGATTTCGAGACTCAGAAAAAACTCAAAAAGGCGGTCGCGTCATGCAAATATTATAACGCGACCTTTACTGGTTTCTTGGAGGCCGGACTCAGCTGGGGAAAATGGAGTGGGAAAGGATCTTTGAAAGGTTCCGTGTACTCACACAGTGTAGGAGCAGGAAACCGAGCAGATTTGGAAAAAAGGAATGCAGTAACATAAAAAATGAAACGCTATTGCAGTTGGAGGCAAGGACTGGGAGCACAAGAAACATGGTGGTCGGGAGAGCGAGGATACTCGTCAGGAACCGTAAGCCAAGCAACGGCTTCCGCAGCTGGTGTGCTTTTGAAAGGTGGAGAGATTAGGGAGTATCAGCAAACTCCACCTCGTGTGGAGAGATTTGGGTGTATCAACAAACTCCACCTCGTGTGGAGAAATTAGGGAATATCAACCAGCTCCGCTTTATGTGTAGAGATTAGGGACCGTCTCAAAAGTGTGTCTAATTTCTAAAAGAGCAAGCACCTACACTTTCTCTATGCTACACCGAAGTATGCAAGAGGCTTGATGTCTAACAGATGTCTTGTGCACCAGCGCAGGAAAAGAGGAGCAAAGCACTGGTTAATGCTAAATATGGTGTATTCCTGACATTCTCTCTTTAACACAGTGCAGCAAAGTGACTTTCTGAGCTATGTGAAAGTTTGTTAAATATGCCTCTCAGGGGCATATCAGCAACAACCGGCGATAATTATCGCTAAGTGCACTTAGCGATAGGATAATTATCGCCGGCTAGCGTGGATTTTTATCGCTGAGATAGCGTGCTATTAGCAACGCTTATCTCAAAAGCGATAACAATCCTAGCGCTAACTGCCAAACGTGTGATTATATCTGGAAACCCAGCGATAATCCCACGAAGTTCGGCGATAGATTGCTGATAGGGCCTCACATACTTAGCCATGATATGCATCTTCCATAGGATATCATGGCTAAGTCAGTTTCAAAGCAGGTGTAAAGAAAGTAGCGATAACAGAGGTTATCGCTACTTTTCCTGTCACTATGCTGCTTTGCGTGAGGCTTGATAATAGGAGAAATGTCGCTTAGCAACATTTCTCCCGTTATCCTGGGGAGCAACGCCCACTTTGCATCTCAGTAGATTTGCAAAGATGGGCATTAAGGGAAATGGAGATAAGGCAAGGTTTCAGGCGATAGCGTGACCTTGCAGATCAGGCAATAAAATTATCGCCGCTTTTTGTCATTAAACGGACGCAAAAGCGGCGATAATATTTTAAAGCCTTCTTGCTGATATGCCCCTCAGTCTCTCTAAATCAGTGATACTCCAGGCAAACTAAACTGAAAATATCTGGACTTCTTGTCTGTGTTAACAGTATACGGGTCCGTGACCAAGATTAGCGCAAGGTATATTAGAATGTAACCCTGTGTGGTAAGTGTGGGGAGAGATTATTCTTCCACTGTGTCATGTTGGTGACTGCCTTGGTCTGCTCAGGGTTGTTTTTTTATAATGTGATATGCTGATGAAGAAAGTTCCAGGACTGCAATACTTTTTAAATACTGCCCAACTGCTTCTTTCAGACTAAAAAACTATTCTACTCGGAGTTTGATAAGTTATGAAACTTCCATTTGATGAATAGGACAATAGATATGCAATTCCAACGCTGGTGAACATCACCCTAAATTTAGTCATGGCAAAATTCGACACATTTGGTCCTCTCGTTCAGCTCTCTTCTTGGTTCGGATCCAACAAATGTTCTTGTTGGGTCAGGAAAGAAGGTAAGTGACAATTGTCCACAGGAAAGTCTAATGCTTATGTTTTAGTGGCTAGATTCAGAATCTTGACTGCATGATGGATTCAAAGGCTGATTACAGCAAGGTGGCTTGATGGGAGTAAGGGATGTTGGTCCATTCACATATCTTGGAGATCTGAAGGAGAGATGTGCCAAATTTCTGGGGTCAGCAGAGTCCACATTTTATAGCATCAGCGATCAACAATTCCTTGTCAATAATGAAACCTGACTGGGCACCACATGAGTAAGTTAGCTTGTGGCTGTGTATGATACTCAAGACCATTCATAGAGTGCTTCTATCCACTTTGCTGCTAAACTGTTGGCAATTTGTATAAGGTTGCACTTGAACCTTATTTATTTTTCCACAAAAGGTGTGCCGGCAATGTTATGTCTTCTTCCCACACATGTTGAGGGTAGTAATTGTTGAAATCAAAATAGATAGTGAAAAAAGTAAGAAAAAAGAGAATCCAACAACACAGTATTCTTGTGTAACCATGAGCACTGAAGGCCCATCTACGAAAGTAAAAGATCAAATGCCTTAGAGATATATAGTGAAGCAGGTTGTTTAAAACTCACAATAACTAGAGCCAACAACCAAGTCATGGCCTACAGTGATGTTTCATTCTATACCGTCAATGCATCACTTGATAATGATGTATTTAATGAATAATAAATGGGAGTGAAAGACAGATGTGCGTGTATTAAATATAAAAAAGTGTGTTTAAGATAGGGATTATTGGTACCTCTCCAAATTCTGCGGTATCCTTACAGTCAGGTGAATTTAAGGGCAGTATGAACATGTGCAATTGTTGATAAGTGAAAAATATAGAGAAACACAACAGATTCAAAGGGACCTCACCTATGTGGTTAAGTTGCTTGGGACAGGAAATGCACCGACATGACCATTTGAAGTGTTTGTAATGATGTTTAGAAAATATGACATTTTTGGTTGCTGGTTACGTGCAGTATTTGGGTACAGGACCAGTCAGCACATATCCCTTTCCACCCTAGACAATAATGAAAACAAGAGACTCTGGGTGTTTATGGTAATGCTGCCTGCTTAGATCCTACTACATCTCTTACTTGCAAAGTTCTGCAAACATCAACATTTACTTTATTAAAACTTTCCTCAATGTCTTGACAAATGGTCCAGACTCCACGGAGGATGAAGCAAATGTCTCTTTGCCAAACGTTCCCAGAACTCCTGTCATAAAAGCACTACCCCAAATGTGGGGTTTGGCCAATCATCCAAGCCACAAAAAGCTCAAAAATGCAAGTTTGAAAAGGCCAGTAAAGGACCTTTTTGAGTGCTAGTTTTTAGATCTATGTGGCTACTATTTTGGCTCTGGGTCAGCTGGCATCAATGAAAACCTACCTAGCTTCACATTTTTTACATCTAGAGGCCTGTAAGAGTCCAGGGTGGTGTGAGTTTCTACAGGCAGAAGTAAGATTAGTGTGACGGGGCGGAGGCTGGACAGGGTGGGGGGTTGACAGACGACGGGTTAGGTTAAATTAAATAAAAAAATTAATAAACCACTTACCTTTGGCTCGCCGTATCACTGACTCTGTCCCCCCAGCCAGCCCCACTGCTCTTACCTGTGCCAGCCGTGCCTGAGTTTCCAGTAAATTTCCTCACCTACTAGCCTCTTCCACTGCATAATAAAAGCGTTTTCTAATATTTATGTCATGGATGATTCCAGAAACTGTACCCTGCATATCTGAGTTGGCCTATCACTTGGGACAAGAAGTATCAAAGCTCAAGTAAGATGAGGCAGTCAAAGGTCTCCTAACACAAACTACTAAAGTGGAATTAAATTGCTCTGAATGACAGTTGGTATGGGAGCAGAATGTCCCTTGCTTGTCCCGTTCATACAGGGAACTGTTTTTCTCAAAAGAATTGTGGAAACACATGATCCTGTGACAGGTGCACTGGCCACACTTTCTGATATTTTCTGGCACATAAATAAAATAAAACTGTGATTTGTTAGCCATAGCTTAACACATGGAAGACATTGTGAATAATACTAAGGGGCCGATTCCGATTCTGGCCGCAAAACATACCGACCGACACAGACCCGACCGGATTCCGTCCGACACGGACCGGCGCCGTACGACATGTGCAGTAAGATGCAACGCGTGTGAATTACAACCGTATGACCGAGCCGTAGGGAAAACAGTGATTCGTCCGTAAAAATGTCACGAGTTGCACCGACTGACACATTCCCAAAATGAACACGACCGACACATACCTGCGATGTCCGATCCGCTCAGTACGATGCAATGCGTGTAAACCCAGACCAACTCGCACGGAGCCCAAGCCGCATGACCGACACGCACAGAAAACAGGGAGCCAAAGCAATAGAGATCTCCTTGACTGACACGTATGAAACACAGACAAAAGTCAGCATGAACGAGGCGGAGAAGCCCGGACGAGCCAACATCAGCGTCTGTCTCGGTCAGAAGAACGTCTCCTTCATGCCTAGAAAACCCAAAGGAAAAAAGACAAAAAAAAGGACCAAATAAGCAATGACAAAGCCAATAAATATATTTTTTAAAAACCTGGGACAAAGACATACCCCCAACTCCACCTATATAAAGGACATCAATCACTACCATGATCCTTTGCACATAGGAGACAACAGCCAGCAGCAAACACCATCACCAAGCAACCACAGACACACTCACAACTCACCCATCACACAACTCACACACCATTAGCACCTCACCAAAAGCACACACACATACAGCTAGCACAACCAACACTAACCCACCCTCACTTGCACCCACACACACACTTCACTCACCATCACCACCCATCACCATGTCCCCAAAGAAGAATCCAAAGTTCACAGATGATGAGTTAGAAGTGATGGTAGACGAGATCATCAGATTAGATCCACATTTGTTTGGCACATTGGTCCAAAGGACCCCCATGTCACAGAAAACCAAGATGTGGGCGAGGATTGTGGACAAGGTGAACGCACAAGCACCAACAAGGCACCCAAAGGACGATATCCTGAACAGGTGGTATGATGTGCGCAGGAGGGTCAAGAAACTCATCTAAAAAGATCATGCCTTGAGTCAGTGCACTGGCGGTACCCTCCTGCCAAACCAGTCTACTTCAGGACCTGGGAGGAGAAGGTGCGGGACTTCCTACCACCAGAGAGCATCCATGGTCTAGCAGACATACCAGAGCCTGGTGAGTACACAACCAACATACTCAATATTGTGTGGCAAGGGGAAAGTAAAACCATGCACCATTAGCAAAGCCACATTAACTAATAGCTAATCATCCCAAGATGTGTATGCTAGTCAGACAAACACAATACCTGCTATCTCATAGTGACTTGTAACTGTATCATGACATGTACAAACCTACAAACAAATAGAGCAAGGTAGTGGCACAAAGCCAAATAAACACGGTCAGACAGTTTGCCAACACAAGCACACTACCTCACAGTGTAGCTGACTGACAGGAAGGAATAATGCGTATGCAGGTGAAGTAAGTGTATCCAAAAGCATGCTGGGGTTTGTAGTCACAGATAATGCTCCCCCTTAAAATTGGCCCATCAAGACTTCTCTGAAACATGCCCACATCACAGGGAGTTGAAAATGACTGACAAGATGTCTGACACTGTGTCCTGCTGTGGGGAGCACAATGCCCTGGTAGGGTTTGTGTACAAATCAGAATCAGGACACCACTGACTGACATCCTGAAAGACAACTTACACGCCCTCCAACAGAAGCACGTTTCATGGTTGGATGTCTGGCCGGATGGGAAGGAGGACTGACAGCTCTGACCATACTTACCAGCATGTGGAGACACACACACCCCTCAACACAAACTCCACACAACTCACCGGGTAGAATGTATTGACCCACACCTCAGTGAAATATCAGCAAAAGATACACCGTACTGGGTGCTGCTGTGTGAAGCACTGGGACTCTCTTTGGACTTGCAGCCAAACAAACGACAGGATTTCACAGTCAGCCATCTTGCCATTGCTGTCACACACCCTAACAGGGAAGCAGAGTCATGAGGAAGAAAGTTTGGGCATGCTGGGAAGCGGGGTGTAGCCAAGAGCATGATGGGAGTTGCAGTCACAGACAATCCCCAGCCACCCACATGGCCCAGCAAGCTTACACTGAACCATGCTCGCCTCATAGGGAGTGGGAAGGGACTGACAGGATGTCTGACACTGGGCTCTATTGTGGGGAGCACAAGGCCGTGCTGGGAACTGGGCACCAACAAACACCAGGACTTTACAGTCAGCCATCTTGCCATTGCTGTCACACCCCCTCACAGGGAAGCGGAGTCAAGAGGAAGGAAGTATGGGCATGCTGGGAAGGGGGGTGTAGCCAAGAGCATGATGGGAGTTGCAGTCACAGACAATCCCCAGCCACCTACATGGCCCAGCAAGCTCACACTGAAAAATGCTCTCCTCACAGGGAGTGGGAAGGGACTGACAGGATGTCTGACACTGGGCCTGAGAAATGATGTGGCTGACAATCACACATATGCACTGGCCAATCAAAACCCGGTCGCACACACAGCCATTGCAACCATATGTTCCAAATCATTGTCTGGGGATGCAGTGTCCAGGGGTGCCCCTGGGCAGGGGAGGTGTGTCTTGCAGATGACAAATGTGGAGAGACATATATGGTACATTGCACAAAACACACAGGACCTCACATATACATCATTGACAGAGGATATCTGACAGTGAATGGAATGGACACACCAATATAGCCGACACCATAGCATGTTCGCTTTCACACTCGATGCTGTTGTGAGCTGCATTCCACTCCTACATCGTGCTAAAACATAGGCTTCCTTCACACAACACACCACTCACTGACATAGACACTGTTGACACAAGGTCAAACCTGGACTACATTGGAGGAGACATGCTACTCACAGCAGTCAAACTGCAACATACACACCACCGGCCCTCACTGTCATGAGCATTGAAAAGCCAGGGTGCTACCTTGCCCAATCCATGTCACCATGGAGAACATTGACAAGTCAAATCACATATGCACGTGCAAAACTGTAGACTCATTAACATGGTGACATCATCACTTGTATGAAATGAGATGGGAACTAGGAACACTGTCAAAAACACTTCCTCCAAAGAGATCACAGGCATACCGCACTGTGACCATGTCGTACCAATACACCAATGTGGCACACAAAGACTAGCAAACTCTGCTACTACACATGCCCCAATAGTACAACATATCCCCAGTGGAATAGCATGTATGTCCTTGTTAAAGCTCACATGTGTACAGGGATGACACACCTGTGTCAGCAACGTGATGGCCCTTGAGTAGTAATGGTCATGTGCAGACACATCTATCCATGAGCTGGGCATGCACACACTTCGACATGCACATTTAAATGTTTCATTTTGGCTGGGCAATGTGCAAAATCAATATCAATCTCTGTCCGTGACAACCCAGAAAAAAGCACTGTACAGGCAGGCATCCGTTCGTACAGTAGAAAATATCATGTTTGTGAACCATTGATGCCTGTAGAAACCTAACTTACATTGTGTGTCTCTTCCAAACATAGGTGGTGCTGGGGACACAACACCAAATGAAGAGAATTCCAATCCCAGACTCTGGTGGACACTGAGCTCTCTGGTTTGAATCTGTCTCTGTCCTCTTCGGATGACGAGGAACAACCTGGCACCTCCGGTGTGAGTCATCATGCAGCACCAGCAGCACCAACATCTGCACCCCCTGTACCCACGCCTCCAGCATCTGGAAACAGACAGGGCACCCCCGCCAACACGGACAGACCAAGGCCACAGAACACCAACTGCACAGGGACACAGGACTCCCCGAAAGCTACAGCCAACACCACCAGCAACACCACCCAAGGGGTCCCAGTGTCACCTGTGCGTGCCACCGCTGGTCCTACCCATGTGGATAGGGGTGCTGGGAGGGGTGGGAGGCAGAGCGCGTGCCTTGCAGAGGGGTCTGGACTGCATGATGACCCCCAACTGGCACGCATCATAGATAATATGTACCAGGATAGCACTGGAGGATTTGGCCAGGTAGTGGGAATCCTCAAGGACATACAACAGGAGCATGTTGCCCACCATGCCCGCATGGAGGCAAAGTGGGATGCACTTACTGTGGTGCATTGAGACATACTCCAATGCCTCCACCAGATCAGCACACACATGTCCACACCTCCCTGTGTGGCCACAACATCCGTTGCCACACCATCTGCCAGTGCCACAGGGAGGGAGGAGGACTCTGGTGGAGAGTCCCTGGTACCGCAGAGTCCTGCACCTGAGGATCCCCCCCAAGAAGAAGAGGGGTCGTCCAAAGAAGGACATGTGAGACGCAGATGTCCCTGCACGTCCCCCAGGGCCTCTAAACCTGTTCGGGACAATGTTCTTTGTGCGCAACCCGTTCACCTTGTCCGATCGGACACAACTCGCCCACAAGACATGGAGGGTTCATGTTGGTCCAATGTAGCAGATGACTGTGGACTTTACTCTGGACATTTCATCTACCAACACTTCCAACTCCACTGTGAACTTTGGATTCAAAACCCAATGTACAGCACCCACCATCCTGTGCACTATCCTCACACATGTTCGTAAATAAACTCACCAGTGCACCATACTTGCCTCTGTTGTGATTCCAACTTGTCATGTGTCAAGGATATGTTGATCTGCTAAATAACACAGTGCATGCCAAGTACTACAACAATGTGACCACCGTTATGTGAGTCATGGTGATGTGACACGTGTGAGGGAGACACACCACTATGGCACCATAACACATACTCACCATGGCCAAGTTACTCATCCCACCCAATGATGTTGACCTGAAACACATTGGTATGCACAGACACAAAACCTATCCACAGTCAGTGGTAACAAGTCCACAGGTGAGGTAAGAAAATGTCACTCAGATGTGGGAAGACAGACAACGCACCTAACAAAGCATAGCACAGGTTCATTACACATCAGCTACATGTTTATTCTAAAATAGTTGCAAGGCAATTGTACGTTACGGTGGACACACGTTCACAGAGTGTCTGAGAATTGAAGTCCATGGGTGTGTGGCACATCACTTGATGGCAGTTGACTACTCCCACACTTGAGGTTCCGTGACAATCGGAACGACATTTTTGATATGTTCGAATATGGACGAGTTTGGTATCTACGAACCGCAAATGACGAGTTTAGTGGGTGTACGCGTTTTCGCTACGCTATCATGTATGGTTCGTCTTATTTGTGGGTATGTCCATCTGAACTTTCGGGTTCCATTTTAGATACAGCGTCCATTTTGTCTCTTGCCCTCAAGTAGCCAGCGAACGGACACTGTCCGCTTCGTGACCCTGGGATTCCCAAGCTTTCGTGGAGGACACGTGTTCCCTTGAAGGTGTCTTTATGATGAGGGGGATGACACGGCAAGGGCAGATGGCCCCGCTCGAGGCTCATCTTCCCGTGCTGGTCTATTGTTTCAGTCATGCATACATTAGGCACGAGTTCCTTGATCCTGCAATCAAGTTTCCGATATTGCCCTCTACACTGTTTTCTAAACTGTTATGCATCCTTGTCTTTTCCTTTGCATCTGTTTCTGTCCCTTCCTCTAATTCGTTACGGTCAGAATGGAATGTGCTTAATATGCTTTTACAGTTGGGAACCGGCAATGCTGCTGTAATTATGTTTCGGGTCTCTGAAAACATGAATGCGACCTTTTTGAAGTTTACTGTGGGAACTGAGTTGTAACCTTTTGTTCGTCATGTTGTGCAATGACGATAATGTGTATAAAAGGAGCGATCCACTTGTGCAATTTGACGCAGTCTCCCAGAACCTACACGCTGTGTACTTCTTGCGATTACTGTATCCCTGCAGTAAATAAATGCTGATCTTTGACGCCGCAGGAAGTGTCCCGTGTCTCTGTGTTTTGTACGCCGGAGCAGGTAACCCACGAAGGTTTCAGGTGTTGTCCCCTGGCACCGCTGGGCCTTAGAATAGCCCAGTCCTTCAGTTGGCGCCCAACGTGGGGCGACATCAGCGGTATCGGTCCAAAGCCTGACGATCGTGAGGAACTTCGTGTGAAATCTCCGAGGGAAGGTGCACCCCGCTTCATCGATCCAGTTGTCGAAATAAGTGGCCCGAAGACTTTTCCCGCGAAGATTCCCGCCTCCTGACGGCTGCGACGGACTGATGCCCTGACAGTCGACCTGTTTTGGCGCCTGGCGTAGTCCTTTTATACGACGAGACGATAGACGGGCCTTCCTGGTGACGCCATTGCTCTTTCAGTTAAGTATTTGTGGGTCGCTCCCAGAGTAGACGTGGTTGTTTGCATGGTTCCATTGCATTTGTGGTTCTTAGTCGTTGGTTCTTAGTTGTTGGGTTTTATTTGACAATTGCAATTGCCAAAAACCGAGGGTCTTGCATTTTTGCGAGGACATCATAATTTGATAGCCCTTGAAGTTTGTAAACTCGGTTAGTGTGCACGATGCCTGGCCGTAGTACTTTGTTTGGTTTCTTCAAATGTTGCAGCACGGATTCCCGACTGGAGGATTCATGTCCGATACCTCCCGTTGGAACTCCAATCTATGAGCTCTATAGTCGCCATGGAGTAGGTCCTATCGTATATAATGAATGTTGGATTCGATATACTAAAAAAGATGGTGTTCTTAGTTGGCCACGTCATGGTAGCTTCGAAACTGCAATATTAGATAATCTTGAAGCTAAATTGTTTAAAAAGAAGGCTAGGCCGGCCATGTTTGATTCCTTTCGGTTATGGCGTAAAGAGGCCAGGCAGAAAGAAATTAAACAGTCTAAGAAAAATAAGAGGGAAGGTGTTATTGCGGTAATGCGAAATGCTGAACAGTATCAGCGAGACAAGGATGAAAAGGAGCAGGAAGTTTCTGCTAGATTGCATCATATGGCGGTGGATAAATGTTATCCGGTCCTACCGTCTAGTCCTGATAAGATGGGAGAAGAAACGGTCGAGGATCCCTTATTGTCTTATCTATTGAAATCACCACCTCCCTATGCACCAGGCACTGTGGGTCCTGTGATTCCTCCTGCTCCCCAACCTGCTCTCTTGGCGGCTGCTGGACAGCCTGTTGTTCCCCCCGTTCTTCCGAATCCCCTTGTGCCGCAAATTGTTCCTCCTCCGCTACCCGCTGTTTTCCCTATTGCTCCTTTGCCTGTACCTATTCAGCCTATTGTTGCTACTACTCCTGCTATCTCGACTACTTCTACTATTCCTACGTTTACCCCTAATGTAGTTACTCCTGCACTTCCTTCTTCTTTCCCTTCCGTCCGTAGTCGCATATTTAATGCTGTCGCTAATCTCTATTCTCCGCTTTTTGGGCCGATCTTTCTGATGTCTCTCAGCGGCGTAGTCAAATTCCTGATGGTAGAGAACGTGAGTCGTTAGTGAAACTGGCGCGTAAATGGATTAGTTATCCTGCAAAGTACACTTCGCGTATAGTTTTCGAGACGTTTTCTCAGTTTAATGAGCCCACACAAAGATTTGTGTACGAGGAAATGTGTAAATTTTTGAGAGAAGTGTTGGATAATGATGCGGTAGACGATGTACCGCCCGAGATTACTGAACTTCAGAATCAATTCAATTCAATTCAAAAAGTGCTTTATTCGAGATTTACTCATAAAAGCAGACAAACAAACATATAATAAAAAACAATTAAATCTGACATGTCATTTTGACAAACGCACAGTTCATAAAAAAAGAATGCAAGTTATTTACAAAGAAGAGTTAAAATTCATCACAATAATGCAATTCATAGCTGAAGGTACTGCAATTATATACAATTTATATATTCTTTGTGCAAGTGACAGAGCCTCTTAGACATACATTTCGCAGGTGTAACGTTCATTAATGTAATTAGTACAATTAAATATAATTATATAAAATCATTATTCTAAAAAGAAACATTTAAAATTGTTTTGTCCCGATGACACGAAAAGATACATCACACAGAGAATAGACAATACTCTAGCAGTCTCTGTTCAACGAGGCAGAGAGTAATCACCGGACTAGCAATCTCTGCCTGATTGTCCAAGCCCACCCCAAGTACTTGGCGGTGGCGATTATAATCCAAGTTAAAGTAGTCGATCTTACTATGCGCAAAGCCACCATACTACTCCTGGTTCCCAAATTCCTACTCATAGGTGCCAACCATACACGCCTTGGAGTAGAGTATGGTTTACAGGAAAACAAGAAGTGACCAAGTGTTTCATTACCTTCCCCACAAGCTGGGCATGTAGCAGGGCCTCCTTCCCTCCATTTAGATGTTAGGTAACGAAGAGGAAGAGAGCCCGCCCTTAATTGAAAAAGCAATTTCCTATCCAAAGATTTGGATATATAGTCCCAATACAGTTCATACATGGGGTACAATTTGACCTCAAGAAAACTAGCAGTCATGACCCCACAATTAATACTGAGGAGGCTTTTGTTATCGACATTATCCCCAAAAATATTTTTTAGGGTTGCCTTGGTCGGGAATGATGCCCCTGCTGGGTCGGACCATAGTGCATTCAGGCCTAGTTCAAATAATATTGATTTTAATGATTTGAACCATCTGATTTTGTTAAAGCAATCTGCTCTAACAACGTCAATGAACCCGGATGCATAATGAATGAGCTCAGGTGTAGTCCATAACCTACGCCAATATAAAATTGGTCGTAGTTTGTCCATTTCCGAGATTTTCTTCCTTCTAAGCTCATATCTCAGGGGTAATAACGGACTACTTTGGGGTGTACCCGTTAATTTCCTAAGGAATTTATTCTCTGAGGTTTGCAACTCCTGTAGGTTATCATGCCCCCATAACTCAGCCCCATATAATGCCGACCCAATTGCTTTTGCCTCATATATGATCAGGGGTGGTTTAATCGGTTTAGTTAATGATTTCCTGTGCTCCTTTAAGATAGTTCCAGCCAGTTGCTAGTGCCTCAAAGTTGCAATGGTTAAATGCTGGTTCCACCTATTATCATTAGAAATAAGGATTCCCAGGTATGTGAAAGATGATACGACCTCAAGAGTTCGTCCACTCATGGTAATATTAGATTTAAAATTACGATACGGATTAAAAACCATGAGTTTTGTTTTAGATGCGTTCACCTCCAGACCGTGATCCCCACAGAATTTATCAAAAATATCCAATGCTTTTTGCAATCCACTTGGAGTTTTAGATAAGATTAACGTGTCATCGGCAAACATTAAAATCGGAACTTTTACACCTGCAAGTGAAGGAGCATCAACTGCCTGTGATTGAATACAGGAGACTATGCCATTAATAAAAAGGGTGAACAAGGTAGGTGCCATTGAGCACCCCTGCCGAACCCCACGCTCAACAGGAAAATCGGCAGTGTCTTTACCGTATCCCCCCCATTGAATTTTAGCATAGGTGCCTTCATGTAATCTCATGATCATTGTCAACAGGACTCCTGGGACCCCCAAGGCCGCAAGTACTTCCCACAGTTTTGTCCTAGGAACCAGGTCGAAGGCAGCCCTCAAGTCGACAAATGCCGCATAAAGACTGCCCCCGCCTAGCACCACAGTCCTCCACTGGATCAGCTGGAACCGAAAAACTTGATCCACAGTACTAGTGGCCTTACGAAACCCAGCCTGAAATGGAGATAGAATATTAAATTCTTCCGCCCAATCGAGCAATCGATTAACAATCACTCGCCCAACGATTTTTTGTACTGTGTCGATCAGGCTGATCGGGCGGTAATTACAAGGCTGGGAACGATCACCCTTTTTGTACACAGGGATGATGACAGCACCCCGCCATGAAACCGGGATAGCTGCTCCCCTCGCAATGTGGTTAATTAGTAAGTGAATATATTTACACCACCTATCAGTGTCGTTTAAGAAAACGTCCGCTGGAACTCCATCAATGCCAGGAGCGCGTCCTTTGTGTACAGTTTTGAGGGCCGACAGGATTTCGGCCATCGTAAAAGCATTGTCCTCAGGAGTTATATAGATAGGGCTAATGTTATTTACAATCTGAACCCTATTAGCATATTGTTCACTAAAAAAGTTTACCCAGGCTTCCTGCGGGACATGATTATTACAAGCCTCTTCAGGCCTTTCTTGCCCCCATTTGACAATATGCCAAAATAATCTGGAGTCTTTTCGGTCACTAGCACACTTCAGTTTTTCCCAATGGGCTTCATTCCAATCTTTTTTCGCCTTAGCAATACAAGTTTTATATAACTTTCTTGCAGAGCGAATAGCCCCCAGGTTTTTGCACTTGATTGCAGCACCTAGAGAAGTTCGTGCCACCTTACAAGCATGATTATACCATTTGGCCACTCTGTGAACTCGAGTCACCTTAGGGTTTACTGGTTTCAAGAAATAATGTTTGATTTCTTGGAAAAGGGACTCATGGACTTCAATGATGTTAGCTTTGCTTGTGGTGATCCCTGCCTCGCCATCCAGGGCCATAATGGCCTTATCGGTCGCAGCTCCTATATTATCGATAGCTTGCTGGTCTGTCCTAACACTAGTCCATCTTAACCTGCGCATATCATTCGTTGGTACAATAAGCGGGGGTAGACGATTATCAAAAGAAGTAGAGGCGTTAGATTCAGACAGCCACCATTTGTGAGTGACACATAACGGATTGTGGTCACGCTCTGGCATTTCTGTCACGACCATATCTCTAACAGTAGGCCAAAGGGAAAAGCTACAGATAATATAGTCAATGCGACTTTTGCTTCTCCCGTTATCAAAAGTCATAGCTGGTACCCTGTCTGACTTTGTCCTCCCATTTAGAGCTCTTAATCCTTGTTCAAGACACATTGCATTCAAACCCAAAATATCCTCTGTCCAGCGAGTTACTGGGATGGTATCTATTGAGGGGATATCCCATTGTTTATCTTCCTCTGCACCTAAAAAGGCTTCACCTGTATCAAGAGGTTCAAACGTACGGTTTAAATCCCCAGCAATTATTATGTTTTTACCATCTGAGTGTGTCTCGAGGAGATTATACAGGGCAAGAAGAACCTCAGATTTTCCTACATTTCCACCTCTGACATAGATATTATAAATATCGATGGATAAGGATAAATCACTTGTGAATCTAATGAGTTGGATATCTTTCTGCCCGGTCTCTATGTTTTTTGCAACGGCCTTTAGAGATTGTTTAATCCAAATGGTAAGACCCCCCATCGGGCGCCCCTTAGGGCCCTTAGAAGCTGGGACACAAAAGTTTAGGTACCCCAAAGCGAAAACAGGGTCACAAGCCCATGTTTCCTGAAAGATACAAACATCAAAATTACTAACAAAATTAGACCAGTCACCGCAACCCTGCTTTGAGCCTAGCCCGGCCACATTCCAAGATAATAAGTTTCCAGAATCATGTGCCATTACGGGATTGGGGCTAGGAGTAAGTACACTCATCACATTATCAATTAAACCATTATGTGTTAGATTATCAGATGTTGAGCCAGATAAGGCCTCCGGCATAACAGCCACAGAACAGGAACCTTCTTGTTGGCCCAGCTCAACAATGTATAGTAAATCAGATGAACAGAGGGATGGTTGTCAATCGCAAGCATTCAGGTTTGACAGAGCAGAAAACCTATTTTCCACACATAGACCCCAATCACGAAATCTAACATCATTACAGCTCCTATTGGTCACAACATTCCATTTAGTTCTTAGAATATTAGGGTTCATGCCTCTTCCTTTCCGTGAATAAAAAAAGTCCAGGGTCAGTGGTACAATTGAGGTTGACCTTCGCTGTGGAGGCAAGATGTTAGGTAAAATATTTGACAAAACCTCAGGGTCAGTGAAGGTTAAAATAACACAGTCCCCTCTGAACCTTTTGGTGCTGTTACCAATCCATTCAACTCTTCTGGCATTAGCGAGTTCAACAGCTAGTTGTTGCTTCCCCCACGGTGTTATTATCATGTTGTTAGTAAGCCATGATAAAGATTTGTTTAATAGAAAAGGAGCAGATTCGACCTCGCCAGAAGCCAAAGGGGGTACATTTGCAAGAACAAGAACTAATGGAGAGGCTTCAACTACAAGCTCAGAAGACCCTTTTCCCATATTAGAATCATTAGTGGAAGCCACCGGAGGTAAATCAGCAAAGGCACCACTAGATACATTAGGCAGTGGTACAGGGTTGGAGACAGATCCCCTATTCTCAGCAAGAATTGTATTACTCGTTGTTGGCTCTACAACAACTTCAGTTATATTCCCTACCTTCGCCAAAGTTTTCTCTAATAAACCACCTAGTCTATTGACCTCGGCGGTTAATTTGTCAATTTTACTAACCAGGGGTTTTACTATACCTTTAATTTTTGTATCCATCATACTCCATAGTTTAGTAAATTGAGCGTTAGAAAGGGTAACATGAGCTTCGCTAAACAGATCAACCTCCTCCTCCTCGTCCACTGATATTCTCCTCGAAGGGGTTACAATTTTGTTTCTGCCAGATCTTAGACCCCCTCTTTTCTGGATAACCTTGCTTTTACCCCGAGTGACCCTCGGAGCTGGTACAGGAATTATAGAAGGAGGGGACTCAATGTTAATAGATATCACTGATACCTCTTCACTATCGCTATTGGCTTCTGTAAGTGCGACTACACCACTAGGCAGGATGGGGTCAGTATCAAGTAGAGGGACATGAGCCACACAGGATACACTACTATTGTGTAGAGGCAGAGAATCCCCGTACTCTTTCTCGGCCATATGGAATTGATTAGATGTATCCAGTCCCAATGAGGATCTCCTGTCATTATTAATTTTAGCCACAACTTGAATCAAATAGTTGTCTAAGGTATTATTTGCTGGGGTTTGTTTTTTCCCAGGCATGAGTAAGACCAAAAAGAAAAAATGGCCACAGTAATCAGTACACTTAAAGCACAGTATACAGATAGATGTGATAATTACCCTATATAGACCGCACAGCTCGTGTGTACGTAGATGGTGTAGAGGAAGTTTCGGGCAGAGTCCCTGGCCCAACCCAACCTGGTCCAACCTCGGACGGCCTCAGACGGCCCGCCCTTTGCCCGGGCTTAGCCCGGCGCCGCCCGCGCGCGTCCCGCGCTGCGGTGCACCCACGAGGACTAAATAGCTCTCCGGCGCTGCCTGATGACGCCCTCTGCTTGCGCCTAACACAGGGGTTGCTGGGAGGTGTAGTTTTTGGCAGGAACCGTTTCCCTCACGGTCGTGTTGAATTCGCCTGGAAGCGGGAAGGTACGTGCTCCCCAATGGTGATAGCCGTTCCCCTCACGGCGGTGCTCTGCGAACTCTATCAGGGTATTTGCCTGTGTCACTCCTTTGTTTGCGCGTCCCACGCTGCGGTGCACCCACGAGGACTAAATAGCTCTCCGGCGCTGCCTGATGACGCCCTCTGCTTGCGCCTAACACAGGGGTTGCTGGAAGGTGTAGTTTTTGGCAGGAACCGTTTCCCTCACGGTCGCGTTGAATTCGCCTGGAAGCGGGAAGGTACGTGCTCCCCAATGGTGATAGCCGTTCCCCTCACGGCAGTGCTCTGCGAACTCTATCAGGGTATTTGCCTGTGTCACTCCTTTGTTTGCGCGTCCCGCGCTGCGGTGCACCCACGAGGACTAAATAGCTCTCCGGCGCTGCCTGATGACGCCCTCTGCTTGCGCCTAACACAGGGGTTGCTGGGAGGTGTAGTTTTTGGCAGGAACCGTTTCCCTCACGGTCGCGTTGAATTCGCCTGGAAGCGGGAAGGTACGTGCTCCCCAATGGTGATAGCCGTTCCCCTCACGGCGGTGCTCTGCGAACTCTATCAGGGTATTTGCCTGTGTCACTCCTTTGTTTGCGCGTCCCGCGCTGCGGTGCACCCACGAGGACTAAATAGCTCTCCGGCGCTGCCTGATGACGCCCTCTGCTTGCGCCTAACACAGGGGTTGCTGGGAGGTGTAGTTTTTGGCAGGAACCGTTTCCCTCACGGTCGCGTTGAATTCGCCTGGAAGCGGGAAGGTACGTGCTCCCCAATGGTGATAGCCGTTCCCCTCACGGCGGTGCTCTGCGAACTCTATCAGGGTATTTGCCTGTGTCACTCCTTTATTTGCGCGTACCCGCTGTTTTCCCTATTGCTCCTTTGCCTGTACCTATTCAGCCTATTGTTGCTACTACTCCTGCTATCTCGACTACTTCTACTATTCCTACGGTTACCCCTAATGTAGTTACTCCTGCACTTCCTTCTTCTTTCCCTTCCGTCCGTAGTCGCATATTTAATGCTGTCGCTAATCTCTATTCTCCGCTTTTCGGGCCGATACTTGGGTCCGATCTTTCTGATGTCTCTCAGCGGCGTAGTCAAATTCCTGATGGTAGAGAACGTGAGTCGTTAGTGAAACTGGCGCGTAAATGGATTAGTTATCCTGCAAAGTACACTTCGCTTATAGTTTTTGAGACGTTTTCTCAATTTAATGAGCCCACACAAAGATTTGTGTACGAGGAAATGTGTAAATTTTTGAGAGAAGTGTTGGATAATGATGCGGTAGACGATGTACCGCCCGAGATTACTGAACTTCAGAATCAATTTTCGAGTGGTATGATTGTGGGTGCTAAAGTTCGACATGCTTTAGAGCGTCTGTTATCTTTTCGATCTACGGTATCACCTCGAGCATTGTTTAGGGATGACACTGAGGAGTGGCTGGCACAACCTGGTCAGTACCCTATGCGGGAAGTTCCCCCAGTGTGGATGCCAGGTGATCCTGCGGCTGTACCTGCTGTTCTACCACACTTTCAGAGAGTTTGGATACACCTCCCATGGAAGCGGTCGGAAGTTTTGCAGGTGAAGCAAACTTTGCCTGACCCCCGCAAAAATCCGGCAGGTTATTATAAGGAGTTATCCCAATTAGTGGATGCCACTATTATGAACCTTGCCGACATCGACATGTTGTTCGGCAATGTAGTACCTCAACCGATTTGGGCGAAAATCCGCCAAGAGAATCACGTAGCCGAGTTAGGCGGTGATTGGGCTGCTCTTGCTGCGGCTGACGCACGACAAGTTGGTGGGGCTAAACCTGAGCAGCTCATTGAGAATCTGCCCCAAAGGATCATTACACTTATGAAGACGCTTATGCCAGCAATGAGAGTTAACTGGGACAAGCTGTCCGCGTGCAAACAAAAGAAGGACGAGAGTGTCTCTGATTTCTTTACGAGATTTGAGGAGGCATTCATCGATCACAGTGGTCAGGATATGAGCACTGAGGGAGGTCAGCGACTGTTTGTTGATAAATTTGTATCGAATCTGTTGCCTGAATTAAGCAACAAATTGAAGATCTCTGAAAGTTTGTGGGCTGTTTCTACCACTGCTCAAATATTAGCTACGGCCCAATACTACGAAAATAGAGAGAAAGAGGAAAGCGAACGTGCAGATAAGAAAACGAAAGATCTTAAAACTAAGGTCTTATTGCAGCAAGCGTATCCCCCGCGCTCGAATCAAAATGACTCGCATCAGCAAAATCGATTACAGCCACAGTTTACTAGGTCGCAGCCGCGTATTGCCTCCTCTACACCGCGAACTATGTTGGGGTATAATCAATGTGAATATTGTAGGGGTGAGGGGCATCTGAAGTTTAATTGTCCAGTCTTGCGTGACCGAAACAATGGCGTTTCGGCTCGAGGAGGTCGGAGTGGTCCTCAACAGGCATCACGTGGTAGAGGTCGCGGTGTTACTCAGAATCAGGATGAGCGTTTTGTCACTTCAGCAGACTCACAAAATTGCTTTGACCGACGCGATTTATCAGCTGGTAGATCTACACAGTATCATGTGGAGGACTATTATGTCGAGCATGATGTTGCTGCTGATGGTAATTATTAGGACAGCCATAGACAAAGGAAGGGAGTGGTATCAGTTCCGGTTGATCAGAGAGGGCCTTACGTCGCAGTTGCCACAATGGGCGTAGTTGAACCCTTTTTGCTGGATACTGGTGCAGCGAAAAGCTCCATCATGCATTCGAAACTCCCTGGCGCACCTTTGTCTGGCTTAACGAATGTTTCCGTTGGATTCTCTGGCGCCCCCGTTCGCAATCCAGTTTCTTGTCCATTGCCCCTTACGATTGGGTCTGGTGAGCTAGAAGCTCCTTTGCTTTTGACTACTGGTTGTGGTGAGAATCTTTTGGGCCTGGATTTGTTGAAGCGGTTACACGCGACTTTGTACTGTTCTCCTGCGGGAGTGGAGCTTACGTTGGGTCAGAAAGTGATCTCGCCTATGTATTTGTCGACTGATAAGCTCCCACCGGAATTGAGTTCTCTTCCTACGTCTCTGTGGGCGACGGGTCCCAACGACGTGGGCCTGTTGGAGATACCGCCTTATGTTGTTCAATTGAAATCAAATGTGCGACTACCACGCATTCCCCAGTATCGTATCTCTCTTGATGGAGAGCGAGCACTATTAGCGATCATTTACGATTTGATCGATAAGGATGTCATCGAAGAAACTCGGGGTAACGTGTGTAATAGTCCTGTGTTACCTATTTTGAAACGAACTGATCCATCCAAGCCTCCTGTGTATCGTTTTGTTATTGATTTGAGGGAGGTAAATAAAATTGTGATTCCACAGTTTCCGGTGGTGCCTGACGTTACGGCTTTGCTGACTCTGATTCCAGCTTCTGCATCTTGGTTCTCGGTCATTGATTTGAAGAATGCCTTCTTTAGCATTCCGATTGCTGAGGAAAGCAGAGATCTATTTGGTTTCTCATTAGGTGGTCGCAGTTTAAGGTTTCAATGCGCCCCTCAGGGCTACTGTGAGAGTCCATCGATCTATAGCCAAGCTCTTAAGAGCCAACTTGATGCGTTTGTGTTACCGGCTGGTGCGGCCTTGATTCAGTACGTTGATGATCTGTTGGTAGCTGCTGACACTGAACAGATTTGCAAAACTGTTACAGTATCACTGTTACAGCATCTATATGATTTACATCACAAGGTGTCACCCTCTAAATTGCAATATTGTTGTCAAGAAGTAACCTATCTAGGTCACTTATTGTCAAAGGATGGTAGAAGGTTGACCCCAGAAAGAATTGCAGCGATCGCTCGAATGACTGTACCAACAACTCAGAGAGATGTGCGTGCCTTTCTAGGTATCACGTCATACTGCAGACAGTGGATTCCAAATTTTTCACTGTTAGCGAAGCCATTGATAGCTCTTACGTGCAAGGATGTTTCGACTCCTTTGCCATGGACGGAAGAATGTCAGAAAAGTTTTTCTGAATTGCGTGATGCGTTGTGTTCGGCTCCTGTGTTAGGTACTCCTGATTACAGTAAGTCATTTACACTATACGTTCACGAGAGAGAGGGTTGTGCGTTGAGTGTTTTGACGCAACAATTTGGTGGTAAGCAGCGTCCATGTGCATATTTTTCCTCGACCTTAGACCCGGTAGCTAGAGCGTTGCCGAGTTGCTTGAGAGCGACAGCGGCAGCTGCGGTGTCTATTCGACAATCCGCAGGTCTGGTTATGGATAATATGCTCACAGTGATGGTTCCGCATGCAGTTGACACTCTCCTGAATCGTACAAAAACTCAACATCTGACGAGTGCAAGGTTGTCCGGTTACGAGTTAACACTTTCGGCAAGTCATATACAGATCAAACGTTGTAATGTGCTGAATCCGGCGACATTGTTGCCGACTAATGTGGAATCAAATGATGTACCACCACATGATTGTTATTTGCGAACTGAAGAAGAAACGAAGGGTCGTGTGGACCTGAAAAACACTCCTTTGACAGATCCCGATGGTACTTTGTATGTTGATGGTTCATGTTTTAAGTTGCCGAATGGTGATGTGACGACTGCGTATGCTGTAGTGACGTTGAGTACGGTTGTGGAAACTGCGAGATTGAGTCAGAATTCAGCGCAAGCGGCAGAGTTGATTGCGTTGACGAGAGCGTGTGTTTTGTCTGAGGGAAAGCGAGTGAATGTATTTACCGACAGTCAGTATGCTTTTGGTGTTGCACATAGCTTTGGACGATTGTGTAAAGAGAGAGGATTTATGACATCGCATGGTACGAAGATCCAACAAGGACAGATTGTGAATGATCTTTTGGATGCACTTACATTGCCTAAACAGGTGGCAATCATTAAATGTAGGGCGCATCGAAAGGTTACGGATGATGTTGGTCGTGGTAATGCATTTGCGGATGAGATTGCTAAGGAAACGGCTACGAATCTTGCGTCCCGAATGTATCTTACGAGTTCAGTGAGATGGCCGACGGAGACTGGTATATGTGAAGACACCGTTGAGAGCGTGAAAGCAATTCAGAATGAGGCCACTAAAGCTGAAAAGACCGAGTGGAAAGAAAGTACGGGAAAGTTAGACACCCATGGATGTTGGGTTGACTTGTCGGAATGTCAGAGGTGGATGTTACCGGATGCATATGTGCTAGCCGTTGTGACTATGGCTCACGGTTTGTCACATATTAGCGCGAAAGGTATATGTAAGTTATTATCTCCTGTATGGAAGAATGATGGTATCGCTAAATGTGCTGAGAGGGTGGTTAAGAATTGTATGGTGTGTTTGATGTATAATCCTGGCAAAGGCACTCCCACTCCAGCTGGCCATTTTGCCCCTCCTACATGTCCCTTTGAGGTTATCCAGCTGGACTTCATCCATATGGAGAGATGCAATAACCTGAAATAAGTTGTGGTTTGTGCGTTCTCCAGATGGATAGAGGCCTATCCCCTTAAGGATAATACTGCCCTGTCCACAGCGAAAGTCCTACTGAAGGAATACTTTCCTCGGTATGGAATGCCATGGATTGTGTGGTCAGATAACGGAAGTGAGTTTGTGGGAAGTGTGATGCAGAGTGTGTGTAAGGGCCTTGGAATTCGACAGAAATTCCATAGCGCCAATCATCGTCAAGCAGCGGGTTTGGTTGAAGGGTACAATGGTACTCTGAAACTGAAACTTGCAAAGATACAAGCTACGACTGGTTTGTCGTGGCCTGACGCTTTGCCTCTGGCTCTCTTGTCGACCAGGGCAACTGTGCACTCTCGAGTAGGGCTTAGCCCATATGAGATTGTGTTCGGCCGCCCTGCGAACATTTGGGGAGTCCCAAGGCCTAAGGCCTTTGATAGCCTTGAGTATCCAATGTTGATTGATTATCTTCATGATCTGACTGCTAAACTGAGGTTAATTCATCAACAGGTCTTTGAAGCTTTACCGGCACAGACAGAGGGTCCTGGACATCGGCTCCAACCGGGTGACTGGGTTGTTACCCGCAATTTTGGCAGAAAGCGCAATCTGGAGCCAAGATTTGTGGGCCCCTTTCAAGTGTTGTTAGCTACGAGGACTGCAGTTCGGTTGGAAGGCAGAAAGAACTGGGTGCATGCCACCCATACCAAAAAGGTTTCGATCCCCTCACCAGCAGATAATTGGGTGAGAGCTGGTATTGCGAAAGCGGAAACCGAGACTCCTCTACGTTACGTGCCGTTTAGTGATGCTCAACCTGTGGTAGACAATTCATTGCAGCCGGACACATTTGTTGAATCGTCAGTTTTGGAGAACTCAAGGTCTGAACCGTCATCTGATCGATTGAACACTGTTTCACCAGCTGAACCATTATTTGAAGAACAGACTCGACCTGGAAGAAGCAGATATTTTCTTTGTTCACACGACAAAGACTAATAAAATTGTTCTGTACTTTTCCTTTACTGTTGCCACGAACATTAAGCCCGATTGCATCCTTTGCTGATTGTTGCATTTTTTTTTTTTGTGTACTTTTTACAGTTGAGAGATTTTTATTAAGTTGAATGTTCATTTAAGAAAACCTATCATCCGGGTTAACCGTAGGGCCGTGCGTGTACTTCCTTCTGTTTAGCAGGTTCCGGACACTAGGTCAGTTACCATTTTTCGATTCCTGGGAACTCCTGGGAATTGATAATCGCTACTCAGAACAAAGTGCGTCAAGAACGTACGGACGGTTTTTAGAGGATGGCATTCTCTAAGCTGTTGGAAGTAGAAGGGATGTCGGCGCAAAGATCAAAATTGCATAAGATTGTGCGAACAAAATGTTTTTTGTTTCAGGTATTTCTACTGTTTCTGATTGTTTCTATGCTATTGGTGGGAGGAGTGTATTTTGGGATACAGTCGTTATTGCCTTCCATTCCACCTACTCTTTCTCCTAAACTAAGCTCTATTACCACTGTTTCTCCACATTCTTTTCATCCCCTGCCCCAACATGAGCAGGTTAGATGTGCGGAATTCATGAATAACTCCTTTGTTCAACTCCTACATCAGCATCAGTTGGTGATGAATACTACCAACTGTTGGGTGTGTGGGTTAATGTCACATACCATGGATAGGGGCATTCCGTATTTGGTTCTTCCTTATAGTTCCCAAGGGTCAGCGCGGGCATTCCAAACGATGTTCCGTAGTGCACTAGATTCCAACCCCAGTCGAGAGCCACGTTCTGCAAACTTTGGTCCTGGTCCGTACCACAAGCCTTTGGCAATAGCGATTGCTGATTTAGATAGAGATATTATCGATGCATCGCTTATTCCAGATGAGGAGGTTCGAGCCTATAAGGATCTGAGTGAGGCTGAGCATAGTATGTCAGTGGGTGATAGACAGCTCAAGAGCTCGTCTCCAAGATCGTACCCCACCTCGGTAATTTCTGCTTGAAAGGTCTTGGTCGAAATCCGAGAGCACAACTTGGGGAGAGTGCTTGTACTGACACGTACGTTCTACCGATGCTCTCTTCCCCTGTTTTCCTGACTGCCAAGGGTACCTATTTCGTATGTTATGAGCGTGCATATACATGGTTACCCGTGACTTCTCTGGAACCTGTTATATTGCGAATCTTTTGCCACCGACTTTTACGGTTGCCTCAGACTATCACAAGACTAGAGTTGTGAGAGGCGTTATTAGCGAAGAGGACACTGCGGGTCAAGAAGCAGGAGACTTCTTTAAGGGTTTCTTGCTGTTCTGGGGACCTATGGTTAATAGTAGGAACCTGAGACAGTTGACCAGTGTGGTAGAATTGACTGCTAACATAACTGCGAGTGCTCTTGGTAATTTGACAGCGGAACTTCAGGCAGATAGACTTATGACGTTGCAGAACCGTATGGTTCTAGATGTTGTTCTTGCAGATAGAGGTGGTGTGTGCAAAGTTATCCATTCGAGTTGTTGCATTTTCATTCCTGACAACGCTCCAACCGTTTACCAAGCCATCTCGAAGTTGCATAAAATTTCCGAGTCCATACATGTGGAAGAGGGTAATTGGACGCTTCTAGGATGGTTTTGGGGCTTGATATCAACTTGGGGTTGGAAGATTCTGATGATCATAGGGGTTGTTGTAACGTTTCTGTTCACGTGTTGTCTTTGCGTACAGTGTGGTCCGGCCTTATGTGGCCTCTGTGCTACAACGTGTATAAGACGGCCATCAGTTACCAAAGAGACGTTGATGGATAGAATGATGTTCCAGCAACAACTGAACGATTTGATGAATATCAAAATCGATTCTGATCTCGACTAGTGCTTGCCTACATGAGGGCAAAAGGAGAGTCTGAGGTTCCGTGACAATCGGAACGACATTTTTGATATGTTCGAATATGGACGAGTTTGGTATCTACGAACCGCAAATGACGAGTTTAGTGGGTGTACGCGTTTTCGCTACGCTATCATGTATGGTTCGTCTTATTTGTGGGTATGTCCATCTGAACTTTCGGGTTCCATTTTAGATACAGCGTCCATTTTGTCTCTTGCCCTCAAGTAGCCAGCGAACGGACACTGTCCGCTTCGTGACCCTGGGATTCCCAAGCTTTCGTGGAGGACACGTGTTCCTTTGAAGGTGTCTTTATGATGAGGGGGATGACACGGCAAGGGCAGATGGCCCCGCTCGAGGCTCATCTTCCCGTGCTGGTCTATTGTTTCAGTCATGCATACATTAGGCACGAGTTCCTTGATCCTGCAATCAAGTTTCCGATATTGCCCTCTACACTGTTTTCTAAACTGTTATGCATCCTTGTCTTTTCCTTTGCATCTGTTTCTGTCCCTTCCTCTAATTCGTTACGGTCAGAATGGAATGTGCTTAATATGCTTTTACAGTTGGGAACTGGCAATGCTGCTGTAATTATGTTTCGGGTTTCTGAAAACATGAATGCGACCTTTTTGAAGTTTACTGTGGGAACTGAGTTGTAACCTTTTGTTCGTCATGTTGTGCAATGACCAAAATGTGTATAAAAGGAGCGATCCACTTGTGCAATTTGAAGCAGTCTCCCAGAACCTACACGCTGTGTACTTCTTGCGATTACTGTATCCCTGCAGTAAATAAATGCTGATCTTTGACGCCGCAGGAAGTGTCCTGTGTCTCTGTGTTTTGTACGCCGGAGCAGGTAACCCACGAAGGTTTCAGGTGTTGTCCCCTGGCACCGCTGGGCCTTAGAATAGCCCAGTCCTTCACACTGGTGTTGGATTCTGAGTGTTGGGGGTCAGTGTTGACCAAACAACAGGCAAAGTACCCTGGGAAGGACAGACACAAGACACAGTCAAAAGCACAGCAGAACAGGAGAGAAATGCAATACACATGCACAAAACATGTCACAAAAAACCTACACAGAAACAAGTAGCAGTACTACACTATTGTGGAGTACAGACCACCTGAATGGACACATCACTGCACGCATCCAGTCAAGTGGCACACAGACACACTCAGACAGCAACAGAGCAGCCACAACACATTTCAGGCTAACTCCATACATTGACATAACAACCTTGTTAACTCACATTCAGGTGAAGAAGTTGTTGATGAGCTATGTGCGGACGTCACCCTCATCATCATCATCACTGGCATTGTGTCCCAGGCCGTGATCCTCCACATGTGGTGGAGGTCGGTCATCGTCATCCTGGATGAGAGGCACCTTCTTCCGCACTGCCATGTTGTGTAACATGCAGCATATAAGGATAATTTTGCACACCTTTGCAGGGTCATATTGGAGGGCACCTCCAGGCAGCGGAAGCGGCTTTTCAGGAGACCAAATGTCAGCTCAATCACCTTCCTGCTCCGACCATGTGCCTCATTGCAGCGCATCTCGGCTGGTGTCACAGGGTTCCTGAGGGGTGTCAGCAAACACGGCATGTTGGGGTATCCGGAGTCACCTACACACAAACAGTTGAACAATTGGCAGAGTTTTGTAGGAGTGCGGAATACAACATTGCCAAACACACACAATGGTAAACAGTCAGTACACACCGACAAGCCAGGCACGCTGGTCTGGCATCTGTGACATCAGCGTTGCAATGCGACTACTCCTCATGATGTAGGCATCTTGCGCAGAACCGGGGAAACGTGCACACACATGTGTGATACACATGTCTGCAAGACATACCACCAGAGCATTGATGGAGTGGAAATGTTTCCTGTTCCGGTATGCCTGCCCATGTGCCTTTGGTGGTATCAGGGCCACATGTGTACCATCAATAGATCCGATGACGTTCGGCATCCTCCCCAGTGAATAAAAGGCATAGTTTATTTCAGTGAGTTGAGCTGGGCTAGGGAACTTGATGTACAGGTCAAGGAAATGCAACATCCCCTCCAAGACATCGAGTAGGACAAGACTAAACATAGTTTGCGACATACCACCAGCAGTAGCCACAGTGTACTTGAGGGTACCAGTAGCAAAGAAGAGCAGGGCTGCCATCACCTTCACCTCTGGGGTCAGTGCTGTAGGGTATGTCCAGCAAGGTAGCAGATGTGGCGCCACTGCTCCACCAACTCCTCAATCAGTGGCCTGGTGAAGCGGTACAGTCGGATGCAGTCATATTCCTGCATGGTTTCAAGGTCTGGGAATGGTCTATGGACAGCTGGTGCTGGTGCCCTGCAGAACAGAGATGCACAAAGGACGATTGTCAGTTCATCCACCCATGTGGCTATGACCAAGCAAAATATCACATGATACATCATGACAATACACTATATACTGAGGTGTGCGCTGGACACATATGTCACCTACATGGACATCACCTCACATCTCAATTCCACATGTCCACAGAAGTCCCATGTAGTGCAATGGCCAATCATTGGGCTGTGTCACCCTACCTATGTACTGCTGTGATGTTACAAACACACACCACAGTGACAAGTGAGGCCTGATGTCTCCCAGGCATCACAGATCTTTGACATGCAGATACCCAGGCTCCCTGTATTGTCGCATCAACACTGGCGTGACATGGCGTATCACGTACACGCCACAAGGCAACCGTGAGTCCCACAGGTAGTGGCTACTGTTGTCTCTGCAGGCCCTACATGTACGTCTCTTAGACACACACACAACATCAAGGTTGCTGCACAAACCACATGGATGTGGAGACTGTCTCCCATTGGGCACATTTGATCAGCCACATCTGAGACACAACATGCACATAGGCTCTGGGTGTACATCAGAATTGTGGCTACAGGTCTCACTGTGAGGTACATGCCTTCACCCCCAGGACTCAGGGTGTATGTGACATGTCCGAAACATAACCACAATAAAGGAAAGGGAGTTGGAGGATAGGAAGGTAGGTTTTTGCCTCGTATTACAATATATCTATCAAAAAGGATCCGAAAGGGTCCTGATAAAGCCTACCTAAAAAAATAATAATAAGGTGCTCCACAATTAGTAGAGTCCTATACTAGAAAAAACACTTGTTTTTCTAGAGTCCCCTCACTCACCTAGGGTTGCCCCAGGGTGACATGCTTCATCATAGGGGTCCTCCCAGGCATCTTCTGTCTGGGGTGTGCTACAACTTGGCGGAATACGCAGGAGCACTTTTTTACTTCCAACTATGTGTAGTGATGTGCTCTGTGGAGTGAAAAGTGAAATAAATCAATAAAAATTACCTGAATAGTGAGCCCTAATTTTTATTCTGCTCCTATCCGGTAAATGTACATTAAAATGGGGCTAGTAGTAGAGAACAGTAACCATTATGTGAAGCTGTCCCTAGTAGCACCTTATTATTTTTTTAGGTAGGCTTTATCAGGACCCTTTCGGATCCTTTTTGATAGATATATTGTAATAGGAGGCAAAAACCTACCTTCTTATCCTCCAACTCCCTTTCCTTTATTGTGGTTATGTTTCACTCCACACAGCACATCAGTACACATAGTTCGAAATAAAAAAGTGCTCCTGCGTATTCCGCCAAGTTGTAGCACGCCCCAGACAGTAGATGCCTGGGAGGACCCCTATGATGAAGCATGTCACCCTGGGGCAACCCTAGGTGAGTGAGGGGACTCTAGAAAAACAAGTGTTTTTTCTAGTATAGGACTCTACTAATTGTGGAGCACCTTATTATTATTTTTTTAGGTAGGCTTTATCAGGACCCTTTCGGATCCTTTTTGATAGATATATTGTAATACGAGGCAAAAACCTACCTTCCTATCCTCCAACTCCCTTTCCTTTATTGTGGTTATGTTTCGGACATGTCACATACACCCTGAGTCCTGGGGGTGAAGGCATGTACCTCACACTAATTGTGGAGCACCTTATTATTATTTTTTTAGGTAGGCTTTATCAGGACCCTTTCGGATCCTTTTTGATAGATCTCCGAAACATATCCAACCTGCAACTGTGTCCATGAATCATGCCCATAACTGTACAGTTGCACATCACAGTGGTAATGTGCACAATACACAAAGGATTCTGCCACCATGAACACGTGCACAGCCTGGGAGTGGCTGAACAAAAGTGCCACCCAACAAACCAAATGTTGCCCCCCCAACACGCAGGGAATGCAGCCTTACATGCCGTGGAACACTGTGTGGCCAATGCTGCAGTGTGGTAGGTGTGCACATGTGTCCCTGACAAGTAATTGTGTGTTGAAGCCGTCATATAGTCATACCAATGAGGTCCGACACGGGTGACAATGCGTACGCATTGCACGGTTCATGACCGAGCCGTGTGTACGCTTTGCCATTGACTGCAATGAGGTCCGATGCGGGTGACAATGCATACTCATTGTACGGTTCATGACTGAGCCATACGTACTCTTTGCCATTGACTGCGTCCTCTGGCATTCGTGGGGGTATCGAGCATTGGTGCAGGACCCTAAGAATAGTTGCATACACCACGAGAGGGTGTGGAGCTGACTAAGGGATCATACAGAAGAACGCGGCTCGTTTTCATTTCGGGAGGGACTTGTCAGGCGAGGAAGGCAGTTCTCCCATTCATTGGGACTTCGGGGATTTGGCTGTCCATGTTTACAGGCGCCCGGAGGATCACTGTCCTGACTGTGTGTACAGTCATGATTTTTACCCAGTCCTGAGGAGGCCAAGTATAGGCAAGGCCGAAACGCGATTGCGTAGACTTTTTCTGAAGGAGGAGTCACAGAGCTTAAGCAATGTCTGGAGATGCTTTGTCAGTACGCTGAGAATGGTCGAAACTAATTGATAGAGTTGCAGCGTATATTTTGGACTATCTCCCAGTGGTCTGTCCAGAACTACTTGGAGGACACTTATAGGATATACTTTTATTTTTCTTGGGGTTAGTTTGTATGTATACTTTTGTTCACTTTTTCATGTTAGGGTTGTGCGTATGTACAATTTATGTGTATATGTGTATTGTGATTGTTGTTTCCTTCCTGATCACAAGTCATCCTTTATGTAGATATGTAAAAAATGTTTTGATTTAATCTTTCTAGATGAATAAACTAGAGATAGAGTAACTAATTGTGCTCTAATCTAAAAGTAATTTGCATATTTATTCCTGTATACCTTTTTCTGTTTATATATTATTGTTCCTTACCCAGGTATATATAGGGTCAATTGGGTATAACCCTGTTGCTTGCCAGAGATTGACTGCAATGAGGTCCGATGCGGTTGACAATACGTACGCATTGCGCGGTTCATGACTGAGCCGTGCGTACACTTTGCCATTGACTGCAATGAGGTCCGACGCGGGCGACAATGCGAACGCATTTCGCGGTTCATGACCGAGCCGTGCGTACGCTTTGTCATTGAATGCAATGAGGTCCGACGTTGGTAAACAATGCGTACGCATTGCACGGTTCATGACCGAGCCGCGCGTACGCTTTGCCATTGAATGCAATGAGGTCCGACGCGGGTGACAATGCGTACGCATTGCACGGTTCATGATCGAGCCGTGCGGACGCTTTGCCATGGACTACAATGAGGTCTGACGCGGGTGACTATCATGCATGCGCCTCAGGCAGGCATGGTCTGAGACAGGTGCACGCCTTGGCCATTGAATCGGTTGGAGACGGGTGCATGTGTATTTTCAAAATACGCGTTGTTCAGTCACTTGACCGAGCCTGGTGCACCCATTGGCTCTGGACTGTCATGGAGACGGATGCAGATTCAAAACTTGTACAAGTTGTGCACTGGAAATTTAGTTGGATGCCTACAACAATGGTGCAAATTCCTAGGATTTTATGCAGGTGAAGATTTGAACGATGCGAAAGCCGTGTACGAGTTGTACCATTCCATGGATTGACCAGATTCATAGAATGCAACCGTGTTGGACCTATCACTGGGGACACATGGCACATAGTCTGCCTCTGCAGCACAGATATAAGGCTGGCTGGCCCCCAGGGACCTCACTTGCCTGCACTACATGCTACTGGACCACATCCCTGCTACCACTGCTGCTGTCTCTGCATCCTCTGGCTACTGCTATGGCACGTACTCTGGAGAGGGCCCCAGCCTTCACTGAGGAGGAGAACCAGGCCCTGCTGGATGGGCTCCTTCCACAGTACAGCAAGCTGTATGGGAAACCAGGGGAGCAGGTGAATGTGCATTCCACTGTCTTCCTAATTATGCATGTTGCCTGACTAGCAGTACTTGCAGTGTGTACACCAGTGGCAAGCATACTCACTGAGTACTTTCATCCCCCAAAGTGGGTAGGTGGTTAGGTACATTTAATGAACAGGATTTCTGCAGCTAAAGTGCATTTGTGCAAGCTTAAACTTCCCAGGCATTGTTAACATGTCAGACATGCAGGGCATTTGTCCTTTTCCATGGGTGCACTACCTGTGTCACTCATTTTCCTTTGTGATAATGACATGTATATCCAACTGTGTGCAGCACAAATATGGGGCATGTGTGTTAATGGACTTTTAACTTTCTCATCCTCACAGGTTGATGCCCACCAGAAGCAGGAGATATGGCTGACCATCGCCCGGGCAGTTCGATCGGTGTGGGTCCACAAGCGCCGGATCCGCAACTGCAAGAAGAGGGGGCAGGACCTTCGGGCTGAACACAGAGGATCACAAGGGTCCAGCTGAAGCTGTCGCCTCCTCGTAGGAGGGGTGGACACCGGACCCTGACCCCCCACATGCTCCGCATACTGGCGGTGGTCTTCCCAGACTTGGATAGGCAGCTGAAGGCCAGACAGCAGCAAGGAGGGGGTAAGTCCATGCCTAATCTGTGTACTATGTCTGACATGCTAATTGCAGTCTTTTGGCCTGGTCACACTTCCACATTACGTAGGTCTTGTAGTCGAATACACATGTCCCTCAATTGAGTGATGCACCCTCCTCATCTGATCCACAGGTGTGGCCCCTACAGTCTGTTGCTTGTGTCACTAGGGCACTGTGTCCCTGCAGTCAGCTATGCTTCATCTTCCGGACGGCATCTGTTCCCGTGACTCTGTTGTGTGTTTCATGGGTGGGTCAATTGTTTACCCAATGCCTGAGATCTGACATGTGATCTGTGTGTGCCCTTGATATCCAATTGCTGCTCTGACTCGCCACATGTGGCTGGGGTATTTCAAACAAAACCATGCAGCAGGGGACTCCAATTTGTGTGCCTCAGGAGTATGTAAATCAAGTGTGTCACACTTGCTTAGCCACCTGCCTACTGTCCAGGGCTAAACACTGGTTCACGTAGATCTGGACAGTAATGCCTACTCAAGGGCATTTAGAAACACTATGTAATCCCACTCCTGTGTATCAACTTACAGGTTCTGCTTAGTGACATGTGTTTTCAGGTGTCTGCCTGTGTGCCATTGTGGTGTGGCTTCCTGTTACGTACAACTGTGGTGTTCATGAGTTTGAGGGTCAGCAGGACATCTGAGATGTGACTATGAGAGACAAGACCTGTGTGACATATAGGTGTGTGATCATTTGACAGTGCACAATGGTGTATGCAACTGTGCACTTCAGGCAGCTGGGTTACATGCACGGCAGACTGTGATGTGCTAATGTACAGGGAGTTGTGTTCGCAGAGACTCATATGTCTGATTTGTATGATGTGGGGTCTTCTGGGTCCGGGATATGTTGTTTGCAGGGAATGGGCAAGTGCACTTGTCAGCTGCAAGGTTTGCTTTACCTCTGAGCTATGATTGTGACACAGTGCATACTGTTGTTGTCTGGATGTCCTGCCCCTGTGACAGGAGACAGTGTTGACTGACTTTCCAGGCATGCCAGTGCCATGGCATTTAACCTGCTATGAGTGATCCTGCATTGTGTTCAAGTGTGCTCCATGCACCCCATTGTGACAATGACTATCAGGACATGAGAACATCATAGTGTGTGTTGCTGGCATACATCACAGGCATGTGAAATGAGTCTCTGGCCATCCCTTTATCTGGACACCTTTACTGAGTCAGTGGCATGAGATGTGCTGTGTGTATAGTGACACATTCCTACATGTTCACTTGCATGTCCAAAAAAAGTGTGTGGGTGGTACATGTCGGCACATTGGGGTATTAGCATCTAACATGCAACAGACATATGGGTGCAAGTCCAGGAGGGATATGAGTGCCATGGTTGATGGTAAGACTGACAATTGGCTTATTCTAAACAGTGTGAGCACTTTGAGCAGTGTTCAGCTGATGATGCCAGGGCTTGCCCTGTGATGTGATGTACTCACTGTGGAGTGTGCAGTCAGTGCAGGTGACTGATGTTGTTCTTTTTTTTCCTATTTCTATCCAGATACATCCACGGCCACAGGAGGGGACAGCTCCATGGACCAGGAGGAGCCAGTGAGCCAGACTGGGACAGAGAGCGAGGAGTTGGAGGGACCCAGTGGCAAGGAGGGCGAGTGGAGCCACTCCGAGGAGTCCTCAGCACCATCTACCCCAGCTGAGGGCCACAGCAGCTAGGAGGATGACTCCCTTGTGGAGGAGGGCATCAGCAGCCCCCAAACCCCAGCTAGTGAGGCTGTCCCCACCACCACCACCACCACCCTTCCATCGGGTCCCATCTCAGAGGTCCATGGAGGCTCCCGTGTTCGGGAGCATGTCTCCTTTGTGCCAGGCACCGCACCCCCTGCCCCTGTGTCCCCTGCTGCCCTGAGTGAGGAGTCTGTGGACTTACTTAGAGAGATCCATGTAGGGCAGGCACCAATGCTGAGTGTCCTCCATGCACACACCAGTCTGTTGACACAACTGGTGTAGTTCATGGAGGGCATTTCTTCGGGCATGTATGCCCAACAGAGGACCAATCATCCATGCCCTCCTACCTGACGGCAGCAGTGTCCCTCCTCCAACAGTCCCGCACACCTCCTACCCCTGCACCACCCACGATTCCTAGCACCCTACCTGTCCCAAGCACACACACACCTGCACATTCTCACAAACCCACAGACACGGGCAGCACACAAACACCCAAACCAAGGTCTAGATGTGCACACAAGCAAGCGCAGGGGACTGATACCACACTCACAGGGGATGGTTTGCAAACACAAAAACAGTCATCCACAACCACTCTGCAGTCCTCCGATACCTCTCCCTCCCAGCCCCCTTCCGTTGCCTCACCTGCAACCCCCATCTCCACAGAAGCTCTTCCTCTGTGACCTTGGCCTCTTCCCCACCGACCCAGCAGATCCATCTTACAAGGGGTAGAGGAAGTCCCCACATATAGAGGGGAGTGCCCCTCACACCCGGATACCCTCCCCCAGGTGCAGTCAGACTGAGGCCCCCACCCACAAGTACCCTCGGAGCTGGACGAGCAAGACTCCACCCCCGACCCGCAGCTCCACGGCAAAGTCTCCGTCCCCCATCCCCAGGCCACCACTCCACAGGTTCCCCTGCCACACCCTGCCCCAGGTTCCCCCACCCACAGATACACCATCCCCAAAATGCTGAGGCCCTCCCCCCACCACTTGCTCTTCTACCCCTAGTCAGGCAGTTAGTGCAACTGATGTGGGGACCGAGTCCCCCCCTCTGTCCTGCTAACCTCACCTGAACCCCATTCTGCTCCCATTGAGTCAGGCACTGCAGTGGGGTCCACGACCCCCTCGTCTGACTTGGGCACTGCAGTGGGGACCCAATCCACTCCATCTGACCTGCCCACTGCAGTTGTGCCTGCACCCACCCCATCTGACATGTGACCCACAGTTGTGACTGCACCCACTACTTCAGTCAGCTCCACTGCAGTTGCCAGTGACTCTCCTGCATCCACCACTCCTTCACTGCCTCCTTCTGCTGTGTCCTGATCGTGTCCCTGCGGTACCTGGCCTGCCCCCATGAATGCCCCTCTGAGGGGATGTCCCCTGTCCTTACCAGTGCAGGCAAGCAACGTGTGATAGTTGTCACTCAAGTTTACTTTTTGTCATTTGATAATAGACTGGCCATTGGCCTTTGTTTTGAACAGACTTTTAATTTTTCATCTGGCTACCAGATGTGTGGGTGCATGACACACTACTGTTAATTTGTGTTTCATCATTGGAATTTATCAGTTCTGAATGGTGATGATGTTGTCAGACGCCGATGGGACACAGTCAGGGGTCCCCAAGGCACTTGATTGTTTGCAATATCATGTAGTTGTCCCTAGGTAGTACCTTTCAGTGATTGAGACATGTGTATGTGTGTGTGACTGATCGTACTTGTCCGGTTCAGGGCTGCATTGTTTGCAGGTGTCAGCATGTGTGCCTTGTGGTTCTCCTTGGCTTCTGCATTGTCCTGGGACTGTGGCAGGGATTCCACAGGTTACATGAGCTTTGACGTCATGGCCATGTACAGTATACTGTGCAGTATGTCTGTCATTCACCAGGGTTGTAAACTGTCCTTTTGTGATGAGTTTGTGCACCTTAGTTCCTCCCAACACTACTGTGTTTGTCAGGGGTGCATGTGCAATGTCACCTGTCCATGTGGGCTTCACAGATGCACATTGGTGCAGTTCAGGGTGTGTGGTGTTGAGGGTGGACTGATGTAAATGTTTTCATGGATGGGCCCCTAGCTCCCGTTTGTCCATGGATGACGGGCCATGCTGAGTGTTTTGTGTTTGTGTAGGTGGGATGTACGTTTGTGGCACAGGACACATTTCTGGGTTTCACAGTTCGTACGACATCTACCTTTGTCAGCACAGTGGACGTATCATACATGCTTCTGTCACCCAAATGTATGCTCCCTGGGGGTAGTACTGTTGTGTGTCAGTCTCTTGCTGTGTTAGTTGCTGCTCATTCCAGCTTGTGTCACAAGTATCTGTTGTCCTCCCTCTCATCTCACAATGCCTGATTGCCCACTAAGGGGGGCCCATTGATGGTTTACTTTTGTATGGCACTGTGTCCACATCTGTCTCACTGTGGTTCAGCCCCCCTCATGTGTTGTGTAGTTGCCTGGGGATACTGAGACACACACACACACACACATGTTGTGTCAGATGTGCAGTGTGAGGTTGCCTGTTTGTGATTGTGCATCTGCACCAGTGCATTGGTATTACTGTTGTGGGCCATTGTCTGGATGTTGTTTTTGTGATTTACCCTGCTGTCCCTGTGAGTCATATCACATCATTGTGCACATTCATCCTGGTTGTTAGGTGCCATTGCTGTCATGGAATGGGAGTTTGTGACCTGACACCTACAGTCTCAACAGGTTGTTTTGATTTGTGTGTCTATTTTTGAAATGTGTGTATGCATTGTGATGTTCACTTCTGCTTTTGTGTCATTGTACACTGTATGCATTGTCAGCCCCATGGGTGGTGCTTGTCTGCACATGGCCGAGAGTATGTTAGGTTATCACAGCACTGTTAGCCTCACCACATCTCTGTGGGTATGGGACACAACCACTACCTTGGCCCAAAAGTGTTTCATGTGTTGGGACGAGAAATCATACATGCTGTTAGGCTTTTGCAGCTTTGTCCATGATGACACTTACCTTTTGCTCACTGTGATGAGGGGTGTTTTGGATCCCATCACCACAATGCTCAACATCTGCTGCTGTTTGGAAGCACACACTTAACTTTTGTTTTACACAGTGAGGGGGTGTTATTTTTACATTGCCACAGTGCTAGTGATGCTTGCCTTGTGTAGGCCATGCTCAGTATTTGGTCACACATAAGATAGTAGTTACATTGTATGTTCGAAGTCATGATCACTGTTGTGGGCATTTGTCACAGACTACACACTGTTGTCATGATGTTAGGGGGGATGTATTTTGCTGACTTACCTAATGTTGGTGTATGATGGATGTATGGCGCATTACACATCCTATGAGTGGGGGTGGCATTACTGATGGGCAACCGGTCCCCTATGGGTGGGGGTGGCAGTAGTGCTGGGCAACAGGTCCCCTATGGGTGGGGGTGGCAGTAGTGATGGGCAACATAAGCCGTATGGGCAGGGGTGGCAGGAGTGATGGGCAACATAAGCCCTAGGGGTGGGGGTGGCAGGACTGATGGGCTACATAAGCCCTATGGGTGGCGGTGGCAGTAGTTATGGGCAACATAGTCCCTATGGGTGGGGTGGCAGTAGTGATGGGCAACAGGTCCCCTCTGGGTGGGGGTGGCAGTAGTGATGGGCAACATAGTCCCTATGGGTGGGGGTGGCAGGAGTGATGGGCAAGATAGTCCCTATGGGTGGGTGGTGGCAGTAGTGATGGGCAACAGGTCCCCTATGGGTGGGGGTGGCAGTAGTGATGGGCAACATAGTCCCTATGGGTGGGGGTGGCAGGAGTGATGGGCAAGATCCTCCCTATGGGTGGAGGTGGCAGTAGTGATGGGCAAATGGTCCCCTATTGGGGGGGGTGGCAGTAGTGATGGGCAACATAGTCCCTATGGGTGGGGGTGGCAGTTTTGAAGGGCGCTATGGGTGGTGGTGGCAGTAGTGATGGGCAACAGGTCCCCTATGGGTGGGGGTGGCAGTGGTGATGGGCAACAAGGTCCCTATGGGTGGGGGTGGTAGTGGTGATGTGCAACAGGTCCCCTATGGGTGGGGGTGGCAGTAGTGATGTGCAACAGGTCCCCTATGGGTGGGGGTGGCAGTAGTGATGGGCAACATAGTCTCTGTGGGTGGGGGTGCCAGGAGTGATGGGCAACATAGTCCCTATGGGTGGGGGGTGGCAGTAGTGATGGGCAACAGCTCCCCTATGGGTGGGAGTGGCAGTAGTGATGGGCAACAAGTCCCCTATGGGTGGGGGTGGCAGTAGTGATGGGCAACATAGTCCCTATGGGTGGGGTTGGCAGTAGTGATGGGCAACATAGTCCCTATGGGTGGGGGTGGTAGTGGTGCTGGTTATACAACCCCTATGGTGGTCTGTTGTTAGTGGCCAGGATATGGATCCCCTGTGTGTGTGTGACATTTTGCGGGTACGTGTCGTTTGTTTGTGTGGTGGGTGTCTGACTTACTGTCTGCGCCGTCCGCGTCTGTTCGTGATCCGGTCATAGATGTAGAGTACTTTTATGACCTGGGCGATGGAATTCATTATGTGTTCATCTCGTACATGCTGCTTGTTGCTCCGTCTCGTACCCATTGCAAGCTGGTCCATCTCGTAGCCGTGGGTTGAGTTATGGTGCAAATCGTACCCGATATGCTTCTTTTCCGGATGCTGTGACGTGCCGTACGTGGCGACCCATCTGGCACGTAGGAAGTGTGCATCGTACTTGTCCGGGCGGAAACTGCTATGGATACTGCTTCCGGGCGACCTGGTAGGGACAGAGAATGAAGCTTGAGTCACAGACTACGTGTCGGTCGGATTTTTGGCAGTTATGCGCATCGTACTTCATCAACTGGATGGACTGGCTCCGGGTACGGGTCGGTCGCAAGGTAAGGCTACGAACAGCTCTCGGAGAGCTGGTCGACCCGGATCAGAATCAACCCCAAAGTGGTGAGACATGTGCAAGCCTCACCTATCTGTATACTGCAAGGTCTCAAATTCATATATAATCATGAAATTGGTAGGGTTCCCACGCTGCACACTAATCCTCTTCCCAAATATCGTGCCAACCCCAATCGAAATTTTGCAGGTATTTGAGCTCCTAAAATTGACACTTGGTTGCTGGTTCAGGCTATTCTGGTTCCCTTTAATAGGCCCAAACACAGGTAATGTACCAAGAGTGACGTGAAGAGGCTGGATTCTTGAAACTTTGACCTTGAACCCAGACCCCTGTGTTTACTCATGCATAAAGATGAGGCAAGGCCCTTTTCAGCCATGGTTTGAAATGTTCAGGGCATTTTCATAAAAACGGAGGTGAGATCCATGTGAGTGACAGTGTCAGACTGGGCAGAAAATTGGTCCAAGCACCAAATGAAAAGTGGCTCCCAATAGTGTATCAAAAAGCCCAAAAAAGTGGCATACATTTGTAAATTCCGGCAGTTATGAACATAAAAAGGCCTGCTGTGTAATTGTTTTGCACCTATGGTGTTCCATGTTTTGCTGCTTGATGTAGGCAATGTTTGTGGCAATAGCAGAAAAATGAACAGGGATAATCGACCCACCAGACAATAAAACTGGCCCACTAACAGCCAAAAATCCAGGCCGACATCAGATGAGCCCTTTTGGCACTGACAGATTGTCCTACAAGCCAGTGCAACCCTGGTAAGAGACACTTGAGTGGAGGCCCAATTACGTCCAGCTTGATTCCCAGAGACAAGTGAGAGGTTTCGGGTGCCCTGTTTGCAAACTAACACTCTGCTGAATTTCTGGTGCCATCTCAAATGAAGATTTGTTGACATTTCCGGTTCCACAAACAACACTGTCTATTAACATTTTTTATTAGAGCGAAACTGACACCACATTGCTGTTCACAGACATTTTGGTATTTTTAGGGCATATGTGTGAGGGGATTATAATTTATAGACACATTGGTGCCGATCACGATCCGGTAAAAAATTCCCCCGTGCGACTCGTATCGGGTCTTTTTACCGTACGAATCGTACAAGTGCCGTACGAACTGGCAATCACGATTCGCATGGTAAAAAGTCCATACGAACCGCACTGGGAATCATTCCCCACACGTCCTCGGGTCGGAAAATGTGTCCGACACGTCCTCGGACGATTTACCTTACAAACGTGAAAATCCAAGTCCGACCGAGGAATCACGATCCATCCCGTGCGTCCGAGGTTACAACCGTATGGAAAAAACACCGTCCGCACCGAACTCCTACAGCAACCATGGAGACATGTGCCCGCATACGCGCCCAACACTCCCCCCAGCCCCCGTACGTCCGACATGTACCCCCCGTATATGTATACCCCCACCCGTCTATGTACACCCCAGTACGTTCCAGTCGTACCCCCACCCCAGTACGTGTCGTACCCCCCGTGTACCTACACCCCAGTACGTTCGAGCCACACCCCCACCCCAGTACGTGTCATACCCCCCGTGTACCTACACCCCAGTACGTTCCAGTCGTACCCCCACCCCAGTACGTGTCGTACCACCGTCAATGTACACCCCCCCACCCCTGTACGTGTCGTACCACCGTCGATGTACACCCCAGTACGTTCGAGCCCCACCCCCACCCCAGTACGTGTCATACCCCCATGTACCTACACCCCAGTACGTTCCAGTCGTACCCCCACCCCAGTACGTGTCGTACCCCCCGTGTACCTACACCCCAGTACGTTCGAGCCACACCCCCACCCCAGTACGTGTCATACCCCCGTGTACCTACACCCCAGTACGTTCCAGTCGTACCCCCACCCCAGTACGTGTCGTACCCCCCGTGTACCTACACCCCAGTACGTTCGAGCCACACCCCCACCCCAGTACGTGTCATACCCCCGTGTACCTACACCCCAGTACGTTCCAGTCGTACCCCCACCCCAGTACGTGTCGTACCCCCCGTGTACCTACACCCCAGTACGTTCAAGCCCCACCCCCACCCCACTACGTGTCATACCCCCCGTGTACCTACACCCCAGTACGTTCCAGTCGTACCCCCACCCCAGTACGTGTCGTACCCCCCGTGTACCTACACCCCAGTACGTTCGAGGCACACCCCCACCCCAGTACGTGTCATACCCCCGTGTACCTACACCCCAGTACGTTCCAGTCGTACCCCCACCCCAGTACGTGTCGTACCCCCCGTGTACCTACACCCCAGTACGTTCCAGTCGTACCCCCACCCCAGTACGTGTCGTACCCCCCGTGTACCTACACCCCAGTACGTTCGAGCCACACCCCCACCCCAGTACGTGTCATACCCCCCGTGTACCTACACCCCAGTACGTTCCAGTCGTACCCCCACCCCAGTACGTGTCGTACCCCCCGTGTACCTACACCCCAGTACGTTCGAGCCACACCCCCACCCCAGTACGTGTCATACCCCCCGTGTACCTACACCCCAGTACGTTCCAGTCGTACCCCCACCCCAGTACGTGTCGTACCACCGTCAATGTACACCCCCCACCCCTGTACGTGTCGTACCACCGTCGATGTACACCCCAGTACGTTCGAGCCCCACCCCCACCCCAGTACGTGTCATACCCCCCGTGTACCTACACCCCAGTACGTTCCAGTCGTACCCCCACCTCAGTACGTGTCGTACCCCCGTGTACCTACACCCCAGTACGTTCGAGCCACACCCCCACCCCAGTACGTGTCATACCCCCGTGTACCTACACCCCAGTACGTTCCAGTCGTACCCCCACCCCAGTACGTGTCGTACCCCCCGTGTACCTACACCCCAGTACGTTCGAGCCACACCCCCACCCCAGTACGTGTCATACCCCCGTGTACCTACACCCCAGTACGTTTCAGTCGTACCCCCACCCCAGTACGTGTCGTACCCCCCGTGTACCTACACCCCAGTACGTTCGAGCCCCACCCCCACCCCAGTACGTGTCATACCCCCCGTGTACCTACACCCCAGTACGTTCCAGTCGTACCCCCACCCCAGTACGTGTCATACCCCCCGTGTACCTACACCCCAGTACGTTCCAGTCGTACCCCCACCCCAGTACGTGTCGTACCACCGTCAATGTACACCCCCCCACCCCTGTACGTGTCGTACCACCGTCGATGTACACCCCAGTACGTTCGAGCCCCACCCCCACCCCAGTACATGTCATACCCCCCGTGTACCTACACCCCAGTACGTTCCAGTCGTACCCCCACCCCAGTACGTGTCGTACCCCCCGTGTACCTACACCCCAGTACGTTCGAGCCACACCCCCACCCCAGTACGTGTCATACCCCCGTGTACCTACACCCCAGTACGTTCCAGTCGTACCCCCACCCCAGTACGTGTCGTACCCCCCGTGTACCTACACCCCAGTACGTTCCAGTCGTACCCCCACCCCAGTACGTGTCGTACCCCCCGTGTACCTACACCCCAGTACGTTCGAGCCACACCCCCACCCCAGTACGTGTCATACCCCCCGTGTACCTACACCCCAGTACGTTCCAGTCGTACCCCCACCCCAGTACGTGTCATACCCCCCGGGAACCTACACCCCAGTACGTTCCTGGCGCACCCCCAACACAACCTCCTAAGTACGGAGCGCACCCCATGCCCCAACATCACAACCGCATGTACGAGTCGTACAAAGCCACACACAAGGACATAATCGTACAACCAAATGGCCCATGTACACACCGTACACACGCTCAAAACGCACGTACACAACAAGGACAAAACAAAACAACACAAGAATACACCATTCGAAAGGCACACAGCCACTAAACATGGCCAACAACCACTAAAATAACACAATCACTGACCTGCAACTGTCAAAAACAAACAGAGGCCCAATACACCACCACTCTTTATAACACACCCACCCAAAATTCAAACACTGCCACACCCACCCATGGACCAATGAAAAGGGCCCACACACACAAACCATGAGCCTTTGCAACAGACTCACTGCTGCCAGACACCACAGAACCAGACTACAAGCTACACCACATCTTACACTTGCACACCTTCACAGGACCACCCTCACAAACACCCTCTCATCACATTCACACACACACACAACCATCCACACCCCCCCCCAACATCCACACCCCCCCCACACCCACACCATCCCCACCCACACCCCTCACCATGCCCACTACCAAGAATCCAAAGTTCAGTCACCGAGAGTTGGAGGTCCTTGTTGATCAAATCCTCAGAGTCGAGCCACAGATCTTTGGAACATTGGTCAGAAGCACCAGCCAGGCAGCCAAAACAGCCATGTGGCAGACCATCGTCGATGCTGTGAATGCTGTTGCGGACACCAGGAGGACCAAGCAGGATTGCCAGAACAGGTGGTACGATCTGCGGAGGAGGGTCAGAGCCAAGAGGCAGGAGGAACACGACCAGGCCAACGCCACCGGAGGAGGGCCCTCCCGCAGAGCCGTACAGTACCATCCCTGGGAGGAGAGGGTGATGGCCATACTGCCGGTGGAGGCAGTTGAAGGAGTAGAAGGACTCCGAGACCCGGGTGAGTACACAAACAACGCACCTCACATGGGGGGAACTGCAACCACAACCACAATTAATAACAGGCACGCAACCACCACAAGCCATCGCATGACTCAACCACACTCCATGAGCAGGCACATGCCACTGCTGCCACCATGCCCCATGCACCCAGCTGGACAATGTCAAGTCACAGGCCACAGAAGACAACAACACATGACACGGTAACCCGGATGGCGGGAGGCTGGGCACCAAGAATCACATAGTGCGACTCCAAAGCAGACAACAATGCCCTCTGCCCATATGGCCTAGGTCACAGCCAGACAAACACTGTGTCCCAACACAGGAATGACTTGCCAGCAAATGGCGGACGCCTTGCATCAACACATGGGGGTGAAGGCACTGTTTTGCACATGACAGCAGCTAATGAACAGCCAACATTGTGAAAGAGTGGCAGCACACACCACCACAGCAGCAGCGCACAGACACACAGCAGACAAAATGGGTGCCTGGAGATCAGAAACAAACTCACATCAACAGGCCAAGGGCCACTCAAAGATCTGCTAACAGTGTGTGCCCAGGAAGCTGGGCCAAGGTGACAGAGGGTGACACACGGAGGGAGGGAGAGGGGGACACAGAGGGAGGGAGAGGGGGACACAGAGGGAGGGAGAGGGGGACTGAGAGGGAGGGAGACGGACAGAGGGAGGAGGCTGACACACAGAGGGAGGGAGAGGGGGACAGAGAGGGAGGGAGAGGGGGACAGAGAGGGAGGGAGACACAGGAAGATGGACAGAGGGAGGAGGCTGACACACAGAGGGAGGGAGAGGGGGACAGAGAGGGAGGGAGACACAGGAAGATGGACAGAGGGAGGAGGCTGACACACAGAGGGAGGGAGAGGGGGACAGAGAGGGAGGGAGAGGGGGACAGAGAAGGAGGGAGACACAGGGAGAGCAAATCAGTCCTTTGGTGTGTGGGAATGTCTGCTCGTCAGCAGGTGGACTGCGTGCATGTAGACAAGGGTGGCCAGTGCCAGAACCCCCCCTCTTCATCATGGCAAAACGCAGGGCCATGTCACAACCTGTACACGAGCACAAGGACAGCCACCTGCATCATATAAGTGTGTGGATCCACTCCATGTGCACATGTACAGTGCTACAAGGAAGGCGCAAATGCATGGCTCGCCACACATGCACACTCCAATGCTGACTGCAGTCACACTTGACGCAGCAAGTAAGACTGTGCCACACATAGTTAAAGGGGCCAAATTGGTGCCCAAGGGACACACCCATGCACAAGTGCACTGTGAGTGGAATGCAAGACAGATCCTAATTCCAAGAGGAAATGTGCCAACTTTGTAACGGATGAAACATGGATGTTGCATGGATCAAAATTAACATTTTCTCTCTCACACACAGGTCAACGTCGTGCTGCACCCCCCAACACTGGGGGGGAACACTCACAGGACCCGGATCTGCAGGAGACCGATCCCACCGGCAGCGACCACTCTCACCACTCTGCGGACGACCCCGACCGACCTGGCCCCTCTGGTGTCCAACCACCTGCAGCACCTGCGTCAGGTACAACCGTGCCAACCACCACCCCCACTCCTGCCACATCCCAGGAGACACCCAGGATCCCTGCCCCAACACCACAATGCAGCCAGGCTCGCCAGGAGGGACACGGTGTCCCGGGCACCCAGGAGGAGGCAGGCGACAACGCCAATGCCACCCCTCAGGGGTCCCGGAGACCCGATGTTCCCACAAGTGCAGGCCAGACGCAAGTGGGCAGGGGTGGTGGGAGTGGAGGACGGCGGAGGCGCGAGCCTGACCAGTTGGCTGGGGATCCGGTATTTTCCCATGTCCGTAACATCCTGGACTCATACCGGCAGGACACCACGGGCATGGCCCAGGTTGTGTCCGTCCTCGAGGGGATCAAGGTCCAGCAGGCCCAGCAACATGCGGAGCTAATAGCCTGTCTACAGGTACACCAACGGAGGATGGAGGACAGACAGGCTGAGCAAGTGACGGCGTCCCAGGGGATTCACGCTGAACTCCATTGGATGGCCGACACCATGGCCGACCCTCCCTGTGCCAGAAGGCGGAGAACATCACCACCCACAGGGAGGGATCATGAGGAGGAGGAGGAAACATCCGACGGAGCATCCCAGACGTCGACACGGCCTGCTGCTGAGGTTCCCCGCAGGAAGCCGGGTCGTCCACGGAAAGGACCGTGAGGGTGGCTGCTACATCACCATCTCCCAGGACACCTGGCCTGGCACCTGGCCCACTGGAGCAACAGCATCACAGCATCAAGAGACATTCTCTGCCACATGGCCCTGCTGGTCACTGGCTGACCAATGTTGACAAAGACTGTGGCATGGACTCTGAGGATTTCCAATGGCAAGGACACCAACTCCCCTACTGAACTTTGGATTCCCTAATCCCGGAAAGCCCCTCACTTTGCCCCCCCCCCCCCAATAATAAATCACACTATTAAGAGTAGATGCCTGCTGGTAGCATTATTACCTAACATGTGTCTTGTACAGTCTAAACATGCCTGAGTCATCTGTTCACTTCAACCATCCACACCCTGGGGCCTGAGTCTGGCACAGGACACATGGGTCACAGTTTATTAGGCAAGACAGACATGGAGCACCATACACACCCGTGATGGTCAGAACCAGCTGAGGGGGTGGCCGAACAACCGTGCTGACAGACACATTGAGTACAGCAACAGTCATGCGCAGAGGTCAGGGATCCTGGCCCGTGTCCTGGGGGGCACCCAGGTATGTGTAGACAGGTGGCAGAACCATGTCCTGCAAGCTTGAGTCCGGTGGATGCAGAGAATGGGGTCATGGACAACGTTGGATGCATGGGGATGGCACATGTCACAATACCCACACAGTCATGGACATCATGCCCAATACACAGTCTCAGCACACACACACAGCTTGCATCTTGCCACTCGACACATTGACACATAGCCACAATCAGGGAATACCATGCCAGACATGCAGGATGCACCGTGCCAACACACCAGCATTGACTGAGAAGAGGCACCTTGGAGGCATAGGGACACCTTTATTAGTCATGTTTTTGGGATTGCAGAGGCAACTTGAAGTACACATGAACACATCTTGTGGAGTAACATGTGGCTCCAACACTGGCACCCCCCTTCTGCAGCACAAATGCGTGATAGCCATGGAACTGGCACACAAGCGTCGGCTAACAGCTAAACACCCACAGCTGCTCACGGAGAGCCTGCCATACACCATACATCCACTGATGTGGAAGTCCCACGCCATGTCAAGACAATGTTAACCGTATGTGTCCGAGGGCAGTGTCACACACATTGATGCCATCATCACAATCCACTATCCCATCACTGATGACTGACAACCAGGCAGCCCATCTATTCAGGTGTACCCAGCTGCATGTCGTGTCCCATGGGGATGCCACATGTCTGCAGAGGAACCAAACCCCGACCGGGGCAGTGTGCACACATCGTGAACAACTGCCACACCCAATACACCCCAGATGCATCCCTTACCCCATGGAGACTTCCAAACGTGTCCGTGCCTGTAACGCTGAGTCAGCCCACGATGTCATGTCCATGAGGAATAGCAGTGCCACAACAATGCAACCAGCAAACGGCATGCGCAGGTACCTGGGGAAGAGAGACACACAAGAAGTCAGCCACAAAAAGCACAGCCACTTGCATGTGCTGTTACTCGACACATGTATGGATGACAACATGCTAGGTCACAATTATGACTGGGGAAATACTACCATCACTGCCACCATCACTCCAGTGACACACCCACACACACCTCTGACCCACGTGCCATACATGCAGGTGGAGACACACATCACAACGCATGCCACACGGGGACCAATGCGTGCACACTCAGACCCTGGTACTCACCACTAAGCAAAGAAGTCGCGTATGAGCCGAGTCCGGATGTCCTCTTGCGGCTCCACATCCTCCACATCACTAGCCCCATTGCCAAGCCCTTCGTCCTCCACGGGTGGATGGTCCTCGTCATGTTGATTCAGGATGAGTGGCACAGCTCTTTCAACTGCCATGTTGTGCAGCATGCAGCAGACCATGAAGATCTTGCAGACCTTCGCCGGGGCATAAGGGAGTGCACCGCCGGTCTTGTGGAGGCACCGGAATCGGCTCTTCAGCATGCCAAACGTCCTCTCTATCACTCGCCTTGTCCGGCCATGGGCGGTGTTATAGCGGAGCTGGGCCGGCGTGATGGGGTTGCGGAGAGGTGTCAGCAGCCAAGGCATGTTGGGATAGCCAGCGTCCCCTACATGGGAAGCACATGGACATCGTTAGAACTGGTGTAGCGGTCATGCTGGTCGGCTATACAGAATACAGGACAGACAGACTGTACCCACCAACAACACATGCCCGTTCGTTGCGCAGCTGCATCATCATATCAGGCATCCCGCTACGCCTCATGATGTAGGCATCGTGTGCTGATCCTGGGAAACGAGCACAGACATGTGAAATCACCATATTGGACAGACACACCACAAGGGCATTGATGGAGTGGTAGTGCTTCCGATTGCGGTACGCCACCTCCCGTGCGTGTGGTGGTACCAAACCTACATGTGTCCCATCTATGGACCCAATGACATGGGGCATCCCTCCCAGGGCATAGAATCCACGCTTGACCTCAGTCATCTGTTCAGGGGTTGGGAACTTGATGAAGTCATCCAGGTGAATCAACATGGCCTCCAAGAAATCATGCAGCACACCGCTGAACATGCTCTGGGACATGCCACCAACATGAGCTATGGTATTTTGGAAGGTACCCGTGGCCAGAAAATGTAGGGCAGCCATTACCTTCAGCTGGGGTGTCAGTGCCGTAGGATACCTGTGCTGCGGTTGCAGGTGTGGTGCCAGTCTCGCCGTCAGCTCCAGAATCAACGGTTGGGTGAAGCGGTAGAGCCGGATCCTGTCATTCTCCTGCATGGTAGCCAAGTCTGGAATTCTTCGGGCAACAGGAGGCGCTCTGCAGTAATTTGGAAGTGACAAGGAAGAGTGAGTGCACTACGAGAACAACTCATGTCTACTGAGCACATGTAAATCTGGCAATACACACATGCCACATAGGGAGTCAGGCATGTGCTACATGCCCAGGACACGTATGGATGCAAGGTGACACTCCTTCCAAGACCCAGCTACACACGGTGATTGAGAACCTCCCCATGCCACGCCATGGAAATAGCTGTGTCCCAGTGCAAGTGCACTGCCTGACGCAAGACAGGAGTGACATACACCCACACATCAGCAGAAGTGTGATGCCGATTGCAGAGACTTGTAGCGGAACTCTGGAGCCACAGGTCACATGACATTACACTAGTCCAGCCCACACACCTTGCCATGAAGGTGCACATGTCATGACTCACCACACATTCCTTGTGAGTTTGCTGACATGGCCTTGTCACGCTACTCCGTGTCCCATGCATACATGTGCACCTCACATCCGATAACACATGTGGCATGGTGTTGGGAACAGTGTGCAATGACAATCTACACACAGCCACATGTTGGTTGCTGCAACGGCTGCAGCTTTTGAGGGTGCTACAACATCAACCTGATGTAAATCCCGGACACATATATGACATAGTCACATTGTGCACTGTGGGTAGTGACAAGTCATGTGTCATGACCCCTGTACCGGGCATCATGGGACAATTCCGTGTGTTGGTGTCCGTGCCATGCCAGTGACGCTCACCCCAAGTGCACAGTCCCACATGCACACATGTCAAAGGAGTCAAGGGCATGCCTGGCACACATTGCACCCTCACACAGTACACATGTACACATCTCATCATACATCTGGTGCCTTCTCCACTCAGGAGGCATGTTCCACATCACAGCCTGTGACACCTGTGCCCCACACATGTAGTAATGCACAGACGATGCCTTGATGTCCATTCCTGGACAAGTATGTCCATCCATGGACAAGTATGTCCGCCCTATTCCTACATGTGTGTCGCCTATCACCACAGTGATGTGTAAAAACCGCCGTACTGCTGCTGAGAGGGCCTGTGCATGTTCCCAAATCACTGTGGGAGTGCTGCCGTATGTGTACCCATCGTGATGGCGAGCGTACAGGCATTTGTACGGTCCGTAGCACTACGGGTACGCATACGCGTGCAGACCCATAGTGATAGTGAGCGTAGATGCGTGTGTACGTTCCGTACCACTACGGGTACGCATACGCGTGCAGACCCATAGTGATAGTGAGCGTAGATGCGTGTGTACGGCCCTATCACTATGGGTCTGCACGCGTATGCGTACCCGTAGTGTTACGGACCGTACACACGCATGTACGCTCACTATCACTATGGGTCTGCACGCGTATGCGTACCCGTAGTGGTACGGACCGTACACACGCATGTACGCTCACTATCACTATGGGTCTGCACGCGTATGCGTACCCGTAGTGGTACGGACCGTACACTCGCATGTACGCTCACTATCACTAGGAGTACGCATACGCGTGCAGACCCATAGTGATATAGAGCGTACATGCGTGTGTACGGTCCGTATCACTACGGGTACGCATACGCGTGCAGACCCATAGTGATAGAGAGCGTACATGCGTGTGTACGGTCCGTAACACTACGGGTACGCATACGCGTGCAGACCCATAGTGATGGAGAGCGTAGGCATGCATGTACGGGCCGTTGCCATGCATTTGGGGTGCCCTAGGGCCCCGAAACGCACCGTACCTGTGTGTGATGCTCCAAATTACATAGGGGACAAGTATTAAGGCCTACATGCATGCTGGTTGTCATGGAGACCAAGTTCAAAATTCGAAATTGTTCTGGAAGGTGCACAGCAGAAGTCAGTTGGAATTCTTCTACTTTGTTGCAATGTGTTTGTGGGGCTGACATCATGCAGGAGAATGAAACCGATAGAGAACCCACAGACTGCTAGGTTTGAAGGGATTGGTGGAAACATAGGATGCAAATGTGAGTGACCAATCACTCTGTACTCCTGTGCATGAGACTGGGCAGAAGGGCACATATAAGGCAGCCAGGTCCCATGAGGGAGCACTTGCCTGCACATCTTTGCATTCGTCGACCCAGCTGCTGCTACTGATTCCCTGGAACCATGTCAAGGGCTGTGGAGAGGACACAGCCATTCACCCTGGAGGAGAACATGGCTCTGCTGGATGTGATCCTCCCACAGTACTCCATGCTGTATGGGCGACCAGGGTATCAGGTGAGTGCATAGGCCACTGCCACAGACTGTCCCTATGTTGTGACTCTGACTTCTGCCATTGCGTCCAGGTGTAACACACATGCCATGTACTGTCGGGGGGGTCCCAGGGGGGGGGTGCCTGATGTCTCCCAGCAGTGCCCTGAGACAGGAGGGGTGGGGGCCTATCACTCCCAGCAGTGCCCTGAGACAGGAGGGGTGGGGGCCTATCACTCCCAGCAGTGCCCTGAGACAGGAGGGGTGGGGGCCTATCACTCCCAGCAGTGCCCTGAGACAGGAGGGGTGGGGGCCTATCACTCACAGCAGTGCCCTGAGACAGGAGGGGTGGGGGCCTATCACTCACAGCAGTGCCCTGAGACAGGAGGGGTGGGGGCCTATCACTCACAGCAGTGCCCTGAGACAGGAGGGGTGGGGGCCTATCACTCACAGCAGTGCCCTGAGACAGGAGGGGTGGGGGCCTATCACTCACAGCAGTGCCCTGAGACAGGAGGGGTGGGGGCCTATCACTCACAGCAGTGCCCTGAGACAGGAGGGGTGGGTGTGATGCACAGTGTGAGCCTTGATCATTGATTGTGACATTGCCATCATTCCACCTGTGTACCCACTGTGGCACGTACTGCTTTTTCCCTCACCAGGGGATGATGTCCCTATGACAAAGGTGCAATGCGTTGGCTGCATGACATGCCTTGTTGTAACCAGCTAATTTGTACCCATATGTCTCTCTGTGACATGTGGCTGGTGTATTGATGTGGTGTCACTTGTTCCTCCTCACAGGTAGGCGCCACTGCCAAGGAGCAGATCTGGCTGACCGCCGTCAGTGCCGTGAGGGGTGTGGATGGTCGGAGGCGGAGCATGCCCCAGGTGAGAAAACGCTGGCAGGATATCCGGTGCTGGACGCGGAGGATTGCACGGCTCCTGCTGGGGGACTCACCTGAGAGCCACAAGAACCGCGGCCGCCGCCGTCTGAGCCACCTCCACAGGCGTGTGCTGCCGGTGGTCTTTCCAGACCTGGAGAGGCGCTTACAGGCGATGCAGCAGCCGGAAGGGGGTAGGTACATGTGTGTTCGTTGTGTGTCACCGGCATTTGTAAGGGCACAGTAGCATGAATTAACTGGCAGGGTTTAAAGGTGCTGTGCAGATCCTGTTTGCCCCAGTATAGCGCTGTGCCCCTGCCACCCTTCCCCTCCTTGCAATGTGTTCCCTGGTCTGTGTGTAGTCACTCCTTCACAAGGTGATGTAGGCTGGCGCTTTGTCCACGAGAACAATGACTGTAGCATCATGTGTGGGGGTGGTGTGTAACAGGTTGTGGGACCTTGCCTGTGCACTGTCAAGTTCACTGCATGTGGGTTCCATGTCAGTTGGCACTGATGCTGACTCCAGACATGGGAGTTGGTCTCTCATGTGTCATGCCTTACAGCGCGCATGTCCTATGTAGTGGCCTGTGACATGATGTGCATGAGTGTGCGATACACATAGTGCAGGGATGGTGACGTGTGTTGCAGTCATTACCATTCAGTAGCATGTAGTTGCGTGCCCACTACTGTCCCCTGGGGCACCTTTTCCTCAGTGGTGTATGTGTCATCATAAACGTGGCCAATCTCAGTGTCTACAGCGTAGGTTGTGCTCTGTGCCATTGTCCCCTGTCACCATGTATATAGACGTGCTATTTTGTACAGGTGTCCACTGTGCAGCCTGACCTGATTGTCCTTCTACATACTCACAGTTGCCAGTGCCTGTGTGTCTTGTTATACTCATCTGAGGATGGGCACTGGTACCTCATTATTTGTACAGGCGCACCTTGGCTGTGTGGCGTACACTCTTGCTTTTTGCCTGCCCCTGTGTGTATCAGCCAGACTATGAGATGTTGGTGCCACCTGTGTCTCAACAATTTGCCTCGTGTAGGGTCTTGTTGGTGCGGGCAATGCCTATGTGTCAAATCCTGATTTCTACTTGCTGGGTCTGGGCAGTGTGTGATGTGTCTGGACACACACGCAATGTGCAGTGACCGAGTCATGTTGAGCATGTTTTCAGCATTACCTATGCAGCATGTGTCTCAAGTTCATGGATATGGTCCCTGGTCATCGGTATTTTCGCCAACGCTGTGTGGTGCAGATGCAGTGCAGGATTGTCCCCAGGGCCTGGGTGCTATGTCAGACTCCGTTTCCTGTGTTTAGCTATTGTCTCATGCTCTCCATGGTATTTCAGTGGCATGGTGGCTCAACCAACTGTGTGTTTCATGCCCTACATCGGTACCTTGTTTAGTAGATGTTAGGGATCTTCCTTTTCAGGCTATGCAGTGTTACCTATGTCGATTGTACTCATGTGACTGATGTGTACAGCTGTCTGATTAATTTCTGTCTCTCCACCCTGCCCACAGCATCGTCGGGGGACACAGAGGGAGACATGGACACAGGCAAGGCGGAGGGACCGAGCACCAGTGCCAGCCGTGACATCGGGGCTGGCACATCGAGTGGGACAGAGGTGGAGGATAGTGTGGCCGAGGACCTGTCGACTGGCACGTCAGAATACGAAGCTGACAGGTCCGAGGAGGATGTCTCCGAGTAGGCGGTGGCTGCACCAGCAGCTGACAGCGGAACAACACCTCGCACCGCCCCCTCAGTTCCCACCAGCCGCCTCCCACTTGCTCGTGTCCCTTCCCAGCGTGCCCGGTCACAGCATGTCTCCTTCCTGCCAGGCACCGCACCCCCTGCCCCTGTCTCCACTGCTGCCGCCAATGCAGAGTCTGTGGACATCCAGCGGCAACTGCAGGTTGGTCAGGCTGCGATCCTTAATGTCCTCCATGCCCACGGCAAAACCCTCACCAACATCGAGGCTTTCTTGGAGGGCATTCATTCATCGCAGGCTGACCAACGCAACTTGCTGAGGTCCATCGACTCCACACTGACTGCAGCAGTGGGTCTCCTGCAGCGCGACCTCCCCCCACCTACCCCTGCCCCATCCACACTTCCCACTCCCATGCCTGTCCCACGTACACCCAGACGTCGGCATGCACCCACATCAACGGACACGGGCACCACACCAGCAGGGAAGGTCCACTGCACTCCTCCTGACACGCACACACAGGGTGAGGTAGGCACACCCACTGGGTCGGGGGGCAAACGTGTGACACGCAGCCATAGTGGGAGTCCGCATTCCACCCAGTCCACTCCCTCCAAATCCCCTCCCCTCAGCTCTCCTGGCCACATCTCCCCCAAGGACTCCTTCATGGCCGCTCTGTCCCTGAGCCCCACAGTTACACCACCACGCAAGCGGTCAAGGAGGTCCCCGGTCAGGGTGGTTGAGTCTCCCCCCCTGTCTCCACCCTCCCCCGGTGGCGCTGCGACCCATCCCTCTGACCCCCCCCCCTCCTTGGGGCCTGAGGTCCCTTCGGATGCAGGGGACTCCCTGGAGGACCTTGCAAAGGTGTGTAGTGCCATCCTGGCCTCCGCCTTTGGCACTGACCCACCCCCTGTGGTGGAGTCCTCCATCCCTGCACCCACAACGCCGCCCCTTTGCCCTGTTGTCCCTGCGGTGCCTGTTGCTTCCCCCCCCCTGATGCCCTCACCAGTGTGGAAGACGATGCCATTTGACTGTGCAGGCAAGGTAGGGGACACGCATCCCACTGTGTCCCCCATCCAGCTGAGAATCATTGACTGTCCTATGGGCTTTGTGAAGATTGAACTGCCTGCGATCCACGGACATTGTGCTCATGCTGAATAAAGCTTAATTTTGTTTTCATTATCACACTACTGCTATGCTGGTATTGGTGTTGGTGGGGCTGCTACATGGTTTTTGGTGGTGTGTAAGGGTTTGGGTGTGTGGGATATGTAGTAGTGTACTGCTCATTGGTGGGACCCTGGGATCTGTGTGCCATCACAAGGTGTTGGCTAACTTTCTTTGTTCATGTATGCAGTTACTGCATGGTGCACTTGTCCCAGGGTGTATTCCTTCCTCTGTGTACCCAGCTTTCTTCCCTGCAGGGTGTTCCCAATGTTTAGCGCAGAGCTGTGTCTACATGAGCTGTGTGTGTGACGGAGCCCTTCTACTTTGGCCATGCATGCAGGGCCATGTCTCCACCTGCAACAATCGTGGCATCCTTGATGATCACTGTACTTGTGTGTGGAGTCTGTTGACATGAGTTCATGGGGACATGTTCCCTTGTAGCCAGTATGCATGTGGATAATTCTGGCCTCACACACATGTGTTACACCCCTCCTGTCTCAGGGCACTGGTGGGAGGACTCCACACCCACCCCTCCTGTCTCAGGGCACTGCTGGGAGTGATAGGCACCCACCCCTCCTGTCTCAGGGCACTGCTGGGAGTGATAGGCAACCACCCCTCCTGTCTCAGGGCACTGCTGGGTGGACTCTGCACACACCCCTCCTGTCTCAGGGCACTGCTGGGAGGACTCCACACCCACCCCTCTTGTCTCTGGGCACAGCTGGGAGGACTCCACACCCACCCCTCCTGTCTCAGGGCACTGCTGGGAGTGATAGGCACCCACCCCTCCTGTCTCAGGGCACTGCTGGGAGTGATAGGCAACCACCCCTCCTGTCTCAGGGCACTGCTGGGTGGACTCTGCACACACCCCTCCTGTCTCAGGGCACTGCTGGGAGGACTCCACACCCACCCCTCCTGTCTCTGGGCACAGCTGGGAGGACTCCACACCCACCCCTCCTGTCTCTGGGCACAGCTGGGAGGACTCCACACCCACCCCTCCTGTCTCAGGGCACTGCTGGGAGTGATAGGCACCCACCCCTCCTGTCTCAGGGCACTGCTGGGAGTGATAGGCAACCACCCCTCCTGTCTCAGGGCACTGCTGGGTGGACTCTGCACACACACCTCCGATTTCAGGATATGTACGCTTGGCACATACACGGTGGGGGTACGCTCAATGCATTCGAGGTGAGGGTACGAGTCTACTTACACTGGTGTGGTGGGGGTACGCTCCATGCATACGCGGGTGAGGGTACGGGTCGAACTTACACTGTTGGGGTGGGGGTACGCTCCGTACGTCCGCGGGTGGGGGTACGGGTCGTACTTACACTGTTGGGCTGGGGGGTACGCTCCTTGCATTCGCGGGTGGGGGTACGGGTCGTACTTACACTGTTGGGCTGGGGGGTACGCTCCTTGCATTCGCGGGTGGGGGTACGGGTCGTACTTACGCTGTTGGGCTGGGGGGGTACGCTCCTTGCATTCGCGGGTGGGGGTACGGGTCGTACTTACGCTGTTGGGCTGGGGGGTACGCTCCTTGCATACGCGGGTGGGGGTACGGGTCGTACTTACACTGTTGGGCTGGGGGGTACGCTCCTTGCATTCGCGGGTGGGGGTACGGGTCGTACTTACACTGTTGGGCTGGGGGCTACGCTCCTTGCATTCTCGGGTGGGGGTACGGGTCGTACTTACACTGTTGGGCTGGGGGGTACGCTCCTTGCATTCGCGGGTGGGGGTACGGGTCGTACTTACGCTGTTGGGCTGGGGGGTACGCTCCTTGCATTCGCGGGTGGGTGTACGGGTCGTACTTACGCTGTTGGGCTGGGGGGTACGCTCCTTGCATACGCGGGTGGGGGTACGGGTCGTACTTACACTGTTGGGCTGGGGGGTACGCTCCTTGCATTCGCGGGTGGGGGTACGGGTCGTACTTACGCTGTTGGGCTGGGGGCTACGCTCCTTGCATTCGTGGGTGGGGGTACGGGTCGTACTTACACTGTTGGGCTGGGGGGTACGCTCCTTGCATTCGCGGGTGAGGGTACGGGTTGAACTTACGCTGTTGGGCTGGGGGGTACGCTCCTTGCATACGCGGGTGGGGGTACGGGTCGTACTTACACTGTTGGGTTGGGGGTACGGTCCGTGAGTCCGCGGGTGGGGGTTCGAGTCGTACTTACACTGTTGGCATGGGGGGTACGCTCCATGCATACGCGGGTGAGGGTACGGGTCGAACTTACACTGTTGGGGTGGGGGTACGCTCCGTACGTCCGCGGGTGGGGGTACGGGTCGTACTAACACTGTTGGCATGGGGGGTACGCTCCTTGCATACGCGGGTGGGGGTACGGGTCGTACTTGCACTGTTGGGCTGGGGGGTACGCTCCTTGCATACGGGGTGGGGGTAGGGTCCGTACATATCCGTCCCCATGCTATGTGATGTTTGTGCGGCCCGTACCCAGGCCTTTGCCACGTGGGTGCGATCCGTCCCGCCATTGTTGGGGTGACGTGTGTGGGCGTGGTCCGACTCGTACCCACGCTCTTCAGGCGTGGGTACGGGACGTACCTGTCTGGTTGTGTTGCCGGTTCGCGTGGTGACGGACTTCCGTTGTGGCGGTCGCGGGCTTATCAGGACACGCCCCCACCCCCTCGTGGTGACCAGGGCATGGGAGTCAGGTATGTCCAGGCCATGTGTGGTGTGTGACTTATGTGGTTGTTTTGTGGCCTGCCCTGGTCGTGCTACCCCCACCCCACCCCACTTTCCCCCCTCCCTTAGTTATTCTGACCTTCTGCGGCGTCTGCGTCGTAACCTGTAGAGGAGGTGTACTGCTATGAGGGCAGGGATGACTCGTAGGTTCGGGTCCATGTCTGTCCGTCGCGTACTGGTACTCCTTGCTCGCGTCGTCCTGTCGCGTCCGGGTCCTCCTTGATCGCGTCGTCCTGTCGCGTACGGGTCCTCCTTGGTGGCGTCGTCCTGTGTGTCCGTCACGTACTGGTCCTCCTTGTTCGCGTCGTCGTCTGTCCGTCGCGTACTGGTGGTCCTTGTTCGCGTCGTCCTGATTTCCGGCAGTTTTTGGCTGCCGCAAAATATTCACCGTGCGGGGTGACGTCGGTGCGAATCGTGATTCCTGGGTCGTGAATGGCTGGCTGCGAGCGTCCCGACGTCAGGTCGGCGCTTTCCCGGATCGCATTGGTAGGTGTTTTTTTGTTCGGTCGGGCTTTTTTACGATTCGTACGGTAATGGTGTACCCGTGCGAATCGTAATTCCTTGTTTGTGAAAATTGACGACCGGGTACGCGTCGGGCGGAGATTGTGCTCCGTCCGACGGTTCGTACCCGGTTTTTGCAGGATCGTGATCGGCACCATTGACATTTGCAGGGCTTTGTTGGTTACAAATCATGGTGCGATCCACAGCCGCCACAATTCATTGGTGTTCCCTGTGTCTTCAGGTTTTAGAAATGTCTTGGGATGGGAGATTTGCCTGGGTTCCATCTCACCTCTGGCAATAATACTCAAGTTGTCTCCCGTGGAAATTTACTGACATGCCTGGCACTTTAAAAACAACAGATCAATTACAAAATAGCGATGTAAAAAATATCAATGACAAAAATATTGATGACAAAATATAGAATGCAAAAATATTGACTCCCTATACATAAACAGGTAAGTACAAAAATATTGACTAAAAAATATTGACTTAAAAATATAGATGTACAAAATATTGACTTAAAAATATATATAACATAGTATAAAATATATTAAATATTATTATTTTTAACAAAATATATTAAATGTAATATACATTTTAACTAAATTTACCAAATTAGCTTAATTAAAAAAATATAAACACAAACATAAAACGTTTTACATATACATATATTTACTCAAGTTTTAGACTTTTAAATTATATAAAAATTAAATATATACATATATCAATAATATATAAGAAAAAATATTTAATATTGAATTCAAACATATAACTATTAAAAAAATATTAAAACGTACATTTCACAATACAATAAATACAACAGTAGGGACATTGTTGGATAGCAGAGGAGTAACAATTACTATTCCCACTCCAGTGAGTGCAAAAGTAAAGAAAGTAGCGGATAGCAGAGGGGTAAAATTCACTATTCCCACTCTAGTGAGTACAACAGTAGGGAAAGTGCTGGTTAGCGGCAGAGTAAAAATGACTATTCCCACCCTAATAAGTGCAATAGAAGGGAAAGTGCTGGATGATGGAGGGGTAAAAATTACTATTACTACTCCAGAGAGTAAACAGTAGGGAAAATGTTGGATAGTGGAGGGGTAAAAACTGCTATTCCAACTCCTAAGAGTGCAACAGCAGGGAAACTGTTAGATATCGGATGGGTAAAAATTGCTGTTCCCACTCCAGTGAGTGCGACAGTAGGGAAAGTGCGGGATAGAAGAAGAGTAAAAATTACTATTCCCTCTCCAGTGAGTGCAACCGTGGGGAAAGTGCTAAATAACGAAGGGGTACAAATTGCTATTCCCACCCCAATAAGTGCAATAGTAGGGAAAGTACTGCATGGTGGAGGGGTAAATATTACTATTCCCACTCTAGTGAGTGCAACAGTAAGGAAAGTATTGGATAGCTGAGGGGTAAAAATTACTATTCCTACTCCAGTGAATACAACAGTAGGGAACGGGATCACTGACATAATATCGACTACAAAAATATAGACTTACAAAAATATCGATGCCAAAATATAGAATACCAAAATATCGACTCCCTATCTTCAAACAGGAAAGTACAAAAATATAGAATCCAAAATATCGTTGTAAATAATATAGTTAGTCAAAATATCGAATTTTTTTAATGTTTTAAAAGTAATGTAAAATTAATGGAATAATACATATAATTAACTGACACATACTTAAAAATACTTAAATAACATTAAAATGAATAAATAATTAATGTAAGTAAAAAAAATCATTAATACATATATATTAACGTAATATTTATTAAAAATATTCAATATTTTCTGCGTAGGATTGCGGGCGGGTAAAATTTACTATTACCACTCCAGTAAGTGCAATAGTAGGGAAAGCGTTGGATAGCGGGAGAGTAAAAATTACTATTCCCACTCCAGAGAGTGCAATATTAGGGAAATCATTGGATAGCGTAGGGGTAAAAATTACTATTCCCACTCCAGAGAGTGCAACAGTAGGGAAAGCGTTGGATAGCGGGAGGGTAAAATTTACTATTCCCACTCCAGTGAGTGCAACAGTAGGGAAAGCGTTGGATAGCGTAGGGGTAAAAATTACTATTCCCACTCCAGAGAGTGCAACAGTAGGGAAAGCATTGGATAGCGTAGGGATAAAAATTACTATTCCCACTCCAGAGAGTGCAACAGTAGGGAAAGCGTTGGATAGCGGGAGTGTCAAATTTACTATTCCCACTCCAGTGAGTGCAACAGTAGGGAAAGCGTTGGATAGCGGGAGTGTCAAATTTACTATTCCCACTCCAGTGAGTGCAACAGTAGGGAAAGCGTTGGATAGCGGTAGGGTAAAAATTACTATTCCCACTCCTGAGAATGCAACAGTAGGGAAAGCGTTGGATAGCAGGAGGGAAAAAATTACTATTCCCACTCCAGAGAGTGCAATAATAGGGAAAGTATTGGATATTGTAGGGGTAAAAATTACTATTCCCACTCCAGAGAGTGCAACAGAAGGGAAAGCGTTGGATAGCGGGAGAGTAAAATTTACTATTCCCACTCCAGTGAGTGCAACAGTAGGGAAAACGTTGGATAGCGTAGGGGTAAAAATTACTATTCCCACTCCAATGAGTGCAACAGTAGGGAAAGCATTGGATAGCGTAAGGGTAAAAACTACTATTCCCACTCCAGAGAGTGCAACAGTAGGGAAAGCATTGGATAGCGTAGGGATAAAAATTACTATTCCCACTCCAGAGAGTGCAACAGTAGGGAAAGCGTTGGATAGCGGGAGTTCAAAATTTACTATTCCTACTCCAGTGATTACAACAGTAGAGAAAACGTCAAATGGCGTAGGGGTAAAAATTACTATTCCCACTCCAAAGAGTGCAACAGTAGGGAAAGCGTTGGATAGCGTAGGGATAAAAATTACTATTCCCACTCCAGAGAGTGCAACAGTAGGGAAAGCGTTGGATAGCGGGAGGGTAAAATTTACTATTCCCACTCTAGTGAGTGCAACAGTAGGGAAAGCGTTGGATAGCGTAGGGGTAAAAATTACTATTCCCACTCCAGAGAGTGCAACAGTAGGGAAAGCATTGGATAGCGTAGGGATAAAAATTACTATTCCCACTCCAGAGAGTGCAACAGTAGGGAAAGCGTTGGATAGCGGTAGGGTAAAAATTACTATTCCCACTCCAGAGAGAGCAACAGTAGGGAAAGCGTTGGATAGCGGTAGGGTAAAAATTACTATTCCCACTCCAGAGAGTGCAATAATAGGGAAAGCATTGGATAGCGTAGGGGTAAAAATTACTATTCCCACTCAAGTAAGTGCAAAAGTAGGGAAAATATTAAATTTATATTTTTTTTCAAATTAATTAATTATTAATACCAAAACAAGTATTACAATTAATTACCAATCACACAAGATTTAATAATTGATTATTTATAAATACCAATATATTTTTGTTTAATTAATTACCTATTAATAATTAATTAACAACCAATTGTTTTTCAATACCAAACATTAATAAATGCTAATAATACCAATTAATCATTAATTAATAATATATTGATTAACGATATACAAAAATTATTTGAATAATTAATTTTTTACAATTATATTACTTCCCACCATATTCCCCTATAAACACACTACCCCCTACAAATATTAAATGAATACAATTAACATAATTATCAATTAAACAATTAATACAAATTAATTACCAATTAATAAAAATTATTTACCAATTAATAATTAATCAACAACCAATTAATTTTCAATACCAATTAATAATTAACTAATAACAATTAAATTACTTCCCACCCTATTCCCCTATAAACCCACAACCCGCTACAGAAGTAAAACGCAAAATTAAATTAAAAATAATTAATAATTCCTATAAATTAATATTTAATGTACTATAATTAAATTACTTCCCACCCTACTCCCCTATAAACCCACAACCCGCTACGGAATTAAATTACTCAAAAATAAAATAACATAGAATTCATGACTTTAAAAATATTCTAACATACATTACAATATTAATACATACTTTTAACACATATACTAACACTTAAAACACTATAAAAAATTCGATATTTTTAACAACTATATTATGACTGTCGATATTACTTACTTCTATATTATTGCAATCGATATTTCTTACCTGTTTTTCGATATTCTTCACCACTATATTTTGGCAATTCGATATTCTGTCCATTCTATATTTAAAACTCGATATTCTGTCCACTCGATATTTTTTTGTTGATATTATGTCTATTTACCTAGGGAACGTATTGGATAGCAGAGAAACATTAATAATAACATTCAAACAATAAAAAATATCTTAAAAATAAATAAACAATTTTTTAAAAATAGCAGATTAAATTACTTATAACAAAAAAGTACAACTATTATCTAAAATAAATTAATAAATAAAATTAAAATTAACAAACTTAAAAAAAGTCAACATTAATGTATTTATTTTATTTCCTAGGCCATAAGTCCACACAAATAAAAAAAGTCAACATTTGTATTGAAATGTTTTTCCATAATTCATAATGATTTTAAAACCTACTGTTAATAAAAATAATTAATACATAATAATTGATTACGCATTATTTCACACTATAATATGCACAACACATACCCAAAATGAATTGCACAATTACCATACTTAATTACTTATTAATTAATTTTAATTAATTAACACATGCTTATTAATTCATCATTAAAAATAAATTACTTACCACACTTTCCACCATTAACACCTGGAAACACCACAACACAAATTCAATTGATTACCCAACTACCCTCAATAATGACTAATTAATTGATTTAAAATAATTAACAAATAATTATTAATTCATCAATTAAAAATAAATTACATCCCACCGTTCCCACCATTTTCACCTATGAGCAGCACAACATACACCGAAATTAATAACACAATTACAATAATTTATTGCCAATTAATTAATTTAAATTCATTAACAAAGAATTATTACATAATTAATAACAAATAATGTACACATTTAACACTATAACATCTCAATCCAACAGTTATAAATCAGTAGCAACTATTTTATAAATTTACTATAGTTAAATTAAATTACTTCCCCACTATTCCCCTATAAACCCACAACCTGCTACGGTACTAAAAACACAAAATTCAAATAAAAATAAATAATAACTACTAAAAATAATCAATACATTTTATATAATTAAATTACTCCCAACTTTATTACCCTATAAACCCACAACCCGCTATGGAACTAAAAACGCAAAATTCAAACAATTTTATTTTAAAAAGTACTAACATTTTAACACATATAATACAAATATAAACAATTCTTATAAAAAAAAAACATGCATAACACACATATAAAATATATACTAAAATACATATTATTAATTAAAAAATCGATATTTTTAACATCTATATTCGTGCAAATGATATTAAACACTTCAATATTCTTTACATCAATATTACTTACCCAAAGTCAATATTCTTGACCACAATATTTTGTCTGTCGATATTCTTGATATTTTTGACACAATATTTGTGGAAGTCGATATTTTGTACTTGATATTCAGTCTCTGTACAAAAAACAACATGGCCAACCAAGGGTATCCCCCATTAAAATGTGTTGACATTTTGGTTCCTTCAGAAGACTCTGGGCAAGATTGTGGTTTTGGCCAGTACCCCAGGCTCTCCCACACATGTGGAAAGCTATTTTATATTAAGAAATGTAGGAAGGAGGGAAAGGCAGAATTTTGCAGATTTACAGCAATTCTCAATAGAGGTTAATGCATTTTAATATTTGGCCTCATGTGAATTCAGTTTGGGTTAGTAAAAATGTAATTTTTCTCTCAAAACACAGGACAAAAACCTATAGTCTTTCATTTGGTATTAGACATTTTTATATTATCACTAGAAATGTGAATGCAATTAGCTTTGACCGGTAAATCCTGTCTCCCTTCAGCCATGTTTTCACCATGGACAATAAGTGAATCTAATAATAGATCAGGTAACAAGAGACCTCGTCTCTGGTGACAAGAGATAGGAGCTTAATTTGCATCAGCCAAACTCATGATTTGTATGATATACTCCATCTGGTCTGGCAGAATGGAGATAGTACAGTGTGTGAACAAACAAGTGAAAACCAACTTTTTATGGAAATTATTTCTCGTATACTAGCCATCTTTCAGGTGCTGAAAATGAAGTGCCAGCTCACTCATTCAATGACAGATGTCTTCTGTTGGACCCGGCCTCGTAGAATGGCCCTCCGTGCCCCCGCACCACCGAAACCTAGTGCCTGCAGCCCAAGCACACGGCCCAGCCGACCTTTCCCACCAGGACACCTGCACCAACCCCGGACATCCCCGTCCATGGCCTCTCTCCTTTCGGCCACCCCGGGCCCGCGTGCCCACTCCCTGCAACAAGATGGCCGCCCGGCTCCAGCGCGACCCGGGCCTCGAGGCGCCACTCCGGCTGGAGGACATCACGCTTCCAGGGGATGAGAGAGGGAGGAGCAGTTTCTATCGCACCTCTGAACTCCCCTGGGACGATGGGTTTCGATCGGCCCTCCGGCCTCCCTGCGGGCTGGCTCCGTGCCTGCTGGGTGTCTGGGACTCCTCCCGACCCGGCCCTGAAAGGATCAAAAGACAATAGCAGGAAACCCGGACAAGCGGCCCCCAGGTGACAAGACCCCTGCCTGCGCAGACTCCGGACATCAAAGCGGGGTCGACCTATAACAAGGGATGCTCTGAGACTGTCCGGAGATTCGACGCTGGAACAACGAGAGCCTGCTGACGTGGTCGCGGCTCCTGGAACTGGAACCTACCTGAGCCCTGCTGAGTGACTCGCGGCTCCCTGAAGATCATAAGACCTCCGAACTTGTACCTGAGCCCTGCTGAGTGACTCGCGGCTCCCTGAAGATCGTAAGACCTCCGAACTGGTACCTGAGCCCTGCTGAGTGACTCGCGGCTCCCTGAAGATCGTAAGACCTCCGAACTTGTACCTGAGCCCTGCTGAGTGACTCGCGGCTCCCTGAAGATCGTAAGACCTCCGAACTGGTACCTGAGCCCTGCTGAGTTACTCGCGGCTCCCCCAGACTCTCACGGTCCCGCCGGACCCCGACTCCGACCACGTATCCCCCAGCTCGAGGATTGTGAGCTGTGCGCCGGATACGTCCCTGCTTTGAACCGTTACCAGAGACAGTCCCGCTACCCCCTACCTTTCCGAGACTCTTGAGCCCGTGCTCATCTTGTACATATTTGCAGTGATACCTATTTGATAAAGCTTGTTTCTGAGAATACCCAGTGTGGTCTCTCTGTGTCGTGTGGTGCCAGAAGTACGATCCTAGTTGCGAGATTCCTCCCCCTGGGTAATCTCTCGCCAGTGCCCGGCTACAATACAACACGGGTGGGACTCGGGGAAGTCAGGACCCCTTTCCGGGCTCTTCTGAGGTCGCCGTCTAACATTGGTGGCAAGCGACGGGATTCGGGCCCATCACCTAGAGATCGTACAGTGAACAACGGACGCACGACCAACAAAGATGGCGGAAGGAAGCGCCATGAGCTCCGCAGAAACCAACGCCGACAGAGTGTTCCAGGTGGAGCATCTGGAAGAATACACACACAAAGAGCTAAAACAATTTTGCAAAGAACTTAAAATAGCTACCACTGGCCTCAACACTAAGGAAGACTTGCAGAAAGCACTGAAAACTTGGGTGGAGACCGGGGCATCCCGCCCGGAAGGCACGGGGGAGCGCCCCGACGAAGCCGAACCCCCTCCAAGTGAAAGCAGCGACAATCAGGTGCAAGGCATTGTACCAGACGGGGGCCTATCCCCGGGAGAACTCGCGGACAGAGAGAGAAGCCGCAGTCATGAACTCGAGTTAGCCAAACTCAAAATCGAGGGCGAATTGAAGTTAGCGGAGAAAAAGCTAGCGGTAGAGCAAATGCGCGTACAAGGCGAACTGGAAGAAAAGAAGCTCCAACGGGAGCACGAAGGAAGAAACCTCCAACTAGAGCACGAACGCAGCTTAAAAGAACTCGAGCTCAAGGCCCGAAATGAGGACGGGAGGCCCTCGGGGAACCGAGAGACGGCCCCCCCAGCGGAACAGAAGGTCCACATCCCCAAGGATGTGGTCAAAGAATATTATAAAAACGATGACATTCAGCAATGGTTTCGGGCCTACGAGGTCGCCATGACCTCCCATCGGATTCCACAGAAGGACTGGGGGGCGGGGTTGTGGGGGCGGTTTCTGAGCGAAGGAAGGGACACCCTGCTCGACCTACCCCTCTCCCTGCAGACCTCCTACAGCCACATGAAAGAGGCTCTCCTCACAAGATACGGCCTCACCCCAGAAATGTACCGCCAACGGTTCCGGGACTGCAGGAAGATCCCAGGCACCACCTGGGTGGAGTATGTAAACTTTTTTAGTCGGGCCTTCGATGGGTGGGTCAAGGGCAGCAAGGTCACCACCCTTGCCGAACTCACTGACCTCATGTTATGGGAACATCTGGCTGCGAACTGCTTCGTAGAGCTACGTCAACATCTGCTGGATAGCAAGCTCACAGATCCCCGGAAGCTGGCTGTGGAGGCCGACCGCTGGACCAACACCCGGGTCTCCCGGGGCATGGTAGGAGAGTACCCCCGAACCAGTCAGGGACCACCCCGCCAGAGAGGGGGAGGGAACCAGGGAGGGCCGAGAGAGTCCCAGCCTAGCCCCCCGAAGACACCACCTCCACTTTCCCGGCGCCCCCCCCACCAGTAACAGGGCCCCCTGGGAGACGGGGACACCGGGTGACCGTCACATGTTTTCGTTGCCAGAAACCCGGGCACTACGCCAATGACCCAGAGTGCCCCATGGCCACCCAAGTCACCCCTGCGAGACAGATAGCCAACGTAGCCCTGGGGGAGGAGGTTGAGGAAGCCGAGGAGTGGGAACCCGCCGCTATGGCCCTAGTATCCCTGGGAGATAGGGAAATGATCCCTGGTAGCCTCCTACTGTCCAACACACAGAAATATGGGCAGCTCGTCAAGATCAATGGCCACCAGGTAGAGGCCCTGCGGGACACCGGGGCCAGTATCACCGGTGTCCTCAGGCACCTAGTTCCCGAGGAGCAGATCCTCCCCAATGTCTTTTGCCCCGTAATCTCTGCAGACAATAGGGAAAGTATGTGTCAGGTAGCCCTGGTGCCATTTGAGTGGGGAGGGGTGATAGGTAAACTCAAGGTGGCCGTAAGAACCTCCCAGCCGGTCGACTGCCTCTTAGGGAACGACCTGGAGAGTTCTCCCTGGAAGCACGTAGAGCGCAAGGCCCACCTAGGAATGATGGGACTCCCCGAGTGGGTGTGTGCCACCACCCGATCTATGACAGCCCGACTCACTCCCCGGAGAGAAGTCGAGAGCACCCCGGTCGAAGAAGCCCATACCGTCCCCGCCGAAGGTCCTCCCGTTCCCCCATCGGAAGGGTCCGTCGCCAGCGACGAACCCGCACCATCCGACCCCGCCCCGGTCCCCGAGTTGGGGGATCTACCCGAGTTGGCCCATTGGCGCCACGAGGGCGGGCCCACCCGGGAAGAATTTTGCCGGGAGCAAGCCACCTGTCCTTCCCTGGTCGGGCTGCGGCGCCAGGCCGAGGGCCAAGCCGCAGGTGACCAGACCGGAACGCACCGAGTCTATTGGGAAAATAACATCCTGTATAGTGAGCAGAAATCAGTGGAGCTGGGATCCGGACGGGTACTGGTGGTACCCCTCCGCTTCCGGGATTTCCTCCTGGGCTTAGCCCACGATGTCCCCCTCGCCGGTCACCTGGGTCAGGACAAGACCTACAACCGTCTCGTGACCCATTTTTATTGGCCTAAGATGAAAGCAGCGGTAGAGGCACACTGCAAGTCCTGCCCCACGTGCCAAGCCAGTGGGAAGAGTGGGGGGAAGCGTAAGGCTCCCCTCCAACCCTTCCCGGTCGTCAGTACCCCCTTCGAACGAGTCAGAATCGACATCGTGGGGCCTCTGGACCCCCCCACCTCCCAAGGTCACCGTTTCATCTTGGTCCTAGTAGACCACGCCACCCGCTATCCAGAGGCTATTCCCCTGCGCACCATTACGGCCCCCGTGGTGGGCCGGGCCCTGATGGGGATCTTTTCCAGGGTGGGTTTCCCCCGCGAGGTCGTGAGCGGTCGCGGCACTAATTTTATATCAAGGTATATGACGTCCCTGTGGCAACAATGTGGGGTGTCCTATAAGTTCACCACCCCGTACCATCCCCAAGGGAACGGCCTAGTAGAGAGGTTTAATAGGACTTTGAAAGGGATGATCGCTGGCCTAGAAGAGCCCCTCAGCGTAAGTGGGACGTCCTGCTTCCCTGCCTCTTGTTCGCTTACCGGGAGGTCCCCCAGAAGTCCTTAGGGTTCAGCCCGTTTGAATTACTCTATGGGCACCCCGTCCGAGGTCCCCTCAGTTTGGTTAAGGAAGGGTGGGAGGCAGCACCCCAGACCACCCCCCGAGATGTGTTCCAATATGTCCTGGCCCTCCGGAACCAGACCAGGAGGTTCCGAGAACTGGCCGAGGCCAACCTGGAGGCGAGTCAAGCAGAAATGAAGCGCTGGTACGACCAGAATGCTACTCTGGTCGAGTTCCAGCCGGGCCAGCAGGTGTGGGTCATGGCCCCCGTGAAGCCTGGCGCTCTCCAGGACCGATGGACTGGGCCCTACAAAGTGGTTGAGAGGAAGAGCCAAGTCACCTACTTGGTGGACGTCCGGTCGCCTCGGGATCCCCTCCGGGTCCTGCACGTGAACCGCCTCAAGCCTCACTTCGTGCGGACAGAACTGAGCCTCCTGCTGGCCACCGATGACGGGGCCGAAGATGAGTCGGATCCCCTCCCGGACCTCCTGTGTGTCAAGGAGCAGGATGGCTCCGTGGAAGGAGTGAACCTCTCCCCAGCCCTCACTGCCCAGCAACAAGCGGACTGCCGCCAGCTCCTCAGACAATTTTCTGACCTCTTCTCCCTGACCCCCCGGGTCACCAACTGGTGCGTTCACGATGTGGACACCGGGGACAGCCCGCCGGTGAGACACCGAGCCTACCGGGTTCCTGACCGGGTCCGGTCCTGTATTCAAGCCGAAGTCTCGAAGATGTTGACCCTGGGGGTGATCGAGCCCTCTGACAGTCCCTGGGCCAGCCCCGTGGTCCTGGTTCCGAAGGCAGCAGCCCCCGGTGTCGCCCCCGAGCTCCGGTTCTGCGTGGATTACCGGGGGCTCAATGACGTTACCAGGGCCGATGCCCACCCCATTCCACGAGCCGACGAGCTCATTGACCGACTAGGGGCCGCCCGGTTCCTCAGCACTTTCGACCTCACCTGCGGCTACTGGCAGATTGCGCTCACCGAAGGGGCCAAGGAGAGGTCTGCTTTCTCCACCCCCGATGGGCACTACCGCTTCCGCGTGATGCCCTTCGGGATGAAAAATGCCCCGGCCACTTTCCAGAGACTGGTAAATAGGGTCCTGGCCGGGCTAGAACAGTTCAGCGCGGCCTATCTGGACGACATCGCTGTCTTCAGTTCAGAGTGGAGTGAGCACCTCCAGCACCTCCGGAGAGTGCTAACCGCCCTGCGCCAGGCAGGCCTCACCATAAAAGCCAGCAAGTGCCAGATCGGGCAAGGATCCGTAGTCTACCTGGGGCACCAAGTCGGGAGTGGCCAGGTCGCTCCTCTACAGCCAAAGATCGACGCCATCCTGGCCTGGGACCCACCCATCACCCAAACGGAAGTCCGAGCCTTTCTGGGACTCACGGGCTACTACCGCCGATTCATTCAGGGGTATGGCAGCCTGGTCGGCCCTCTCACGGAACTCACGTCTAAAAAACAGCCAAAGAAGGTGCAATGGACGGCTGCCTGCCAGGAAGCTTTCGATGCTCTAAAAAAGGCCATGTGCACGGCCCCCGTACTCCAGGCTCCCGACTACACCAAGGAGTTCATAGTCCAGACCGATGCCTCCGAGCATGGCATTGGGGCCGTCCTGTCCCAAGTGAATGATCAAGGCCTAGACCAGCCCGTCGCCTTCCTCAGTCGGCGGCTGCTACCCCGAGAACAGAAGTGGAGCACCATAGAGCGCGAAGCCTTTGCCGTGGTCTGGGCACTCAAAAAACTACGACCCTACCTGTTCGGCACTCATTTCAGGGTCCAAACTGACCATCGGCCCTTGCGATGGCTCATGCAGATGCGAGGAGAAAACCCCAAGCTACTGCGGTGGTCAATCTCCCTCCAGGGAATGGACTTCACCGTAGAACACCGCCCTGGCACGGACCACGCCAACGCGGACGGCCTCTCCCGGTTCTTCCGCCTCAGCGAAGAGAACCCCCCAAGGTGATGGGCAGTTCTCTCCGGCTTTCAGCTGGGGGGGACGCGTGTTGGACCCGGCCTCGTAGAATGGCCCTCCGTGCCCCCGCACCACTGAAACCTAGTGCCTGCAGCCCAAGCACGCGGCCCAGCCGACCTTTCCCACCAGGACACCTGCACCAACCCCGGACATCCCCGTCCATGGCCTCTCTCCTTTCGGCCACCCCGGGCCCGCGTGCCCACTCCCTGCAACAAGATGGCCACCCGACTCCAGCGCGACCCGGGCCTCGAGGCGCCACTCCGGCTGGAGGACATCACGCTTCCAGGGGATGAGAGAGGGAGGAGCAGTTTCTATCGCACCTCTGAACTCCCCTGGGACGATGGGTTTCGATCGGCCCTCCGGCCTCCCTGCGGGCTGGCTCCGTGCCTGCTGGGTGTCTGGGACTCCTCCCGACCCGGCCCTGAAAGGATCAAAAGACAATAGCAGGAAACCCCGACAAGCGGCCCCCAGGTGACAAGACCCCTGCCTGCGCAGACTCCGGACATCAAAGCGGGGTCGACCTATAACAAGGGATGCTCTGAGACTGTCCGGAGATTCGACGCTGGAACAACGAGAGCCTGCTGACGTGGTCGCGGCTCCTGGAACTGGAACCTACCTGAGCCCTGCTGAGTGACTCGCGGCTCCCTGAAGATCGTAAGACCTCCGAACTTGTACCTGAGCCCTGCTGAGTGACTCGCGGCTCCCTGAAGATCGTAAGACCTCCGAACTGGTACCTGAGCCCTGCTGAGTGACTCGCGGCTCCCTGAAGATCGTAAGACCTCCGAACTTGTACCTGAGCCCTGTTGAGTGACTCGCGGCTCCCTGAAGATCGTAAGACCTCCGAACTGGTACCTGAGCCCTGCTGAGTGACTCGCGGCTCCCCCAGACACTCACGGTCCCGCCGGACCCCGACTCCGACCACGTATCCCCCAGCTCGAGGATTGTGAGCTGTGCGCCGGATACGTCCCTGCTTTGAACCGTTACCAGAGACAGTCCCACTACCCCCTACCTTTCCGAGGCTCTTGAGCCCGTGCTCATCTTGTACATATTTGCAGTGATACCTATTTGATAAAGGTTGTTTCTGAGAATACCCAGTGTGGTCTCTCTGTGTCGTGTGGTGCCAGAAGTACGATCCTAGTTGCGAGATTCCTCCCCCTGGGGAATCTCTCGCCAGTGCCCGGCTACAATACAACACGGGTGGGACTCGGGGAAGTCAGGACCCCTTTCCGGGCTCCTCTGAGGTCGCCGTCTAACATCTTCATCTTCCTCCTCTAGTTTAGTAAATTAATAAAAGTCCTGGCATCTGTTGAAAGGTATTTCTTGTGGTCGCTAAAGGTAGTCATTGGGATGTTTACCGTGTCATTGGCGTGGTGGCGCGGTTCACTATTTCATTAAGTCAGCCAGTTATCTTATGAATATTGCTCTCTCCCTTTTACCTTGAGTAAAAGGCTAGTAACTCCGGCCCTTAGATTTTAGCAAGTAGTAATCTTGGGGGGTTGGCAGGTTTGGAATATTTTTGTGATGCATTAAGGCCCAGATTTCCATAGGTTTTGCATCAGGGACATTTTGGACACAATATGCTTTTTGGTATTTACAATCCCACATGCAGCTGCTGTCCGTGCAAGTAACAACAGTGGGGCAGTGGGGCCATATGGGGTTATTTCAAGGGACGATGCCAAGGGAAAATTAAATCAATATTTAATTTTAATTTTAATCAGCATCGTCCCTTCGTAATCCCCCACATAGGACATTGCACTGCCTTGCATTACTTTGCATCAGGTAGGGGTTCCATGGGTAGTTTGTGGACTTTCCTGTGCTGCCACTAATAGATTTTGATACAAATGCAAATTCACAAAAAGCAGTAGAGATCGGTTTGCTCCAAAATGCTGTGTCTACCTGAGGCTGGTGGAATGAGTAGAAATATCTTTATTTCTCCCCGTTATTTTCTTTTTGCATGTGTAGTTTATTTTGCAGCCCACATACAAAGAGGAAACAGTTTAAACGGATAAAGTTTGTACAGGAAGGTACCCATTCTTGCACAAAAACTATCCTGACCACAACGCATTCACATTTGCGCTGTGGCGCAGAGTGCCTGTGTTTGCCCAAGCCAGCCCAAAGTGTGCCAGTGCAAGGTGAGAGCAGAACATCACAACATCTTTTAAGACATGGTGCAGTTCTGCTCTCTAAAGATGACACAATGCAGCACAGCAACTTTGCTTGATGCACTGCATTGCACCATTCTTTGAAAATATGCCCTTTAGTGTGTGCTGCACCTAATCTAGCTCTTCATTATTTCAATCTCTTGTCTGGATTAATCATTGCCTCCCTCAGTAGATTTATGGAAAATGTGGGACAAAATGAAGAGATCTTTGGCAACACTCACCTTTCTCCTGAAAAGGGCCCAGTGAAAACAGTGATTTCACTCTGACCCTTCTCTATTTGGCCTTCTAATATTGTCAAGATATGAAAGATTGTTTGAGCTGCATGCATCAGACTGATTGTGCGCTTACTTTGAACCCCTGAATTTTGATGTTTTAAACTGAAGAATGCACTGCTTCTGCATTGTTAAATACTGTCAGAGACAAGGAGCCTGAAATATTTGCCTCTGTACAGTATATGTAGCTTCTTGTCACATAGGGCCAATCAATCACTCAATCAGACAGTTCTTATAAAGGGTGGCTGATCACCTGGGAGCCTATCAAGGCACTGAGAGCCCTGCTGTTTTGCAGGTATCGGTTGATACAGCCAAGTCTTGAGTCCCTTTCTAAATTCCAGCAGAGAGGAAGAAGTCCAGAGGTGAAGGAGGAGGTCGTTCAGGACTACACAACAAAGTAGGAGAAGGAGCATTCTCCACTGTGGCTCCAGCATATTCAGGGGTGTAAACAAAGTGAGAGGGAAATGGAGCTCAGGTGTCTGGTGGTTTGGTGGTAGTTTATGCAGTGGATGATGTATGCTGGTCCTTGGTTGTTTAGAGCTTTGTAGGTGTAGATGGGCATCTTAAATTGACATCTCTTCTTAATGGGGATCCAGTGAAGCTTCTTGAGGTAGGGGTGATGTGAGTTTGCTTTGGGAGGTCGAGGATGAGCCTGGCCGCTGAAATCTGTATGGTCTGGTATGAGGTGATTCCTACATATAGTGCGATGTCATAGTCCATCTGACTTGTGACTAGGGCTTGAGTGATGGTACATCTGGTGTTTACGAGGAGCCATTTGAAGACCTTATGGAACATGCAAAGAGTGGAGAAGCAGGTGAAACAGACTGATTTGATTTAGCTTTCCATGGTAACCTTGCTGTCCAGGATGATGCCAAGGTTGCGTGCATGGTTTGTCCGAGTCGGTGAGGGTTTGCGTTTAAATGGGCCACCAGGCATCTCACCACTGGGAGGTGTTGCTCCGGAAGATAAGCAGTTCTGTTTGTCTATGTCGAGCTTTAGGCAGTTGTCCTTCATATAGTCGATGATGCTCATCATGTGCCTGCGGAAGTTGGTCATCGTAGTGGAGGGGTCTTTTAGTAGCGAGAGAACGAGCTGGGTGCCATCGGCGTGAGATATGATGTTCAGTCAAAGGGTTCTCAAGATGTTGGCCAAGGTGGTCATGTAGATTTTGAATAGAGTATGACTCAGAGGGAGGACCCTTGAGGGACACTGCAGTTGATGTTCTGTGGTGCTGAGGTGAAAGGTGGTAGATGGATACTCTGGGTTCTTCCAAAGAGAAAAGAGGTGATCCATGTTATGGCCATTCTTTGATTCTAATATGATGAAACCTCTTTACAATGGTGTGGTGGGATATGGTATCGAATGATGCTGAGAATTTGAGCATGGTTCAGATGTTGTCAGGGTGGTTTCAGTAATGTGGTTGGTGAGGAATCGAGATTGTGAGGAGTCCAGAAGATTGCTGTTCTGCAGGTGCTTCTGAACCAAACCAAGCATGGGGAGGCTTCCTGGCCACAACGGAACCCCGTCCCGGGCTTTTGGCAGTGTCGCAGGCCAGGGGACTGGGCCCAGGGCCGGAGCCCCTGATCCGGGGCCCAGCGGGGCCCCTGGAGCCAGCTGGGGCTCCCAGGCCCGGAGGCACAGGGAAAGCCTCCCCAGGCCCGCCGGACCCCATCCAGAGCACCCTGCCACACGGCAGGACCCAGGACGGAACTCGCAGGAACTCGTTCGGGCACCCTGCCATGCAGCAGGACCGAGGACGGAGCCTGGGGTGGGCGGCCTCCCTCCCAGGGGCCCCTGGACCCAGCCTAGCAGGGGGAGGCCTGCCGGAGCTCATCCTGGGCAGCCTGCCATGCGGCAGGCCCCAGGACAGACCCAGGGCTGGGGTGGCATCCTGGCCTGTTCAGCTGCCGGCTGAGGACTGCTAGGCCGAGAGGGGTCCTAGAGTACCCTGTCCCTAGTAATGCGGAGGAAGGCTACCCCCCTTTCTGGTGACCTGCACGCTCTGACTGGTGGAGGGGACCCTAGGGACGAACACGCTCAGCCCCCTGGAGCCCTGGCTGGGATCCGGGATGCGAATGGACCCTCATCGGGACTTCCAGGCTGACCAGGCCATCTGGTCGCCTCATTGGAAAGCATTGCGCGTGACCAGATGGCTGAGGGGAAAGGTGCGACCAGATGGCCGGCACCTGAAAGGACTCCCATCTGCCCGCCCCGAGCCAAGCCATAGCGGTAGGGCTCCCGCCTGCCCACCCACGCAGGACTCGGGGGGCTCTGCTTCCCAGGGGGCTCGGGGACCCCGGCTGGGCCTCAGGCACGGGGAGGACCACCGGAGCTCTCGGGCCCGGGTGCCCGGGAGGACTGCCTGGGGCCCGTGGAGCCCATCCCGGGCACTTTGCCACGCCACGGGCTGCAGGAGGGAGCCCCGGACACCTGGGAGGATGTTGCCCGGGCATAGTCCATCTGGTCCCCGGCAAAGAACCGCCAGCCTCAGAGGAGTGTTCTGGCACACACTGCCCCTACTAATCCAGAGGAAGGCTACCCCCCTTTCTGGTAACCCGCGTGTTCCGAGTGACAGAGGGAACCCTAGGTTCGGATGAGCCCTCATCGGGACTTCCAGGGCAGCCCGGCCATCTGGTCGCCCCATTGGAAAGCATTGTGTGCGACCAGATGGCCGAGGGAAAGGTGCGACCAGATGGCCGGGACCGAAATTACGCCAATCTGCCCGCCCCGAGCCTTCGCGGGAGGGCTCCCGCCTGCCATTGCAGGGCTCGGTGGCTGCAGGGCATGGGGACTGCAGGGCTCGAGGGGCTGCAGGGCTCAGGAGCTGCAGGGCTTGGGGGCTGCAGGGCTCCGGGGCTGCAGGGCTCCAGGGCTGCAGGGCTCCGGGCCTCCAGGGCTGGAGGGCTCCAGAACTGCAGGGCTCTGGGTCTCCGGGGCTCCAGGGCTCCGGGGCTGCAGGGTTCCAGGGCTTCAGGGCTCCAGGATTCCGGGGCTGCAGGGCTCCAGGGCTGCAGAGCTCCAGGGCTGCAGGGCTCTGGGGCTGCAGGTCTCGGGGGGCTCGGCGACCCCACGCTGGGCCTCAGGCATGTGAGGTCCGCAGGAGCTCCCGGGGCCCAGATGCCCGGGTTACCCATGGATCCCATCCTGGGCACTTTGCCCCGCTGTGGTCTGGCGGAGGGAGCACCGGATGCCGGGGAGGTGTTGTCCGGGCTTAGCCAATCTGGTCCCTGCCTGAGAACTGCCATCCCCAGGAGGGGCATCCCAGCATACCCTGCCCCTAGTAATCTGGAGGAAGGCCACCCCCCTTTCTGGTAAACCGTGTGCCCCGAGTGACTGAGGGGACCCTAGACCCGGATGCACCCGACCTCCTAGAGCCCTGGCTGGGATCGGGGAGGTGAAGGAGCCCCCATCGTGACTTCCAGGGCAGCCCGGCCATCTGGTCGCCCCATTGGAAAGCAATGCATGCGACCAGATGGCCGAGGGAAAGGTGCGACCAGATGTCCAGGACAGAAAGTACTCCCATCGGCCCGTGCCGAGCCATAGCGGTAGGGCTCCCGCCTACCCTTGCAGGGCTCCGGGGTTCTGCACCATGGACCCTTGTCCCGGGCAGATGGACACTTGGCAGACCACAGGACGTGGGCTCCCAGGCCCTGACCGAAACTCAGGAGGCCCGGGGCCGGTACCTGCTTCTCAATGCAGCCAGGCCGGGAAGATAGGGGAGCCTGCCCAAGCACGAGGGACCCCAGTCCCAAGCACACGGTTCCTCCGGTTGTGAGCTCGTTTTCCACAATTATTTTCAAAATTGTGCGTAGTGGCACGACGCAAAGTCTGCCCAGCCCTACAAATTACCAGTAACTGAATAGAAAAGTATAGGCTTTTGGATTTACCGATTGGTCTAATACCTTGTTTCCCCACAAAACGCAAGCACATGAAGACCACAAAACTGTAATATAAAACAAAACTAAATTATTGTTTTACAAATTTATCTGCTTCTAATGGCTGGGAAGAATGCGATCAATGCACAATGCACCTTGTTAATGCCATTATTAGATTAATAAAATAAACAATTTCAGGCATAGCCCTGTTTCCATTTTACAAAATAAAAGCAAAATGTTGCCACATTTTGACTTCTTGTGGCAAATGATGCTCCCTGCCTGAGGCTGGTGTAACAAGGAGATGATCTGTATTTCTCCTTGTTGTTTCCTCTTTCAGTGTGAGCTGCATTCTGCACCACACATAGACATTTGAAAAAGCCTCCAAGGATTGTTTTTGTGCAGGAAAGAACCCTTCTCACACAAAAACTATCCTGATCTTAATGCAGACACCCCTTCACTATAGTGCAAGGGTGCTTGTGTCGGCAATAGGCAGCCGCAAGTGCACCAGTGCATGGAGAGAGCAGAACTGTACTATTTATTTGAAGTTGTTGCACAGTTCTTTTCTCTACGGTTCATGCAGCACAGCATCTTCACCTGTGGTGCTGAGTTATGTAAACTCTTTCAAAATATGGCCTCAGATGACTTAAATGGGACATTACACTTTGAGCCAAATTGAGACTGTGCACTCTCCTAGGGTTGCCAAAATATTTTAACAAGGTACGAGTTTCGCTCACTGATGCACATGAGTGGATCCATTTCAGTAGATTCCATTTGTGTGTTAGTTGATTTTCATTCAGAGAAGATGACAGAAAAACTAATGTGTCCATTCTTTATTGAGAAGGAAATGCTATCGCATGGCATGCGCAGAGGACACTGGTGTGACCCCATTTATTCATGCCCCTTGTCCTACTCAGGTACCCCTTCATCTTCCCATCCATTACCTGCACATCTCTTGTTGTTTGTCCCAATGTCAGGCCTGCTTATACACACACCAAAAACTGTATATGATGATATTATTTAGAAAAAACTCTGATACCGAAACTATTCCATATTCTCATTTCATATTTTAAATCTTTTAGTAATGTGCTCTCTCCGCACCTTCCTTTGTAAATGCTGTTTATGTATCTATCTATGTCCACACTTTGTGTCACCTCTTTCTATTGTATTCCAGTGATGAACATCATCCTTCCTGCCAAATCAAGGCAGGCTTTGGGGAAACACATATGGACTAGATTGAGGGAATGTTATATTCTTACGCTTGCTATACTACTATTTTAACAATATATTTTAAACTTTTGACTTAGTACTACAGGTAAACCCTAACACTTTCTGAATTGATTGACACTTTGCAAAATAAAGAAATATTCTGAAGCATGCATGAGCTCACCTTCAACCAGAGATATTCTCTTACTTAGAGAGCCAACCATTTCATTGATGTAACAACACATTTGGCTAAATGAATATGTTTCTACATGTGTTTTCTTAGTTCTGCTGCTCACCACACATTAATGATTAGATATCTGATTCTAGAAAACCATGATGTTGACCGGCGGCGAGCCCCTGGTACATAACACAATTTGAATTTCTGGTGCCGTATTAAATATTAATTTCCATCTGTGTGAGACTGAAGTGTAACACGAGAACAAGGGGGCATCACAGCTGTTCACATTGTGAACAGTGGCAGGTGCTTCACTTTGCATCAGTCAAATGACTACTGTCAATAAAGTGCCTGGCTAATGTCTGACCAACAAAAAGATGGAGAAATCACTTCACAGACACAAAAAATCAAAGCAGCAATTCTACCTCACCTACCAAATCTCTTCCACTCACAACAGTGTTTAGCTGTTCAGTACTTGTATGCTTGTTTTGTGTACGGGGCTCAGAAAACTTCCTACTTTCACTGATAAAGAAATCTGATTGTAGTGGAGCATTCCTTCTATAGACTCAGGGGTCCATTATTGAAGGCTTTTAGAAATACCTAAAGTAGTGTTCCTGCAGTAATACTTCACGTAATATTAACTGCCCCAACATATCTAAAATAGGAATAAAATCTGAATATTCACAGAATTTTCATAAGCAATTAAATTGAAATTATGATGCCCACTTTGCCCTTTTATTAATACAGATTTGAATGTTACAGAGCATATTCCAAGAACACCATTCAGCATGGAAGTCACTTAGGGGACTCCAGAGGTCGCTGCTGCATCCCCTGTCTTGCGCCTTGTGACCCTTAACACTTCCTTTGCAGCCACTAGCCTCAGAGATGGCAACAGCTGTGCTAAGAATAGAAGGAAAACAGTCCTTGATGACACTGTTTATTTTGTGCAGCTCCCACAGAGACCTTAAGCTTTAATAAATAAACTGTATTCAGCTGTGCAACACATTAAAAGAAATCATAGGCCAGTATGGGTCCTTCCTCACTGGCAGATGTACTTAGATCAGTTCTATAGATTGATGCCAAAGACAAGGCTCTATAAGGAATAATAAAAATGAATAAAGGAAAGATAATGGAAAGAAAATAGCATTGGAAAAGTAAAGTCATATTTAGTCATCTGCTCACATTTGATCAGGCAGAATGCCACTGCTCACAGTGCAAGGCAGCCAATGACTGAAGTGAAGTGAGCGATTGCTTCGTTCTCCATATTGCAATGGGTGGAAGCAAAATGTCACTTACCATTGAACAGACCAACGGAAGGAGACTGCTGACCCAAAGCCCCTCTCTGTATGGTTATAGTCATGTTTTTTTGTTTATGATTTTTCCTTTACAAGTGGGTGGTGAAAAATCTGTCTCAATCCACAAAAAATGGTGTATTGAACAATTCTGTCATGTTTATGATTTGTAAGAACATACGACGAACAGTCACCCAAGCGCTCATACTTAGTAGACTTGATTACAGCAGCACACTCTACATTCAAAAGCTCACAGTGGCATAGAGCTACACCTCCAGACTCATCCTGCACATCCCCTGCAGTGCTCACATCACCCTACACCTCAGAGAGCCCCACTGGCTACCCATACAGAAATTATGCCATCTCTAAGTACTCACCCACACCTATAAAGCCCCAAACAACACTAGATCTCCATACATCAACAACAGTTTTCACTTCTACCAACCTTCCAGACCACTTTCCTCAACAACTTCCACAAAACCCATTTTGGTGTGCGGTCGTTCTCCTAACATCGATGCTAAGTCCTGGAATGACTTCCCGCAACACATCAGGAGGTCCCCATTCTTTCTCAAATTTCAGAGGAATTTAAAGACCATGCAGTTCAACTAAGAATTCCATAAGGCCTAGACTCACACTTAGCACATGAATACCTTTACAGGTGATTAGTTGTTCTCTACAAATCAAAAGAACATAAGATAACTTAACATAACATATCATCTTTTCTTACAAATGATAATACTTTAAAAATGATAATGAGTTAGACAGTAACATGGTAATTTGTGATCCATATGAATGAGCACCATTAGGGATGATCACTATTGTTTCCTGACAATTTTTTGTGAATCTCCTTGTGGTTTATCAATATTTCTTCTTTTTTAGTTATACACTGAGTTTTATAGCAACACTTTCTTGGAATTATGATGGAAGGTAATGTGATTTCACTTCTCATGTCATTGAGGTCAACGAGTGTGTGACATTGGTTCCACTACCCTTGGGAATATAGTGAATATAAGCCCATGCCTCCTATCATGAGAAGTTAAGTAGAGCTCCTTTTAGTAAGGACTGGCAGTGAGGGACAGAAAAATGCAATACTGACTAACAAAAAACCTGTGGTCATTGTGTTTTTGTTTTTCAAACAGCCATCAAAATCAACAGCAGCCATCCATCAAACTCTATGTACCTTGGAGGGAACTGCTGTGACAGCAGCTCTTTTTGGTGTACTGAAATTAGATCTGGGCTGGAAGTCATATCTAAATTTTAGCAGAAGAGTATGTTCTGGGTGGTTGAAGTAATGTCCTCAGCCACCCCTTCACAATCAGTTAATGAAGCAGGCTGCTCTGTCCATACCCTTCCACATGCAAGTCATTCTTGGACACATTAGTGCAAAGGGCTTAGCTGGTGCATTTCTTTTTTCTTGTTCATATTCTCTGTCACCCTTGTACCCTCCTCTTTGATCATCTTTACTAGTTCAGGTACTGCTGATCATTAACAGTTGAATTAAAAATAAATTTGCAAATAAATTATTAAATTATTATCCTAATAAATGTATTTACTCGTAAGAAAAGCACAACGAAAATGACGGAAACACACACAGTGAACGACCTCCAATGAACCATCATAGAACAAATACAGACTGAGGGGGGGTCTGTTGGAAAAGGAACAACGCTGGGTGTTCCGTATGGGCACCAACGTAACAGGCCTTAACGATAATTTACCATGGTGCCATTTTTCTTGAGTTGAGAATAGATACCGGTTGCTACCTTAATTTACCCATCCACTCTGTATCTCTAGATTGACTTTGCAACCCCTTGATATCCATGTATTCCAGACCATGAATTCTGGTTTACCAACCTTTTTTGACCCGTCTCTTAAATAAAGGTTAGGTTTCAGTAGGTCAACCTGAACCATCCCTCCCTATCGTGGGTCTTTATTCTGTGGAACAGGTTTAGCATCCTCACTCAAAGTTTTTTTTCACAACTAAAATTTTTTGAATATTATGAACTCCAGCCCTGGATCTATTTTGTCTTTAAAGTCAACACAGACGTACCTAAACCTCATGGGTTTTATACAAATCGTAACCAACTGAACTTCAACTGAGCCAGGATATCGACTTGATTAATCCTCTACTTGGTTTGATTTGCACTCCAAGACTTTCCTCCCCGTTTTTTCTGCCAACCCCTAAGGTGTTATACATTGTATAAGCAACCACTGCAAATGCGCAAGGGTATCTGTGATTTTGGTGTGTTTCCACACCTTAAACTCCCTTTCATCATTGCGCATTTTTATTGATCTTTTCTTTTCTTTTCACACGAGCGCTGAGCTGATCTGACCAGTGCTGTGTCAATACAACCTCGCCGAGCGCTCTAGTTGTTACAGTAACGTGTCACTCCACTTACGGGTGAGGTACGCATTTACCACTTCCGGGGCACTGTCCCCGTAGCTTTTGCCTAAACGTTAAGAATGAAGTGTTCCCCGAGCACTCATACACACCAATAGTGGCAGGAACTAGTTATGCAATTAAGTCCAGTATAAATAAGCGCTCCACTCTACATGACTACATCGACGGAGCTGCAAGGGGGATGACAACGTGAGGCAGTACCTTGGTATATGTGAGTACGGCATAGCCGCAACAGAGAGGGCAGTTCTATTCTTCATCACCTTTGGACATCGACCTAATGCAGCCTTTTTATCTAACAGCACTGGGTCCCTTTCGTTCTAAGGCTCATGAGGCCATTGGCTTCTATACAGCAAGTATGTGATCAGCTTTTTATTTCAGGCTGTTTTTTACCCTGTATTCCTTAAACTCCCCAATCTTCATGAATTCTGCCTTGGAACTTAATACTAGTGTGTGTGGTTTTTGTTACATGTGTGTTTGTCTTGTCCTTGTCCCCTTTTTTACAAGACACTGCACTGGCACGGATACTGTGTAAGCTCTATGCAGTCATAGGCACAATATTCATCACTTATACAGGTCATGAATACAACATCTAGAACATAATCTGTTTTCCTGATGTTTTTTCCTATACTTTGTGTTTCTTTTTCAGATTGAAACTAAGGAAATACCTATAATATTTGAGACCAGTGTGTCCCATTTCGTATCTTTTTTGCGATCTGACCTCACATAGTTTGTATATTATTGAGATTGTCACACCTTTCATGTGAGTAGGGTAGGGATCTTTGTACCCGTCCTGAAGAAGAAGCAGCACGCTTTGAAACATGTTGACACACGCAGGAGGTCTTGTACATTAACACAACACACCTCCACCTCACACCTTTTTAATAATACCGGCACCAAGGCTTACTAAATTTGGATTCCTATGATGTTAGGTATTTTTTAATATTCACTTGCCATTCTCTCCTGACCCTACCTCTCACCACCTCTCACACTACACATAGAGACAATATCAGTGCTCCAACATATTTCGTTGGTAGTAGCACGCCACATCCTGTAGAGGGATGCGAAGACCCCTATGATGAAGCATGACACAAAGGGCACTTTTAGTGTGTGAGGGGTATTTAAGAAACAGAATGTATTTCCCACCAATGTAGGAAACTTACTTGACCTATGAACCAACATATTTAACTGCAATCTTCCTTGGGTGGATTTTTCTTGTTTATGAATAATTTATCATCATTCATAACCTAGGATGAAAACTTAAAGAAAGCCTTATGCATTTTTATTGAGTATTTAGGTGAAAAGATACAGACTGAAAGAACAAATATGCCTTTTGGATGATATGTTTTGGCTTGGTAGAGTCTGTGGCTGACACATTTATATTAAAGATGTAGTCAATGTCAGCCTCTATTTTAAAATGTAAATGCCACACTTAGGGACATATTTATCAAATGTTCATGCAATGCAGTGCAGCAAGACACTTTGCTGGGCTGCGATACGTGAATAGGAGAGGACATGAATGCACTATATATAACATTACACAGAGCATTCCCCTTCTCTGCCTGCACTTGTACACAAACTGCTGCCTAGTGCCAAGGCAGGCACCCTTGCACCATGGTGCATGGGTGCCTGTGTTGTAAGCAGGATTTTTTTTGTGCAGGAAGGGGCATTAGCCAGCAAAAAAACATTCCTCAAAGACACAATGAAGCACACTTAGAAAGTGCCTCTGGTGGGGAAGCGTGCAATTCTGACTCATTTCCAGGTCTACCATTGTTGGTAAATCAGGGAACTTGTCAGAATGGATGGGTGGATGCTTGAGAACACCCACGCTCTACCCATTGGCATATCTCCCTGCCACAGAGTAGGGCAAGGCAGTGATTTATGCTGCCTTGCGTTACCCTAGATTTATCAAGCCATGCAGGATCATGCAAGGTGGCCTTGTATGGCTTCATAAATCTCATTTAGCCCTTGATAAATATGTTTAATGTGGGGTTCGAGCAATATTGGGCATCCTCATTCACTCAAGTCAGAGGTCATAAAGACATCACAGAATAGCGAAATTGCTTATTTGTTTTAAAAGTATGAAAAGTGACTTTTAACAAATGAAGCACCTTTGAACAATATTATGTTTAGTGAATACTGGCCCAGAGTTAGAGCATCTAGGGAAGTGAAATATTGCTATGAGACAGTGGTAGCATGCCAACAAACTCCTGTATGAGGTTAGTTGTGTCAATGAATCAAAGGAAGCAGCAATATGTTTGGAGAGCCATCAGACAATCGTAATTTATGGGAAACATCTGGAACAATGAGGCTAGAGCCACGAGATCTGGAAACCCGCAAGCCGAACAATGACTTGCCAGAACAACAACTTTGCCTTAACCATGATGTGTGTGGTTAAGGCAAAGTCTGTCTAGTATTCAGGATAGGAGGGGAGCAGAGCGTCGGAAAGTGAACAGGACACGTAAAAGGGGTTTCAGGCTAGCTTGCAGGGGTTGGTGGGTTTCAGAGTAGTTTTAGGGGTTGGGGGTTTGGGGTAGTTTTTAAGGGGTGGGGTTTTGGGGTCGTTTTTAGGGTGTGTATGTGTTTGGGTTAGATTTTAGGGGGTGGGTGGTTTGGGGTAGTTTTATTGGGTGGGAGGGTTTAGGGTCATTTTTACAGGTAAGAGGGGATTAGTGTTGTTTTTAGTGGGCAGGGGTAGGGTAGTTTTTAGTGGATGGGGGTTCGAGGTAGCTTTTAAGGGGTGGGGTTTTTGGGTTGCTTTTAGGAGGTGGGGGTATCGGGTAGAATGAAAGAGGGTGGGAGGAGTTTGAAGTTTTTTTTAGGGGGTGATAGGGGTTTGGGGGAATTTTTTAGGTGGAGTGGGGGTTCGGGGTAGTTTCTAGGAGATTAGGGCATGAATTTGGGGCTCAGAGGGATGGGGTGGTAACCTTAGCCACGGATAGCCATTTACTATGCATACCTTTACTATGAAAAGTTGTGGTTAACAAATGCGTGGTAAAGCAAATTGTGGTTAAGACGCGTTCGTTGTAGAGACCATGTTGTAAAGGTAGGCGGGGTAGAGGAACTCGTTGTTCCGACAAAAAGGTGAACATGGATTCCCAACAACAGTATCGCTGTACCTGCTGTTGAAATACATAAGTTTGTGTGATCAATGATGGCGAAGGGAAATCGAACCATCATGTTCAGGTAAAGGATCAGGTCCTTTTTTTATTGAACTATAAATATTACCCTTTTGTCTGGAGTGCGTAATGATACGTATTTGACTAGGACTTTATGAATCTTTGCACCGTTTCCTTTAATGTGCAAACACTGCTTGCACAGTTCACGACTTTTTCACATTTGCTGGTTGTCTTCTGGTTTGCGAAGTTATGTAGGGCCCAGTTTAAAAAGATAGCAGTACATCTAAGCTTGGAGATTTACAACTATGTTGGAGAGGAGATTTAGGTGCAAGTTTCTTTGTGTATTTCTGGAAAGGTCGTGTGACATTCGCAGAGGGTCCTATTCCTATTTTGCAGAGTTCTGCATAGTGGAGAACTTTGCACATGGGAAACAGTACCCTGCTCAAGCGCAATCCTTATTTCCTCCACAGAGAAAACATTTTTCCACATGGATAACCTCCTAATCAGGGTGATCAATTCCCTTTTTCGTTGTGAAAATGGATTTGCTCAAGCCCTTCTGGAGGGAAATGCGATCTTCTCCAGGCAGGAAAGGGGAAGGGAGTAGTTTGTGAATGCTGTCAAACACCGGTATCCATTGGCGTTGGCGTTCATATACTTCAAGGCTAATCACACTTTAGAAGACCCACATTTCCACCCTGTGCCAAGCTCTACACTGCTGGTAGAGCTCTTCGCACATAGAAATAAATGAGAAAACACCTGCTAGGAACAACTTTCTGAATTTCTGGCTGGCTTAAGTACGGTAAATTATATCGTGAACACAGCTTTAGGAGTCATTTATGCCTCAATTTGCCTTTGTGAATAGACCCACGCAGTGCTTTAAATAGGAAAAAATAAGTGCAGGAACTCATTAAAATAGAGGTGTAGCAAGTGGGAGGGGCTAGGGGCAGGGCTAAAGGCAAGATATGATCATACATAATGACTTCTGTACCAGCTGCAGCACACATCAAAACACAGGAGAAGTGCATTTATGTCAATAAAACAGATTAACTCATTACACATAATTACATGATCCTCGGAAGCAGAGCGGAATCTGCCCTGCACTGGAGGTAAAACCTAACCTGCGCCTGCCGTGCTGTGGATCTGGGTATTGGTACTCTCCCTGGCTACAGAGAAGTGCCGGTACTGACGGCAAAAAAAATCGGAAGTGCCGGTACTCAGTACCGGTGAGTACCGGCCCATTTAAAGCACTGGACCCACGTAGGTGTGTTAAACAAAAAATCCACTTTACCACATGTAGCACGTTATTAAATCAAACTGTTTGACAACTTTAGTTAACATTTCAACTTAACAATCATGTGTGTCAGTGCGCGCTGCGACAGCTTCCCGGGCACACACAGTTTTTGAGCTGCCAGCCGCACCCGAGTACTTCACAGGTCTTTAAAAGACCATTCACTTGCTAACTAGGCTTTGTTGTAAATACTGATAACACCAGAGGCGATACTTACTCTGTGGCAATCACTATACCATCCTGTTTATCACCTCTCTGCTGGAGCAGAGCAGCGCCACAAAATGTGCTAGTATTTACATATAAATACAGACAAAGGAATTTTCATTTATATGTAAAAATCTGTTTAAACGGAAATACGGGAGCCCTAATTATACTATTCCAACTTCCAGCGCACCCCCGACAGCAAGTCGGGGTGCAGGTATGCGTTGTAACGGCATGCGTTTTAATGGCATGTGTTGTACTGTCAAACAACCCTCTCTCTAGCTGGAAAAAGTCGTGTCCATATTTGAGGACTCTCACGATTATTCAGTGTGCAGATAGTTCCTTTTGGGTGCAGATAGATATTTTTCTCCCAATCACACCCTCCAGGGACCAACAATCACAATAGACACCAGGTGAAACACTGGGGTGACAGTTGGCCTGTCTGACATTGAGTTGTCCCTATATCCTAAGGATGCAGGCAGGTTTTTTATCCCCTAGAGGTGGAAGGTTTGTTGACTTGAGCAAGTATTGTCTTCCCCAGGGGGAAAAAAGCTTACTTGACACCTAGAAAACTATTTATTATAAAAGAATGAGTTGGTGGGGTCTGAAAATCTGGCTTCCAGCTGCCTCATGCAATATTCTGTCTGACATCCTAAGAGGCACATTGATGTTTTACCCCCAATCTGGAGATCGAGAACTATTTTTGTCTAGTGTGCATGAGGTAGGAGGCTGGCCTGTCCACGTACATGGCTGCTCCCACCCCTCCACAAAATAGTCTTTCTGCCCTCTTGAAAGCAGATTGAAGGATTACCCCAAAATCTGCTCCAGTACACAAAAATAACGCTAGACCCCCTAAAGTAAAAAATGTTTTGAAAAAAGGTCGAAGGTGGGGGCAGGCCCTTGCTGGCATCTGGCTGCCCCCACCTCTTGGGTCCTAGCCAGTGTGTTTTACACTCATGGGAGTAGATTGTGAGATTACTTCTTTTGTGCTATACTATAAGTAAAAAATATGATTAAAGATGGTGTTTTATTTTCCATTGAGGATAGCTGCAGTGTTGGCCATGGCTTTGGCAGACTACCAGGAGTCTCCACCAACCCTCTGTATTTTTAACAACTAGGATCCCATATAATATCTTGTGGAACTGCTTGCACGAATCCCAGTAAGCTTTCTTACTAAGAATGGCCTGTGAACTCCAAACCTATTCCTAAAAACATACAGTTAAGTCTTTCTTTCTTATGGATCTTTCATACTCTGTGCATGTGGTCGACATACACGTTTGGAGTAAAGCTTTTATCAGGTCAAGAGGTAAAATGCAGAATAGTAGAATATTTATTATTACCAATTGTCTTTCTCTATATATGATTTTCGATTGTAAGTGAATATTGCACAAAAAATACCTTTTGAAAAACCCTGTGAAAATCGCCAATTTGTATAGATAACGCCAAATTCAGAGAGGACAAATAACCCTTGTTCCTAAACTCATAATTTAGTTCACATTTGAATAATGCAAACTTTCCTTCACACCCATTTTTATTTGTTCGATTTTGCCGAATGATTCATGAAAAATTATTGAGATGCAGCTCAATTCATGACTCTGGATAACACATATTTTTAAACAGTTAACAAATAGTATAGGCCCAATTCACGAGTCAGGGTGCGAGTGCGGCATCTCCGCAATTGTGGGGGAGTCTTTCGGGCAGATTTACAATAACTGGAGCATCCCTGCATATCAGCAGGGATGCGCCAGTGATTGTGCGTCACGGCTCCGCCACCATGGATGCGCCACATTTACAATGCGGTGCACCATGGGGCAAAAACAGACAGATGTGTGATGCATCTGTGCCATAAAGGCAGCGCATTGCTGGAGTTGCGTCGCAAGTGCGACGCAGCTACAGCAAGGCTCCGGGGTACCCTATCTTTGAAATGCTGCGTCAATCCTTATGCCTGCTTCAAGCAGGCGCAGGGTTTTGATGCAGCATGGGCTCAAAAGTGACTGAGTGAAATCTTGTAGATTTCACTCAGCCACTTTTAGGAGGCGTTCCTGTGACGGAACGCCCCCCCCTGCGCAGGAACGCCTACTTCTGGCACAGGGCTTTACAACGTGACGCATCTCTCAGATGCGTCACGTGTAAATACCCTGTAGCATGGCGCTGGTTTTGTGCTGCCGCTGCGTCACACAAAGTGACGCAACGGTGGCATAAAAGAGGCGCAAGAGGCTTGTAAATCTGCCCCTCTGTACTTAGGGGGGAACTCGGCATGGTGCACCCTGTGAAGTGCACCATGCGGAGATGCCTTCACGAATACAGAGATTGGACATGGAATGCAGAGACACTGCACTCGTAACTTTACTACACTTAAGTACCTTCTTGAAGCGGACCCTATATACCTCTAGAGTACATCAGACTTTAAGGTTTATTACTTTTGTAGCTCGGCCTTCAGTGCACAAAATGTCATACAGAAACACCTTTTCGTACTTGCAGTATTTTCCTATTTCACTGATCACTTTCTTTGGGAAACTTGGGAGCAATCTATACAAATTACCCTTAACTGAATGGAAAGGTATAGGCTTTTGGATTTACCGATTGGTCTAATACCTTGTTTCCCCACAAAACGCAAGCACATGAAGACCACGAAACTGTAATATAAAACAAACAAAAAAATTATTGTTTTACAAATTTCTCTGCTTCTAAAAGCTGGGAAGAAGGCGTTCATGGCACAATGCACCTTGTTAATGTCATTATTAGATTAATAAAATACAGAATTTCAGGCCTAGCCCTGTTTCCATTTTACAAAATAAAAGCAAAATGTTGCCACATTTTGACTTCTTGTGGCAAATGATGCTCCCTGCCTGAGGCTGGTGTAGCAAGGAGATGATCTGTATTTCTCCTTGTTGTTTCCTCTTTCAATGAGAGCTGCATTCTGCACCACACATAGAAATTGGATTGTTTTTGTGCAGGAAAGAACCCTTCTCACACAAAAAACTATCCTGATCTTAATGAAGACACCCCTTCACTATAGTGCAAGGGTGCTTGTGTCGGCAATAGGCAGCCGCAAGTGCACCAGTGCATGGAGAGAGCAGAACTGCACTATTTATTTGAAGTTGCTGCACAGTTCTTTTCTCTACGGTTCATGCAGCACAGCATCTTCACCTGTGGTGCTGTGTTATGTAAACTCTTTGAAAATATGGCCTCAGATGACTTCAATGGGACATTACACTTTGAGCCAAATTGAGACTGTGCACTCCCCTAGGGTTGCCAACATATTTTAACAAGGGACCAGTTAAGCTCACTGATGCACATGAGTGGATCCATTTCAGTGATTTCATATGTGTGGTAGTTGTTTTTCATTCTGAAAAGATGACAGAAACACTAATGTGTCCATTCTTTAGTGAGAAGGAAATGCTATGGCATGGCATGCGCAGAGGACACTGGTGTGACGCCATTTATTCGTGCTCCTTGTCCTACTCAGGTACCCCTTCATCTTCCCATCCACATTCCCTGCACATCTCTTGTTGTTTGTCCCAGTGTCAGGCCTGCTTATACACACACCAAAAACTGCATATGATGATATTATTTAGAAAAAACTCTCATACAGAAACTATTCCATATTCTCATTTCATATTTTAAATCTTTTAGTAATGTGCTCTCTCCACACCTTCCTTTATAAATGCTGTTTATGCATCTATCTGTGTCCACACACTTTGTCACCTCTTTCTACTGTATTCCAGTGATGAACACCATCCTTCCTGCCAAATCATGGCAGGCTTTGGGGAAACACATATGGACTATATTGAGGGAATGTTATATTCTAATGTTTGCTATACTACTACTCTCACAGTATATTTTGAACATTTGACTTAGTACTACAGGTGAACCCTAACACTTCCTGAATTGATTGACACTTTGCAAAATAAATACATATTCTGAAGCATACATGAGCTCACCTTCAAGCAGACATATTCTCTTTCTTAGAGAGCCAACCATTTCACTGATATAAAAACACATTTGGCTCAATTAATATGTTTCTACATGTGTTTTCTATTTAGTTCTGCTGCTCACCATACATTAATGATTAGATATCTGATTCTAGCAAACCATGATGTTGACCGGCGGTGAGACCATGGTACATAACACAATTTGAATTTCTGGTGCCGTATTAAATGTTAATTTCCATCTGTGTGAGACTGAAGTGTAACACGAGAACAAGGGGGCATCACAGCTGTTCACATAGTGAACAGTGGCAGGTGCCTCACTTTGCATCAGTCAAATGACTACTGTCAATAAAGTGCCTGGCTAATGTCTGACCAACAAAAAGATGGAGAAATCACTTCACAGAAACAAAAAATCAAAGCAGCAATTCTACCTCACCTACCAAATCTCTTCCACTCACAACAGTGTTTAGCTGTTCAGTACTTGTATGCTTGTTTTGTGTAGGGGGCTCAGAAAACTTCCTACTTTCACAGATAAAGAAATCTGATTGTGGTGGGGCATTCCTTCTATAGACTCAGGGGTCCTTTATTGAAGGCATTTAGAAATACTTGAAGTAGTGTTCCTGCAGTAATACGTCACGTACTCTTAACTGCCCCAACATATCTTAAATGGGAATAAAATCTGAATATTCACAGAATTTTCATAAGCAATTAAATTGAAATTATGATGCCCACTTTGCCCTTTTATTAATAAAGGTTTGAATGTTTCAGAGCACATTCCAAGAGCACCATTCAGCATGGAATTCCCTTAGGGGTCGCCAGGGGTCGCTGCTGCATCCCCTGTCTTGCCCCTTGTGACCCTTAACACTTCCTTTGCAGCCACTAGCCTCAAAGATGGCAAGAGCTGTGTTAAGAATAGAAGGAAAACAGTCCTTGATGACACTGTTTATTTTGTGCACTTACACTTTAATAAATAAACTGTATTCAGCTGTGCCACACATTAAAAGAAATCATAGGCCAGTAAGGATCCCTCCTCACTAGCAGATGTACTTAGATCAGTTCTAAAGATTGATGCCAAGAAAAGGCTCTTTAAGGAATAATAAAAATGAAAAAGGAAAGATAATGGAAAGAAAATAGCATTGGAAAAGTAAAGTCATATTTAGTCATCTGCTCACATTTGATCAGGCAGAATGCCACTGCTCACAGTGCAAGGCAGCCAATGACTGAAGTGAAGTGAGCGATTGCTTCGTTCTCCATATTGCAATGGGTGGAAGCAAAATGTCACTTACCATTGAACAGACCAACGGAAGGAGACTGCTGACCCAAAGCCCCTCTCTGTATGGTTATAGTCATGTTTTTTTGTTTATGATTTTTCCTTTACAAGTGGGTGGTGAAAAATCTGTCTCAATCCACAAAAAATGGTGTATTGAACAATTCTGTCATGTTTATGATTTGTAAGAACATACGACGAACAGTCACCCAAGCGCTCATACTTAGTAGACTTGATTACAGCAGCACACTCTACATTCAAAGGCTCACAGTGGCATAGAGCTCCACCTCCAGACTCATCCTGCACATCCCCTGCAGTGCTCACATCACCCTACACCTCAGAGAGCCCCACTGGCTACCCATACAGAAATTATGTCATCTCTAGGTAATCGCCCACACCTATAAAGCCCTAAACAACACTAGATCTCCATACATCAACAACCGTCTTCCATTCTACCACTTTCCTCAACAACTTCCACAAAAGCCATTTTGGTGTGCGGTCGTTCTCCAAACATTGATGCTAAGTCCTGGAATGACTTCCCGCAACACATCAGGATGTCCCCATTCTTTCTCAAATTTCAGAGGAATTTAAAGACCATGCAGTTCAACTAAGAATTCCATAAGGCCTAGACTCACTCTTAGCACATGGATAACTTTATAGGTGGTTAGTTCTCTACAAATCGAAATAACTTTAGATAACTTAACATAACATCTTTTCTTACAAATGATAATACTTCAAAAATGTAAATCTCCTCGTGGTTTATCAATATTTCTTCTTTTTTTATTATGCACTGGGTTTTATAGCATCACTTCCTTGGAAATATGATGGAAGGTACTGTGATTTCACTTCTTCTCATGCCATTGAGGTCAAAGAGTGTGTGACATTGCTTCCACTACCCATGGGAATATAGTGAATATAAGCCCATGCCTCCTATCATGAGAAGTTAAGTAGAGTTCCTTTTAGGAAGGACTGACAGTGAGGGACAGAAAAATGCAATACTGACAAACACAAACCTGTGGTCATTGTGTTTTTCTTTTCAAACAGCCATCAAAATCAACAGCAGCCATCCATCAAATTCTATGTACCTTGGAGGGAACTGCTGTGACAGCAGTTCGTTTAGGTGTACTGAAATTAGATCTGGGCTGGAAGTCATCTCTAAATTTTATCAGCAGAGTATGTTCTGGGTGGTTGAAGTAATGTCCTCAGCCACCCCTTCACAATCAGTTAATGAAGCAGGCTGCTCTGTCCATTCACATTTCTTTCCCTTCCACATGCAAGTCATTCTTGGACACATTAGTGCAAAGGGCTTAGATGGTGCATTCCTTTTTTCTTGTTCATAGTCTCTGTCCCCCTTGTGCCCTCCTCTTTGATCATCTTTACTAGTTCAGGTACTGCTGATCATTATCAGTTGAAGAAAAAAAAATTGCATATAAATTATTAAATTATTATCCTAATAAATATATTTACTTGTAAGAAAAGCACACCGAAAATGGCTACACAGTCAACACAGACGTACCTAAACCTCACGGGTTTTATACAAATCGTAACCAACCGAACTGCAACTGCACCAGGATATCGACTTAATTAATCCTCTACTTGGTTTGATTTGCACTCCAAGACTTTCCTCCCCCTTTTTTTCTGCCAACCCCTAAGGCGTTATACATTTTATAAGCAACCACTGCAAATGCGCAAGGGTATCTGTGATTTTGGTGTGTTTCCACACCTTAACCTCCCTTTCATCATTGCGCGTTTTTATTGATCTTTTCTTTTCTTTTCACACGAGCGCTGATCTGATCTGAACAGCGCTGTGTAAATACAACCTCGGCGAGTGCTCTAGTTGTTACAGTAACGCGTCACTCCACTTACGGGTGAGGTACGAGTTTAACACTTCTGGGGCACTGGCAGTCCCAGTAGCTTTTGCCTAAATGTTAAAATGGAAGTGCTCCCCGAGCACACGTACACACCAATAGTGGGGGCAACTAGTTAGGCAATTAAGTCCAGTATAAATAAGCGCTCCACTCTACATGACCACACCGACGGAGCCGCAAGGGGGATGACATCGCGAGGCAGCACCTTGGTATATGTGAGTACGGCATAGCCGCTACAGAGTGGGCAGTTCTATTCTTCATCACCTTTGAACATCAACCGAATGCAGCCTTTTTATCTACAGAGTGCTAATAGCACAGGGTCCCTTTTGTTCTAATGCTCATTATGCCATTGGCTTCTATACATAAAGTATGTGATCAGCTTTTCATTTCAGGTTGTTTTTTACCCTGTATTCCTTAAACTCCCCAATCTTCATAAGTTCTACCTTGGGACATAACCCTAGTGTGTGTGGTTTTTGTTACATGTGTGTACATCTTGTCCTTGTCCCCTTTTTTACAGGACACTGCACTGGCATGGATACTGTGTAAGCTCTCTGCAGTCATAGGCACTATATTCATCACTTATACAGGTCACGAATACAACATCTAGAACAGGGGTACTCACAAACTTTCTGTCGGGGGCCAAAATTACAGTGTGGTTAGTGGCCGAGGGCCGCACTGGTAGGGGTGGAGTCAGTGGGGGCGGGATCAGTGGGGGGCGGAGCTAGAGTAAAAAAAAAACCTTTCGAAACATCTGTCTCCCTCCCTCTATGTCCCCCTCTCTCCCTCCCTCTCTCCCTCTCCTTCCCTCTCCGTCTCTCTCCCTCTCCTTCCCTCTCCGTCTCCCTCCTTCCTCCGTCTCCCTGCTTCTCCCTCTGTCCTCCGTCTCCCTCTGTCCTCCGTCTCCCTCCCTCCTCCGTCTCCCTCCTCCGTCTCCCTCCCTCCCTCCTCTGTCTCCCTCCCTCCCTCCTCTGTCTCCCTCCCTTCCTCCCTCTCTCTCTCCCTCTCTCCCTCTCCTTCCCTCTCAGTCTCTCTCCGTCTCCCTCCGTCCTCCATCTCCCTCCGTCCTCCGTCTCCCTCCCTCTCCCTCTGTCCTCCGTCTCCCTCCCTCCTCCGTCTCCCTCCCTCCTCCGTCTCCCTCCCTCTCTCTGTCTCCCTCCCTCCCTGTCTCCCTCCCTCTCTCTCCCCCTCCCTCCCTCCTCCGTCTCCCTCCCTCCCTCTCTCCTTCCCTCTCCAAATTAACAATTTTTAAAAATCTGTTAATTCCTCTCTGCATAACTCGTAATGGGGCCCTTTACGTTCCAGAGTTGTGAGGCAGCCCCTTTACAGTTGTATCTTCATCAACATTAGCAATATCGGCAAGGCAGAAGATTCAGGAGGCAGGCTTCGGTCACATTTGGTTTGGGGCAGACTTGTCAAGAGGGGTGATGGTTTTTAAGGTTTTCTCTTTATAGCCTAGGTCGCTGGATCTCTTAAGGACGGTATAATGATCTTCTGATTACATTTTCAAGTAGTTTTATTTCCAGGCAGTCTTTGAAGTAGCTTGATCCTCACCTCCAGTCCTGCCATACAATACCATATTTCTTAGCTATTATGAAGGTGACTTTCGATTCTTCTAGGACACGGAGTGCAAGCTCCGTCTCCCTCTCTCCCTCCCTCTCTCCCTCCCTCTCTGAAAAAAAAATCGGGAGAATGGGGCCTTGAATCGGGCGCAGTGGCATGCAGAGAGAGGGTGATGCAAGTGTTGTGCACTGGCCTGGCAGGTTGCTGGCAGTGCATACAACCCCCCCCCCCTCCCCCTTGTGGCAGCCCGGCTGGCTGAAACAGATTCCAGGTACACACACAGCCGCCCGAGTACTTCACAGGTCTTTAAAAGACCATCCGCTTGTTGATGAGGCTTTGTTTTGCTTTCTCACCCTTTCTAGAGCCCCTGCATCGCCACTCTGATTATTGCTGGAAGAATTAGCGCTCTACACAGTCAGCTGAAACCCCCCGAGGAATCGGGTTTCGGGATGCTTGAATCGGGAGGCGGGAGACTAGCCTTGAAATCGGTAGTCTCCCGCCTGAATGGGGAGGGTTGGCATGTCTGGGTACGATAACTGCAAGGTCCGCGGGCCGCCAAGAAAGGCTTGCCGGGCCGCTGGCGGCCCGCGAGCCGTACTATGAGTACCACTGATCTAGAACATAATCTGTTTTCCTCTATACTTTGTGTTTCTTTATCAGATTGAAACTAAGGATATACCTATAATATGTGAGACCTGTGTGTCCCATTTTGTACCTCAATTGCGAACTGACCTCACATAGTTTGTATATTATTGACATTGTCACACCTTTCATGTAGGTAGGGTAGGGATCTGTGTACCCGTCCTGAAGAAGAAGCAGCATGCTTCGAAACATGTTGACACACGCAGGAGGTCTTGTACATTAACACACCTCCACCTCACACCTTTTTAATAATACCGGCACCAAGGCTTATTAAAATTTGTATTCCTATGATGTTAGGTATTTTTTAATATTCACTTAGCATTCACTCCTGACTCTACTTCTCACCACCTCTCACACCACACATAGAGACAATATCTGTGCTCCCACGTATTTCATTGGTAGTAGCACGCCGCATCCCGTAGAGGGATGTGAAGAGCCCTATGATGAAGCATGACACAAAGGGTCCTTTTGGTGTGTGAGGGGAATTTAAGAAACACAATGTATTTCCCACAAATGTAGGAAACTCACTTGACCTATGAACCAACACATTTAACTGCAATCTTTCTTGGGTGTATTTTTCTTGCTTATTAATAATTTATCATCATTCATAGCCTAGGACGAAAACTTAAAAAAAATCTTATGCATTTTTATTGAGTATTTAGGTGAAAAGATACAAACGGAAAGAAAAAAATATGCATTTTGGATGATATGTTTTGGCTTGGTAGAGTCTGTGGCTGACGCATATATGAAAGATGTAGTCAATGTCAGCCTCTATTTTAAAATGTAAATGCCACACTTAGGGACATATGCATCAAACGTTCATGCAATGCTGCGCATCAAGACACTTTGCTGGGCTGCGATACGTGAATAAGAGAGGACATGAATGCACTATATTTAACATTACACAGTGCCTTTCCCTTCTCTGCCTGCACTTGTACACAAACTGTTGCCTAGTGCCAAGGCAGGCACCCTTCCACCATGGTGCATGGGTGCCTGTGTTGTAAGCATGATTGTTTTTGTGCAGGAAGGGGCATTAACCAGCATAAAAACATCCCTCAAAGGCACAATGAAGCACACTTAGAAAGTGCCTCTGGTGGGGAAGTGTACAAGTCTGACTCATTTCCAGGTCTACCATTGTTGGTAAATCAGGGAACTTGTCAGAATGGATCGGTGGATGCTTGAGAACACCCACGCTCTACCCATTGGCATATCTCCCTTCCACAGAGTAGGGCAAGGCAGTGATTTATGCTGCCTTGTGTTACCCTAGATTTATCAAGCCATGCAGGACCATGCAAGGTGGCCTTGTATGGCTTCATTTACACCTTGATAAATATGTTTAATGTGGGGTTCGAGCAATATTGGTGATCCTCATTCGCTCAAGTCAGAGGTCATAAAGACATCACAGAAAAGTGAAATTGCTTATTTGTTTTAAAAGTATGAAAAGTGACTTTTAACAAATGAAGCACCCTTGAACAATATTATGTTTACTGAATACTGGCCCAGAGTTAGAGCATCTAGGGAAGTGAAATGTTGCTATGAGACAGTGGTAGCATGCCAACAAACTCCTGTATGAGGTTAGTTGTGTCAATGAATTAAAGGAAGCAGCAATATGTTTTGAGACCCATCAGACAATCGTAATTTATGGGAAACATCTGGAACAATGAGGCTGAGCCACGAGATCCGGAAGCCCGCAAGCCGAACAACGACTTGCCAGAACAACGACTTTGCCTTAACCATGCATGTGCGTGGCTAAGGCAAAGTCTTTTCTAGTATTCAAGATGGGAGGGGAGAGAGGAGCGTCAGAAAGCGAACAGGACAAGTGAAAGGGGTTTCAGGTTAGCTTGCAGGGATTGGTGGGTTGCAGAGTAGTTTTAGGGGGTGGGGGTTTGGGGTAGTTTTTAGAGGTTGGGGGTTTGGGGTTGTTTTTAGGGTGTGTATGTGTTTGGGTTAGATTTTAGGGGGTAGGTGGTTTGGGGTAGTTTTATTGGATGGGAAATCAGGGTAGTTTTATGGGTGGGAAGTTTTGGAGTCATTTTTACAGGTGGGAGGGGATCAGTGTCATTTTTAGGGAGTGGGGAAGGGTAATTTTTAGTGGATGGGGATTCGGGGTAGTTTTTAAGGGGTGGGGGTTTCGGGGTAGAATCATAGGGGGTGGGAGGGGTTTGAAGTTTTTTTTAGGGGGGAGAGGGGTTTGGGGTAGTTTTTTGGGGAGAGTGGGGGTTCAGGGTAGTTTTTAGGCGGTTGGGGGATGCATTTGGAGCTCAGAGGGATGGGGTGGTAACCTTAGCCACGGATAGCCATTTACCATGCATACCTTTACTATGAAAAGTTGTGGTAAAGGAATGCGTGGTAAAGCAAATCGTGATTAAGACGCGGATGTTGTAGAGACCATGTTGTAAAGTTAGGCGGGGTAGAGGAACTCTTTGTTCCGACATGCAACCGTGATTTATACAAGCAGTCCAGCACCAGCTGGAGAAAAAGCCTGAGTGGCAGCAGCTGCAGAACAGCTAAAGGGGTCTTGAAATCTCAAAACACAGTGCTGTGACTGGCATTTCTCTTTGACAGTGTGATGCCCTGGCCCTAAGTAGGCGGTTCAAGGTTTTGCTGGATTTCAGGTTTTCATCATGATCCTGCAAGACTTTGAGCAGCCAACTGGAAGTCATGAATTTCTGATCAGAATAGTGGCAGTGATCCCATTGTCAGACTACCACTGGAGTCCTGACAAATGCTCCAAAAGATGTCTGTGGCAGTGAAAAAAAAATCTAAAACATTGAGTTCACAATATAATGCACATTTCAGATAAATAAATAAATTTGACAAAGTGTGATGACTGACTATGCTTTACAGATGTAAAATAGACCCTCATGCATTGCACTGAAACCAATTCCTAGACATCAGAAACTGCATATGTATATGAACTTTATTTCTCTAAAGTCTATTACATATCTACCATTTAGTAGAGAAGTGCAAAAGCGTTCACAGAGAGTCAAGTGAGATCTAAAAACAATGAAACACAACACAATTCTAAAATACCTGAAAATACTGAAAGGTTGGATTACATAGTCCTTTGTAGCAGAAAGCTTTGATTACAAACACCACACAAGTGACAGCATGTTAATTGAAACTTATATCAGAGAGAAAAATCCAGATCCAAAGTATGGAAAAATATTAAGTGTTTGATCACTTGTTAAAGTGTACCTATGAACAGAATAATATTTGCATATTCATTTATAGATCTTTCCTGCAAGGAGCAGTAATTAATGTAAATATGTTGTCATATTACACCAAATGTTACTGGAATTAACACCATGACAGAATTTATTTTGATTTTTCAAACATACACAAATTGAATGAAGGCTCTACTTCCCAGTGTGAAACTATCAGAACTGTTGCCACACTTGAGACAGATGGCTCAAGGAGCTGCTTTCTGTTCCCATCTCTCTCTGGGAAACAGCCTGTACAAGGAAAGCATTACAACGCATGCCATTAGAACACATGTCGTTGCAATGAAAAAGGCTTGTTGCAGGGAGTAGAAGGTGTTGGAGTTAACTACTGTTGCACACACTGGAGTTGGAATAGTAGATTATACTTAGGGCTCCCGGTTTTATGGTATTTTTTTTTTTGCAGTTTCCGTCTGTATTTATCCACATTTATTTTTCCCACAAGTAAAAGACGACGCTGCAGCTAGTATTTTTCCATATTTATTTAAATTGACAATGCATACATGCACTTGTTTGTTATTGGTCAACACAATACATTCATCTGAAAATGTTGCCATTCGCAGAATATCCCAAATACGACTAAAAGTGCTATCAAAAGCCATTTGTCTCAGAGCCTTGCACTTTCTGTCATCCGAACAGAGTGCCACATCCTCTCCCACACTGAACACCATATTGCCCCACAGAAAGAACCTCACACTGCCTTCAGATACAACCCAATTGTGCCCCACTATAAACACCTGGAAGCAACCCAATTCAAATTATGTACTAGACAGGAGTAATAGGCTGCCTGAAAAAGCATGTCTGTCTGTGCCCAACACTGCTTTCTAAACTTCATGTTATCATTTTTTAATTGGAAAAACCATGGGATTTTTCATACACTGACTGACACATATTGCACAGTGAGAGTGGCTTGCACTTTACTGTTTCCTTATAATTCCATGGTTATTAATATTTTAGTTTTTGCCATTGTCAGTTTGAGTTCTTCACGCAATTATGGCCAGACACACAGGGGCAAGGGATGCACTAAGAGAAAAAAGAAACCCAATTTTATCAGTACAGGTTTGACTGAAATCTGTTCACAGTAGAGTGTAAATCGGCACCAGGGATGGGGTTCTAAGCAAAAACTTTAAGCCCCTCCATTTATTTTTTCATACTTTTCACAAAAGATTTTAGACCCCTTTAAGACAAGTGTTTGTGGATTGTCCTAATTATTGAAGGGTTAACACATTATCCAGAAATAATATTTTTCATGGAGTGTGTTTTTCATTTTCTTCAAGCGAGTTAAGGTACGTTGCCACCAGCAGGAGGCAGCATAGGAAACAATGTCACAGCTGAGGACTATAAATATTATTTACAAAAAGGAGCTATAGAGGGATACAGGTCAGGTTGCCCCCCACTCACAATATTACAATACAATAAGGACCTGATCCTTTACCTGAACATGATGGTTAGATTTCCCTTCGCCATCATTGGCCACACAAAAGTGTGTATGTCAACAGCAGCGACAGCTATACTGACTGTTGTTGGGAATCCATGTTCACCTTTTTGTCATAGAGGGCCCTCTATGACAAAATAGATAGGTGGCAATAGTGTGTCTTGGTTTTAATGTGAGCAGACCCACAGCATAGAATAAAACAGTACAACTAGTGGTTTTCTATCTAATTTTTAGTCCCGGTGTAGCGGTATTCACGTTAGTTTCCGCTATTTCTTTATTGTGTCAGAATAGGTGCGCATTCAGATAAGTTATCCGCATGCCGGTCTTTCGATTCGCCACACCGAGCACGTGAATTTTTCTTCACTTTTTCTACAATTCTACACTTTTTCTAGTCGTTGATGATGAGAACCTGAGTTTACGGGTGAGAACCTATCTGTAAACTCCCATGGTGTTGCTGCTGTGAGACACTGCCAGCCTTTTCACCACCTTTTTCTAAACCTTTTGCACTACAAGGTAGGTTACTAACCGGGGGAGACTAAGTACAAGAATTTTATACAAAGGTGAACATGGATTCCCAACAACAGACAGTATAGCTGTAGCTGCTGTTGATATACATAATTTTGTGTGGCCAATGATGGCGAAGGGAAATCCAACCATCATGTTCAGGTAAAGGATCAGGTCCTTATTTTATTGGACTATAAATATTACCCTTTGTCAGGAGTGTGTAAGGATACGTATTTGCCTGGCACTTTATAAATCCTTGCACCGTTTCCTTTAATGTGCAAACACTGCATGCACAGTTCAGGACTTTTTCACATTTACTGGTTGTCTTCTGGTTTGCGAAGTTATGTAGGGTCCAGTTTAAAAAGATAGCAGTACATCTAAGCTTGGATATTTACAACTATGTCCGAGAGGAGAGTTAGGAGCAAGTTTCTTTGTGTATTTCTGGAAAGGTCATCTGACATTCGCATAGGGTCCTATTCCTATTTTACAGAGTTCTGCATAGTGGAGAACTTCGCACATGGGAAATAGTACCCTGCTTAAGCGCAATCCTTTTTTCCTCCACAGAGAAAACATTTTTCCACATGGATAACCTCCTAATCAGGGTGATCAAGTCCCTTTTTTGTTCTGAAAATGGATTTGCTCAAGCCCTTCTGGAGGTGTGGAAAATTGACAGCGATCGGTGTTAGCATTTAGCTGAAGCCATCTTGTTTCAAGCAGCCATTTTGTCTGCCATGTGCTCACCACGTGCTGTTTCCTTCTTCACTGTTGTTTACCCTTGTGCTCTGTTTAAAGGACTGGCTCTACTCTGCACATGCTACTCTGCACATGCGCAGAGGAATCTGTAACTGTCCATACATCTGTTTTTAGTCTGTAACTGTCTGGTTGTTTCTACCGGAGTCAGCAACTGCTAGCTCCTCCTTTACTGTTGACTGTGCATTTCTGTATGACCATCTATGTATGCAATTCTCCTATGTGTGCTTGTACTGCTCTCTTTTCAGCCCCTGTGTGGGTATAAAAGACCCATGGTTCTTCTACTCCTTGTGCTACTTCATACACTACCGTAGGGTGTTGTGTGAATGTAGTTCCACCTCATGAGGTTTAATAAATCTTTCCTTTAACCTTTCAGCTTCCGTGCCAACTTCTATTTACTTGCCTGAGGACTTGCGTGCAGAGAAGGGCGAACCCCTAGAACTGGTAGGCCTGGCTGAGGCCCACTTCTACAGAGGGAAATGCGATCTTTTCCAGGCAGGAAAGGGGAAGGGAGTAGTTTGTGAATGCTGTCAAACACTGGTATCCATTGGCATTGGCGTTCATATACTTCAAGGCTAATCACACTTTAGAAGACCAACATTTCCACCCTGTGCCAAGCTCTACACTGCTGGTAAAGCTCTTCTCACACAGAAATAAATGGGAAAACATCTGCTAGGAATAACTTTCTGAATTTCTGGCTGGCTTAAGTATGGTAAATTACATCGTGAACATAGCTTTAGGAGTGATTTATACCTCAATTTGCCTTTGTGAATAGGCCCACGTAGGTGTGTTAAACAAAATATCCACTTTACCACATGTAGCACATTATTAAATCAACCTGTTTGACAACTTTAGTTAACATTTCAACTTAACAATCATGTGTGTCAGTCCGCGCTGAGACAGCTTCCCGGGCACGCACACAGTTTTTGAGCTGCCACCCGCAACCGAGTACTTCACAGGTCTTTAAAAGACCATTCACTTGCTAACGAGGCTTTGTTGTAAATACTGATAACACCAGAGGCGACACTTACTCTGTGAGCAATCACCATACCAACCTGTTTTGCAACTCTCTGCTGGAGCAGAGCAGCACCACAAAATGTGCTAGTATTTTCCCTTTTTTACATATAAATACAGACAAAGGAAAACTTGTTTTCCGTCTGTATTTATATGTAAAAATCCATTTAAACGGAAAACCGGGAGCCCTAATTATACTATTCCAACTTCCAGCGCACCCCGACAGCAAGTCAGGGTACAGGTATGCGCTGTATCAATTCAATTGGCCGCGCTCTGCTCGTCACACCAGCAAGTTGCCCCAAGGAACTGTGGTCAATGGAGTGGCGACGGCGAGTACGCCTGTGCCACAGTGTTTACGAAAAAGTAAGTGTCGCATTAGCCATCCCTGGACACGTGTTTCGATGTAGTTGCCTCTCGTCAGCAGGGAGCAGGTAAGTGTATAGGGGTGCCACGTGGACTGCCAAAAAGTATTAACAGGTAGAGTACCTCTCATGGCGCGCAGGTGCTGGTCCAGGGCTCGTCAGCCTGTTGGCTCAAGGGAGCCGTAATACATCAATTCAATTGGCCGCACTCTGCTCGTCACACCAGCAAGTTGCCCCAAGGAACTGTGGTCAATGGAGTGGCGACGGCGAGTACGCCTGTGCCACAGTGTTTACGAAAAAGTAAGTGTCGCATTAGCCATCCCTGGACACGTGTTTCGAGGTAGTTGCCTCTCGTCAGCAGGGAGCAGGTAAGTGTATAGGGGTGCCGCGTGGACTGCCAAAAAGTATTAACAGGTAGAGTACCTCTCATGGCGCGCAGGTATGCAGGTTTGCGCTGTAACGACATGCGTTGTAATGGCATGCGTTGTACTGTCAAACAACCCTCTCTCTATCAGGAAAAAGTCAAGTGTCCATATTTGAGGACTCTCACAATTATTCAGTGTGCAGATAGTTCCCTTTGGGTACAGATAGGTATTTTCCCCCAATCACACCCTCCACGGACCAGAAATCACAATAAACACCAGGTGAAACACTGGGGTGGAAGTTGGCCTGTCTGACATTGAGTTGTCCCTATATCCTAAGGATGCAGGCAGGTTTTTTGTCCCCTAGAGGTGGAAGGTTTGTTGACTTGAGCAAGTATTGTCTTCCCTAGGGGGAAAAAAGCTTACTTGACACCTAGAAAACTATTTATTTAAAAAAGAATGAGTTGGTGGGGTCTGAAAATCTGGCTTCCAGCTGCCTCATGCAATATTCTGTCTGACATCCTAAGAGGCACATTGATGTTTTACCCCCAATCTGGAGATCGAGAACTATTTTTGTCTAGTGTGCATGAGGTAGGAGGCTGGCCTGTCCACGTACATGGCTGCTCCCACCCCTCCACAAAATAGTCTTTCTGCCCTCTTGAAACCAGATTGAAGGATTACCCCAAAATCTGCTCCAGTACACAAAACGCTAGACCCCGTAAAGTAAAAAATGTTTTGAAAAAAGGTCGAAGGTGGGGGCAGGCCCTTGCTGGCATCTGGCTGCCCCCACCTCTTGGGTCCTAGCCAGTGTGTTTTACACTCATGGGAGTAGATTGTGAGATTACTTCTTTTGTGCTATTCTGTAAGTAAAAAATATGATAAAGGATTGTGTTTTATTTTCCATTGAAGATAGCTGCAGTGTTGGCCATGGCTTTGGCAGACTACCAGGAGTCTCCACCAAACCTCTGTTTTTTTACCGACTTGGATCCCATATAATACCTTGTGGAACTGCTTGCACGAATCCCAGTAAGCTTTCTTACTAAGAATGGCCTGTGAACTCCAAACCTATTCCTAAAAACATACAGTTAAATGTTTCTTTCTTATAGAAATGGCTGTAGAACTTTTGCCGGGGCAATGCAGCCACCCCCATTGGATGTGAGAAGTAAGGGTGGGCGTAGTTCGCGAAGTAGCACTTCGCGAAGCTACGCAAAGTGAAGTTCGCACTACGCGAGCTACGCGTAGCACTTCGCGAACTGCGTAGTAACATGTTCGCACTGTGCAAGATGTTGTTTTCAATGATTGCACAGTGCGGACAAGCAACCGGCACTGTGCAATCATTGAAAATGGCATCTTGCACAGTGCGAGCTGTAGTTTTCTGCTGCTCGAGTAGATTTTTACTCGAGCTTCAGTTTTCTCAACGCGAACTGGTAGTTTCTCATCGCGAGCGGTCGCGAGCATACGCGACCCCTCGCAATGAGAAACCTGACCTCCTCGCGTTGGGAATCTCGCCGTGAGGTTTATTTTCCATGCTCGCGATCGCGAACAAGGAAAAAGTCTCGCCAGGATGTCATTTTGCTTGCTCGCGGTCGCCAACTTGACGTTGAGGACCGCGAGCAAGCAAAAAATGACCACAGCACTACGCAACACTACGCTACGCGTGTTCGCACTGTGCTACGTGCAGTTCGCGTAGTGCGAAGTAGCGCGAACTTCGCAAACTACGCGAGCGTAGCGTAGTGCTTCGCCCAGGCCTAGTGAGAAGACATTGTGTTATTTCACGCATAGCTATAATGTTTGCATGGCAATCTGGATACAAAGCTTACTAATATCTAAAGAAAACACACCACTGTGGATTTCCCTGGCTCTCTAGTTTTTTTCAAAAGCCCGAGGTTGGAAGGGTTCTGTGGGTGCCACCTGATCTCAGAACCTTAATCCTGCAGCCATCCTCCATGAACAGTTAGTGGAATCTGGATTATTGTAGGCATAGTTCTAGTTCTGGAATGTCCAATGTATTCTGGAGGAATCAATGCAAATCACTCAAGCCATCAGTTATTGGTTTTTCAAAAGAAATCTCAGATTTGTACGTTTTTCCTGGGTGCTGAATGAACCCTCGTCCACATATCAGAGAAACCCAGAACCCCAGAATGATTGATATTGATGGGGCAACTCTTGATATTTCCACATTGCATTTTGCAGCCTTTCCTGCTTCAGGTAATAGGCCCACGAGTACAAACGGGGTAGACTTTATTTGGGGAGATGTGTGGAAATGCTGCATGGTAGGACTTGTATTTCTCTTCAAAGATTCCAGACCTTTTCTTCATGGACATGTGGGGGGATTCTGTGATATTGCCACATTTTTACATTCGCAGTGTCTTCTGGTCAAGAATAAATTGAGTTATCCATACAAGCCATTCCACACATGACTCTCAAGGCTCTCTAATTTTTTAGAAAAGTCCAGGATTGTTAGATATCTCTGGGTTACAGCTGAACCTGTTAACTGGTTTTTTGAACTTCAAGGGAAAACTTTTGAAGTTTCCACATTGCATTTTGGAGAATTTACTGTCCCAGGTGTTAAACTCATCACACAAATATAGCACTATGATTAGCAAGAGAAATGTGAGAATGCTAGGTGGTGAAACTTTTGATGATCCTTTCTGAGGTTTTAATGAAAGAAAAATATGCTGCAATCCATTTCCCAATAATCAATGTTATTCAAATCAAAAATTGTGACAGTGCCATGGTGAGCTTCAGGATCTTTCATACTCTGTGCGTGTGGTCGACATACACGTTTGGAGTAAAGCTTTTCTCAGGTCAAGAGGTGAAATTCTGAATAGTAGAATATTTATTATTACCAATTGTCTTTCTCTATATTAGATTTTCAATTGTAAGTGAATGTTGCACAAAAAAATGCCTTTTGAAAAACCCTGTGAAAAATCGCCAATTTGTATAGATAACCCCAAATTCAGAGAGGACAAATAACCCCTGTTCCTAAACTCATAATTTTATCAACATTTGAATAATGCAAACTTTCCTTCACACCCATTTTTATTTGTTAGATTTTGCCGAATGATTTATGAAAAATCATTGAGATGCAGCTCAATTCATGACTCTGGATAACACATATTTTTAAACAGTTAACAAATAGTATTGGCCCAAATCACGAAGGTACTTACGTGTAGTAAGGATGCGAGTGCCACGTCTTCGCAATTGTGGGGAAGTCTTTGTACTTAGGGGGGAACTCGGCATGGCGCACCCTCTGAAGTGCACCCTGCGGAGATGCCTTCCCGAGTACAGAGATTGGACATGGAATGCAGAGACACTGCACTCGTAACTTTACTACACTTAAGTACCTTCTTGAAGCGGACCCTATATACCTCTAGAGTACATCAGACTATAAGGTTTATTACTTTTGTAGCTCTGCCTTCAGTGCACAAAATTTCATACAGAAGCACCTTTTCCTACTTGCAGTATTTTCCTATTTCACTGATCACTTTCTTTGGGAAACTTGGGAGCAATCTATACAAATTACCCTTAACTGAATAGAAAATGTTGCTTACATTTAGAAAGGTATAGGCTTTTGGATTTACCGATTGGTCTAATACCTTGTTTCCCCACAAAACGCAAGCACATGAAGACCACAAAACTGTAATATAAAACAAAACTAAATTATTGTTTTACAAATTTATCTGCTTCTAAAACCTGGGAAAAAGGCGATCATGGCACATTGCGCCTTGTTAATGCCATTATTAGATTAATCAAATACACAATTTCAGCCATGGCCCTGTTTCAATTTTATAAAATAAAAGCAAAATGTTGCCACATTTTGACTTCTTGTGGCAAATGATGCTCCCTGCCTGAGGCTGGTGTAACAAGGAGATGATCTGTATTTCTCCTTGTTGTATCCTCTTTCAATGTGAGCTGCATTCTGCACCACACATAGAAATTGGAAAAAGCCTCCAAGGATTGTTTTTGTGCAGGAAAGAACCCTTCTCACACAAAAAACTATCCTGATCTTAATGCAGACACCCCTTCACTATAGTGCAAGGGTGCTTGTGTCGGCAATAGGCAGCCGCAAGTGCACCAGTGCATGGAGAGAGCAGAACTGTACTATTTATTTGAAGCTGTTGCACAGTTCTTTTCTCTACGGTTCATGCAGCACAGCATCTTCACGTGTGGTGCTGTGTTATGTAAACTCTTTGAAAATATGGCCTTAGATGACTTAAATGGGACATTACACTTTGAGCCAAATTGAGACTGGGCACTCCCCTAGGGTTGCCACCATATTTTAACAAGGGACCAGCTCCGCTCACTGATGCACGTGAGTGGATCCATTTCAGTAGATTCCATATGTGTGTTAGTTGTTTTTCATTCTGAGAAGATGACAGAAACAGTAATGTATCCATTCTTTAGTGAGAAGGAAATGCTATGGCATGGCATGTGCAGAGGACAATGGTGTGACCCCATTTATTCATGCCCCTTGTCCTACTCAGGTACCCCTTCATATTCCCATCCATTCCCTGCACATCTCTTGTTTGTCCCAGTGTCAGGCCTGCTTATACGCACACCAACCATACAGAAATTATTCCATATTCCCATTTCATATCTTAAATCTTTTAGTAATGTGTTCTCTCCGCACCTTCCTTTATAAATGCTATTTATGCATCTATCTCTCTCCACACCCTTTGTCACCTCTTTCTATTGTATTCCAGTGATGAACACCATACATCCTGCCAAATCATGGCAGGCTTTGGGGTACACACATATGGACTAGATTGAGGGAATGTTATATTCTAATGTTTGCTATACTACTACTCTAACAGTATATTTTGAACATTTGACTTAGTACTACAGGTGAACCTTAACACTTCCTGAATTGATTGACACTTTGCAAAATGAAGAAATATTCTGAAGCATGCGTGAGCTCACCTTCAAGCAGACATATTGCCTTACTTAGAGAGCCAACCATTTCACTGATGTAAAAACACATTTGGCTCAATTAATCTGTTTCTACATGTGTTTTCTACTTAGTTCTGCTGCTCACCACACATTAATGATTGGATATCTGATTCTAGCAAACCATGATGTTGACCGGCGGCGAGCCCCTTGTACATAACATAATTTGAATTTCTGGTGCGGTACTAAATGTTAATTTCCATCTGTGTGAGACTGAAGTGTAACACGAGAACAAGGGGGCATCACAGCTGTTCACATAGTGAACAGTGGCAGGTGCCTCACTTTGCATCAGTCAAATGACTACTGTCAATAAAGTGCCTGGCTAATGTCTGACCAACAAAAAGATGGAGAAATGACTTCACAGAAACAAAAAATCAAAGCAACAATTCTACCTCACCTACCACATCTCTTCCACTCACAACAGTGTTTAGCTGTTGAGTATTTGTATGCTTGTTTTGTGTAGGGGGCCCAACATATCTAAAATGGGAATAAAATCTGAATATTCACAGAATTTTCATAAGCAATTAAATTGAAATTATGATGCCCACTTTGCCCTTTTATTAATAAAGGTTTGAATGTTTCAGAGCATATTCCAAGAGCACCATTCAGCATGGAATTCCCTTAGGGGCCGCTAGAGGTCGCCGCTGCATCCCCTGTCTTGCGCCTTGTGACCCTTAACACTTCCTTTACAGCCACTAGCCTCAGAGATGGCAAAAGCTGTGTTAAGAATAGAAGGAAAACAGTCCTTGATGACACTGTTTATTTTGTGCAGCTCCCACAGAGACCTTACGCTTTCATAAATAAACTGTATTCAGCTGTGCCACACATTAAAAGAAATCATAGGCCAATATGGGTCCTTCCTCACTGGCAGATGTACTTAGATCAGTTCTAAAGATTGATGCCAAGAAAAGGCTCTATAAGGAATAATAAAAAGGAAAAAAGGAAAGATAATGGAAAGAAAATAGCATTGGAAAAGTAAAGTCATATTTAGTCATATGCGCATATTTGATCAGGCAGAATGCCACTACTCACAGTGCAAGGCAGTCAATGACTGAAGTGAAGTGAGCGATTGCTTCATTCTGCATATTGCAATGGGTGGAAACAAAATGTCACTTACCATTGAACAGACCAACGCAAGGAGACTGCTGACCCAAAGCCCCTCTCTGTATGGTTATAGTCATGTTTTTTTGTTTATGATTTTTCCTTTACAAGTGGGTGGTGAAAAAGCTAAAGCTGTCGGAAATCTACAAAAAATGGTGTATTGACCAATTCTGTTATGTTTATGCTTTGTAAGAACATACGACAAACAGTCACGCAAACGCTCATACTTAGTTGACTTGATTATAGCAACACACTCTACATTCAAAGGCTCACAATGGCATAGAGCGCCACCTCCAGACTCATCCTGCACATCCCCAGCAGTGCTCACATCACCCTATATATCAGAGAGCCCCACTGGCTACCCATACAGAAATTATGCCATCTCTAGGTACTCACCCACACCTATAAAGCCCTAAACAACACTAGATCTCCATACATCAACAACAGTCTTCACTTCTACCAACCTTCCAGACCACTTTCCTCAACAACTTCCACAAAAGCCATTTTGGTGTGCAGTCGTTCTCCTAACATCGATGCTAAGTCCTGGAATGACTTCCCGCAACACATCAGGATGTCCCCATTCGTTCTCAAATTTCAGAGGAATTTAAAGACCATGCAGTTCAACTAAGAATTCCATAAGGCCTAGACTCACTCTTAGCACATGAATACCTTTACAGGTGATTAGTTGTTCTCTACAAATCAAAAGAACATAAGATAACTTAACATAACATATAATCTTTTCTTACAAATTATAATACTTCAAAAATGATAATGAGTTAGCCAGTAACATGGTAATTTGTGATCCATATGAATGAACACCAATAGGGATGATCACTATTGTTTCCTGACAATTTTTTGTGAATCTCCTTGTGGTTTATCAATATTTCTTCTTTTTTAGTTATACACTGAGTTTTATAGCATCACTTCCTTGGAATTATGATGGAAGGTAATGTGATTTCACTTCTCATGTCATTGAGGTCAAAGAGCGCGCGACATTGGTTCCACTACCCTTGGGAATGTAGTGAATATAAGCCCATGCCTCCTATCATGAGAAGTTAAGTAGAGCTCCTTTTAGGAAGGACTTGCAGTGAGGGACAGAAAAATGCAATACTGACAAACACAAAACCTGTGGTCATTGTGTTTTTGTTTTTCAAACAGCCATCAAAATCAACAGCAGCCATCCATCAAACTCTATGTACCTTGGCGGGAACTGCTGTGACAGCAGTTCTTTTTGGTGTACTGAAATTAGATCTGGGCTGGAAGTCATCTCAAAATTTAAGCAACAGAGTATGTTCTGGGTGGTTGAAGTAATGTCCTCAGCCACCCCTTCACAATCAGTTAATGAAGCAGGCTGCTCTGTCCATACGCATTTCTTTCCCTTACACATGCAAGTCATTCTTGGACACATTAGTGCAAAGGGCTTAGCTGGTGCATTTCTTTTTTCTTGTTCATAGCCTCTGTCACCCTTGTACCCTCCTCTATGATCATCTGTACTAGTTCAGGTACTGCTGATCATTAACAGTTGAAGAAAAAAGAAATTTCCAAATAAATTATTACATTATTTTCCTAATAAATGTATTTACTTAATGACATATTTGGAAATCTAAGCACAATGAACAGGTTCTGGAACAGAAACTTTATGACCTTCATCTTACTTTCAATTGTGGACATATTGGATTGGTATGTTGACCTTTGCTCATGTGGTTTGTGGCCTGCCAGAAAATATTTCATACCAAATAAGGACCTTGCCACTGTTGCCTGAATCCTAAGAGAGCTAATGTTTGTTGCTGCGTTCCAAGTAACCCATCCATACAAAATCTAAATCAGGCACCAGATTTTAATTCTAGTAAACCAGTAAAATATCACATTAAATAATTCAACAAACAAGGAAGAATCTGCCAGTAGAACTGAGTACAAAAGCAAGGTTGGATTGACCTTCATATATTGTCACCAATTGGGCTAAACTGTTTTTCTTTGCAGGAGTAGCTCTTCTAATACAGGGCTTACAAGATTCTTAAATGATTGAGTTTGATCAACATCAGCTTTTTTTTTTTATTAGAATTTTAATATTGCATACTGTATAATACAGACCTTACAACCCACTACTGCACATGGTTAAATGGTAAATTCAGCAAGGCATTTGGGTGCATATGAACAAAACTCATCAGAAATTCAATGGAATGGAACAAAGGTTAAAGTGACGTTGTAATTGGGTCTGGACATAATGTCTAACTTTGCCTTTAAATATACCCTAGTATTTCAATGCAAACAAACTAAGATTGAAGTGACTTTATAGTTAGGCCTAGTAATAATATGAAAACTATTTATTTTGAAAACAAACTGCAATTCAACAGTTTGAGATTAATGAGTAACTAGCGACCACACTGTGCACTGCTTATTACCTCACATATTACATAACTCATGACATGTTAAAATACATCATTGATAAGATTCCCAAGGGCTCTATCCTAATCCTATGCTCAAACGCTAGGAAAACAGACATTTGTGTTGAGCAATTTTAGAGTGTTAGTGGTGTTTCCTGTTGTTCCAGATAAAGAAGCTGCTCTGCTCCTAAAACTTGGGAACTACAGGGAGTTCTATTTTGCATGATGTATGCAGCAATCTAAGCCTGAAAGGGTATTGCTTTGATATATAATGGGTGCTCCTTTGTGTCTGGACAAAGCTATTTCTCTGACAAGCTCTAATAAAAGTGAAACGTGTCTCAGGGACTACTTTTATTCCTGCCAGGTTGCCTTGGATAGTATTTCATCTATCAAAAGCTGTAATGCTGTGCTTGGAGTGGTTAAATAATTTAGCAATTTTTCAGCCAATTTAGCAATAACTTAGTTTATGCTTAATGTTTTGCTGCAAAAATGGCAAATGACTTTGTCATTTTTCAAACTCAGCATAGATGGCATTTCTCTAGTCCCATCCTTAAAAACTCAGCTAAAAAAATAGACATTTGTGATGAGCGGCAAAATGCAGCACACATGTAGATAGGAAATAACAAGGAGAACTAAAGACATTTGTCCTTTTTCTACCTCACTGGGAAGGCATAGCTTTTTTATTCATTCTTAGCTTTACTACCTTTAGTAAATATGAGAGTGTTCCAAAACCCATGGTTGGATGCATATGAATACCCACGCTCCACCCTTGGAATATCTCAAGAATGCAGAGTAATGCAACACAGTTCAAGGGGCTGCATTGGGTTACATTTTCTTTCCCAAGTGAATCAATGCGACTTAATACCAACTAACATTTTGGACTGTGGCTAAGCCCAAAAAAGTGATGCAATCACTGATCAGCATTTGGAAATTAACATATGCCGACTGGAAGCAATAATTCTTTATCATCCCTGTAGATGTCACATCTTTTTACATATCCATCAGACATGAAGAAGGATAAGGGCCAGTGAGTACACTTTGAGGACACCAAATATCTCTAGTGTTTACATCATAGCAGAATGGTGTTAATGATGAATAAATGCAGTCTTACAGAAAATATTTTTTTCTTTATGATGCTATAATATTTTACTCTATAGGAACCTTGTTTGCCCCCAGTTACACAAACCTAGGTTGGTGGGAGTAGCAGGTGTCCTTGAGCAATGCCTTGTCTGAATACACCCAGCCCTATTTCTGACCGAAACATGGCTAACCCCCAACAACGACTTCGACCTGGTCAATGCAACCCCCCCCCGGCTACCAAATCCGCTGTCTGAACAGATCGGTCGGAAGAGGTGGTGGGATCGCCATACTATATAAAGATCATCTCGGCTGCAGAATCGATGGTGGCACGGTCAAGGGCTGTGAAAATTGCAATTTCACCCTCCAGATCTCCCCATCCACTTCAATATCGGGACTACTGATATACCGACCACCAGGCCCGCTAGGAGACTTCTCAAGTACCCTGATGGACCACATCCTCCTAAAAACAATATCAACTCCCAACTTCCTCCTCTTAGGAGACCTGAACCTACACTTCCTGGACCCAGCGGATAGCACAGCCGCCAACCTACTAGCAGACCTTATGTCAGCTGACCTCATGCTTCTGAATTCTAAAGCCACCCACGAGAAAGGACAGCTCCTTGATCCTGTCTTCACCAACATTAGGAACTTCCAAACCCAAAATCCCACTCCCCTCCCATGGACCGACCATTTACTGGTCCCTATGCACTGGTCCCTCCAGTCCACCCCTGCCCTCAAACAGAAAACTAGGATACAAACTAGACGATGGCATAAGTTAATACCAGAAGAATGGGAAGCTAAGCTACGGGAATCCGCTGGCCCCCTCTCAACCGACCCCAACACCGCCGATAGAGAATTCAACAGCTGGCTCTCCAACCCCCTAGACAGCCTTGTCCCATTAACCAGCTCCCTTAAGCATGTAAAAAGGACCAACCATGCCCCTTGGTACACCCCGCCCTTGAATATGCTAAGGAAGGAGTGTAAAAAGACAGAGCGGACATGGAGAAAAAACAAATCGGCGACGGAGAAAAACGCCTATCAAACAGCGATGAAAACCTATAAACTAGCCCTCCATAACGCAAAAAGCTATTTTTATGAGGAAAAAATAAAGAACTCCTCTTGCTCAGCCAAAGAGACCTTTTCTATCCTCAAAGAGCTTCTCCATGTTCCAGCCCCTCCGCAGATACCCATGGACCCCAAAGCAGCCGTAGAAAAATGTACCAACCTCGCCAATTTTTTTGACGATAAGGTCAAAAAAATTCTCTCATCCCTTCCTGCTACCAAATCCGCTACCTCAAACAAAGTAAAGGATTTATCCCCTGCGTTAGGGAACGCCCCTGATAAACCCGACTCACCACATTTAGTGTCATTCGGACCAGTCACTGAGGAGGAAGTGGCAGTAACCCTAGCATCTACTAAGAGTGGTGCCCCCAGTGACTCAGTTCCCGTCCGGTTCGCTAAACACATCACTCGGACCATCACAGCTAACCTTACTGCCCTCATTAACACCTCGCTTATCCAAGGAGAAGTTCCACAAACGTGGAAAGAGGCGGTCGTCAAAGGTCTACTCAAGAAGCCTTCGTTAGACCCCGCGGACCTATCCAACTACAGACCCATCTCGCTCCTCCCCTGGATAGGTAAGATCGCGGAGAAGCTTGTTAACAAAAAGCCATCCCACTTCCTAGAAGCAAACCACCTTCTTAAAAACTCCCAGACAGGCTTTAGACCAGGCCAGGGCACTGACACCGCCCTTCTGGCTGCCGTAGAGAGGGCAAGAGAAATTATCGACACCGGAGGATCAGTGGCAGTGGTCCTCCTAGACCTAAGCGCGGCATTCGACACTGTCAACCACCAGGTCCTAGCCCAGCGCCTGGATAACATCGGCGTGAAAGACAGCGCGATGAAATGGCTCGCATCCTTCCTCTCCCGACGCTCCTTCCAAGTCTGGGAAGGAGAAAGCCGCTCCCCCTCTATCCCCCTCCGGTGTGGAGTGCCTCAGGGCTCCTCACTGAGCCCCACTCTTTTCAACGTGTATATGGCCCCACTGGAGGAGCTGGTCTCTCCATTCGGAATCACTATCGTCAGCTATGCTGACGACACTCAGCTGGTGGTGACACTTTCCCACCCCAAGCTAGAGACCGCCAATCTTCGAGACTGTCTCTCCAACGTCCATCAATGGATGAATGACTCAGACCTCAAACTAAACGGGTCAAAAACAGAGATCTTGCTCCTAGGCCACAACACTGGGAGCCTTCCCTCAAATCTCTGGCCCGCCTGTATGGGTGAACCCCCTACTCCCAAGACGGAGGTCAAGAGTCTGGGAGTATGGCTGGAGACAGATCTCACCTTCAGGACTCAGGCTAGGAAAACAGCTGGCCTCTGCTATGGCCTACTTAGATCCTGTAGAAAGGTGCTCCCGCTACTACCATTCCAGTCCCGTCTTCTGCTAATTCAAGGCTTAATTCTATCCAGACTGGACTATAGCAATGCCATTTACCTCGGAGCACCGGAAGCCACTTTCCAAATATTGCAAAAAGCGCAGAATGCCGCAGCGCGCATACTCACGAACACCCCAGCGAGAGCCTCAGCTAAACCAGCTCTGAGGAAACTTCATTGGCTCCCCGTGAGGGAAAGAGTCGCTTTTAAAGCCCTTTGCCTGACCCACAAGGTTTTGCACAACGCCGGCCCCCCTATTCTGAATAATTGGATCACTCCATACAGACCAACGAGAGCGCTCCGGTCTGAACAGGGAAACCTTATCACTGTCCCCAGGGTGAAGAAGGCCCGCATAGGCGGCCGCCGCTTCTCTGTCAATACAGCTAGAAAGTGGAACGCACTCCCCCTGAATCTCAGAGCTGAACCAAACCTCCTACGGTTCAGAAAATCCCTCAAAACTCTTCTTTTCCCCTGACTCGTCAGCAGCCTCTCTTTGCCCCCTCCTTAGGAGTCTGAGGTTTCAGCGCTGGGATACTCAAGGGTGACTACGCGCTCTATAAAAACCTTAAATAAATAAAAATTGTTCTCTGGTTACATTTCATTGATGTTCCAATCATACTTTAAGCTGTCAACTCTGTATCAGAATAAACTGAATTTATGAGTTGAGCAGAGATTACGTTTCTGGATGTGAAATTAAAGATAGTGGATGATGCTTTACAAACCACGATATAAGAAAAGAGTATTTAACTCAGAGCCCTCAGAACAGCATCACATATAGGGAATACTTGAGAGGGAAGAGAAATTATAGATAGAGGTGCTTTATGAGGAAGAAAGGAAAGAGATCAGGACTTGTTTTAAGGAAAATAGACAACTATTTCTATCCTTTGTACTATTCATAGCAGATGGTAGAGAAATTGAATAGGTAGAAACATCAGTTTCAAAATGCTGAGCTCATGAAAGTAATAAAAGAGCATTATGTTATTTTGCAATTGATCCTGTGCCTAATACACTGGGAGAAGGAACATAAAAATAATACTGAAGAAACTAGAATCTAAGTTTATATCATTGAACTGGACTCTCTAGAGCTAGTAGGTTGAAACATTAATGAATAATTTGCATCACATCCTGATGACTGAATTTGGAAGATTGTGTATCCCTTTCTAGCATATTCAATTAGTTGTTTCTAATATTTATTATATATGTATCTCTCAGATGGTGGGCACAACTGAACAAGCTTTATTTTCAGACGATCTTCCTTTCCCAAAACCTTAAGAATATCATTGCTACCTTCATATTTCTTTATTGGTATATTTATAAAAATGATGTTTTTAAAATCTCACCAAATATCAACTGTCAAAAGTACTAATTGCTTTTTGGCCCAAATTTATTTTTTTGAAGAAAAATGGCATTCCTTTTTCCTTTCTCAAAGTAGTGGACTGTTAGCTTTGAAAGCATGTATTTTAATGTTCATTTTTGGAAAAATGTAATCAATTGTAGTATTGTTTTGAAACTTTAACCACCCATTATAGACATAACCTCCAAGAGCCTTATACTGAGGGGACATGGTGTGCAAAATATTGATGGATTCTGATGCAGCCCTTGGTAATTACCAGTGATTGAAATTAATTCAAGCATTCCATCCATCACTTTTTAAATATACTTTAGTGTGTCACCCTAAGTGGGATGGGTATTCCTAGACATGGGTCCTCTGTACACTTTGTCACTGGAACCAAGATGTACAGACTAATGTGCCCATAGCTGGTGCAAAACCGGTACTGGGTTTCTTGTGTTCTGGTTCAAGGAAATCCTGGCTTGGCATTTCAGGATGCACTGTTCCGATTAGAGCAGTGTCAAAAATAATTTGTATATAGCTGGGTCCAACCTTAGGTGACAAGGTGTGCAAAATAATGATGGATTGGGATGCAGCCTGAGTAATTATTAGTAGCTGAGATTAATTCAAGCCTTTCTTCCACCAATTTTATGTATATGTTAGTGTACCACACTAAGTGGGACAGGTATGCCAAGACATGGGTCCTGTGCACAGTGTGTCACTGGAACCAAGCTGTACCCAGCTGATGAGCTATTAATGTTGGCAAAACAGGTCCTGGTTTGCTCGTGTACCAATTCAGTGAGGACCTGGGTTGACAGTTCAGGCTAGACTGTTCCCGACTGGAGCAGGATCAAGACTAATTTGCTGTGTCAAAACCAAGGTGGCATTGTGTGCAAAATATTGATGGATTGAAATGTAACCTGAGTAATTACCAGTGGCTGAGATTAATTCACACATCCCATCCATAACTTTTTTGTATACTTCAGTGAGTCACACTAAGTGGGACGAGTATGCCCAGACAGGGGTTCCATGCACAATGTGTCACTGGAACCAAGCTGTAGCAGGCGGATGAGCCTATAAGTAGGTTTAGACCGATCCAAGGCTGCTTGTGTTCTAGTTTAGGGAGGATCTGGATTGGCACTTCGGGTGAGTCTGTTCCAATTGGAGCAGGGTCAAAACTGATTTGCATATAGCTGGATCCAAACTGAGGTGTCATGGTCTGCAAAATAACAATGGATACGGATGTGGCCCAAGTAATTGCCAGTGGTTGAGATTAATTCGAGAATTCCATCCATCATTTTTTGCATACTTTATTATATAAATAAGCAGCATTTTTGTTTGATAGGTTTCTTTTCAAAATATCAGTTTTTAATTATGTATGTGGGTCCATCCCAGGCAATTTGTTCTGTGTATTCCTGCTCATCATAGTTTATACACCCAGTCGTATAACAGCATTGAAAATTAGAGTAGCTCCATTTGCATCAGTCAAATCAGAGTGCTAACCTGCTGTTGTTTCATGTGTGCCTGAGCGCAGTCTGGTCATTAGAGACAGAACCTTGGACCCAATCTCTGATTAAAAGAGTACGCTCTATCCATTGCACCAAGCGGAATTGTTTTAACTTCAAGACAGAGAAAATATGTCACCTGGGGATACAGCCCATTTTACCTTTAATTTGATCGCGTTAGTGTCAGGACTGTTGGGGAACATGTTCATCCTCTCTGTGAATTTCATTGGATGGATCAAACGAAGCAGTGATCTCAGCTCCTGTGACCTCATAATATGCAGCCTGGCGCTCTCCAATCTCAGTCATGTGGCATTATACTTTTTAATTAGCATCAACTTCTTTCTCTCCCTTAAATTTATTTACCAGGAAACAACCATATATCAGATTTATGCTGGAATGCTAACTATTCGCAGCTGCAGCCTTTGGTTCTGCACCTGGTTCTGTTTGTACTGCTATGTGAAGATTGAGACCTTCACAAGCCACCTTGTGAATCGACTGGTGACAAGATTTCTACAGAGTGTGCCTTGGCTGCTTCTTGCATCTACATTGGTATCCTTGGCCACAAGTCTCCCCTCAGCCTTCAATTATGAAACCCAGCCTGGAAACCATAATCTGTTTTATAATTCTGTTTTGACAAATTCAAATGTTTCTTACAATGTTTCCTTGACCATCCTAAGCCTTCAGCAGAAGTTTGATAAAATGAACACCAACTACTCAACCCATATAAAGTTTGTTTTTTCAGTATTCCTCTCCGTGGGTGTAGCAATTCTCATCCTACTCTGCAGACACATGAAGCGTATGAGACAAAATGAAGACGGCTTCAGGAGTCCAAGTCTGAAGCCTCATCTTGGTGCAGTGAAGACAGTCACCTTCCTTCTCCTTCTCTACTCTACATACTACGTGGTTCAGTTCATCACGTTTTTTCATTATCCCTCGAAGGGCCTTGAGATATTATATAACTTTGTGGATTGTTACTTTCCGATGCTGAACTCAATGATCCTAATCCAAGGGATCTCCAAACTGTGGAAGACAGTGACTGAGATATTTCATCTTTCTTTGTGTTGTGGAACAAAGACAGAATAGAGGTCTTCTAATCTTTATCACATGTACATTTATTGTGTCTCATAAAGCATGATGTTTCTTTGGTTTTCTTAGGTAGAGGTAGATATAAAAGCATACATGAAATAACAATGTTGCATACAATATGCTTTGCTACCATAGTATGAAATCACAGCACGATTTGTGTAGTTTGCATAGAAATTAATACAGAAAGAAGTAGTGTGAATTTCTGATGGTTTTGTGAAAATAGCATATTTTCTTTTTCCTTTTTAAATGATGTAAAATGTAGAAAGTAAAAATTAAAATTCACTGTAAAAATATTATTATTTAAAGTACAGATAGTATTTAGCTATTAGGCCTTGTTCTAGTTAATGTTACAGTAAGTAAAGATCTGATGACATATTGTTATCATGCACACCTGCACATTAAAGAAAATACACTTCTCATAGAAGCTACATTATCACCCTTCAGTTTTTCATGGTGTGCCCTGGCACTTTAGAATTTGATCAATTCGTACAACTATGGCTGCATTATAAGGCCACACCAGCAATCGGGGATGCTCAGAGAACAATGTAAACTGTTGAGTTTACAGAAAATACAACAGGAGATGTCCTGTAAACCCAGTTTAGACCTGGGTGATTGTGGTTGCAAACAACAATGTCTCAACGGGTAATATTATAAAAAAGCAAATAGGAAGGTGTGAAATAAATTAAATTAATCATTGATGGTCCAAGGAAAGAATTAATTGTCCGGTAGCCAACCCAGTCAAAATTGAGTATGGAGGGTTCAATCAGCACAGGTCGCGGTGCATGTGCCAAAGTCAAACCGGTGAATCCTCAAGTGGGTGAGGGTTGTCTGGCAAGCGGATGCTCTGCTGAAATTGATCTTGCTTGGCCACACTAATAGTCATGGATGCCCAAAGAGCACTGTCAACTGATGAGTTTAGGCATTATTCCAGGCTGCTTTGCCTTTGCCTAGCTGCTAATCCTGGACTAGGCAGCTCCTGACATGCCTAGTGGTCTCTGAAGCGTGAGTGCGGGTATCAGAGATATGCACTCAATGACACTGATGTCATAATGTATAATCCTCCTGAGTTCGATAATCCAAAGGATACTACATTTCGATGACCTCATGAAGGTCCACATCAAGCAGGGGCTCATCAAAAATATACCTTGAGTTACACACCAATAATTAAAAGTGACACCCTGTGGAGGGATGGCAATCATCAATATAGTATAGCAAAACCATCACAGAGGCAGCCATGTAGTACCAAAAAGGGTTCCACACATTCAGTTTTGTTTCATTCACCAACAATTTGTAGCATCATCCACATCAAATAGATTGCATACACTAACTATTTTTAGTAACACCTCTTGTACAGACCATCAATTTGTAGCCACTACACAAAAAAATATTGGTACCTTTTTAATACCATATGGAGATTGGAGCATCCCACCACACATCAACTATGTTTCAAGTCTTACAGACTACATGAGTCTATGCCCAGTTATGTTATATGTTGTGACTCATTGTGAAACAGTTGCCAAAGCATAGCAAAGTATGCTGCAGACTGAAAATGGAAATTGACACAGAAACAGCACCATTTTCTAGAAGCACTCCTGGTACTAAGCAGAGTTGGTCCACACAAAAAGAAGAGACAAGAGATTCCGTCTTCCATCACTTTCCCAGGAAATGTATACAAATCACTATACGAGAAGGACTGAAAAACAAGTGGGAAAGTAAAACAGGTCCCAAACCTTTGGGCCCAATCTACTCAAAGGATTAGGAAGATAAAAGAAAGAAACAGAAGGACAGCTACCTTATTGGGAAACCCAAAAGGCTGTAAAAACTGCCCTCACCCACTGGATAGTGGCATGCTTCATCATAGGTCCACTAACACATCCTGGTGCAGACCAATGTACAGGATGGTGTGTAAAATTATTTTATGTAGAAAAGTAGAGGGTTCCCAGTTGCAGAAAAGAAAAAGTAGTGGGTCCCCTTCTAAATTGTATTGTAATATCTGGGTTTGATAGGTTATCATGGGTGACAGTGGAGCACACACCCAAACAACAGCTAGCCCCCATTGCCAAATCAACTCATTTTTGACAGGAAATGTATTGTTGATGTGTCCTGATTGCCTTTAGAGGCCAGTTGTTTTGCATGTGCCAAGGCGAGTCACACAAGCAGGTAAAGGTTTTATCAGGAGAAGTATGGGCTTGTTGGACTGTAGAAATGGTATGGCTTCACACAGATTCTGGAACTTTCTGTCAGAGAAATGTGAGAAAAATCTGTGTTTTTTTGGCTAATTTGGAGGTTTGAAGGGCATTGTGGGTAAGAACAGGAGGGAGATCTAGGCAAGGCACACTTCCCAAGACTGAGCCCAGCTGTCTAGTGTTGAAACGTGTGGGTTTCATAGGTATCCAGTAGTAGCGGTTGAGCCCAGTCCAAAATACACAGCTAGTCAGGGTGCAAATAAAGGGTTGATGTTCAGTGAAAGAATTTAATTTGTCCATGTTGCATTTTGAGGTTTTTCTTGTTGCGAGTGCTGGACCCAACCACACAACTGGGATTGCATTTGTATTAGGAGGAGTGTGGAAACACTGAGAGGTAGGACTATAGGATCCCCCCAGATTCTGGAACTTTTTTTCACAGAATTTTGAAGGAAATGCAAGTTTTTTGGCGATGTTTGAGGCTTGAAATACATTGTGGGGAAGAAGAGTTAGGGAGTACAACACAAGGCACACCGCGTTGGACTCCCTCATGGGTCTAGCTTTAAAAAATGACTAGATTTGGTAAGTTTCCCTTGGCGGCTGCTGAGTCTGACCCAATCTATCCGTGTTGCATTTTGGGGCCTGGAATGGGTGCTGGGCCCCATCAAGTGAGTGGGGTAGTCTTTGTATCTGGACATATGTAAGAATGCTGGGTGGTGGGACTTTTGTGGATCCACACATATACTGGACCTTACTCCCACAGGAATGTGAGCAATATACATTTGTTTGGCTATATTTGAGGTTTAAGTTGCATTTGAGTAAGAAAAGAAAGGGGGATTCAAACAAGGCACACTATGCTAGCTTCTCCAGGGAGTCTAGTTTTTAAAATGTCTGGGTTTTCCAGGCTTCTCTGGGTGGTGGCTGAGCAAAGGCCAATAATCCACATTTAAACACCAGAAAAAAGGGTTTCTTTTGAGTACAAAAATTTGATCTGTCCATGTTACATGTTTAGGCCCTCCTAATGTAGGCAATGGCCCACCACATAAGTGGCATAGAGTTTTTATCTTGATGAGTGTGGGTACATTGAATGTTAAGTATTTTGTGGATGTTAGCAGATTTTGGAAAAATCTGTCACAGAAATTTGAGGAAAATGTGTGTTTTAAGGCTATGTTTTAGGATAGTAGCACATTGCTGTACTTTCTTGTTCTCCATCACAAACAGCAAGCAAACTTAAACCACCAAAATTTGGAAATATGTCTACTTTTGAGAATAATGCGTCATGGAAATTATGCTTGTTCCGGAAAGCTGAGAAGACTGTGATTATAAACAGAAAATATTTAAAAGAGACAAAATATGCTTTCTTACACAAATGTCTTCCACCTTTTTAAAAAATTGCTATATTTTGGCTATTATCTTGGTTCCCTCTAGGGCAGAGGTCTTCAAACTTTAGTAGGTTGAGCCCCCCCAGTTGAATTTTTCTAGACCACCTGACAGACATTTCTGGAATCTGGTACACTACATATTCGCCTGCCACGTGCATATCACGGGCCATATCCAGCAAATAATGTTCAACACAATAAGAGTGTTTAGTAAACTGCAGGTTTGTGAATGGGTGTGGAGGAATGACTGAGGCTGATTTCACAGCTCAAACCACAATTTTCTAAGGTAAAATGTGCGCAAAGTCTTTTTATTAGGATGCCTTGTTTTATACAGGACAAAGATTAATAATAACACCACCAACATAAATGTGACGGGTGTGCCGGTTTTTATCCACATAGACTGTCAATCTCTGGATGGATTTTTGCTACTGCCATCCTCAGGTTGTGCTCCATATTCAGTCTTGAACGGTAATCCTTTAATACCGCAAGTGCTGAGAACCCAATCTCACATAAATAGGACAAGCTGAAAGGGAAGAGAGTTTTGATAGCAGTTTCTCTCAAAGCTGATTACTCTGCAGACATTTTCAGCCAAAACAGTGACTGTAAGGGAGACCGTGTCATCAGATTTTTCGAGCACTTCCTAGCTCAGAGTTGGTGCACTAGAAACAATTCTTCTCTAGAAACCATTAACAAATGTTTTAGGTAGCATTATAAGTGGATAATTGCCCACCAACCAGTTATAGATCTGAAGAGAAAGGTGAAAGTCCACAGAGAGGGCGCTGAAAGAACACCTAATTGAGAATTCCTTAGTGGTACGATAAGTTGCTTACCTGAAGCAGTGGGGGTTTAGGACACGTCGGGCTTATGTTTAAAAAAAATAGAACTGATAATAAATTAATGATGTTGCCTATTTTACATCAGAGCAATATCGTCTGACAGACTTTGTGGTGGCAGGGACATGTTAAGGAGTTTGGATGCCCTGGGCCAGTACTATTTTGGGGGCCCCTGTTCAGAACAGCTTTGAGATTAAATGATTCACTTTCAGCTCTGCCATACCCTCTTTAGCCAGGCTACAAACGGTGCACAGGCACAATGGTCGAAATTCTAAAAGTGTTTACATCTAATACTCAGAGATAGTGATGTGTGTTTTCACTGTTGTAACAACGCAGCTGCCCACTAATTTTACAACAAATAATATCTGGGATATCCTCCAATTTCTCATATGTGAGGACCTGTTTTGATCTAAAATAAACTTTTTTATGGTTGTTGCATGAAACAAAAACATTTCTCTGCAAATAGTACTTGTGTACAGGGGCGCAACTAGACCCGAACTTCGGGGGGGGGGGGGCTAACACTTCCATCCAGAGCTGGCCCTAGCACTGGTCGCACACAGTGCAACGGTCTGTTTTGGTACCCCCTCCCTCATTTTCTCCTTCTCCATGAATTTCCTCACTACCGCTCACCAACAATGCACCCCATCTCGCTATAGCACCTTTCTGGCAAACATTTAATTTTTTTATAGCGCTACTCATAGTTAACTACACTCAGTTCTTTGATCTGATTGGTACACATTCTTTGTAGCAGGCCCATTAAACCTCTACGCTGTGTGGGTGGCATGAGTACCCATGTGAGTGCAGGGTGAGCCATGCAACAGTGTGAGAGTAGGGTAAGAGGAGCGAGCATGGTGAGTGAGGTGACCATATGAATTTGGGTGTGGATGTAAGTGCAGAGTTGGACAAATTAATGTATGGTTAGTGATGGTCTTATTTGAGTGAGTTTGCACATTGAGCAGTAAGGGGGACATGTGAGTGAAGTGTTGCATGAGTGCAGGGTGAGTAGTGTGCTTGTGTGACTGTAGGGTGAGGTACAGGGTGAACAGCACACGTGCATTGTGAGTGCAGAGTGATTACTGAGCTCAGGGTGAGGAGTGATCAGTGTGAGTGTGCATGGTGATCAGTGTGAGTGTATTGTGATCACTGTGAGTGCAGGGTGAGCATGAAAGTGAAGGGCAAGAAGGAGGACTGAGTTGTTTGAATGCATGGTGCATTCCCAGACACTTGAAGTAACTCAGCAGGTTATTGACGTCAGCGTAGGGTTTCAGATATGTTGAACTATTGCTATTATGGCATCACCAGGGATCAGGGTGGAGGAAATAAATGTGCTGATCTTGCAACAACCTTTCAGTTTTATGATTACGGTTGCCAGCTCATTATTTTGATGTCCCATGCAGTACAAAAAATAAACAGTCACCTAAATCTGTATTGTCAGCACTTGTCTGTGCATACTTTGAACAACAAATATAAATAGTAGCACTTTTAATTGTGTTCTATAGCTGCCTGAATTGTCCATGACTGATTATAAAATGGAACAAAGACAGAAAAATCACATTTCAAATGCATATATACTTATTTATTTATAAGCATATTTAGTGTCAAAACCAGCAATTTGCAGGTTGTTTAAAAAACACATGGCTGGCTGGCATTTTTCTGCAGTTCTGCAGAATGCAGCACACATAGAAAGAGCAAAAGTGAGGAGAAATTAAACATTTCTCCTTGTTGCGTCCGGGTCAAATCCAGGTTTTCCCTGGTCTTAATATTGTCACTGGCCCATATTTATGCCACCCTTCTAAATCTGGGGCAGTGTCAAATGCCCCTTTCACGCTAAGTATTGCGCAAAATGGTGCCTTATTTACAAGGCAGTGTCAAGCCACGTTAATCGGCTTGTCACTGCCTTGTAAATAATGCGAAGCCCCTATCGCCACCACAACATCAGAAAACGTGAATTTGTGGTGGCGATAGGGGCTTGTAAACATTCCCCCAAGTAATAAAACCATTCAAACACTGATCCACACAGACATTGAAGCATTCTTTCACAGACCCACTGAGTTACTAATATAGCCAGTCTGAAACCCACTCAGGTACTAATGCACCCACTCACACACCCTCTTCGACTATGATGCAGGCCCTGACAAACCTGCTTAGATATTTATGCACCAACCACAGATCCACTCATACACTGATGCACCCCCTCATAGACTCAGACAGACACTGATGCACCCTCTCACAGACCATCACAGACCCTCTTAGATACTAACATACCCAGTTACTGACTGATACGGACACAGACAGATGCACTCAGAGATTCAATTACATAGTGATGCACCCACTAGCATAGCCACTCAGACACTGAAATGGTCACTCACTGACCAAACAGTCACTGATGCATCTACTTAGAGATCTAGTAAAACAGTGACACACCTAGTCCCAGAGTTAGTGAGACAGTGAATCACCCACAGAGAAACCCATTTAGACAATGGCTCACCCACTCACAGAGCTACTTGAATGTTGATACACTCACTTACATTCCCGATCACACACTAATGCACCCATTCACAGACCCATTCAATTACTGACATGACCAGTCACTTACTCAGTCAGACACTGTTGCAGCCCTTGTAGAATTCCATTTAGACACTGATAAACCTAGACACAGACCCATTCAAAGTGTGATACATTCTGTCACAGACGGACTCAGACACTTGTGAAGCTTACCAAGGAGCTACACAGAGTAAAGTACACACTTGCCTTCACATTTACAGAGTTAGAAAACATTTTAATATGTATAGACTGAAAATTATAGTTACAAATGTAAAATGTGTTGTTTGTGTGCATTGAGCTCCTGCTTTTGCTCTGCGCATACGCGATGGGTTCAGAAAATATTTTTGAGGAATATAGTTATTTTTTTAAATATGCTTTTCAGTTTTGGGTTAATGGGTGGCTCTGAGAGGAGCCTTAGTGTTCATTATGACTTTGTTGCAGCTACATGTAAGAGCAGATGCACAGCTTCAGGTTCCTGAGAAACACTCTGTTCCTTTCATTTGTGAAGTGAATTCCATCATTTCTATAGATTTTGGCCATGTCAAAACACAGGTTGCTGTAGACAGAGCTGATGTTTCTTTCCTTGGCATACATTAGAGTATATTAGAGTGCACAAAGACAGTGTCAAGGAAAAGTGACATTAGTATCCTTTATCAGGGCTACTAATCCTACTGCAGTCAGTGTGTCGAGGTCATTGCCACCACAGTGCACAATCATGAGGTCAGGCGGTTGGAACTTTAAAAAGGTTTTAACCAAAGGCAGCAATTGGTGCCACTTTCATCCTCTCTGCGGAAACCATTTAATATACATATTGTCATTACCTCTGTCTTGAGCATTCTTTTTGCCCCATAAAACATAGCTGTGACCTACAATGCATACTGTAAGCATTTTGACGGCAGATGTGCTAGGAATCAGAAGCTGTTTGTAGCTGAATATGACATTTAGTATACCGAAAGGTAGCTAAAATGGTGGACAGAATGCGGTTTAAGAAAAAGTGATAAGTCATTGGGTGTTCATAGACATTGCATACCTAAAAATAGGTTGCATCTTAGATTGTCAAATAAGTACCTTTGTTATTGGTTGTGGAGAAAACATTGAAAGGTACAATACACTTTATAAGGTAATATTTTTAAGTAGTCAACCACACCTTCTTTTGTTGCAGAAACTGTTACTATGGAAGTGAAGGTGAAGCAGTGTGGGGGAAGTGTCTCAAAGTAAAGTGTGCTTTTGAAATATAAAACGGAGTATTATATATATCGCATATATTTGAAAAATAATTTTTTTCCAAATTAGTAGGATGTAAAAAGGTGATTGGTTGGGTAAAAAAAAAGTAGTGTTATTGGAAATGGGTTTTTGAACTCCCCCATTGATTCTCAACTCTATCACAACGTTACACTGGGGGTGTCACTGGGGTCTGCAGTGGAGTCACGACTCCAGCAAGTTTCACTACCAAATTGGGGTTCTTTAAAACAGAGTAGTAAAGGGTTAGTATAAGTATCCAATAGAAAATCTCTTTAGATTTTGAAAAAATGAAGTGAATATTTTGATTTGCTAGATCAATTCATTTCTGTGAGAAAAGAGAGGTCAAATTTGCCATTACTGGTTCTTCTTTGTTGAAAGTGGTACGGATTATGTACAATACACAAAATTCGAGGTATGTTTGATTTGCTATTTTGGCAAGGTTTTTTAATATGAAATTACATGTATAATTAGATTTATTTTTCATTATCATATAGAAGGATTAGATTTGTCAGAACATCTACATGGATTGAAGGAATAACGTCCAAAACACTTTGGACACCTAATTCTGAGGTATGCCCTTTTTGTTATTTGTTGGAACTATTTAATGATAGGACAATTTCAGTTTGATAAAACTATATCATGAGATTAAACCTATTGGATACACAGACTATACCCTCAAAAATGCCCACCTGCATGTTATGTAGTCCTGTGAGGAAACACTAAAAAATAGAACAGGTACTCCTAAACAGACAACTAGACAATAAGAAGGTTATTTGAATACTATGTGCTCTATTAGGATGTTGGTCGGAAAATAACCCCGGCCGCCATGGTAGCGGAAGTCAACTGTCTGCTGGTACCGCAGCAAAACCGGCAATTCGATTAGGATCAACCACCCCAAAAATCCGAACGCGGTGGAACGAGGCCACCAAAGACTGCCCGTAGAGGGCCGAACAGGCGAAAATCCATCTGCGGTGGTCGGATTCGCGGCGGAAACACACTAAACTGCCGCCAGGCCAGCAGAGAAACCACACGGAAAATTAGGATTCCACCGATGTGAAAAAGGGCCGTTCCGCTGTTTCCGACCGCTGCAGTCGCAAACAGTGATGAATGGGAGATCCAGCAGAAGGGCTGGAGCATAGCCATAGCTGAGGACACTCCGTGAAAAATATGGCGGTCGACAAAAAAGAACGCACAACAAGACCACCAAGCGCACACAGCACACTATCCCTGCCCCCAAAAACACCTAACACACCCCAATGACACCACCCCATGGCAACTTAAAAAATACAAATCCAAGTTCAACCCACACAACACACCTGACAGCAATACTCCATTTTGACACACCCACATAGCTGAACATAAAACCAGCCCCTTCCCTGACCAGAAGACTTTGCAATACTCCACAACTGAAGGGCCCAACACCAGAGCACAAAGGAGAGGCAAACCTGCACACATCACACCAGCACAAAAACACACACCACCCCCACCACCCTCACAACTGCACCTCAAAACGTTAGCACATCACACACCATGGCACAACAGACAATGCCCAAATTCACAGAGAGTGAGTTGTCAGCCATGGTAGATGAGATAATCAGAGTAGAACCACAAGTGTTTGGTAGCCTGGTCCAACAGACACAATTAGCCACAAGAGCACAAATGTGGGCAAGGATAGTCGACAAGGTCAATGTAGTAGGGACCACCCCGTGCTCCAAAAATGAAATCATGAAGCGGTAGCATGGCCTGAAGAGGGTTGTGAGACAGAAGAACAAGAACCGTGAGCTGGCTCAGAGGACTGGCCGTGGCCCTCCCATTCCACCAAAAACATTCACTGCATGGGAGGAGAAGGTGCTTGCCATACTGCATCCAGAGAGTCTCACATGAATAGCCTGGGGAGTGCAGGCTGGTATGGACAAATAAATGTTAACCATTACACTGCCATGCACAGTCTTGCACAACTACAAAGCTACACCTCCTAGGCCTAAGTACATTCATATGCACCCCAATACCCAACATAAGCCCCACACATCCACTCCATCTAAATCACCCCAAAGGTAGCATGCAACATTCCCAGGGTTGCATGTGTACAGGCAGCCAGCACTACAACTTCCACCAGGCAGCCCTGTCTGACCCCTGAACAGGATGGAGCACTCCCTCCCACCCAGAAGCATGTGGCAGCCATTGTAGTGTTCACCTTCGCCTAACAGGTAGTCCGCCATCTTCCCAGGTTGTGCGGTTTGGGGGTGGGAGGCCTGTACTTCTACTCCCACCATGCCCCCTTGTCCAAACACTGAGCAGGATGGAGCACTCTCTCCCACCCAGAAGCATGTGGCAGCCATTGCATTGTTCACCTTCACCTAACAGGTAGCCAGCCATCTTCCCAGGTTGTGCTGCTTGGGGGTGGGAGGCCTGCACTACTACTCCCACCATGCCCCCTTGTTCCCCAGCTTAGCAAGATGGAGCACTCCCTCCCACTCAGAAGTATGTGGCAGCCATTGTATTGTTCACCTTCACCTAATAGGTAGGTAGCCATCTTCCCAGGTTGTGCTGTTTGGGGGTGGGAGGCCTGCACTACTACTCCCACCATACCCCCTTGTTCCCCAGCTTAGCAAGATGGAGCACTCTCTCCCACCCAGAAGAATGTGGCAGCCATTCTATTTCTCACCTTCTCCCAACAGGTAGGTAGCCATCTTCCCAGGGAGGGCTGTTTGGGGGTGGGAGGCCTGCACTACAACTCCCACCGGCCCCCCTTGTCCCAACCCTGAGCAGGATGCAGCACTCCACCACACTCAGAAGCATGTGGCAGCCATTGTATTACAACAACCAAACATACAGGTAGGTAGCCATCTTCACAGGGAGAAGTGTTTGGGGGTGGGAGGCCTGCACTACAACTCCTACCAGGCCCCCTTGTCCCAACCCTGTGCAGGATGGAGTCCTCCACCACACCCAGAAGCATGTGGCAGCCATTGTAATACAACCAAACGTACAGGTAGGTAGCCATCTTCACAGGAAGAAGTGTTTGGGGGTGGTAGGCCTGCACTAAAACTCCTACCAGGCCCCCTTGTCCCAACACTGAGCAGGATGTAGCACTCCTTAGCACTCCACCACACCCAGAAGCATGTGGCAGCCATTGCATTGTTCACCTTCACCTAACAGGTAGGTAGCCATCTTCACAGGCAGGGGTGTTTGGGGGTGTGAGGCCTGCACTACAACTCCCACCAGGCCCCCTTGTTCCACAGCTCAGCAAGATGGATCACTCCCCCACCCGCAAGCATGTGACAGCCATTGCATTGTTCACCTTGACCTAACAGGTAGGTAGCCATCTTCCCAGGGTGGGGTGTTTGGGGGTGGAAGGCCTGCACTACAACTCCCACCAGGCCCCCTTGCCCCAACCCTGAGCAGGATGTAGCACTCCACCACACCCAGAAGCATGTGTCAGCCATTGTATTGTTCACCTTCACCCACCAGGTAGGTAGCCATCTTATGCTTTCTTGTCCCACCCCTGAGCAGGATGGAGCACTCCCTCCCACCCAGAAGCATGTGGCAGCCATTGAATTGTTCACCTACACCTAACAGGTAGGTAGCCATCTTATGCTCTCTTGTCCCACCCCTGAGCAGGATGGGGCATGCCCTCCTACCCAGAAGCATGTGGCAGCTATTGCATTGTCTCCTTCACCTAACAGGTAGGTAGCCATCTTATGCTCTCTTGTCCCACCCCTGAGCAGGATGAAGCACTCTACTACACACCAAGAGAGATGTGTCACAAATTCCACCCAAATGTGACAACAGAACAGGTAAGTAGACAGTGCATGCACCCCACCATTCCTCTCAAAAAGCATGGAGCCAAATGACAACACCAGCCCTCAAATACCAACAGAATTGACACAGATACAAATGCCAATAACAGTGTGAAGACAGCTAAGTGTATGTAACTGTCACAGAAACAGAAGTGTAAGTCACCAAATCCAATCTCAAAGCAAATGAGGGCACAAACATGCACAGCACTGAATGCTATCTGGAAGTTACATGGGGGCTGAGCTTGAAGGACCATATGAAAACAAACCAAGCATGGTCTGTCAAACCTAAAAATCTAAGCTCATGACATGACAAAGGCATGCATGGGATGACAATGCCTAGTACATGCGCAGATGTAACACCTGATAGGCAGAGTAATCACCAAAGATGCATCACATCAAGTTGTATTGCCGCAAGTTGTCAGATGACAACATGTCCTCGTAATCACAGAAATGACATGTGCGGCATGGTATCCATCAACATGTCACACCATGTAAATGTAATGTATGTACCTCCAAATCATGTCATGAGGAACATTACTGTGCAGACATACAATGTGTGAAATACTCAACTGTGTGTTGCCTAACCAGTAATATAAGATACATCGAACACAGCTTGAGGGGTGTACGTCAATGACCATTCCCCCTCTGTCCCACAGGTGACCAAGAACTGACTGCATTAGACGACAACCTCAACCTGCAGAGCCAGTCTCCACCCCCGGAACATGGACTCTCGGATGAGGTCTCCCTGGATTTGGAGGACGCGGAACTCGAAGCTGGCCCATCTGGTGTGCCAGGGGGCAACAGGTCCCAGGACCCCACTATACCCCTACCACCTGTGCAGCAACAACATCTATGCTGACCCCTGCTGAAATGACCTGTGCGGCCTCCACCACCACCAGTGCTGCCTGCAACACTCTCCCTGCCCCAGAGGATGACCACCCCACCCCACCAGCTGAGGAGGGCAGGGAGAGTAGGTGGGTGCCTTCAGTGGTGAGGCAACAGGTCTGTGGCAGCAGGGCAGGTGGGAGGGCAAGGGTCAGTCAAAGCCAACAGGACACTGGGACTGAAGCCCTGGACAACATCATTAGAGTCCTTGGGGCCTATGAACGGGCCCAGGGACAAATGGGCCGGGCTGAGGAAGATTCACGTGAGCTCCGCCTGATGCTGAGGTCCATAGACACCTGCATGGGCCAAATTGTGGACCTCTTGGGTGAGCTAGTGGTGGTTCTGAGGGACAGGCCTGCTGCACAACCAACACCTACACCTCCCTCCGGTGTCCCGCAGGATGACAGTTCCACATCCTCCCCTGCGGGCACAGAGAGGGGGGACTCCTCAGACCCCACTGGCCCTGCAGCAGAGCACCCTTACCAAATTACCAAGGGGCTGTCCGAAGAAATCCAAGGGAGGAACCCGTGGCAAAGCACCTGCCATACGCCAGTCAAAGAGCCAGCCATAAAGGCAACCCTCTTTACTATTGCATTGAGTTTGTTGACTGTCCTTCCCCACACTGCCTTGTTAACGGCAGCCGTCTGTTGGACTGGGTCACCACATCAATGTGGTGACCACTCGATTGTCTCATCTACCATCACTGACAACTCACAGCTTCACTATTCACCTATTTTTCAAATATTCACTCCCCTGTCACATGTACCCATTGTAAATAAACACTCCGTACACACACATGTTGTTGTGTCTGCTCCAGGATGTGCAGTCTTCACCATGAGTACAATCTAGCTGGAGTACAGATTGTTTGTAGGCAAGGAGAGGCTGAAGCGACCTAGGAAAACACAACAGAAGAATATTCACTAATCAGGTGGTACCACAGCCATCACACAACACTTGTCATCAGCGTACTCCAATCTGCACACATTACAATGAGCAACAGTACCAACATAAATATCCTGTATCTGTGCCAAACTACCCTGTCCCAGAAACATTGGCAGCCAGCACTGAGTCGACAACAGGCTGCAGTCACAAAGCTCACATGCACCTTTCCAAAAACAACGACATCAGCAGATAATGGCTCCTTTGTACATTGTCACTCACCTTCAAGTGAAGTAGCGGTTGGTGAGCTGTTGACGCAGGTCGACACCTTCCTCCTCTCCACTATCCTCATCACTTGACATGGGTTGATTTGCAGGAGGGGGCCTTGGCTGCTTATCAGCATCCAGGAGCAGGGGGATCTACTTGTGCAAGGCCAGGTTGTGGAGCATGCAGCATGCAAATACTGTCTGACACACCTTTTTGGGTGAGTACATCAGTGCACCTCCGGTCTTGTCCAGGCAGCGAAAATGTGACTTCAGGAGACCGTAAGTACCCACCACCACACGAAGTGTCCTCCCTTGGGCATCATTGTAGCGGACTTCAGCTGGGGTCCTGGGATTGCGCAGTGGGCTCAGCAGCCATGGACGGTTGGGATATGCTGAATCACCTAGGTGAGAGATACACAGAGCAACTTTGTAATGTAACTGTGGCAGAGGACAGCATGTCACACACACAGCAAGCTACCTGACTCTTCGTACTCATCCACAATCCATTAATGGTCCAGAAGCAGATTATCCATCAGTCGGGGCATAATGCTGCTACGCATGATGTACGAGTCATGGGCCAAGCCAGGGAATTAGGCACAGAGGTGTGAGATGATCATATCCGCCTGGCACACCACTTGCACATTGATGGAATGGAAATGCTTCCTGTTCCTGTAGATGTGCTCACGTGCCTGTGGTGAAACCAGGCCAACATGTGTGTAGTCAATGACACCAACAACATTGGGGATGTGTCCAAGTGCATACAAATCTCCCTTCCAGCCACCAATTCATGCCTCCTGGGTAAATGGATATATCTGTCCTTGTGGGTCATCATAGCAGACAGGACATCAGGTAGCACCATGCTGAACATAGGTTGCGATATCCCACTTGCGCAGGATACCGCGTACTGGTATGACCTAGAAGCAAAAAAATGCAGTGCCGCCATCACCTTAGATGTTGGTGTGAAAGCACTTGGATATTTCCTGCAAGGCTGTAGGTGGGGCTCCAACATAGCACATAGGTCTCGGAGGGTGGCTCAATTCAGACAGAATTTCCATATGACCTCCTCATCCTCCATGTCTGCCAGCACTGTGAAGGGACAATGCACTCTTAGGTGAGATGAGAGCGGACAAATGTCAATACAATCCACCAGGAGATGGGTCCGACATCTTACATTTTGACTGACACAATGCCAACAATGACTAGGATCACAGTTCAGCTTACAGAACAACTGACATATAGGGACACCTTCAGCTAGAACATCCATACACCGGTCCACTTTTCACACAGCTAGCACCTCCCAAACAATATCCGACTATGTGAATGCCCAAAGGGATATGGCCACATCTTGCATGAGCAGCCCTGGGACTAGTTCCGACAGCATATGTGTAAAACAGCAACACTACTGTCTCATACCTACCTGCTGTACCTGCCACACTTTCTTGCGTAAGTCGAACCGGGCACACATCAACAACACAATGAGCCCAGTCTGTGCGTAAACAACAAGTCTGTGCATGAGCCATGAAAAGTAGACAGTCAAATATGTACATTGGGTAGTCAGACCTTCATCACTGTGAATTGCTCTGCCCTTTCACACATTAACATGTGTAGCCATTGTAGAGCCTATTACAACACTGTTCTGTGTACATGCCTTGCAATATCACAAGTGACAAGTAAGGGAGTACATGTCAATGTTTAAAATCATATACACAAATATGGCATGTGTACTCAGCAGTGGGGTAAAGAAGTATAACGTTACAACGCAAACATTTACAACAGATGGCTTTACAATGCAGTTTGTACATTGCATTATACCTTTAAAAGGCACACCACTACAATGCATGCCATTACACTGCATTTAAGGTAAGAGTTGGATAGTGTAGGGGTAAAAATTACTATTCTAACTCCAGTGGGTGCAACAGTAGGTTAAGTGTTGGATATTGTAGGGGTACTATGCGTTGTAATGGTATGCGTTGTAATGACATGCGATGTAATGCCTGCATTGTAGTGACATGCGTTGCAATGACATGCGTTGTAGTGACATGCAATGTAATGGCTGCGTTGTAGTGACATGCGTTGTAAAGGATGTTGCGATGTAATGACTGCATTGTAAATGTAGTGCAATGTAATGACTGCGTTGTAAAGGTTGTTTTACCGTGGGGTAAATGTTACATTGGCATTGTGTGCACAATCATGTGCCATTAATAATGTGGCCACTGTGCACTGTTGAGAACTGGCCATTGACACAATATGATGTGTCCATGGGTGCTGTCAAACTGCTCCGCCACCCAAATCACAGTCATTCTTAGAAATGTATGGCAGCCATGTAGCGGTAGCTACCGCCTTGCCCCAGCGGTGTGTCACTGCCAATGCCAAAGGCACACTCTCGGTAGTAATAGTGATATGTGTATTGCCAAATGGCGGTTGGCATGATCCACCACCCAAATCACAGTCATTCTTAGCAATGTATGGCAGTCATATCACAGTAGCTACCGCCTGGCCCCAGCAGTGTGTCACTGCCAATGCCAAAGTCACACTCGCGGTAGTGATAGTGATATGTGTATTGCCAAATGGTGGTTGGCATGCTCCGCCACCCAAATCACAGTAATTCTTAGCAATGTATTGCAGCCATATCACGGTAGCTACGGCTTGGCCCCATCAGTGTGTCACTGCCAATGCCAAAGGCACACTCGCGGTAGTGTTAGTGATATGTGTACAGCAATCGCGGTAGAGTAGTGCAATTCTCAAAATTGCCGTAGGTGTGCTCCGCCACCGCGGAGCCGGTCATTGGATGCATTGAAAAAGGCTGACCTGGAACGCCAATTGCAGCAGCTTAGAACCACTGAAACTACCCCAGGGGACTATATATGTGTGGAAGAGAGCCTCACATTTCCACAGCTTCCAGAGCCTGCTGCCTGACACCCCTCACCACCAACTGCTGCTGCTCCTGTCTCCAGAGCCTGCTGCCTGACACCCCTCACCACCAACTGCTGCTGCTCCTGCCTCAAGTGCCTGCTGCCTGACACCCCTCACCACCAACTGCTTCTGCTCCTGTCTCAAGTGCCTGCTGCCTGGCACCCCTCACCACCAACTGCTGCTGCTCCTGTCTCAAGTGCCTGCTGCCTGACACCCCTCACCACCAACTGCTGCTGCTCCTATCTCCTGGACTCAGTGAGGGCATGGACTGAGCATATCCGGGACCGTCCCTTCACCACCGAGGAGCTGAAGGTCCTGGTGGACGAGGTGCTCACACAGTATAGAAGGCTATATGGTGCTCTAAATGTCATGGTAAGTGTTTCAGAGTGGAGGTGAGAGTGCAGGGACAGCACACATGACGATGATCTGTTGCAGTATGTGCCTGAGAGTGTGGGGTTGTGTCATGCACTCCCTAGCATGCTCTCTCCAGGGAAAAGGGGTGTGTAGCCTATTTCACACATTTCCCTGCCTGCTCATCAATTTTGGAGGGACATGTATTGTCTTGTCAGCCATACAGTGACGCAGAAAGTTGGTAATGCAGGAGTCAGGACAGAAATTGCCTGTGTGATTGGTTGTGTGGGTCAATGATGTTCTTCACAGGGTCATCTGTGGCCTTAGTAAGGGTTTACACCCAGAGAGTACTGATGGAATTGTGTCTGACTCAAAATTTGCATCATGTATAGGGCAGCACCATGCTCAGGACTATAATACCAGAGGGTGACACTCTTGGCGGTAATTCACCTATGACACAGCAGATTCTTGTACTTTTGTGCATAGCCCCTTCCATTTCCACCAGCATGTGTACCTTCTCACATGTGTAGGCACTGTTTACACTCTCAATTTGTCCCTTCATGTGACATTTCTGATGCCCCACGTTGGACATCAGTGTGAGCCCAACTGTCCTGCACAGTCACTGCCTAATTTGACAAGGACATTCCACTGAATGTATAGAGTGAAACATGTGTGTTGTTTGCTTGACTATCCATCGAAGAGCCATCTCAGCCCTGTAGATTGCACATGACAGGCCTTGTGAGAAGGGTGTCTGATTGTAAGATCATGACCTTCAATGTAACCTCCATGACACAGTGAGCCATTCACAGGGCCAGGACATTGATGGCTGTGCAGTGTTGGCTACAGTGAGTCTGCCCCTAAACATATTTTGTAACACAATGTATTTCTTACTCACCCTCAAAGTGGATGTTAGATGTGTGCAGCCTACACATAGCTTTCTGTGCTGGCATCCTGCACGTGTATGAGATGGGCAGGTACTGTGCCCACCCTCATACCTGCATGCTTTTTCATATTATTCTCCCATGCTAATGTACTATGTGAGATGCTGTAGTGTCTCTGCTAGACATATCTGTGAAGTTGTGCTGAGTTAATATCCTGCTCCTGTACTGAGAGATAATGGTACATAAGACTATATAACTGATTTTTTGCCCTCTTGTCTCCCATGCCTACTGCTCAAAGTCCACCAGCTTAAAGCCATGTGGAGGGCCATTCCATGCAAGGTGCGGGCTCTGGGTGTCTCCAACTGATGGCGCACACACTGTCACAAGAGGTGGGATGACATCTGACAGCTGAGCAAAAATGTGGCAGAGATGACGCTGGGACTGCTCCCTCGGACTGGAAGGTTGGTGCGCAGGAGCATGACACCACTAATGGCCCACATCTTAGCTGTGACACAGCCTGAGCTGAATACACGTTTGAAGGAGCATCAGCAGCAAGCTGAGGGTTAATATTCTGGGAAGGGTGACTTTGATTGTGAGTGGCTGCATGTGTTCACCGCCTGGGCCAGCGCTGGGCTCTGTGATGTTGCTAGTGTGATGCAATGGCTTGTAAGTTGCATCTGTGTTGGGTGCAGCTGTCATGCATTTGCCCTACCTGTACTTTCTCATGTCATTGGAGTAATGGCCCTTGATATTGCATTCTGAGTCGTGCCCTTCTGGCATCATCTGCATTTGGGTAGTCAGTGACATCCCATGGAAGGGAATGGTAGTGTGCATCATCTGAGTGTGCTTTCATCAATGTGTGCATTGCCTGACCTCAGAATTGTGAGGACTGCCCCTCTGACACCAATGTGCAACTGTAGTTGTGCCCCAAAGTACGACATGGTGGATGGCATGAGCTCATGGCCATTGTGGACTGTTATGTTGGAGTCTGTATCTGTGTTGTCCACTTCTGCTGCCTCCAGATGTGACTGTGGCAACATGTTGGGAGGTACATCTTTACCGTCCTCAGGACCATAGGTGTGCTCAGAGGGATCTGTGTGTCTGGTTACACGGAGCCACCAGCAGGCTATTTGGCTGTGTGGTCATCACATGGGTCACTCATGCCACGTTTGCATGATAACACGCAAAAATCGACTTCTGAATGTAAGTTTTTTTTTTTGCAGAGTTTTATAGAACACAAACTTGACCCAAATCCAATCAGGTATCAGAGCCCTTTACATACCACCAGTTACGTTACATGACGACACACATTCATTCTTTGTTAGGCACGGGGAGGTTAAGTGATTTGCCCAGAATCACAGGATGTTCAGCGTCGTTTCCGAGACTCTAACCCAGTTCCCCAGGTCCGAGGTCGATGTTACTGCACAGGGTGGTGTGCAACATGGGGACGTCATCATCTTGTTTCGTGCTTTGCATGATTAATGCCACTGATAAATGCCACTGAACTGGCCCTACATCCCTGTCTCATGCAGTATATCCTGTGGGCACAGAAGGACAGGGGACGGACACCAGTGGTGAGGCATCACGCACAACTGCTACACATGAGCAAGAGTGACCAGCGCCTCGGTGGGGGACAGGAGTCTGCTTGAGGAATCACAGCCAGAGACACCAACCTCAATGTCATCTGACGCAAGAGGTGACACATCTATGTTGGTGGGCACAGGGAGCGGGAACTCTGCCTCCTCTTCCACTACACAGCGTCCAGTGCCCAACATCCCAGCTATTTCCACTACTGCTGCCCGTGTTCACACCAGTAAGAAGAGAAGAGTGTCCTTCACCCTAGGCAGTGCTGCCCCTGCCCCTGTCTCCCCTGCTGCCATCAGTGTTGAGTCTGTGGAACTTTTGCGCCAGCTGTGTGTAGGCCAGACAACTCTCATCATAGGTCTCAGGCTCACATGCCTCAGAGGCATCCCCAGCCAAGGATTCTCCTGTCCCAAAAGCATCTTGCAAAGACAAGGAGACAGTTGCGGTGCCTGCTGAGAAGCTGGTGCCTGCTAAGAGCCCACATAAAAAGAACTCCAAGGCAGATTCACCCACAACCTCAATTCCCATCTGCACCCCTGTGAAGCAGGGAATGGAGGGCACTGTAGGGGGTACACATGGTACACAGGGGATGGAGGGACAAAGGCAAGAAAAGGCCAAGTGTACCGCTGGATCCAGCATGTCCCCAGAGGGAGGGCCACTGGCTGCACCTGATGCAGCTTTGGTGGAGAGTGTGTTTGTTGTGTCCACCCCACCTCCCACTCCAACCAAGACAGGGAAGCCATTTAGACTCCCCAAGAAGTGGAAAGGCACCCCTCTCCATTCTCCCACCCACACTGTATCTCACGGCAGCATGACTCCACCTCCAAGTGCCACCAAATCACCCGATCTGAGCAGCCCTCTGGCTTCCATTGCCACTGATGCCTCTACCTCAGCTGGTTCTCTCTCATCCCGGTCCAGTCCTCCAACTGGCCCAGACACTCAGCCACCTCCCAGTCTGACTGACAGCCAAGTCTGAGTGAAAGTCCCCCTCACACACCTGTCACTCCCACAGTGGTGCTTGGACTGCCAATTGTTATCCCCCTAACTGTGTTGCTGACCATGGCAGGGTACAGTCTCACCCATTCCCTGTGTAGGATCTCATGTACCTAATCTGCACCTTGGACTGGCCACTGGTCTTGCTGTTCACTGCTGTTTGCCCATTCCCTGTGCATGATCTCATGTACCTAATCTGCACCTTGGACTGGCCACTGGCCTTGCTGCTCACTGCTGTTTGCCCATTCCCTGTGCAGGATCTCATGTACCTACTTTGCACCTTGGACTGGCCACTGGCCTTGATGTTCACTGCTGTTTGTCCATTCCCTGAGCAGGATCTCATGTACCTACTCTGCACCTTGGACTGGCCACTGGCCTTGCTGTTCACTGCTGTTTGCCCATTCCCTGTGCAGGATCTTATGTACCTACTCTGCACTTTGTACTGGCCACTGGCCTTGCTGTTCACTGCTGTTTGCCCATTCCCTGTGCAGGATCTCATGTACCTACTCCACACCTTGGACCGGCCACTAGCCTTGATGTTCACTGCTGTTTGCCTATTCCCTGTGCAGGATCCCATGTACCTACTCTGCACTTTGTACTGGCCTTGCTGTTCACTGCTGTTTGCCCATTCCCTGTGCAGAATCTCATGTACCTACTCTGCACCTTGGACTGGCCACTGGCCTTGCTGTTCACTGCTGTTTGCCCATTCCCTGTGCAGGATCTCATGTACCTACTCTGCACCTTGGACTGGCCACTGGCCTTGCTGTTCACTGCTGTTTGCCCATTCCCTGTGCAGGATCTCATGTACCTACTCTGCACTTTGTACTGGCCACTGGCCTTGCTGTTCACTGCTGTTTGCCCATTCCCTGTGCAGGATCTCATGTACCTATTCTGCACTTTGTACTGGCCACTGGCCTTGCTCTTGTCTACTTTTGGTGCCTATATGTATAATATGTGAATAAAGACAGTTACTCCTGTTGTCTGCTTTGTCAGTGTTCTTGCTAAATAAAGGGTTTTCTGTGTGGGTATGGTCTAATGTGACACATGCTCCGTATGCCACTTTAACATTGCCAATGGCTTGTTTCCCTTTTTCAGGGTTTTGCAGAGGTGACAGGCACTTCAGTGCTTCTTGACTCTGAGGCGTGGGGGTGCAATGATGGTGGTGTGTGATGAACTACTGTTATCATGATCATTCTTTGGTCAGGTTAGCTCAATTGTACACATGTCATGGTTGGTGGCACTGCCAGCACAAAGTGGGATTATATCCACAGGATTGCAGGCAGGCTGGCCAGGGCCATCATGTCTGTGTGATCTTTCTTGATGTGTGAACAGCAGTGTTGGTGTATTCTCATCTTGTGATGGCCAGTCATCCTAGTCACATGGGTAAAGTCCACTACTGAAGAACACACCACTTAAATCGCATGTCTTCCTCCCCATGACTTGCCAGTATGTGAGCCTCCCCACCACTTCATATTGTGACACTATACTGTGGGATGCTGATCTGTGTACAGGACTAATATACCACTCAGGACAGTTTCCCAATTAGTTATATGTGATTTACGTGTACTATTTTGCTGTCATGGTTGCTCATATGCAGTTCAACTGTTTGTGCTGCACAGTACTCTGGTCATGTTGTTTTCATCTGGGTGTCCCAGACTTGGGCATCTGTGGGTGATGGGTGAGCTGTATGTGTGTTTGATGAGGTACTTCTTCCCTTCCTGAATGGGATGATGTCTCTGTGCTATGGTGATTTGTGTTGTGGGGGTCCATGGTGTGGCACTCGTATCTGTGTGGAACTGGTATGTTTGGTGTCAGTGTGTGTGATTTGTTTGTGCGTTGTGATTCATTCAGATGTATGTTGCCAGTGTAGTGTGCATTACTTGTGTGTCTGTCACATATACTTAGGGCTATTCTTGTTCCGAGGTTTGTTTTGAGTGCATCTTTGGGGTTTTCTCCTCTGATATTTGACCTGTCACTTGTCAGGATTGTGCATGTGCAAGCATGTGGTACACTATGACACCATGTTGACTTGATCGGTGGTGTGGTATGCCTGTCTGTGTTTTCTTATTGACCCATTGTTCCCAGTTTGTGTCCATGATTGTTTTGAAATGCTGCACTTCTTGTCTGTGTTGGGGTATGTGCATTGTTCCTGAGTAATGATGTTGTGTACTCCTGTTCTGTCTGTGCTCCCATTGCCTTTCCACAGTTTTACTGCACAGGTCTGGGTTTGTTGTACTTCTGTGTATGTTGTTAGTGAGTTTTGTGTTTGGCTTTTGTTTTTGTCCCAGCATTGGTTCAGACATCCCTGAGTGTGTGTGTGTGATGTTTATGGATGCCCCCCAGGGAGTGTGATTGTTTGTTAGTGTATTGTCTGGACATTATTGGCACCCTTCTGTGTGTTTGTCACTGTTGTTGGGTTCTGCAGGTGTGAGGTTGGTGGGGAGGTGTGTGTGAAGGATCCAACTTGTGTTTGACAGTCATGGAGTGTGACAATGGGCCCTGTGTGATGTGCTGCTGACATACACCTGTCAAGTAGTTGGATACAGATGTAAGGCTGATCACTGCTTGACTTCAGAGACTACATTTCATCACTGTGCCTACGCACAGTTGTCTTGCTGTCTCCCTGAGTTGCTGTACAGAGGTGACTGTGGTTTCATTTCACTCACTGTGCCAGCCATGTGCGATTTGATGGGCTAAGGATGTTGTTATGCAATCCTTCTCTTGCATGTGATGGACACATGCTTAGTGCTTAGCTCCTTGGCCTTCCATTTGTGTCCACCTCACTTTAGCTTACCCATTTGCTGTCCTCCATTGCTGCTGACATCTGGTCTGTGTATGTGGCTGTGTGTCGGTGTGGGTTATGTCTGTATGACTTGACAGGCTGTTTGTCCAGTTCATTGATTGTTCGGATTCTGTATGAGTGTTCATTTTGTGCTTGGACTCAGTTTTCTTGACATGAGTGTTGTGTAGGTGTGGCGTGAGGGTTGCCCTGGCCCTGTCCTTCTGTGATGTGTGTTCCTCTGCAGCCCCACCTGCTGAGACTGTCTCCCTAATTGTTTGGTGTGTGGTGTAGGGTGTTGGTTCACCTGGCTGGTTATTGTGCATGGGGGGCACAGGAGCGGCATGTAGTATGTCCCTTAATGTGGGGGGGCTAGTGTGTGGAGGGTGGAGTTGTGGCCCTGTGATCTTTGCCATTGCCTATGCCTGGTGCCGTCCCTGCCTTCTACATTGTGTGCATGTTTTCCTGCATCTTCACCGGCGCGGTGAAGTTACCGGAACATTGCACTGATATCGTGGTTGGTGGGTGACCTGGATGCGGAGGGATGATTTGGTGATAGGTAGTACATGGGTGGGTACACTTGTGGATGTATTCCTGTCCCCACCAGGGTGTCTGGTGTGGACAGGAACCCTATCTCAGCCCATGAGTTGTGTGTTGTGGTTGTGTGTGGAGTTGTGTGATTGTGTACATTCGGCATTCTCCGCAACGGTGCATGACTTGCTGGTAGTGTATCAGGTACAGCACCAGGAAGACGTTTAGAGCTAGATCTATTGCGGTCGGGACCAGATGGAAGGGACGGGGAATCTGGTTTTGTGCTCCTCAGTCGTGCTTCCGCCGTCTCTGGTTGGGCTTTTTGTCTTCTGCGGTGCGACTGGCTGTTTGGGGCATCCTGATTTGTACGGTGTTTGGGACAACATTCCGCACGACGGTGTGTCTCCATTGGCTCCTACCGCCGTGTTGGCGGGTGCATTTTGTTGGCGGTTCGTGTCGCACCACGGCGGGCGGGAAATGGGCTATGTTTGTCCATAATAATATGGCGGGCGTGAGGACTGCTCCTGGCGTGCTGAAAATGGCATTTTCTGACACCGTCAGCTCCCTGGGGATGCCTCCCCCTGCCATCCTAATGGGCCCCTATGTGTTTAAGTCCTGAATCAATATATATCCCAATAAAAAGTAAGATGTTGAAAATTGGTGAATGTATAGAATTAAAGTGTGTATAGACTCAGAATCCGAAATTCCCCCTGTTTAGTAATAACACAGTGAAGGCATATTTACAAAGGTACCATTTGTGCTCCCTCTTCCTTTGTAAATTCATACAACTCAGTAGATATAGTGTTATATGTGTAATGAAATTTAATTGTTGTTGTCACAATATCTATCTCTCAGCATATTGAAGCAAGATTGTGAATATGTTGAGCTCATGTCTTTTAAAATTTTGTATTTTGTATATATTATGTAAATATTTTCTGTATGCACTTTTTGTAGCCCTGAAGAAGTCCAAAAAAGGACGAAACACGTTGGCTATGACTTTCTATGATCCACAACGTTTCCTTTGAAAAGATGAAGAAAAAAGAATAAAGAATATTTTAACTATAACTTTTGTTGTCGATTGCAGTGATTAGATGTTGAACATCACTCTTTCTTGATATGCTTTAAGTACAACATTGCACAGCATTTCTTTTTCCGGATTCTCAGTAAAATGTCTATAATGTTTCTAATCTTGCGTGTGCTGGACAACTGGGTAGATATGTTAATTTGAATTTTTATGCATCAGAAGGCATGTTTGCACTGGTGGAGAAAGGGGATGTGGCCTCAGACAACCACTCAGCAATCCTGCTGTGTGGGACTTACTGGAAGTAACAGGAAATGTATCTTGCCCCCAAGGACATCCTTAATGGCTAACTACCCCTTTTTCACCTCCAGTAAGTCCCACAGAGCAAGATTGCTGGTATGACTTTGAAGGTCATGCTTCCTTTCTCCACCAATTTGCAAATGCAGATCATGATGACAACTGATTTGGGGATGAAGTCCACTTTACTCCTCAGGTACCTTGGGGCCATCCTGGTACCTCCTGTAAGTTTTACACAGCTAGATTCCTGAAAGCTAGTCAGAGTACCAGCCCTCTTACTCCACCACTCTGGAAATGTGATTATTAGTTAAATAACAATAGAAATTCCCTGAAAAAAACAAAGGTTATAGGGACATTATAGTTAGGAATTAGCTTTTAAAACGGATCACTGACGAAATATCGAGAAGAAGAATATCGAATTGCCAAAATATCGAAGGAAAAATATAGAATGCCAAAATATCAAAGCCCTATCTCCAAACAGGTAAGTACAAAAATAGAGAATCCTAAATATCGTTGTAAAAAATATAGTTAGTCACAATATCGAATTTTTTTAAATGTCTTAAAATTAATGTAAAATCAATAAAATAAAACATATAATTAACTGAAACATACTTAAAAATACTTAAATTACTTTAAAATTAATAAATAATTAATGTAAGTAAAAAAATAATAATAATACATATATATTAATATAATATTTATTAAAAAAATGCAATCGTTTTTGCGTAGGATAGCGGGCGGGTAAAATTTACTATTACCACTCCAGTAAGTGCAATAGTAGGGAAAACGTTGGATAGCGGGAGGGTAAAAATTACTATTCCCATTCCAGAGAGTGCAACAGTAGGGAAAGCGTTGGATAGCGGGAGGGCAAAAATTAGTATTCCCACTCCAGACAGTGTAATAATAGGGAAAGCATTGGATAGCGTAGGGGTAAAAATTAATATTCACACTCAAGAGAGTGCAACAGTAGGGAAAGCGTTGGATAGCGAGAGGGTAAAATTTACTATTCCCACTCCAGTGAGTTCAACAGTAGGGAAAGCATTGGATAGCGTAGGGGTAAAAATTACTATTTCCACTCCAAAGAGTGCAACAGTAGGGAAAGCGTTGGATAGAGTAGGGGTAAAAATTACTATTCCCACTCCAGAGTGTGCAACAGTAGGGAAAGCGTTGGATAGCGTAGGGGTAAAAATTACTATTCCCACTCCAGTGAGTGCAACTGTAGGGTAAGCGTTGGATAGCGTAGGGGTAAAAATGACTATTCCCACTCCAGAGAGTGCAACAGTAGGGAAAGCGTTGGATAGCGGGAGGGTAAAAATTACTATTCCCACTCCAGTGAGTGCAACAGTAGGGAAAACGTCAGATGGCGTAGGGGTAAAAATTACTATTCCCACTCCAAAGAGTGCAACAGTAGGGAAAGCGTTGGATAGCGTAGGGGTAAAAATTACTATTCCCACTCCAGAGAGTGCAACAGTAGGGAAAGCGCTGGATAGCGTAGGGGTAAAAATTACTATTCCCACTCCAAAGAGTGCAACAGTAGGGAAAGCGTTGGATAGCGTAGGGGTAAAAATTACTATTCCCACTCCAGTGAGTGCAACTGTAGGGTAAGCGTTGGATAGCGTAGGGGTAAAAATGACTATTCCCACTCCAGAGAGTGCAACAGTAGGCAAAGCGTTGGATAGCGGGAGGGTAAAAATTACTATTCCCACTCCAAAGAGTGCAACAGTAGGGAAAACGTTGGATAGCGTAGGGGTAAAAATGACTATTCCCACTCCAAAGAGTGCAACAGTAGGGAAAGTGTTGGATAGCGTAGGGGTAAAAATTACTATTCCCACTCCAGTGAGTGCAATAGTAGGGAAAATAATAATTTAATATTTTATTAAAAATAAAAAAAATATTAATACCAAATAAAAATATTAAAATTAATTACCAATCACAAAATATTTAATAATTATTTATTATAAATACCAATGTTTTTATTTATAACCTATTAATAGTTAACAACCAGTTCATTTTCAATACCAAAAATTAATGAATAAAATTAATACCAATTAATAATTAATTAAGAATTAATTAATTAGCAATATACAACAATTATTTCAATAATTAATTATTTTCAATTAAATTAATTCCCATCATATTCCCCTATAAACCCACAACCCGCTACAAATAATAAATTAATACAATTAACATAATTATCAATTAAACAATTAATACTATTTAATTACCAATTAATACTATTTATTTACCAATTAATAATTAATCAACAACCAATTAATTTTCAATACCAATTAATAATTACCTAATAACAATTAAATTACTTCCCACCCTATTCCCCTATAAACCCACAACCCGCTACAGAAGTCAAACGCAAAATTTAATTAAAAATAATTAATAATTCCTAAAAATTATTATTTAATTTACTATAATTAAATTACTTCCCACCCTAATCCCCTATAAACCCACAACCCACTACTGAATTAAATTACAAACAAATTAAATAACATAAAATTCATTACTTTAAAAATATTCAAACATACATTCCAAAATGTATACATACTTTTAACACATAGTAACACTTAAAACAACTATATTATGACTGTCGATATTACTTACTTCTATATTATTTAAATCGATATTTTATTTCTCACCTGATTTTCAATATTCTTCACCACTATATTTTGGCAATTCGATATTCTGTCCATTCTATATTAAGAACTCGATATTCTGTCCTATCGATATTTTGAATTCAATATTATGTCTGTTTACCTTTAAAACATCTTAAAACTCACAGAAAAAAACAGGGACGTTATAGTTAGGTCCACGTGTCACTTGAGAAAAAACAGTGAAATTCAGCAGTTATAGTTACCCTGGCTAATTATAACTCGCTCCCCTGCAAAGCACTGCTTATGACCTCACATATTACATTACTCATGACATGGTCATTGACATCACAGATGACAACACTGATGACATCATCCACAGAATCACTGACACACCCACTCACACCCCAACATAACCATTCATATACCCATTCCAACTTCCACACCGTGAATCTGAAAAGTATTGAGACACCCATAGCAGAACTTACACACTCACTCACTGATTCAGAAGCCTGCATACACACATCTACTCAGTCACCCATACAACCACACATACACTAGCTCACTCACTCATACAGCCACTGATATTTCCACTCATACACCTATACAGCCCCTCACTCAATGTCAGTCAACCATAGAGCTACTCACACAACCACTTACTCACCTATACAGTTATGCACACACCCACTCACTTATTCATACAGATGCTAACACATACTCACCTATACAGTCACTGACACAAGCACACACACACCCATAGAACTACTCTCACAGTCACTTACTCACACATACAGTAACTCAAATACTCCAAAATTCACATATTGTCCCTTTCACAGATGCAATTACACACCCATATACCATTGACACATCCATTCACTCACCTACACAGCCATACACATACTCAGTCACCCATACAGCCCCTCACAGATGTACTCACTAACCTATACAGCCACTGACTCACCCTCTCACTCATCCATGCAGCAGCCACACATCTCCTTACCCACCTGCACAGACACTCAAACACCCATACAGGTGCTCAGACAACCCACCAATCACCTTTACAGCCACTCACATACTGACCCACCAAGCCAAACACCCCTTTAGACACCAACTGACAAACGTATGCAGCTATTCACACAACCTAGTCACTAATCACTTACTTATACAGTCAGTTACAAACCCACTCAATCATCCATGCAGAGAGTCATACACCCACTGATTCACAGATGCAACTTGGTATATATATTTGACACTCATAAATCTTTTAAAAACACTCACACTCACTGGATGATGTCATCAGTGATGTAATCAGTGATGTCATTTGAGATGTCATCAATGATGATGTCAGTGATGTCACTGACCATGTCATGAATGATGTAAATTGTTTCTTCATTAACAGTGCATTGCAGGGGCGCATGTTCAGCTAACTATATCTCCTGAATTTCACTTCTTTTGTACAAAGGAAATTGGAGCCTGACTATAACATCCTTGTCACCTTTAGATTTTTCAGTGAATATATATGCACAGAAAAAAAGGGTATCCCAAATTACCTTTTTGTGTTGTGCGTAGCAGACAAACGCCCATTCAGACTTCTATTATATTTGGCATGATTGTAGATGATGGTATGCAGATGATCCTTTTCGGTATTACAGGAAGTAGGGTATGTGTCATGGTAGATCCACGACATTTTGTGAAAATATACAAAACTAATGCAGTGCATGGCAATGACAAGACTGCCTTTGCAAAAGTTAAATGCAGTCATGTTGTTTTAATCACATGTTGGCTGCGTTCTGGATTAGGCCTTAGTTCTGGGTAAGTATTAGGTTTTTGTGCTTTTCCCTTACTTATTACCACTTTAGAATTGATATGTTTCTATATATTTTAAAATAAATTTACAGGGCTCTGCAGTACTACCTAGAAAATATATTTCACAAATATAGTGTACTGAAGTTTATTTACAATTTTTTCTTACATATTTAGTGCCATATTTATTAAAGGATGGTGTTGTACCGCTGCACAATATATCACTAAGGGGCAGATTTATTATTGTATTGCATTAACTCTACATTACAAGTGCAAAATCTAAAGTAATGCAAGGCACTGCTTTGCGTTCATCTACACACCATATTCTACATTCCTGGTGACTTTCACCTACAGCCCTACGGCACCGCACACTTTGCCACTTCACCACTTCAATCTACAGTTACAGTGTACCCCACTCCAATGTATACCACTCAACTCCACGCCACTCTATTCCTCTCTATGCCAGTCCACAGCATGCAACTCCATTACATGCTATTGAATTCTACCCTACTAGTTTCTACGTCATTCCACTGTATACCGCTCTACTCTATATGCAACTCCACTCTACACCACACCACTGTATGGTATTCTACTCTATTCTTCCCCACAGTGCACCACTCCACTGTATGCCACTCCCCTGAATGCTACCCCACAGCACACCATTTCACTCTGCCACTCCACTACACACATCTACAATCTACGTTATTTCACTGTATGTCACTCCACTTTACGACACTCCACTGTATGCTATTACATTGTTTTCCATTCCGGTGTACACAACTTCACTCTTGCTACTCAACTCTACACAGCTGATGAATACAGGCCCCAGCTAGGCCCGCAAGACACAAGGGTTCGCTCTCCTGTAACAGAATCTATAAGGAAGTTGGCACGGAAACTGCAAAGTACAAAAACAACGTTTATTAACCCTTAAGGGTGGTCCTACAATCCACACAACACTCTTCAGTATTGCATGGAGTAGTACACAGAACATTCGTACACAGTCCCCTTTTATACACAACAGAGGGGCTCATAAGTGGGTGGATACAACATGAGGCCGAAGAACATTACCATTTATGGTCATTCTCGATACTGAATCAATACATGGGCGGAGCCAACACACTCCTTGAGCCCGTGAAAGGACATGGTCAAGCAAGGCTAATTATAACAGATGTGGTCAAGTCTGGGCATGCGCCAGACGGACAAGAGGGAGCTATTTATAAACTGTTGCTAGGCAGATTACAAGAGCAACTAACACAGAGGTCGGACTCTCCTCGTGGTGAACACATGGCAGCATGCCAATACAAAATGGAGTCCGGACTTCGGTCAACATAACGAAGAAAACATGATCGCAAGGGAAAGCATTAATGTTTTCAGTAAATGCTTAATCACATTCTGCCTTAATTTACAACAGACGACCCTTTCAGCATTTACTGAAGACATCCGGCTTCCAAGAATAATCATCATATATGTCAATTATCATCATTCCTTTAACCTCTTTAGCTAGACCCTTTTGGTGAGCAACATCGGCAACAGCTTTCTTATCTGGAATGCAGAATGAAATGCATATAGAACAGCACAATGGTCCACATTGAATACACATACAGAAAAGGAACAGAATTGCTATAATAATACAGAGACCAGTTAAGACCTTCCATCCCCAGGCAGTAACCAACGCCCAAAACCATCCAGAAAAGGACCAAGTGCCGTTTTCTGTGTGGATTTCAGCTGCTATTTTATGCAGCTTGTTAATGGCGTTATAAACGGATGGCGTATGATCAGGGATGAACACACAGCAGCTACTTCCAATAATTTTACAGGCTCCTCCTCGATCAGCTAGCATTACATCTAATACCATACGATTCTGCAACGCAACAATCCTAGTTATTTGTAACTCTTCCGTAAGATTCCCAAGAGCAGCGGCAGTCTGATTGGTCACAGCTTCTACCACTCTTGTTAATCTTCGGATCTTCCTACTATTCGAAGCGGCTCCAACAAAGAAAAACAGTCCTAAGTTAAAATCAATATACTGTTGCAAGCTGGTATCGGTCTGATCCACATCATCAATTGATAGAGTACGTTTGTATCTATTTACAGTCACATTATTCAAAAGTTTCAAATCCTTATGATATGACGCGGGTGCTAGGAATACAGGAGGTAATAGGAATGATACATAGCATACCCCAGACCACCCAGCCGGCAAACGGTAATAACCTTTATTTCCACACACAAAGTAGGTATTATGGGACGCTAGGAAGGTACTGTTATTCAACCCGTCAAAGTTCAATACGGTTATGCAGTCACTGACACCAACAGGGATAAAACCCACACTCTGGACACACAAGTCCGCTTGAGCTTGTGCTACTTGGATTACGAATTTGTCCTTCCCCACAGTGTCTCTGGTGTTCGTGAAGATATAGGGAATGGATCCATTGTCCGGTCGGTACTCTTCCCATTCCCAAATTGTCCCATTCGCTTGTGGATACCCATTCTTGTCCTGATGGCATTCTTTATTAAGTCTAAAAAGCAATCGTCCCACTGTCGGTTTCCGAGTGGCAAAAAGCAAAGTGTACCATGCTCTACAAGAGCCATTATGAGAGAAAGGAAGTGGTATGAATGGCGTTCCTCCTTTCTTCTGATGGGCTGGCATCATCCCACATATCCAACAGTTCGTAGCATTCGTAGCAACGTGGGTATGATGCAGCATCTGGATGAAAGTGTTGTTCAAGTAAGATTGTCGATGCTTCAACTCTTGATACGGTAATGTATAAAAGTAGTGCTCTTCAGGCACCGGAGTTGTCAACACAAGTGTATTCCGAGCAGGAGTTACCTCCTCCACAAACCATGTGGTTATCCCAACAATAGCTACTGTTAGCATGAACCCCAACGCACAAAGGATTTTCTTCTTCTCCATGTCAAAAGAAACAATACCCTGGTATCTTCCTGAAACTAAAAAGTCTGTCAGAACTCTTCCCCTTGGGCAGCGGTTGATTTCTTCACCAGCGGGCCAAGACGGGTGTCGCTACACTAATGCAGGGCTGATCCCCCCCCCCTTGCCTCATCGGCTCTCCGTTTCACTAACCCAAGGGCCGTTCTGACAGTATGTCCCGGTACTGGAAACCTTACTTCCTTGGTCGAAGATGATATCGCCTTCCTCCAGAAGTCGTGTGGTCCGGAAAGAGCTCCTCAGTGTCTCGTGGCTCAGCAGCACGGCCTGTCTCTGCTGCTAGGATTTCTCGTTGATCGGTCAGCACGGCAGACTCCACCAATCCGGGCGGTACCTTTCGACAGTGCAAGGAATGGATCCAATTCTTTCGGTTCGAGACTCGCACAGCCGTCCTCGTTGCAAGGAGGACTTGTTCAGGTCCTACCCATCTCGGCTCCAAACTGTTCGTTCTGTCGAAGACCTTCACCATAACATGATCTCCAGGCCGGAGACCATGTCCTTCGCCGGTAGACCGATCAGGGAGCGCCTCTCGGACCTGTTGATGAATAGAAACCAAGTTATCCATTAACTGTGCCAGATAATCGCTCATCATTACACAAGGTACATCATACACAGCCTTAGGCCTTGGTGGACCCCAAATGTTCATTGGGCGTCCGAATACTATTTCGTATGGCGTAAGGCCGGTTCGAGAGTGTGGCACTGACCTAATTGACAATAACGCCAGTGGCAGGGCGTCTGGCCAAGTCAAAGACGTTGAAGCTTGGATTTTGGCGATCTTAAGCTTCAGTGTACCATTATACTTCTCGACTAGTCTGGCAGACTGAGGGTGGAACACGGCATGAAACTTCTGAGTGATGCCTAGGCCCTTCAAGACATACTTTATAACATCCGCTACAAAGTGAGGGCCATTATCACTCCACAGAAGTCTACAGACGCCGTATCGAGGGAAAAACTCTTTTAGCAGTAGCTTCGCCGTGGTCATTGCAGTATTGTCTTTCGTAGGGTACGCCTCAACCCATTTGCTGAAAGCGCAAACCACTACTAGAACATACTTCAAATTGTTACAGCGCTCAAGCTGGATGTAATCCATCTGCAGAACCTCAAAGGGTGCAGTGGGTGTCGCAAATCCTCCTGCTGGAGTTCGAGTGCCTTTCCCTGGATTATACTTCAGACAGATCATACAGGTCTGCACCACCCTCTTTGCCGTGCTAGCAATCTCTGGATGCTCCCAGACTTGGGTAAGCAATTTCACAATTGCGGAAGCTCCAACATGTGCTAGCCCATGTGCCATCTGAACCATAGGTTGTACGAAAGCCGTGGGTAACTTCCATCTATCCATCTGTTTATTTCTCCAACAACCCTCGTCATCCAGTTCTCCTTCGCTAGCCCATTGTTCCCGCTCTTTGTCAGAAGCGGTCCTTTGCATTTCTCGCACTTCCTCCTTCGCATCACGCCATCTCTCCACCTGTGACTTTACTACATACATGGCAGTAGCGCCGGGCTGCATCGCAGTCTCCCGTGCTACTCGATCCGCTAACGCATTCCCTTCTCCAACTTTATCAACCACTTTCCTATGGGCGCTACACTTAACGATAGCAATTTTCTTTGGGTATGTCAATGCAGTTAAAAGATTATGAACTAACTCTCCATGCATTATCTGTACTCCATGTGACGTTAAAAACCCTCTCTCCTTCCAGAGTAGGCCGAAGTCATGCGCTACTCCGAAGGCATAGCGGCTATCTGTATAAACATTCACACATAATCCTGTACTGAGCTCACATGCTCGTGTTAATGCTATCAGTTCCGCTGCTTGAGCTGATTTCTGTGGTATGCGTGCTGTCTCCACTATCGTGTGTAATGTGGTAATTGCATACGCTGCTGAAGTCGTACCATCTGGTAGCTTCAGGCATGATCCGTCTACCCACAACTCTCCATCTACATCTGAAAAGGGCGTATCCTGGAGATCAATACGACCCTTTGTTTGTTCCTCAGTCACAAGAATACAATCATGCGCTTTCTGCGCCTCAGGCTGGGTCTCGGGGTATGGCAACAATGTGGCCGGGTTTAATGTCACGCACCTTTTCAACGTAATATGAGGAGCCAAAAGCGTCAGCTCATATCCCGTTAAACGGCACTGGTCAAATGCTGCGTCTTTGTTTGATTAAGCAGGGCATCCACAGCATGGGGAACTAACACCAACAATTTATGGGACAACACAATTCCTTCACTTTGGCGTATTGACACAGCTGTCGCCGCTACCGAGCGAAAACACCCTGGTAATGCTCGGGCGACAGGATCAAGCACAGCCGAAAAATATGCACAAGGGCGCTGCTTATCGCCGTGCATCTGCACTAAAACTGACAATGCACATCCATCTTTCTCATGCACATACAACGAAAAGGGTTTTGCATAATCAGGGGTCCCTAACACTGGTGCTGAACAAAGGGCCTGTCGCAGTTGCTGAAAAGCAGCATCACACTCATCTGACCAAGGGATTGGGATAGGCGTGTCTTTTGTCAAAAGAGCTAGTAATGGCTTAGCTATGTGTGAAAACCCCAATATCCACTGTCTACAAAAAGAAACAAGGCCCAAAAATGCACGCACATCCTTCTGCGTGGATGGTCTCGGTGTGTCCAAAATTACTTGGATACGATCTGGTGTGAGTGCACGCCCCTCCTTAGACAAAAGGTGACCTAAATAAGTCACCTTTGGTCTACAGAATTGCAATTTCTTCCTAGATACTTTATGATTGTGGGAGGCTAAAAAGGAAAGTAAGGATAGCGTGCTTTTCTCACACAATTCCAGGGTGTCAGCCGCCAACAAGATGTCATCGACATATTGAATGAGGGCGACCCCCTCGAGTAAAACAAAGGAATCCAACTGTCGTTTCAAAGCCTGACTGTAAATACTAGGGCTTTCTGTATAGCCTTGGGGAATTCTACAAAAACGATAAGATCTATTGTTTAATGTGAACCCAAAAAGAAATCGGCTATCAGGGTGAATGGGAATGGAAAAGAAGGCATTCTTCAAATCAATCACTGAAAACATGGTCGCCGTAGGCGGGACCAAGGTAAGCAACGTCGTGATATCGGAAACCACCGGGTACTGAGGTATCACGATCTTGTTTACCTCCCTCAAATCAATTATGAACCGATAGACCTTTGCATCCGTGTCCTTTTTCAAAATTGGGAGAATCGGACTGTTACAGATATTATAGGGAACTTCTTCCACTACCCCTACTGCGATCAAGTCTTGCACAATCTGTGTGAGAGCCTCCTCGCCCTCCTGGGAAATACGATACTGCGGGAGGCGTGGTAACACCGCCCCCTCCTGGACGCTAATGTGGACCGGAGGAATCACCATTTGTCCCACATCTGTGTCCGAAGTCGCCCATAAAGCTCGGGGGAGGGTAGCCAACAACGCATCCTCTGATATCGTACACATCCGCCCAGACCGGGGGTAGTTGTCATTTAAGATCACCCTCACACCCTCAGGGGAGCAACGGATCGTAGCCCTAAAGTGCTTTAACATATCAAGGCCCATAATGTTATCCGGTGTATACGGAGCAAGCAGAAACGGACAGGGCGCAGAAAAAGAATCAACCTTAAATGTAAGGGGCTGTGAAAGAGGGCTTCGGGAGAGCGTACCGTCAAACCCTACCGATGTAACCACTGAGCCGGATGGGGGAGCCCCCGGAACCAAGTACCTAGACAATGCACTACGTGTCGCTCCTGTATCTACTAGGAACTGATCAGTAGAACCTAAAACTTCAGCCGATACATAAGGACCCGTCTGATCGACCGGCACCTCAACTGATTCAGACCCCCATCCAACGCATTCCTATGCATGCTGCGAATCGTGATATCCCGATCGATCGATGTCCGATACATGATACTGGTGCTGGCGATCGAAAACATTTGAGCTATCTCGGTGCTGCCCAGCAGTATCGAAACGGGCATTGTCATTAGAATTCCCTCTAAAGTTCGAGGAACCCCCTCTACCTCTCGGGCCACCCGGAGTATGCCCCTGACGTGAAGCACGCAACACTGGGCAATCCCTGGCCCAATGGCCCAATTGCTTGCAATATGCACACTGATTCCTATTCAAATCAGATCGGCCCGGAGGGGGACCATAAGATCCGCCCCGTCCTCTATTATTACCCCGTCGGGGCGGGCCATATACTTGTGCTAACATCACCTTAGTCTTGAGGTCTTTCGATTTCTTCTCTTCCTGGCCCTTCGCCTCGTGCTCCTGACGCTCATAATACTGAGCGATAGTCAGAAGGGCCGTCGGCGTCGCGGAGGACCAGGAACTCTCGCTCGCTTTTAGCCGGGCTGCAACTGCCGGTAGCAGATTAGCCACATATTTGTCCGCGAAAAGGTGGCGGCCCGTGTCGTCAGTAAGCGACTGGCCACTAAAATCATGAAACGTCTCCTCAAAGCGCGTAAAGAAGTCCGCAACTGACTCGTCAGCTTTCTGTTTACATGCAGCTAACATATTCTAGTCAATCTTTTTAGGGGGGGATAATCGTCTTCAACTTAGCCACAATAGCCGCAGGGAGATCTAAAATATTCTGGGGTGGTTTCTGTGCGGGCTTCCGTTCCCTATCCTCATCCTCAAGGTCAGACCACCGGGCCCTGAAGGCAACCGCATCATCTACCTTTCGGACAGAGCGCCACGTATCCGGCGGTAGGATAAGGCCAAAGAACAGGTCTATATCCGCTAAGGTCATAATGCAAGAATTCAAGGCCCCCTCGACTTCTTCATAGAAGGCCGCTGGATTCTTGCGGGGGTCAGGCAGCGCATTCTTTAATGCCATAACATCGGCCCTATGCCATGGAGTGTAAACCCAATTATATACAAAATATCCCCTTGCATCGGCGGAGTTAATATCCGAGCTAGTCCCTGCTCCCTTAGGAGGAACATACAAAGGCGCCGCCTCTCGCATTGGTTTAGCATGCACTATGTCATCCTTATCTGACTGGGAGGCGGATGGGTGGCCCCCTGCTGCAGACGAATCCGACTGCTTCTCCTCCTCCGTTTGCTGGCGTGCTTTCTCTCTAAGGGCCAGCACCTCGTCCCGCAAAGCGAACAACCGCCGAGCCGCCTCAGGAGCCTTAGGGGGAGAAAAAACACCATTACGTAATGCTCCGGCATCCGAAGACACTTCGTCAGGCTCAAGGACACTAGAATATTTTCGGAAAGCAGCAATTACTTCATCTGCGAAATGAGACAGAAAATACACCCTCTCTCTATCTTGCCACGACCCCCAAGTATGGAACAACTCCTCCTTAGACATCTTGCCCTTAAATGCACGGAGGGAAAGTTTCCGAAGCTCAGCCATATGCTCGGCCGATAACATAGACCGTGTGTCGACCTTACCCGGAGCCGGGCCAGAATCTTGCGGCCGCGGAGCAGATGCGCCAACATAAGGGGGCGGAGAACGATCTAGTAAATAAAAATCATCATCAGTATTATTAAGGACAGGATAAAGTGGCTGGCGAACAACATATTGACCCGAGACCTGTAGCCTACGCTCTTTCTCTTGTCTGTCCGTGTGCTCTTTGTCCTCCCGACGCTTCGCTTCCTGCGCTCGCACATGATCATTCTTCCGTTGCTCTTTATCAAACAGCGCTTTCTCACGTTTCTCTCGCTCACGCACTTCCTTCACCCATAATCGCACACACTCAAACATATCCTGACGAGCACGTCCCTTACACATACACTGTTCCACATACTCAATCTTACGTATATCAAACGATCCATACAAAGGCCATCGCAACTCAGGATCCTTCCTCGTGTATTTCCTCCATAGCGTGCTGTACATTATGGAAGAAAGACCATGCTTCACATACATATCCCTACTAGGAGTCCCCTCTGGGGGAGCTGGAGCAGATTCCTCGAGGTTCAACCGGTTACCAAAACAACAGCACCACTTACGGAGTGCGCTAAAAGCAGGCATGCTAGGAATAATGCAAAAATATGCAATATTATAAGGAAAAATGGCACTTAATCGTTGCGCCGTTCAAAGTTTACACAGCTCCGGAGAAATCTCTCCACATTACCTGCCTATATGTGTTGCAACGCATATATTTTCACAAAGACAAATTCAAAATATGACTAGTCATCATCAATCAAACTCAAATAGCCAACCCAGGCTTCAAAAACTCGGAGCAAGTACCGTACAACGGTTCTTACCAATCAAGAGTCCAGGTTCCAACTGCCAAGCTCCACAATCGCCCAAACGGCTCTCACGGCAGGACCGACAGAAGAGGTCTCAGTCGATGACCGGCGCCACCCAGACGGTCAGCTCGGAAGGGAAGGAAGAAAAACCTCGGGATGCCAGGGCTAAGACGCCGCTGGCAGTGATCACGTCCCCGGCCAAACTCCTCACCTTCGTCGCGACCAGTCCTTCGAGCATCCGAGTCGCCGATGAGCCCCACGTGACGGGCGCCAATTGATGAATACAGGCCCCAGCTAGGCCCGCAAGACACAAGGGTTCGCTCTCCTGTAACAGAATCTATAAGGAAGTTGGCACGGAAACTGCAAAGTACAAAAACAACGTTTATTAACCCTTAAGGGTGGTCCTACAATCCACACAACACTCTTCAGTATTGCATGGAGTAGTACACAGAACATTCGTACACAGTCCCCTTTTATACACAACAGAGGGGCTCATAAGTGGGTGGATACAACATGAGGCCGAAGAACATTACCATTTATGGTCATTCTCGATACTGAATCAATACATGGGCGGAGCCAACACACTCCTTGAGCCCGTGAAAGGACATGGTCAAGCAAGGCTAATTATAACAGATGTGGTCAAGTCTGGGCATGCGCCAGACGGACAAGAGGGAGCTATTTATAAACTGTTGCTAGGCAGATTACAAGAGCAACTAACACAGAGGTCGGACTCTCCTCGTGGTGAACACATGGCAGCATGCCAATACAAAATGGAGTCCGGACTTCGGTCAACATAACGAAGAAAACATGATCGCAAGGGAAAGCATTAATGTTTTCAGTAAATGCTTAATCACATTCTGCCTTAATTTACAACACAGCTCCATTTTATGCTAAGCCACTCCACTGTATAGTATTCCACTCTACGCCACTCCAGTGTATTACTCCACTGTCTACCACTCCACTTAATACCACTCCAGTTTATGCCACTCCACTGTATGCCTTTCCACTCGTTGCTATTTCACTGTATACCATTCTACTCTATGGCACTCCACTGTATGCTATTGCATTGTATGCCACTCTACTCTATGCCATCCCACTCTATACCACTCCATTCTACTGTACTCAATTGAACACCACTACACTCTATGTCACTCCACTCTGTGCTATTACACTGTACCCCACGCTCCATTATGCCAGTTTTCTGTACTCTACTCCACTGTATGCTACTCTACTCCACTTTATATTTTATTCTATGCCACTCAATTGTCCTACAATCTATTCTATTCCACTGTACATCACTCCATGCCACTTCACTCTACACTATTACCCTGTATGCAACTCCAGTCTATGCCTCTCCACTTTATGATATTCTACTCTATCCCACTCCACTGTACACCACTGCAGTCTACGTCATTCCACTATATGCTATTCCACTCTATTCCACTCTGCTATATACCACTACACTCTATGCAATTCCACTGTATGCCACTCCAGTGTACAATACTTCATTGTACAATATATTATTGGGTGCCACTTGACTGTATGCACCTCCACAGTATTCAACTCTACACCACTCAACTGTGCGTGACTCTACTGAAACCGACTCGACTACAAGCTATTCCACTCCATGCCACTCCACAGTACGGTACTCCACTGCATGCTTTTTCAGTGTATGCCACTCTACTCTATGCCACTCCTCTCTATTCTATTCCACTGAATGCCCCTCTACTTTATGCCACTCCACTGTATGCTAATCCACTGTATGCCACTACACTGTATGGTATTCCACTCTACCCCAATCCCCTGTATGCCACTTCACTGTATGCTACTCCTCTATACCTTATTTCATTCTATGGCACTCCACTGTACTCCACTTGACGCCACTGCAATGTACACTATTCCACTGTATGCCACTCTACTTGTTATGTGACTGAGTTAGGCCCAATGTTTCAATGCTACACATTCTATTCAATTGTCCTCTTTTCTGCACAATAACATAATTGATGTGACCTTTTGCACATATTTGAGCGTGTGACAATGTTGGATTTGTTTCTTTGAATAGGTTTGCTTATACATCTGGCTTCATCTAAGACACAACATTAGTTCCATATTAATGCTAATATGCATGCACATCACAAGGATGCTTTTTAATATTGATGAAGAAGCATTCCAGGGGTTGGCAGTGGAGAAACTTCCACTGACATTGGAAGGTCCTGCATTCTGAGCCTTAGCTGAGCAGCTGTCTAACATCTCCTTGAAGGGTGTCCAGTTTGTGACCAAGACGGGTCCTGCATTCTTTCCCACCAGATAATTGTTTTGGATCATCAGAGGGGATATTTTGGCTTTACACTTACATACATCTAGACATACACACAGTAGGGATTGCATGGTAGTATGCCTTATTACTAACTTGTAGCCTATGCCTACATATATACACTGTTTTGGCACCATGATGGGACTATATCTTCTAATTACTATGTAATCACGCTCAGCTGCTTCTGTCTGATTATTGAAGCACATGTATTCTATACAAGAATAATGCTGGTTCAATAAATACTTTGAAAATGTCCCACTGTTAATTCTCTGTATAAATCTCTGAGAACAAGAGTGCACAAGTGACTAGGCCAATCAATCACTCAAGCATGTGAAAAGCGCACTAGTCACCCATGTGGGTCTCAAGGCGCTGAGAGGAGAGGGGGGTGCAGCTACTGCTTGAACAGCCAGGTCTTAAGGCGTCTCCTGAAGGTTAGCAGGTCCTGAGTTTGTCGATTGTGGGTGGGGAGGGTGTTCCATGTCTTGGAGGCGAGGTAGGAGAATGATCTGCCACCGGTGGTCGTCCTGTGGATGTTTGGAATGTTGGTGAGTGCAAGGTCAGCGGAGCGAAGCTGGCAAGTCGGGGTGTAGAAGGTGAGTCGTTTGTTGAGGTATGCTGGTCCGGGGTTGAGAAGTGTGTAGGAAGGTGGAATCTGACTATATGGTTGCCCCCAATTTTTGTCCTGGTGTTTTGCTGGTTTATGACTTAGTTGGACTGGGATCCTGCTATTCAGCGACCCAGTCTATCTGCTTTCTCTCTAAAATGGTTTCCATGTACATTAGGTACATTTCTATTTTGGATTCTGGAGTGCCTTATAAGCCCCTAGTATATGGTCTACTATGTGCCCAGGGCATAGGTACCTCAGAGGCCTACCAGGGGCTGAAGCATGTATTATGCCACTCCTGGGAAGCACTCCAAAATGACACCACAGGTCTGCTACTGCAGCCTGGGTAAGGTGGTGCTTGCACTCCTTACAGTGGTATAGGCTACCTATATCCACATATATATACAGACACATATAAACCTATAAGTCACTCCTATGGCAGGCCTTGACAATCCTGAAGGCAGAGTGCTTGTTTTTTGTGAGAATGTGCCCAAGCATGAGCTGAGCCCCTCTGCCGCTTTCGGAAATACTTCGTTATGGCTGTTCTGTGACACAGCCATACCATATACTCTTAAGTGCATTATAACCTCGCGGTAAATGCTAACTTTGGAATGGCTGCATCAAAACATGTTGTGTTCGGTGTCAAACATCTTGGAATACTACCCCCCCCGCCAGTCCTAGCGACGGGGATAGCATTCCACCCTTCTAGAGGGAGAGACATGTTCACACTGGTCTACCCGGTTAAAACCTTCTTAAGCCCTGGCATCACAAAATGGATGCCACAGACACGGGTCTGGCCTCCTGCTGCTGACCGAAACTCTGGCAGGGGAGGCCTGGGCAATAGGATTCCTGTCACAGGGAGGTGTAACCACTTCCCCAGACAGACAGATGTGTATTGGGGCAGGGTGGGTGCATTCAGAGAATGCTTTTCTGACACTGCCTGGGGCACACAAGGTGTCCCTGTGCATAGCCCAGTTCAAACCGGTTGCAGGGGCACTCAGCCCCTACTCTGGCGTGATACTGGACAAAGGGGAAGGGGTGTAACCAACACCTCCCCAGGTCCTCCCATAGGTGGGACCTTAGAGTTAGTCCAACCCCTAAACTTAGTATAAGTATAGGATCCCAGTCCCTAGGACTTCAGATTACCTGGACGAAACTCTGCAAAATAAATCCTGGACTTTTGATGTTCTATCCTGACTAGAAGACTGAAGAAATCTCCCTTGGGGTCAAGGAGTGACTCCCCTGCTTGGCAGGCACCAAAGAAGCAACTGTCTGGTCTGCAATTCCAAAGCTCTTGCTAGACACCGAAGTCTCTGCATCACCAGATGTAGATTTCCTGACTTCCCTGATGCTACCCTGAGTCCACAGCAAAGCTGAGGCCTGTGGCTATCGTGGGTGATGAGGAACTGTGACCCCTGGGCACCGCATACTATTGCTGGTACATCAACTTCCTGTTCATCCTTGAAGTTCTGCTTTGGGCTCTGAGTAGCCTCAGCCTTGAGCACTGATTTCACTGAAGATCTCTGGCCTCCACTCCATGAGAGACCCATGGGCCGGGTTCCAGTGCGACCGCTCAAGGCTCCTTGGCGATTGCTAGCCCATTGGCTAGTAGGTCCCCGCGAAGGCAACTCCTCTTCTGATTGGGCTTCTCTGGTTGCTCCAGATGTGCCCTGACTTACCTTCACTGGGTGAGTCCTTCAGATCTTTTTGGTCTGATCCGCCATCCTTTCCCTGTTTCCAAGAGACTTGCCGTTGCCAAGGCTTGTTGGGTCCAATCTGGTCGCCGACACTGCAGCACTCGACAGACTTTGCTGGGAAGCTCAAATCCAGCTCCCGGTCATCATTGGCACCTCCTGCACCATCTGGCTGAAGAGTCAAGCCACCTGTCAACTCACCTGAAGCACCCGACATTGGTGGGCATTGCTCCATCGTGACCCTGGTCACTTGCAATTGACCCAGACTCTGTCCCCTCTGCTTTCAGTTTCCTTCCATCTTTGATCCAGGCTTGGATCCATCCGGACACTTCTCCTCTTCATGGCAGCAGCCCTTCCTGAGCAGCTTCCATTGAAATTGACGACGCGACCCGACACCAAAAGGCACCTATGCACCCGGCTTCCCTGGGTGAGGTAACTTGAGTACTCCAGTGCTCTCATGGGTGCTAGCCCTAGAATTGTCTAAGTCCAAAAGGGTTTGGTCCTGAGTCCATTCTAAGTATCCTTAATCTTTCAATTTCCAACCGCAACATTGCCCATAGAAGCTAACGAGAATCCGTGGCTGTGTTCCCACACTGCACACGGCCCCCGTGGGTCCCCTGTGTCACTACCTTGGATGGTTCCTTGGGGTCCCAGCGATTCTATAGGCTCTATGCCTTGTGTCTAGTTCAGTTGTGTTTCTTATAGCACTTTTTTGGTATATGGTTTGGTACACCCCTAGGGCCCAAACGTGTATTTGTGCTATTACTGTTGATTACTGACTTGTAACTTAAGTACTTCGAACTCTAGCCTCATAAAGAGACTAGAGGGGTGTGTTTAATCTTAAATACATATATTTTAAATATATATCTGGTGTGGTTGTCCTTTCATTTGATCAATAAAGAGATTATAGACCGGTAAAACAAGCTGCTTTACATTCCTTCAAGACTTAGCCTGAAGGTTGCTCTCCATAGCTACCACTAGGATAGCTTTTAATAAGGGTTGTCTTTAACCTATTCCAATAATGGGTTGTTTGGACTGATACAGGGTGCCCACTATAACTAGTGGACAGCATATATCAGGCCAACTTCTCACAGAGTGCTTTGTGAGTGTGGGTGAGGAGCTTGAAGGTGATCCTCTTGTTGACTGGGAGCCAGTGATGGTCTCTCAGGTGGGCTGAGATGTGGGTGCGGCGGGGGATGTCAAGGATGAGGTGTGCGAAGGCGTTTTGTATATGCTGAAGTCTTTTCTGGAGTTTGGTCGTGGTTCCTGCGTAGAGGGCGTTGTCGTAGTCCAGTCTGCTGCTGATGAGGGCCAAAAGCCTCTAGATCTTTTACACGACTCAAGGGGTCAGGGTTGTTATGTTTAGTGGTTGCCAGAAACCATCCGCTCTTTGTTTGGATTAGGGGAACCTATGTTGGAACTGTGAGCAAGCTGGTCTCTAGGCCAACATAAACTGCAGGGTGCCGTTAATCAGTCTAGTCACCTTTTCCAAAGTTTGTGTTGTCCACAAATGGCCAGATCCTATGGATTAGTGGGGAATATGCACTCCACGGTACACCATTCTATTCTACGTCTCTCCATTTTACCCTTTTACATTAGACGCCACTCCTTTGTATAATATTTCTCTCTACCACACTTTACTGTAAACCACTCCAGTGTACGTCATGCTACGGCAAGCCACTCCACTCTTACTACTCCAGTCTAAAAAACTCCACTGTAAGCCACACCACTCTACTCAGTTTCACTGTATGCCACAGTACTCTACTCTATACCACTCCATTGTATGCTATTTCACTGTATGTCGTCACCTATATGCTATTCCAATCTATACCACTCCAGTGTACCTTCCTCTACACCATGCCGCTCCACTGTATACCATTCTTCTACACTCTACATAACTCCAAAACTGTAAGACACTCTATGACACTGTACAACACTCTACTCCACTCTATCCCCATGCACTTCACTGTCCATCTCTGTACTCCACTCTATACCTGAACATTCCATTGTATGCTCTACTGCACTTTATGAGACTTTCCAACACACTATGACACTACACTGCACTTAACTGTATGAAACAACATTTCAGTTTATGAGAATTTACTCACTGCTGTGCTATGCCACTCCACTCACTTCACTCCCTGCCACCCTCCCCTACGTCACACCAGTACAATCTATTATATTTTACTCCACACTAAGAAATTTGTCTCCAACTACTAAACTCCACTATACAAAACTTTACCTCACTCTACTCTACTGTGCAGTAATCCACTCAATGCAGCTCCATTGTATGACACTCCACTGTATCATACGCAAGTCCTTTCTACAAGACTCTACTACACTGTATTACACTTTACTCCACTCTATACCCCTCTACTCCACCTAACAATACTCTATCACACTGCATGCCAGTGTACATCACTCTATGCCACTCCACAATCCTTTAGTGCATTCTAGGACACACTACTCCATTTTATTCCACACTCTATGCCACTCTATACCATTCAACTCTATAACTCTGTATGTCAATCCACTCAGCCATACTGTACAATACTTTACTCTACATCACTCCACTCTACAAGACTCTGCTATACTGTATGGCCTGTACTCTACTATAGCCGACAACACTTTCCAACACTGTACAACAGGGTACTGTCTATTGTCGACAAAGGACTCCAATTTATGACACTTTCCTCATCTGTATGCCACTCTACTCCACTTCATACTGCTACAGTGTAAGGCAAACCACTCCACTCTATGACACTTTACTGCACTCCACGCTACCCCACTCCAGTGTTCCCTACTCCACTCAACCTCACTTTATCCCACTCAGTGCCACTGTACCAAACTCTGATTTACGCCACTCCACTGTCCAACACTCTACTCGACTGAATGCAGCTCCATTCTACAACACTGTGCCACACTCTATGCCACTGTATAACGTTCTTTTCTACTCTCTGCCTATCCACTCTATGCAACTATACACTGCACTCCACTCTATGACACTCTTCATCATTGTACTCTACAACACTCCCCATGATGACATTCCAGTCTACAACACTCTACTGCACCCTAACCTACTCCATGGGTCTAAACTCTACAACACTCTACTCATCTATATGACAGCCTATGACATTCTACTGGTCCAGACTCCCCTTGTACACAAGCCACTCATTGACACAAGACTATAAGACATAACACTGTATGGCACTACACTCTATGACAGTCCACTCTACGGCAGTCCAGTGCACTCTTTTACATTGCACTGTGCTCTATGACACGGCACTTTACTCTAAGCCACTCCACTCTACAAAACGGTACTCCACTGTATGCCACTCCACGTTATGCTACTCTACTCCAGTGTGCGACACTCCACTCCACTGTATGACACTGTATTGTGCTGTACAAAAAAACACTTTATGCCTCTCCACTGTAAAAGACTTTGCTTCACTGTATGTGCCCCCAATCTACTTCTCTCTGCTCCACTGTACAACACTGAACCACAGCCACTCTTCAAAACTACACTGTACAACATTAAACTGTAGGACACTCTCCACCACTCTACTTTCCGATACAGCTGACAACAATCAAATGTAACACTCTACCACACTGAACTCCACTCTATGTCACTATACTCTACAGCACTCTACTCTATGCTACTCCAAGACACTCTAATCAACAACACTGCACCCCACAAAACTGCAGTCGATGACACTTCACTGTATAACACTGAACTCTATTGTACTGCATGCCACTCCACTGTACACCACACTGCTCTATTCTACAATACTCCACTCAACTATATGACACACCATGCCACTCCACTCTATAACACTTTAGTTCACATTAGTTTACTGTGAGCTACTCCACTCCACCCTACTCCATTCCACTTTAAGACCTCTACTTCACTGCATGACTGTCCAATTAACAACACCATAATGAATTACATTCAACACCACAAGATGTAACACATTTTCATTAAAGAGAAGAAAAAAAACATTCAGTGAAAAAAACAAAGGTTACTGATAGATTATAGTTAGGAAAAATGTATTTATTTATTCTATAGAAACCCGTAAGCCACAGCAACATTCAACATTCTAAAGGTAAAGTTATAACTTAAATGTATCATATATGCACCACCTTCAATTTACCTTAAGTCCCGGATCTTGGTACAAGTATAACTCACCACTCTACCATGCACTGTGTTGTGACAAACTGTTTGACCTGACAGCCTTAAGGTGACCTTCCCCAAAACATTTTGCCTACCTCCCTCCATTTTTCTGACCTCGTTTTGCTGGCTTCAGGACTCTGCACACTTTACTACTGCTAAACAGTGCTTAAGTGTCCGGGTTGTGCTGTCCCCTAAACATGGTAATATTGGTCTTTCTCCAATTGGCATATTCTATTTACTTATAAGTTAACTACATGTGCCCTATATCTGTAAATACATGTTATGAGTGGTCCTGCAGCACTGATTGTGCCCCCCACTTGAGTAGCCCCTTAACCATATCTCAGGCCTGCCACTGCAGAGCCTGTGTGTGCAGTTTTACACTGCCACGCGAACGTGGCAAGAAAACCATTTTGTCTGGCTTAAACTTTCATTTTCAAACACATAAGTCATCCCTAAGGTAGGCTCTGTATAATCCACAAGCCAGGGTTCAATGTATTTAAAAGCCAGGACAACGACCTTTAAATTTGACGTGTCATGGTAGTGAAAATCTCTCAATTGCATTGTTCACTATTGCAAGGCATTTATCTCCGACAGGATGACTTGGGATTGCCGTATTACATCATTTAAATGTAATTCTAAATTGTGATAGACTTTCTGTGTATGGTGTCAATTTAAAATCACAATTTATAGTGAAGTTGGATTTTACATTACAGTTTAACAAATGTAATTTTAAGAAAAGTTGGCATTTACTTGCTTTAGCAATTTTGCGCCTGCTGCCTGTCTCTGTTCAGTCTGGGTTGGATGGCAGCTCGGCATTATGTATTTCCTCAAGACAGCCACACACAAAGGACACTTAGGTGGGACTGCTAGATCTTTCTGAAAGATTAGGAGGGAGGAGCTTGACACAGACTCACACTTACACCTGAATAAGTTGTGACCTGCTCACACACAAACGGCTGTCTACCCCCCTGTAGTGAGTCTAGAGCCAGGGCAGGAATAAAGAACCTCTGTACACTTCAAAGCTTTATTTGAAATCCCCCCTCTTCAAAGGAACAACTGGATATAAGTACTGGACCCTTGGCACCACATCGTCAGTAGACTTCTGGACCTGTGACCACTCTGCCAGGAAGAAGAGGAACTGATGTGCTTCTAAAGGACTACCGCTCTGCTGTATCTGCTGTTTGTTGAATGCTTGACTTGCTGTGTTACCCTGCTGACTGTTAGAAGCACTAGACCTGCCTCACCTGACTCCAAAGGCTTGCTGGCTTGCCTCCTGTTGCCTAAGTCTCAGGGACATAAAACACTTAGAATCCTCCTGCTCAAACCCTTGGGCTCATCTGCTTGTGAGTCTGTCCTGCCAAATGGTGCCACCTCAGTCCTGGACCCTTGAAAGTGGACCTAGGTGGTTGCACCAGTAAATTGGTACATTCTCTGCTGCAAGAACAGAGTCAATGTATGGGCGCTGGTGCCGGAAATGGATTGGCGCTTGGACCCGCTGCATCACATTTAGAACTGCTGCTCTGGAACCAATGCATCGCCGTCACCGTGTGGAGAAGATTGATGCATTGTCTTTACTGTGTGGACAAACCCAGGGCATCATCTATGGAACCGCCGCAGTCCAGAACCAGCACTTCAGTCATGATCCTGTTGCATTGCCACTGTGGCATGAAGAAACTGTCATATTGCCTCATTTGCATAAGGATCACTAACGTATCGCTTAGCTGCACCCTGGATCTTTGTCGATGCATGTCTAGGATCAAGATACTTTTGTTCAGCAGGCCTAAATGGGTCCCTGTATGCTGTCCATGCTCCATTACAATCAGCCTGAACTCATGACTTTGTTCGAGTTCGGCGCGACTACTAACTCTCGAGTGCTAATTGCTTCTCAGCGCTATTTTTGCTATAGTCTTTAAAAATTCATATCTTGACATCTACCCATTGGGAGTTTGTCATTTTGGTTTTGTTTTTTAATTAAATTTAGTTCTAGTGTTTTAAATTAGTGTAGTTTCTTTTTGTTGCAGTGTTTTCAAATTTGTACTGTTTAAATGTTGCACTTTACATATTACCTCTTAAGTTAAACCTGACAGCTCTGTGCCAAGCTACCAGAGGGTGAGATCAGGATAATTTAGGTTGAGTAGTGAATTATACTGACTAGGACTGTGGGTACTGCTTGGACAGGGTGCATACCTCTGCCAAACAGAAACCCAATTTTTAACACTAATGATGTATTTTGAGATTCCATAAGTGTTAGTATGAATGCTATGATTCCACATGGTATAAGTTATGTAATATGCAAGGGTATATTCTGTTGATTTAAAATTCCATTGATTACAGTCTCAAGAAATGCGCAGTTTTACTTGAGAACCAGACAAAGGCCCCTAGTAAAGTGGTGTAAATAAGTCAGTCAAATATAACTTGTCATACAATTTTGATATTGAAACAAACTGAAGACCAAACACATACCCTCCATGAGACATTCCCATTTTGTGAATACATCTGGCTTTAAGGGTTTAAGTAGGCCTGGGTGGTAAATTCCGTTCCGCTCGCGAAATTTGCAGAATTTGGCTAATTTTGCGTTCCACATAGAATGTGAAATTGCCAAAAATTCCACGATCTTTGGCTTCACGGAATTTTTGCTTGTTCGCGCTTTCTAAATGCGTGTTCGCGAGATATTTCCCCCCGAGTGTAATGTCCACGGGAACTCCTCGGAACTTGGGTGATGCTCAAAAGGGTCCACCTCTAGATATTCCCAACTCTACCATGAAAGGTACCGAGTATTGAGGCGATCAAGTGGGGGAAAAGGTATAGGGAAGGATCAGCTGGGAAAGGGACACCTGAAAACAGAAAATATATAGGTTAGCATATGATTACTTCCTTACTAGTCTCATTACAATCGCACTAGATTGAACTGTTACCTATGGCTCAGGCTCCTCCTGTAGTATTCCTGATCCGACACACTACCCAGATATGATGCCTCTCACAAATGGATGGGGATTTCCTAAAACACAAAGCACACAGGTTACCTTTGCATTCAACCCTTGTTTACGTAAATTAGCCTTCTCCCTTTCACATACATACCCTAGATGATACTTTCCCATCAATTTAAAGCGAACATTTTGAAAGAATAAACTAAGTGGGTCACCTCCCTATCGTAATGTCATAGGCACAAAAAACGTGAGATCCCACTCCTGGCACTCAGATGATTCACCAGGGAATTGTCACTTAGGTAGTGTAGACCAATATCAACAAATAACAAAAACAGTTCTCTTCACTGTCTTATGTTGTTTTTCCATAAACAATGACACTTGTTCGGTAATTAACAGAGCGTCTTTAAAGAGTACCTTACTAGGGCAACTTCACCCCAGCCCAGCAGTGTATTTCCTCCATCAACAGCCACTCTATCCAGAGCAGCAAATAAATCTCAACAGCCGTAGAAATTAATTTCGGACCGGAAGCAAAAGATAATAGCTCCTCTCGCTGCTCGCTCCTAGCAGCAGAAAAAGCCTCTCCCGGAGTTCTCAAGGCAAGTCGGCCACTCCGTTCTAAATCCGTCCGAGAGTCAGCCACAAAACAAACAAAAGATGAGTCCGCTCGCTCGCTACTAGAACCAAGCAGCGGCAAGCCTCTTCCTGAGTCCACCAAGAATTTAGAGTCTCAGCTCCGAATCCGACCGCATCGTCGGAGAAAGGAAAACACAGACGACTTCTCCCGCAGAACGCAGGAAGCCGCCAGAATCAGCAACCGCAGTGACGGTCTTCAGCACACAAACAGGCTACCCTTCCGTGGCCTTTAAGAACGTCCGCTTCAATCAAAAATTACGTACACCTGTGAATGAGCATTCGTGCCTCGAATAGAGCGTGACTTTTCCCCATTGGCCTTCTGGGACATGTAGTTCCAGGCTCTCTGTTCCTTAAGCAGGCGCACGTAGTTAGATCCTGACACGGAGCACGCAAACAGCGTTCGCAAACAGGAAAAAAGCATTGCGAACAAGCAATTTTCCGTATTCACGGAATTTTTGCGTGCTCGCTGAGATTTTTTACCATTTCGCGGAGCTTTGCATAGCACGACTATGCAGATTCCTCTCACCCTTAGGTGTAAGGTATTCTTGTACCTTTTTTTTTCCATCAGTCTTGAAGTGTTTGTTAACCTGTTCCCATCACGTTCTTCTTTGTTGGAAGCTGTTAGATATGTTATGTTATGTTATGTTAGGGGCATTTGTAAAGTGCAACTGTTACCCTGAGGTGTCCTGGCACTAGCTACAGTCCTCTGAGAACATAGTTAAAATAACCGGAGCAAGCAATCGATCAAAAAAGCCAGGTTTTAAGGGCATTCCTAAAACCAATTAGATCCGGGATGTTCCTCAGGTGGAAAGGCAAGGCGTTTCAAGCCTTGGCCGCCCCAGCACTACAGCTTTTTCCTCCCCATCTGGCCCTTTTTGTAGATGGGACAATCACTAGTTTGCTTTAGGAGAGCGCAGTGGTCTATTTGGTACATACCACTGACATTTGCCGCTTCAGGTCGTCAGGGCCTATGCCTCGTAGAGCCTTGAAAACCATGCAGGGTGATTTAAACTGCACTCGTTTTTTGACAGGGAGCCAGCAAAGTTTTCAGATCTCACTGGAGACAGAAGCATATTTGGTTATACCTGAAAGCAGTCTGGCCGCTGCCTTCTGCAACATTTGAAGTTTATGCAAAAAACGCTCCTGAATATTCAAACATAAACTGTTGCAATAGTCTAGCCTAGACATTACCAGTGAGGTGATCACCGAACGCTGACTGTCCCCTGGCAGCAAAGTCGGTATTTTCTTACATGTCCTAAGGACATATGACGTGGCAGAGGCTACTGCATTAACTTGGGCCCCAAAACTGAGCCTGTCATCTGAAACGACGCCCAAGTATTTTACCTTCCCGGTGGGAGTCGAAAGGGAACCCAAAGAGTCTGGCCACCAACTTGAGTTCCAGAAACTGGGATCAATCCCAAACAAAACAACTTCTGTCTTATTTGAATTAAGTTTAAGGCAGTTTTGGTGCAATGTCTGGTGCAATGTCTGGTTAGTAAAAAAAAGATTTGGATAAATGACTCCAGGGGGGAAAGTAGTCCAACTAAGGATCGAACTTCTGCTTTTGATGATACCATTCCTGATAATGCAGACATGTGTATTAGTCATGTTTGATATAAGTATCATGTATGTAGATAGGCTGAAAACCGCATGCAGCTTATAGTAAGTGATGCTGGCCATGGTACCAGAGACATAAAAGGAAGTAGGACAGATGGTGCCCAACTTCAACTGATTGCAATGCAAGAGCAATTCAATCCAAGTAAATACCATATGTTAGGTCTCTGCGACATCGAAGTGAAATTCTACGCTTCTTGACTGCTCAGAGTGCCTGAAAATTGGGCTGCAGATCACCTTGTGATTCATTCCTTTCCGAATGTCTTCTGCACAACATGGAGGACTATCAATTGTTTTTTGTCCAGTAGAATAGTAATCCACTACTTTACTAGTTTTAGTCTGTATTATAGATTATCACGCAGCTTCAGTTTGATTAAGCAAGTGTATCCTGTCAAAAATGTAACCAATTGGGGCATTTCTCCACTTTCGTTTGGGGTGATATATTCCCAAAACAGTGACTATTGAGTGCAGGAAGAAATCACTCAAACCAAGGCCCACATTTATTAATGGCTTGTGTTGTCCATTCATGACACACATCCTCACAAGCCCTTATCTGGGAGTTACTAAGGCATGCACAACTACTTTGCTTGGCTTTGCATTGCTTGGAAAATACAGAAAAATGCAAGGCAGCACATAGCTCTGACTCACGTTACTTCGTGTCAGAGAGGTGTTACAAGGGTGGAGCATGAGCTTTCCCATGCATTTACCCATGAATTTTGACACAACCCCAGATTTACTAGGGTCTGTAAATCTGAGATTCCACCAAAATGGTACGCCTCCCAGGCCTAACACGTTGTGATGAATTCCAAATTACACACAGAGAAAAGAAAATATATTTAATGATTGCACCTTCCTGCACAAAACCAATCCTGCTCATAATGCAGGCACCCTTGCAGCAAGGCCCATGGGTGCCTGCCTCGTTTCTAGGCTGCGCACAGTTTGCCTGCACAAGGAGGGAGAAGGAGTGGGCCATATCTTAGCAGATATGACACATTTCTGCTCTGTCTGTCTTAGTAAAACTTTGCCTAGATCTATTTGAAATGCAACTGAAAGAATGGGTGTGTGCTGCTGACTCACCTATATGTACATGGCTGGGTCTAATCTGTAGTGGAATGGAGGGCAAACAAGCGATGGGTCGAAATGAAACTCCCAGCGATTGACAACGCTTAGACTATTCACAAACATTCTCCCATCATTTTTTGTGTGTTTGAACCGTGCTATTTAAACTTTCAGCATCAGCTGTTGGGGATATCTGGGATCCAAAAGGAGGTTTTCAACAAAGTTAGAAACTAAACTGTTCCCAGTACTGCAGTACTTTAAAGACACTGTGCTATTCTACCCTATTAGCGAACAAAGATCTGTGATTAAACTTAACAAGATCAGTCTTCAGAGCAAGATGACTGTATCCTTTAGTAAGATTCAGGTCCTTCTGATGGGACAGGAGCTATTGAAAAAGTGATGTGGTTAATTGCCCCCCCAAAAAATCGAGCACCTCTGTGGCTGTATATGGGTGGATATTAGGTGCAATTAATCAAAAGTAAATTGGTGTTTTTAACTGCTTATTGTCAGGACTGAGCTATTGAACCCTAGGCTGAGGCATTCAGGTCCCTCTTTCAGAGTCAAGTGAGGGTATTCATTTGTACATTCTCCAATCAAGTGGAGTCAATTGGCGGCAAGGCAGTTCCAGAATTTTAAAGATCTTTAGGTTGTTACACCATCGATGATATTTCAAGATGGTAGGCACATTGCAAAGGGTTAGCGTTCTGGTGCTTTTCAACTATGGTGGAATTAGCGGTTATCGTGCGCACGCACCTGGTGCGCTTCGCACTTCAACCGTTGTTCCTGTGAAGAATACCAGGCTTCGTAGCAGGGCTTCAGGTTTGACTGAAAACCTGGTCCACGAGGATTTTTATCGCTCGCATTAGAAGCAGCCTGAGTCATCCCCACATCAGAGGTCTGTAATTTCCATTCTTCTTGTCTACGTGGACCTGCAAAGTTCGCAAGGATATTCTTCATCCGCATTTGAGGCAGCATGAGTCAGCCCGCATTGAGTTCTGTTATCAGTATTTTTCTTTTGTCTCCATTAACTACATACATTTAAGTAGGGCTTCGAGTGAGCCCTTCACTGAGTTCTTTTTTAGGTGTTTGCTTTTGAGACTCCAGTAGTTCCTTTTGGCAGCATTCTTCCAAGCTACCGTCTGCCTTAAACTTTCATTTTCATACACATAAGTCATCCCTAAGGTAGGCTCTGTATAATCCACAAGCCAGGGTTCAATGTATTTAAAAGCCAGGACATGGACCTTTAAATTTGACATGTATTGGTAGTGAAAAGCTCTCAATTGCATTGTTCACTATTGCAAGGCTATTTATCTGCGACAGGATGACTTTGGGAATGCCGTATTACATCATATAAATGTAATTCTAAATTGTGAAAACGTGTTTTCCCCATGCAATTTTCCATAGGAACCTTTAATCGCAGCTACAGCCCGAACTGCTGAATGGAATTACATCAAATTTGGCAAAGAGGTAGCCCTTGGTTCACACTCATGCCTCTTGGTAAAATGGTGTAAATCCGTTCAGTAGTTCCTGAGAAGATCAAAAGTAAAATCACATATATATCTGGGCGGAGCCCAACCACACAGCTCTACGTGAGATCTGATTGGCTGTTAGCACTTCATGCAAGAAGTGCTGGCAGCCATCTTTAGACCAATATACATGACAGCACCTCATTAAAATGCATTGCAGTTAAAAGAAGGTTTTAAGACTTTAGTTACATTGTAAATCATTTGTTGATGGTACCATACTCATTTTAGGAATTGTGGTGTGTTCTAAGGTGATTTTACCATGTGAAAAAGCCTTCTGCTGGGATATCATGAATCATGTTTGGGAGAGAACTATTTTCTCATGCTTTTCCCACAGAGGTTTGGAAGGTGATCTATAAGCTATCCTGAGAGCATATTTTCTGTAAATTCACATTATCTTTCTCAGTCATGTGAGAATGAAGTCTGACATTCTCAGAAAAACATGTACATCCAACAAGGGCAGAGGCTGTCAGTTGATTCCTTTGTGTTCTACTGCAGCTTCCCAGAGTGTTCTAAAGAACAACTAGAGCGCTAACAGTCCTACTTACGACAAACGTATTTCACACCTGAAGCCATCTTGATTGGAATAAAGTGGTAACTCTTAAAACATTGAATTTAAAAAAGAACAAAATGAGGGGGTTCATTTTGCCATAGAAAGTATGATTAGTGCTCCAGAAAGAAAAATTAGGGCACATTTTGAGTGACTTCTCAAATCCTCTTCTATTTCATTAAAAAATTCTGATATGCAGACTGAAACATGCCCTTTCTATACCAGCAGCAGACTTCCCTGGTGAGCAGTAGCTTTACTACAGTGATCTAATGAGCAACTAGAGTGCTAACATTCTGAATTTCTGGCAAATGTGTGACACATCTGAATGCATTCTTGATGGAATCAAAGTAAAAAACTGAAAGTATTTCCTACTGAGGAGACTGTAGTAAATGAGGAAATTAGGAAACTTCATAACAAATAAGTCTCCCAAGATGGCCACCAGAGAAAAAAGAGCCCAAATGTAGCACAAATATCACCCAGATGTAGCCCTAGTATAGCCCAATGACAGAATGTCTCAGAGTGTTCTTAAGAACAATTAGAGCGCTTACTGTCTTACTTATGACAAAAGTATGGCACACCTGAAGACATCTTGATTGGAATAAACTGGTAACACTTAAAACATTTATTTAAAAAGGAACACAATGAGGGGGTTCATTTTGCCATAGCAATTATGATTAGTGCTGAAGAAAGAAAAATTAGGGCACATTTTGACTTCTCAAATCCTCTTCTATTTCATTAAAAAATTCTGATATGCAGACTGAAACATGCACTTTTAATACCAGCAGCAGACTTCCCTGGTGAGCAGTAGCTTTACTACGGTGATCTAATGAGCAACTCTAGTGCTAACATTCAGAATTTATGGCAAATGTGTGACATATCTGAATACCTTCTTGATGGAATCAAAGTAAACAACTGAAAGTATTTCCTACTGAGGAGACTGTAGTAAATGAGGAAATTAGGAAACTTCATAACAAATAAGTCTCCCAACATGGCCATCAGAGACAAAAGAGCCCAAATGTAGCACACATTTCACCCAGATGTAGCCCAAGTATGGTCCAAGGACAGAATGTCCCAGAGTGTTCTTAAGAACAACTAGCGCGCTTACTGTCTTACTTATGACAAAAGTATGGCACACCTGAAGACATCTTGATTGGAATAAACTGGTAACACTTAAAATATTTAATTTAAAAAGGAACACAATGAGGGGGTTCATTTTGCCATACAAATTATGATTAGTGCTGAAGAACGAAAAACATTAGGGCACATCTTGACTTCTCAAATCCTCTTCTATTTCATTAAAAAAGTCTGACATGCAGACTGAAACATGCACTTTTAATACCAGCAGCAGACTTCCCTGGTGAGCAGTAGCTTTACTACAGTGATCTAATGAGCAACTAGAGTGCTAACATTCAGAATTTATGGCAAATGTGTGACATATCTGAATATCTTCTTGATGGAATCAAAGTAAAAAACTGAAAGCATTTCCTACTGAGTAGACTACAGGAAATGAGGAAATAAGGAAACTTCATAACAAATAAGTCTCCCAAGATGGCCACCAGAGAAAAAACAGCCCAAATGTAGCACAAATATCACCCAGATGTAGCCCAAGTATAGCCCAATGACAGAATGTCCCAGAGTGTTCTTAAGAACAACTGGAGCGCTAACAGTCCTACTTATGACAAACGTATTGCACACCTGAAGCCATCATGATTGGAATAAATTGGTAACTGTTAGACCCGGCCTCGTAGCATGGCTCTTCCTGTCCTCGCACTACCTACCAGGGACCCCAAGCACACGGCCCAGCCGATCCTTCCCACCAGAACACACACACGCAGCCCGGGCCTCCCCGTCCATGGCCTCTCTCCTTTCGGCCACCCCGGGCACGCGTGCCCACTTCGTGCACCAAGATGGCCGCCTGGCCCCAGCACAACCCGGGCCTAGAGGCGCCACTCCGGCTGGAGGACATCACGCTTCCAGGGGATGAGAGAGGGAGGAGCAGTTTCTATCGCACCTCTGAACTCCCCTGGGACGATGGGTTTCGATCGGCCCTCCGGCCTCCCTGAGGGCTGGCTCCACGCCTGCTGGGTGTCTGGGACTCCTCCCGACCCGGCCCTGAAAGGATCAAAAGACAATAGCAGGAAACCTCGACAAGCGACCCCCAGGTGACAAGACCCCTGCCTGCACAGACTCCAGACATCAAAGAGGGGTCGACCTATAACAAGGGGTGCTCTGGGACTGTCCGGCAGATTCGCCTTGGAACATCTGTGCCCTGCTGAGTGACTCGCGGCTCCCCGAAGAACGTAAGACCTCCGAACCTATGCTTGAGCCCTGCTGAGTGACTCGCGGCTCCCTGAAGATCGTAAGACCTCCGAACTTGTGCTTGAGCCCTGCTGAGTGACTCGCAGTTCCCCGAAGTACGTAAGACCTCCGAACTTGTGCTTGAGCCCTGCTGAGTGACTCGCGGCTCCCTGAAGATCGTAAGACCTCCGAACTGGTGCTTGAGCCTGCTGAGTGACTCGCGGCTCCCCCTGACTCTCTTTGGTCCTGCCGGACCCCACGACGACAAGCGTATCCCCCAGCTCGAGGATTGTGAGCTGTGCGCCGGGTACGCTCCTGCATTTGATCCGATCCCTCCAAAGACTGTCCCGCTACCTCCTACCCCCGCCAAGACTCTGTGAGCCCATGCTCTGCTTGTAAATATCTGCCTTACTGATCATAAAGATCCTACCACTTCGATTTGATAAAGCTTGAATCCTAAGAACCCTCGGTGTGGTGTCTCTTTGTCGTGTGGTGCCAAGTGTCCGATCCTAGGAACGAGATTCCTCCCCTGCGGAATCTCCCGCCAGTGCCCGGCTACGATACCTTGAGGGTGGGTCTCAGGACAGTCAGGGCCCCCTCCGGGCTCCCCTGAGGTCGCCTTCTAACATTGGTGGCAAGCGACGGGATTCGGGCCCATAACCTAGAGATCGTACCGTGAACGACTGACACTACCGACAAAGATGGCAGAAGGAAGCGCCATGAGCCCCGCAGAAACCAACACCAACAGGGTGTTCCAGGTGGAACAACTAGAAGAATACACGCACAAAGAACTGAAGCAGTTCTGCAATGAACTTAAAATCGCTACCACCGGTCTCAACACCAAAGAAGATTTGCAGAAAGCACTGAAAGCTTGGGTGGATGCCGGGGCCTCCCGCCCAGAAGGCATGGGGGAGCGTCATGACGAAGCAGAACCCACCCAAGGCGAAAGCATCAGCAATCAGGTGCGAGGCTTCGTGCCAGATGGGGGCCTTTCCCCGGAAGAGCTCGCAGACAGAGAGAGAAGTCGCAATTATGAACTCGAGTTAGCCAAACTCAAAATCGAAGGCGAATTGAAATTAGCAGAAAAAAAGCTAGCAGTAGAACAAATGCGCGTACAAGGCGAATTGGAGGAGAAGAAGCTCCAACGGGAACACAAAGGAAGGAAGCTTCAACTAGAGCACGAACGCAGCTTGAAGGAGATCGAGCTCAAAGCCAGAAACGAGGAAGGGAGGCCCCCGGGGAACCGAGAGGCGACCTCCCCGGCGGAACATAAGGTCCACATCCCCAAGGACGTGGTCAAAGAATATTATAAAAATGATGACATTCAACAATGGTTCAGGGCCTACGAGGTCGCCATGACCTCTCATCGGGTCCCACAAAAGGACTGGGGGGCAGGGCTGTGGGGACGGTTTCTGAGCGAAGGAAGGGACACCCTGCTCGACCTACCCCTCTCCCTGCAGACCTCCTATAGCCACATGAAAGAGGCTCTCCTCACTAGGTACGGCCTCACCCCAGAAATGTACCGTCAGCGATTCCGGGACTGCAGGAAGATCCCAGGCACCACCTGGGTGGAGTATGTAAACTTTTTCAGTCGGGCCTTCGATGGGTGGATCAAGGGCAGCAAGGTCACCACCCTCGAGGAACTCACCGACCTCATGTTGTGGGAACACCTGGCGGTGAACTGCTTTGTGGAACTACGCCAACATCTACTCGACAGCAAACTCACCGATCCCCGGAAGCTGGCTGTGGAAGCAGACCGCTGGACCAACACCCGGGTCCCCCGGAGCAGTGTAGGAGAATACCCCCGAGCCAGTCAGGGACCACCCCGCCAGAGAGGGGGAGGGAACCAGGGAGGGCAGAGAGAGTCCCAGTCGAGTCCCCCGAAGGCCCAACCTCCACCTTTCCTGGCACCCCCTCCACCAGTCTCCGGACCCCCCGGGAGACGGGGGCACCGGGTAACCATCACTTGTTTCCGTTGTCAAAGGCCCGGGCACTACGCCAATGACCCAGAGTGCCCCATGGCCCCCCCAGGTTCCCCCTGCTGCAAACCCTGCTAGACAGATAGCCAACGTAGCCCTGGGGGAGGAGGTTGAGGACACCGGGGAGTGGGAACCCGCAGCTATGGCCCCAGTGTCCCTGGGAGACAGAGAGATGGTCCCTGGTAGCCTCCTGCCCTCCAACACGAAGAAGTACGGGCAGCTCGTCAAAATCAATGGCCACCAGATAGAAGCCCTGCGAGACACCGGGGCCAGCATCACCGGTGTCCTCAGGCACTTAGTCCCCGAGGAGCAGATCCTACCCAACGTCTTTTGCCCCGTAATTTCCGCAGATAATAGAGAGAGTATGTGTCAGGTAGCCCTGGTGCCGTTTGAGTGGGGAGGGGTGATAGGTAAACTGAGGGTTGCCGTAAGAACCTCCCAGCCGGTCGACTGCCTCTTAGGGAACGACCTGGAGAGTTCTCCCTGGAAGTACGTCGAGCGCAAGGCCCACCTAGAGATGATGGGATTTCCCGAGTGGGTGTGCGCCACCACCCGATCTATGTCCGCCCGACTCACCCCCCTGGGGGAAGTCGAGGACCCCCCGACCGAGGGAGTCAGAGCAGTCCCCGCCGAGGGTCCTCCCGTCCCCCCATCGGGAGGGTCAGTCGCCAGCGACAAACCCTCCGACACCACCCCGGTCCCCGAGTTAAGCGATCTGGCCAAATTGGCCCCGTGGCGCCACGAGGGCGGGCCCACCCGGGAGGAGTTCTGCCGGGAGCAAGCCACCTGTCCTTCCCTGGTCGGACTACGGCACCAGGCCGAGGGCCAAGCCGCAGGCGACCAGACCGGAACACACCGAGTTTATTGGGAGAATAACCTCTTGTACAGTGAGCAGAAGTCGGTGGAGCTAGGATCCGGCCGGGTGCTGGTGGTACCCCTACGCTTCCGAGACTTCCTCCTGGGCTTGGCCCACGACGTCCCCCTCGCCGGCCACCTGGGTCAAGACAAAACCTACAGCCGTCTCGTGACTCACTTTTACTGGCCTAGGATGAGAGTAGCTGTAGAAGCCCACTGCAAGTCCTGTCCCACGTGCCAGGCTAGTGGGAAGAGTGGGGGGAAGCGCAAGGCTCCCCTCCAACCCTTCCCGGTCGTCAGTACCCCATTCGAAAGAGTCGGAATCGACATCGTGGGGCCCCTGGATCCCCCCACCTCCCAAGGTCACCGTTTCATTCTGGTCCTAGTGGATCACGCCACCCGATACCCTGAGGTGATCCCCCTACGCACCGTCACGGCTCCCGTGGTGGGCCGAACCCTGATGGGGATCTTTTCCCGGGTGGGTTTTCCCCGCGAGGTCGTGAGCGATCGCGGCACTAATTTTATCTCGAAATACATGACGTCCCTGTGGCAACAATGTGGGGTGTCCTATAAGTTCACCACCCCGTACCATCCCCAAGGGAACGGCCTAGTAGAAAGGTTTAACCGGACTCTGAAGGGGATGATCCACGGCCTAGAAGAACCCCTCCGGCGTAAGTGGGACGTCCTGCTCCCCTGCCTCCTGTTCGCTTACCGGGAAGTCCCACAGAAGTCCTTGGGGTTCAGCCTGTTTGAATTACTATATGGGCACCCCGTCCGAGGTCCCCTCAGTTTGGTTAAGGAAGGGTGGGAGGCAGCACCCCAGACCCCCCCACGGGATGTGTTCCAATACGTTCTGGCCCTCCGGAACCAGACCAGGAAGTTCCGAAAGCTGGCCGAGGCCAACCTGGAGGCCAGCCAAGAAGAAATGAAGCGCTGGTACGACCAGAATACCACTCTGGTCGAGTTCCAGCCGGGCCAGCAGGTATGGGTCATGGCCCCCGTGAAGCCTGGCGCCCTCCAGGACAAGTGGACCGGGCCCTTCAAAGTGATTGAGCGGAAGAGTCCAGTCACGTACTTGGTGGACGTCCAGTCGCCCCGGGATCCCCTGCGGGTCCTACACGTGAACCGCCTCAAGCCTCACTTCGTACGGACAGAACTGAGCCTCCTGCTGGCCACCGATGACGGGGCTGAAGATGAGTCCGATCCCCTCCCGGACCTCCTGTGTGTCAAGGAGAAGGATGGCTCTGTAGAGGGAGTGAACCTCTCCCCATCCCTCACTGACCAGCAACAAGCGGACTGTCGCCAGCTCCTAGGACAATTCTCCGACCTCTTCTCCCTGATCCCCCGAGTCACCGACTGGTGTGTCCATGACGTGGACACCGGGGACAGCCCGCCAGTGAGACACCGAGCCTACCGAGTCCCTGACCGAGTCCGGTCCTGCATTCAAGCTGAAGTCTCGAAGATGTTGACCCTGGGGGTGATCGAGCCCTCCGATAGTCCCTGGGCCAGTCCCGTGGTCCTAGTTCCGAAGGCAGCGGCCCCCGGTGTCGCCCCCGAGCTCCGATTCTGCGTGGACTACCGGGGGCTCAATGACGTCACCCGGGCCGATGCCCACCCCATACCCCGAGCCGACGAGCACATTGACCGTCTCGGGGCGGCCCGGTTCCTCAGCACATTCGACCTCACCTGCGGATACTGGCAGATTGCGCTCACAGAGGAAGCCAAGGAGCGGTCCGCCTTCTCCACCCCAGATGGGCATTATCGCTTCCGCGTAATGCCCTTCGGAATGAAAAATGCCCCGGCCACCTTCCAGCGACTGGTGAATAGGGTCCTGGCCGGGATGGAACAGTTCAGTGCGGCCTATCTAGACGACATCGCTGTTTTCAGTTCCGGATGGAGTGAGCACCTCCAGCACCTCCGGAGAGTGCTAACCGCCCTGCGCCAGGCAGGCCTCACAGTAAAAGCCAGCAAGTGCCATATTGGGCAAGGATCAGTAGTCTACCTGGGGCACTAGGTCGGGAGCGGTCAGGTCGCCCCTCTACAGCCAAAGATCGACGCCATCCTAGCCTGGGAACCGCCCACCACCCAAACAGAAGTCCGAGCCTTCCTGGGCCTCACTGGCTACTACCGAAGATTCATCCGGGGGTATCGCAGCCTTGTTGGCCCCCTCACCGAACTCACATCAAAAAAACAGCCCAAGAGGGTGCAGTGGACGACTGCCTGCCAGGAAGCGTTCGATGCCCTAAAGAAGGCCATGTGCACGGCCCCCGTCCTCCAGGCTCCCGACTACTCCAAGGAGTTTGTAGTCCAGACCGATGCCTCCGAGCATGGCATTGGGGCCGTCCTGTCCCAGGTGAATGACCAAGGCCTAGACCAGCCCATCGCCTTCCTCAGCCGGCGGCTGTTGCCCAGAGAACAGAGGCGGAGCACCATTGAGCGCGAAGCATTTGCCGTAGTCTGGGCCCTCAAAAAGCTGCGCCCTTACCTGTTTGGCACCCATTTCAAAGTACAAACCGACCATCGGCCCTTGCGATGGCTCATGCAGATGCGAGGCGAAAACCCCAAGCTACTGCGGTGGTCAATCTCCCTCCAGGGGATGGATTTCATCGTAGAACATCGCCCTGGTACGGACCACGCCAACGCGGACGGCCTCTCCCGGTTCTTCCGCCTCAGCGAAGACAACCCCCCAAGATGATGGGTAGTTCTCTCCGGCTTTCAGCTGGGGGGGACACGTGTTAGACCCGGCCTCGTAGCATGGCTCTTCCTGTCCTCGCACTACCTAACCTGGTACCAGGGACCCCAAGCACATGGCCCAGCCGATCCTTCCCACCAGAACACACACACGCAGCCCGGGCCTCCCCGTCCATGGCCTCTCTCCTTTCGGCCACCCCGGGCACGCGTGCCCACTTCGTGCACCAAGATGGCCGCCCGGCCCCAGCACAACCCGGGCCTAGAGGCGCCACTCCGGCTGGAGGACATCACGCTTCCAGGGGATGAGAGAGGGAGGAGCAGTTTCTATCGCACCTCTGAACTCCCCTGGGACGATGGGTTTCGATCGGCCCTCCGGCCTCCCTGAGGGCTGGCTCCACGCCTGCTGGGTGTCTGGGACTCCTCCCGACCCGGCCCTGAAAGGATCAAAAGACAATAGCAGGAAACCTCGACTAGCGACCCCCAGGTGACAAGACCCCTGCCTGCACAGACTCCGGACATCAAAGAGGGGTCGACCTATAACAAGGGGTGCTCTGGGACTGTCCGGCAGATTCGCCTTGGAACATCTGAGCCCTGCTGAGTGACTCGCGGCTCCCCGAAGAACGTAAGACCTCCGAACCTATGCTTGAGCCCTGCTGAGTGACTCGCGGCTCCCTGAAGATCGTAAGACCTCCGAACTTGTGCTTGAGCCCTGCTGAGTGACTCGCGGCTCCCCGAAGAACGTAAGACCTCCGAACTTGTGCTTGAGCCCTGCTGAGTGACTCGCGGCTCCCGGAAGATCGTAAGACCTCCGAACTGGTGCTTGAGCCTGCTGAGTGACTCGCGGCTCCCCCTGACTCTCTTTGGTCCCGCCGGACCCCTCGACGACAATCGTATCCTCCAGCTCGAGGATTGTGAGCTGTGCGCCGGGTACGCTCCTGCATTTGATCCGATCCCCCCAAAGACTGTCCCGCTACCTCCTACCCCCGCCAAGACTCTGTGAGCCCACGCTCTGCTTGTAAATATCTGCCTTACTGATCATAAAGATCCTACCACTTCGATTTGATAAAGCTTGAATCCTAAGAACCCTCGGTGTGGTGTCACTTTGTCGTGTGGTGCCAAGTGTACGATCCTAGGAACGAGATTCCTCCCCTGCGGAATCTCCCGCCAGTGCCCGGCTACGATACCTTGAGGGTGGGTCTCAGGACAGTCAGGGCCCCCTCCGGGCTCCCCTGAGGTCGCCTTCTAACAGTAACTCTTAAAACATTTAATTTAAAAAGGAACAAAATGAGGTGGTTCATTTTGCCATAGAAAGTATGATTAGTGCTGCAGAAAGAAAAATGAGGGCACATTTTGAGTAACTTCTCAGATCCTCTTCTATTTCATAAAAAAATTCTGACATGCAGACTGAAACATGCACTTTCAATACCAGCAGCAGACTTCCCTGGTGAGCAGTAGCTTTACTACAGTGATCTAATGAGCAACTAGAGTGTTAACATTCTAAATTTCTGGCAAATGTGTGACACATCTGAATGTATTCTTGATGGAATCAAAGTAAAAAACTGGAAGTATTTCCTACTGAGGAGACTGTAGTAAATGAGGACATTAGGAAACTTCAGAACAAATAAGTCTCCCAAGATGGCCACCAGAGATAAAAGAGCCCAAATGTAGCACAAATATCACCCAGATGTAGCCCAAGTATAGCCCAATGACAGAATGTCCCAGAGTGTTCTTAAGAACAACTACAGCGCTCACTGTCTTACCTATGACAAAAGTATGGCACACCTGAAGCCATCTTGTTTGGAATACACTGGTAACACTTAAAACATTTAATTTAAAAAGGAACACAATGAGGGGGTTCATTTTGCCATAGCAATTATGATTAGTGCTGAAGAAAGAAAAATTAGGGCACATTTTGACTTCTCAAATCCTCTTCTATTTCATTAAAAAATTCTGATATGCAGACTGAAATATGCACTTTTAATACCAGCAGCAGACTTCCCTGGTGAGCAGTAGCTTTACTACGGTGATCTAATGAGCAACTCTAGTGCTAACATTCAGAATTTATGGCAAATGTGTGACATATATGAATACCTTCCTGATGGAATCAAAGTAAAAAACTGAAAGTATTTCCTACTGAGGAGACTGTAGTAAATGAGGAAATTAGGAAACTTCATAACAAATAAGTCTCCCAAGATGGCCACCAGAGACAAAAGAGCCCAAATGTAGCACAAATATCACCCAGATGTAGCCCAAGTATAGCTCAATGACAGAATGTCCCAGAGTGTTCTTGAGAACAACTAGAGCGCTAACAGTCCAACTTATGACAAACGTATTGCACACCTGAAGCCATCATTACTGGAATAAAGTGGTATCTCTTAAAACATTTAATTTTAAAAGGAACAAAATGAGGGGGTTCATTTTGCCATAGAAAGTATGATTAGTGCTGCAGAAAGAAAAATTAGGGCACATTTTGAGTGACTTCTCAAATCCTCTTCTATTTCATTAAAAAATTCAACATGCAGACTGAAACATGCACTTTCAATACCAGCAGCAGACTTCCCAGGTGAGCAGTAGCTTTACTACAGTGAACTAGTTAGCAACTAGAGTGCTAATATTCTGAATGTATGGCAAATGTGTGACACATCTCAATGCCTTCTTCATGGAATCAAAGTAAAAAACTGAAAGTATTTCCTACTGAGGAGACTGTAGTAAATGAGGAAATTAGGAAACTTCATAACAAATAAGTCTCCCAAGATGGCCACCAGAGACAAAAGAGCCCAAATGTAGCACAAATATCTCCCAGATGTAGCCGAAGTATAGCCCAATGACAGAATGTCCCAGAGTGTTCTTAAGAACAACTAGAGCGCTCACTGTCTTACTTATGACAAAAGTATGGAACACCTGAAGCCATCTTGTTTGGAATAAACTGGGAACACTTAAAGCATTTAATTTCAAATGGAACACAATGAGGGGGTTCATTTTGCCATCGCAATTATGATTAGTGCTGAAGAAAGAAAAATTAGGGCACATTTTGACTTATCAAATCCTCTTCTATTTCATTAAAGAATTCTGATATGCAGACTGAAACATGCCCGTTTAATACCAGCAGCAGACTTCCCTGGTGAGCAATAGCTTTACTACAGTGATCTAATGAGCAACTAGAGTGCTAACATTCAGAATTTATGGCAAATGTGTGACATATCTGAATACCTTCTTGATGGAATCAAAGTAAAAAACTGAAAGTATTTCCTACTGAGGAGACTGTAGTAAATGAGGAAATTAGGAAACTTCATAACAAATAAGTCTCCCAAGATGGCCACCAGAGACAAAAGAGCCCAAATGTAGCACAAATATCACCCCGATGTAGCCCA